>NC_060141.1:382666442-383291442 GCF_021461385.2 Schistocerca piceifrons
TCACGTAAGTGACAACTTTTAATATCTTTCACGATGCATTATGAGGCTGAGCGGCCAATACCATGACGAGAGTGGCGTGCTGGCAGCAGTGTGTTCGTAGCCCCGTGGTACCGCCCGTGTCTCGTGTTCCAACGGTTAAGAAAATCGTAAGTTCTAACCGTGGTAGGGGCAGCGCGTGCGAGCTCTTTATGTGGATTATTTCATGGAGCTGAGAATTCCCAGAAAAAATTCTGTAACAAACTCAGAAGAAAACCTTTACACATCAAATCCTCTTGGCAGCTCGACTCAGTAAGTTGTGTTACTGGTCATGGATCCCGGCTTTCTGACTGCCAAGCTGCTATAAAATATAAGCGTTTCTGAAGAAATTCGAATCGACCGTCAACGATACGAAATTCAATAACGTTCTTCACTTAAGACTCCCATGCCAGGGTGATAAGTATGAAGGAAATAAATTGATTAGCAAATCACAAGAAAATAGTTTTAGCTCAAAGTGCAGTGGTGAAAAACTTACACTGCTGTACAACAGGTAACGCCTCTTTCCGCTGCTGACATGCAAATTTTGGGTTTCTAGGAATACGTAACTTTATTTATGAAATGCTACGTTTGCATACCTGTTGAGTATGACACAGAATACCATTTAAACATTGACCCAATCGAAATCTAAGTGAATAGTATTTTACTAATTCGTGCAGATAGAGGCACGCTTGTGTAAAGATACTCAGTTTTGTTAAAACAGACTTACTTTCGACGTAAGCTTATCGTGAGTAGTTTTATTTCATTTCTTACAATACAGTGCACAGTTTTCGTAAGGTTTCTTTTAGTACTGTTAAAACAATGCCAAACATGAGAGAGAAATTAATCATCAACGATATGTGCGAATTCTCTGATGTTGTCTATAACAGTCTGACAATGCACATGCAGTTTATTGATTACATGCATGTAGAAAACTTGATCTGAGTTAAAGCTGTCAAACAAGGTTTGAAGATGAATAAAATGCCACTACCAGACGGCAGCTAACGTATAAAATACTTTTCTGACTCTTTTGGCACGATGCGCTCTCCCCATACGTAACACAAAAGCTTCGAGAGCATCTGCTGCCTGGCCGTCTATTAAACCTGAAAAGAACAAAAACGCAGAAGTTAGCCTTTTTTCCACATGCGACTATTTTGGGTTGAGAAGTGAAGAGAATTATGTTCAAAGTTCCATTAAATTTATAACTTCAGCAGACAGAAGAATTGCGTTTAAAAAAAATGGAGTAGCGAATGTAATAGAATACGCGACGTCTCATCAACAGCCCGCAACGCTTACCGTTACGCTACTAGCTGTGACATAGCTACAGCACCTCTGGAAGTGAACAACAGTTCCTCCAGAACTTCGGCATTCCACAGTGCTGTGAGATAATGCATATGGCCGGATATAGATTTCTGAGAGACAGACAGTTACAGCATTTCTTTTGCACTGCACGATGGTTTCAACAAACAGATAGCGCAATAGAGTAGCTCAAATGGAAAGGAACACTTCCTATTTAAATTTCTGCATCCTACACTGTTGGCAGTTCTGTGTAGGTGGCAGTTACGTTATTTTATTTCGGTGATTACAAAATAGAGTCGAATGTATGCACTGGGTAGCCAAGGCAGCTAGTTCATGGCGATTCGGTCAACCAAGTAAATGAATGTCCTGAACATCCTGCAAACCACTACAGGGAGCCTGTGTGTCAGAATTCTCATCTTGTGTGCCGCAACGGTGTTATCATAGAGAAATGAGTCGTAGAGAAGAGGGTTTGGTGGTGTGTTGGACTGATGATGGGTTCATATGATGTTGGTCTCGGTTCGACTCCAACTTCTGCCGATGTTTTTTGATAGGGAGAGGCAGATTCTATTCTCTTTTGGTTACGCCAAGTGAAGAAGGTATAATGGCATTGTGGTCTGAAAATCTCATTAAAGATGATATTCCATCTCTACCAAGTAGACGTTAGGTGGAACCACAATAAAGTACAGAGTGGCGACATGTAGAAACTCTGTCACCAGTAACCTTTCTTATACTAGTTATTTATTTCTAGTGACGAAACAAATCCTGTGTATGGTCACAGGACACTTATTCCGTCTTTTATTTGAGCTTCTGTATGTCGATAAAATTGGTTCTTAACTGGGAATGCAACTCAGACCGCCCTTAACGCGGAATTTGATCCCTTCGTGACAATACAGCTCGACTACAACTTGTTGTTTGTTCAAAACTGGAGATTCCTCAACATCTCCACATATAGGCTGGAATCCTGGCACAGCACTAAACTTTTCACTATGTATTTTCAAGCTCTAGCATGAGAACACCTATCTGCTGGTGGATAATAATTTCTATTTTTAATGCATTTTCATTCGTTGTCAACACTAACGATATCTGATGTTTTTGACTCCCAGTGAGACACAGAACTATTTGCGAGGTCACTGTAAGTTCAAGGATGTTATTCCGAGCTGCTGGTGGAGAAAAATTCGGTAAGTGTCGTCTCTTTGTGTGTAGTCAACAACGATATGTTTGGGGTTCGATTCTCAGTCAGCACTGAACACTTCGTCATATTGTTTCTAGTTCAAACATGCTCACATGTCGCTGCTGGT
Source organism: Schistocerca piceifrons (assembly GCF_021461385.2). Taxonomy (NCBI): domain Eukaryota; kingdom Metazoa; phylum Arthropoda; class Insecta; order Orthoptera; family Acrididae; genus Schistocerca; species Schistocerca piceifrons. Next base: position 382,669,052 of record NC_060141.1, read on the forward strand.
GTAACAAACCTATACTTAACGTTCCTTTTCTCTAGAATATAATAGCGATACGTGCCGGGTTGGAGACCTGGGAAGGAAAAATTAATGTTTCGTCTCGTCATTTCATTTATTACATCTAGCTACTGCCGAGAAAATCCGATATGTCAAAGTTGTTTGTGCTTCGATAACAATCCGATTAGGTTTTGGGTTCGAATCCCTGTCCAACACAAACTCTTACCTCACTGCATTTCAAGTAAGTTACTTGCGAAGTAGCATAATCTAACACCTCTCGTAGTTCGTTAACAGGGACAATAGATGATGGGTAGGAATTCGCGACCGTTAGAAATGTTACGTTATGTAATTTAAAGTTGATATTTGCTAACTGATACTGTCCAAAAATGAGGTATATAACTCTCTTCATGCCTAGTCAGGAATGACTGTTAATTTCCGTCAGCCACGAAATCTTAGCCTGCATGATTGGTTCAAATGGCTCTGAGCACTATGGGACTCAACATCTGAGGTCATCAGTCCCCTAGAACCTAGAACTACTCAAACCTAACTAACCTAAGGACATCACACACATCCATGCCCGAGGCAGGATGCGAACCTGCGACCGTAGCAGTCAGGCGGTTCCGGTCTGAAGTGCCTAGAACCGTACGACCACCGCGGCCTAGCCTGCATGACCTGGGTTTGAATCCATATGCAGAACGAGGCGGTTCGTCGTGTCATTTGAAGTTCATACATATTCTCAACTAGCTGCTCATGAATAACGTAAATTTTTAATGACATTTTGTGTTAAATAACAAGTACGGTATGTTATTTTGAAGAGGAAATCATGAATACGACGAACTTACTACGTGCATTACCTATCTAACGTAATAAAGAGAGTGCTAACATTTCCGGTATGTCATTTATTGCAATAAATGTGAGCTTATAAGCCTTAAGGACAGTTTTATCTGTAATGAGGTGTTTCTTGATATTTGTAGTATCGTGGTATTACTTTACATCTTGAGTTATTGCGATACAGAGCAGTGTTTTCTAGTGGTTTTTTGTTGGAACCATTTTCAATAGTCAAACGACTGTACCAAGGAGCGATTAGAGAACGCGCTAGACAGCTGCGTTATGTAGGTCGCATGGGAATCAGGTGAAATGTAATTCGAGTCGTTCGGATACTTTTGAGCACGACTGTACATAAAATCAGAAGTTAAATATCAAATGGTTTCACCAATAGCGATTGCTGGAACCCTAATTGACGATAGAATTGTTTTTGCCTGACTGGGATTCGAACCCAGCATCCAGCACCGTTGTTTTCTAGCCAGGAACAGACGATAAATAGCTATTGTTGGTTCACCAGTAGCGAGATGGGCGCATGTTTAGCTAGACATCAGGCGACGAAAAGTTGTGTGCTGAATGGAATTCAAATCCCGGACACGTGGTCATGAAGAAACTTTAACTATCACATTCTTTTCCAATAATAGCTAGGAATGGCATGTTTGTACTTTCAATGATGTGATGAAAAATACTCTGCTGGCTAGAAGTTGAATCCACAACATGTCGTCGTTGGTGATCACAACGAACACAACGTCAAACCCAAATCCGTTTTCACCAGTAGGATGGAGAGGAATGTTTGAACCTGAAAAGATGTAAGGAAAAGTTTGATCTTGTAATGTTGTGATAAAAAGCTCATCATGTGGCTCTGAGTTGAAACGAACACGTTACAGCTGTGAAACCACGAAGAGACGTTGTAAATGCAATTATTTTTCACCAGTAGTTTGGAGTGCACATGCTAGGGCTTGAAATGAAATAATGAATATTTTCTGCTGATCAGGATTCGAAACCAGATAGGTGCCTTTCGAGGACGCGTAGAAGAGTTTGCAATCTTCGGGAACACAGTGAAATCGAATTCTAATCCCAGTCCAGCACCACAATTTTCAACGTCTCAGTTTCAAATAAAGTAAGAGCCTTGTGAACTTACATGGCCATTGGTTCATTAAATGAAATACGTTTTCTAGTTTACGACGGCTTGCTGGTGACAGAGTCTCTGCCTTACGGGGTTTCTCCATCTATCACAGCTCAAACGAATGCCCAGTCGGCAGCGAAGGGATGTTATCTTTACTGACGATATTGAACTATGGAGCTTACTGGCGTTCTGCACTTGGCGTTACTAGGGGTGAAGGAGAGCTACCTGTGTGTGTTAAAAATCTACGCCTGACGTGAGATGTGAACCTACACGTTATACATATCAATACGAGATTAATCCACCAGACCACAGAACCCCCTGCCAAGCACATATTTATGAATTGCAGAGTACTCATTTAGATGTAAATGCAGATGTCAAGGGACGCGTAACAGGAAGGAGGGCGGGATCTGGAAATAGATAGAAGAGCAGAAGTGCAAAATGTAAGCGTGAAATGCTTGCAAAGTATTGCTTACTTAGGTGTGTGCCACAGTTCGTTTTATCTTAGGACCCAGAGATGAGGAAGGACTGTTCTCAGAACGAAGAATGGGTTATAGGGAAGGGGAGATCAAAGAATACGGTTTCATAGGTGGTGAGAGGAACGATAGACAGTAAAGACAGCAGCAATTAAAAGAGAAAATGTAGCGTCATTGGAAACCGCTAGATTTGTTTACAAAGTTTTGGGGGATTGTAATAGAAGGGCACTTGCGGCGATAGTGTCAGAGAGAGAGAGAGAGAGAGAGAGAGAGAGTATGAGAGAGAATAGAAGAGATATTAACAACGAGTAAACATAATAGTTCAAATGTGTGTGAAATCTTACGGGACTTAACTGCTAAGGTCATCAGTCCCTAATCTTACGCACTACTTAACCTAAATAATCCTAAGAACAAACATACACACCCATGCCCGAGGAAGGTCTCGAACCTCCGCCGGGACCAGCCTCACAGTCCATGACTGCAGCGCCTGAGACCGCTCGGCTAATCCCGCGCGGCGAGAAAACATAATATGAAATCGTTGGCGTATTGTGTGGAAGACAGAGTGTGTGGAGAGGAAGAGAGAGACGTATTTGAAATAACAAGAACTACTGTGACAGAGTCCATCTACGCTGATTAGTTTGTAAGTGTGCAGACAGGGTATAAATGAAATCAAAATAGAATACTTAACAAACTGTATATTCAAAAGAAACCCACTTTATTTTAAAGGGCAACTCAAAGGAAAGCTAACCCATATTGTATCTTTTCTGTTGCCACGCGATCTTCCACTAGCTCCCAATGAGGAAAAATGACGAAAAAGAAGACATAACAAAACATTTTAAGAACTCTAATATTTTACCCAGAATCCTTCATTATTTTGTACTTCTATCACGCGTCTTGGCATAGAATGTATAAGCCGTCGGACGTAACAGCCTGGAGAAGCAACTTCCGCCCAGGCTTCCAGGACGCAGTCCCAAAGAGCGTCCGCAATAGTTGATTGGTTTCGTGGCCAGTTCTCTGTTAATGTTCTGGCGACCTCAGCCCACATGTTTTCCATGGAGTTCATATCAGCCGCCCATGGCGGCCAGTCCATGACGTTGGCGCCAATCGCGGAGAGCCGCTGCTGAACAAATGCATACATGTGAATGGGAGAATGGTCCTCTTCCAATGTGGCGTCCCCTTCTGGGTACAGCATTCGCACTGACAGAAGCATCACATTTTCCAATATGTGGGCATACCACCCGCTGTCCAGAGTTCCTTCCATCCTGTGAAGAATTCCCGCCCCTCTCGCAGAATTCCAACCCCCAGCAGGTAACAGATAGCTGGCCATTTCTTCTCGTCGTGGTTACATATTCACGTCGATGGCGAGTGCCTTGCGGCCTGGAAACGCTTCGTGGACCGTCGTTACTGGTGGAAAACACCTCATCAGTGAAAATGACGTTGTCCCACGACACCCTCAGATGGAGCTCCGCAAATGCTAGCCGATATAAAACGTTGTCTTCGCTGAGCTCTTGTTTCACGGCGGATCGTCGTGCATGCAGTACAGCGTCCCTCAGCCTTCGGCGAATCGTGTCACTGGAGCCGGGGAAGTTGGTCTCCCGCCGCAATTGCTTCGCGTTCAGAAAGGGATTTTCTCTGCTCCTAGACACTAGGTCCCTGTCTTCCTGCTGTGAGATCACTCTCATCCTGCCTGAGCCAGGAGCCCTGTTAGTGGTGCCTCTTTCAAGGCAGATCCTCCTCCATCTCCTTGCAGCGGTATGTGGTTCGCCATACCGTCTGCCAGCTTCTCTGATGGAACATCCTCCTTCCTCGATGAGAGCGACGACTCTATCTCGGCCGGCAGGAGTGGCCGAGCGGTTCTAGGCGCTTCAGTCTGGAATCGCGCGACCGCTACGGTCGCAGGTTCGATTCCTGCCTCGGGCATGGATGTGTGTGGTGTCCTAAGGTTAGTTAGGTTTAAGTAGTTCTAAGCTCTAGGTGACTGATGACCTCAGATGTTAAGTCCCATAGTGCTCAGAGCCATTTGAACCATTTTTTGACTCTACCTCGAATAGACCTCTCCCAGTGAGCCATTACGGCAGGAAGCCTGATGTGTATTTCTGCTTGCCGCTCTTATACTGATTCCAGGAGAGAGGTAAACATATTTACGTCAAACGGAGCGGCAGAGGCAGAGGCATGCGGCGCAGCCGTGCTGGCTCGTCCCGGGGCTGTTGGCCCACCAACGCCACCGCCAGCTCGCTCACTTCCGTCTCGCCTCGGCCAGCCTGGCTGACCCGTAGAGCGCGAGCCGTGGCTAGTACAGACCCGGGCCGCAAGGCCACGATCCCCCCATGAAGGATCAAAAGTTACACCTAACCTACCCAAGTCTGTAGTACAAACTAACGCAGCTACAGCTATTATGCTATAACATGTACAGGCACACCTACAGTTGACGATTTATTCAAATATTTGACGAACAATACTTTCAAAAATACATTCATTTTAAACATAGCTACCACAAAATATTTCACCTAGCTAGCAATAGCATGACGCAGGAAACTACACTTTCTTGTAAGCGCTGTGCATTAGACGTAGTCTTAAGAAAACCTGTATTCAACCACGACAACTAAGCGGAATGTAAAAGTAAACAGATTCTCCAAATAATAGTATATTTTTAATATATAATACACGTTTGTGCACTTACAACATGTACTCAGTGTCTCTGAAACAATACGTGCTGCACGACGGAAATTACTTTCTGCTGAGGCACTTCATTTACATCTCAATGATACACAACTACTTTACGGCAGTCAATCCACTTGTAAATTAACATAATGATATCGCAGATATTAGGCAACACGTTACTAGGGATGAGTAAGGCCTTAAGGTTTGCAACTAAACATGCTACTCCTGGCTACTACTGAATATGAAGTTGATTATTAACGTGTCTTCATAACCATGTGTGCGGCGTTCGACTCCCAGTCAGCATAGACGTTTTCGTCACCTTATTTCTAGTTAAACGTGTGCACATCTCGCTGATGGTGGACCAACATTGGACATTTCTCGTCTGTTCCTGGTTAGACAACGACGGCGGTAGGCGCTGGGTTCGAATCCCGGTCAGGCAATACATCTTCAGTCGTCATTTAAGTTTCCAACCCCACTACTGGTGACAAACTGTGATATCTACATTCTGATTTTACGTACTTATTCAACAATCCGATTAGGTACTGGGTTCGCATGCTTGTCCCCAGCATTACATGATAGCATTTCAATTTTAAGCATGTGCATCCTTTATTCCTTGACAATGCAACACTATACAACGTCTTTCGAGATTAATTACCAAGAAGGTAATTGTCATGTTAGGGTTCCTGCTTTCGTACAAACATTATCGTCATTTACGTTCAAGTTGAGAATTGATAACTGATACTGGTGCAAACGTCAATATTTGACGTCTCGATAAGGCACAAAGCTTTGCTTGGTTAACAATGGCTTTACGTTCTGGGTTTGCATTCGGATCCAGAACGAAGACGTTGGTCATGTCATTTAAAGTACAACTTCGTGTACAAGTAACTGTTGATGAGTAATGTGAACAGTGATATTACTTGTGATTCGCTGTTAATGTTGGGATTTCCGTAGAGTGGTTGTCGCCCTTGATCACCTTTTCTTTTAACTGCTTAGTATTACATAAAGTTGATGCGAAACCACTCCCCGTTGAACGTTGAACGACGTTCAGCATGTGTTGGGTAATCCTTTTAGACAGCAAAGAACTTGTTTCCCATTGCCATACAACTTTATAAATCCATATACTGTCTCAAATATTTAATTGTGCCTAAGGATTACTGAACGATTTATGTGACAAAACTAGTTGTCCCATAACATTTGAAATGCCACTTATTGTAATTAAGTTTAGTTTACAAACGTTAAGGACTGTCTGATCTCTTCTGTACTATCGTGGTGTTACTTTACATCTGGACAGACTGTCATAAAGACTGGTGTTCTCTAGTAGTCTCTAGCGTTACCCGTTGTGTATCTTATAACGACTGTACTGTGGAGGGTTGCAACTATGTGCAACACAGATATGCTATGTTGGTTGCATACATTCAGGTGCAGCCTACACGTTGGAATTCAGGGGTGACCCACTTTTTTTGCTGTCAAGTGTACCTATGTACTTGGGTTACCTATTGCCTGCTACGTTGAACTTCCACCGTCGGAACGTGATATGGGACTTCACCTCCCACCACCACACCTTCAACGTGCATCCAATGATGTCTCTGGAACGACATTATAGGGCAGAACAATTTTATCCTTATACCAAGACAGAAAGACCGAAATCCACTGCTTATGCCGTACCACAACCTACTAAAAAAAGACTGTGGTTGTAGGTCTGACAGTAGCTTCAATGACATTGTTTCGGATTGTTTTAAACTATGAACTGGGAGCATTATAAAATTTCCGGCTATTAAGTTTGCATGGTAGTATCCTAAATATAACCCGATAAGTCATCAACACAACTTTTGTAATTTAGAAGTTTTCTGTTGAAACTAACTGCGAGGAAGGAGACAAAACAGCACATTATTGTGTAGAGAAACAATGCATAAGGCGGAAACAATCAGTCTAGTGGTTTACAACTACGCAATCTGAATCAACCGAAACTTTGGAGTAGTTTATGTTTACAGAATATAAAACTATGCAAAATAATGTCATTGAAGCTTCTACATTCACAGGTCTAGCAGCTGAAGAGGTTTTCTCACACCTCGTATACCAATGATCTCAACCGATTTACCCTTTCAAGCCGGCCGGAGTGGCCGTGCAGTTCTAGGTGCTATAGTCTGGGTCCGTGCGACCGCTATGGTCGCAGGTTCGAATTCTGCATTGGGCATGGATGTGTGATGTGTGATGTCCTTAGGATAGGTAGGTTTAAGTAGTTCTAAGTTTTAGGGGACTGATGACCTCAGAAGTTAAGTCCCATAGTGCTCAGAGCCATTTGAACCATTTACCATTTCAATTTAAGCGAATTAGTGTTTGGTTTGTAGTAACAAAGAGAAGGCTTAAGGCCGGATATTCAAATACGTTAAAACTTGGTTACAATCAGTGCGCTTTTAACCATAGTTTAGTTGTATGTGACCTTTCTCTGTTAGTTTAGAAAACCAATCGATACTTTTACCACACACAACTCGAAAAGAACTACATATCCTGAATTTATGTAATTTTATGGTGTACAAAAAATGAAAAACCTTAGAAACAATAAAACCCAAAAAGAAAAGGAATTTTTTCAACCAAATTCTGTATGATTTATTATAATGCAGAGTTCCATGCATTTGAAGTGCGCGAAATTACAACGAGGAGCTGAAATTTGCGTCGCGACACAGGTAATCTTAAGAATAGCTTGTTGGCTAAAACACTACCATGTGTATGCTACACAATCAGTCTTAGCTTCATCACAATTATAACGGTCACGAATCAGTTTGTTCGAGACGCAGGCTTTCGCATGACAGATGCCAGTTAACCTAACACCCGAAAAAGCAACAATAACTGCAATAAGTCGTTCACTGCATAGTGACTATTACAGCGACATATATTGACGCTCCGCATAAGATTAGATTAGATTAGTACTTGTTCCATAGATCATGAATACGACACATCCTAATGATGTGGAACGTGTCATGTTAATAAAAGGTGTCTATACAAGATATTACATTACATAAAATATTACATGACACTCAATATATTTTTTGTGGGGGTTGGGAAATCACCTACTTACTATATTCAAAAATTCATCTAATGAGTAGAAGGAGTTGCCGTTAAGAAATTCTTTTCATTTCCTTTTAAATGCTAAATGGCTATCTGTCAGACTTTTGATGCTATTAGGTAAGTGACCAAAGACTTTTGTGGCAGCATAATTTACCCCCCACCCCCCTTCTGAACTAAAGTTAGATTTAACCTTGAGTAGTGAAGATCATCCTTTCTCCTAGTGTTGTAGCCATGTACACTGCCGTTACTCTTCAATACGTTCGGATTGTTAACAACAAAAATTCATAAGTGAATATACATATTGTGAGGCTACAGTGAAGATTTCTAGCCCTTTAAATAAGTGTCTGCAGGATGATCTTGGATGAGCTCCAGCAATTTTCTGATTACATGCTTACACTCAATGATGAGTTACCCCAGAATATGATGCCATACGAAAGCAGAGAATGAAAATAGGCGTGGTAAGCTATAGACGAATGTTGAAAATTAGGTGGACTGATAAGATAAGGAATGAGGAGGTTCTATGCAGAATCGGAGAGGAAAGGACTATGTGGAAAACACTGATAAGGAGAAGGGACAGGATGATAGGACATCTGCTAAGACATGAGGGAATGACTTCCATGGTACTAGAGGGAGCTGTAGAGGGCAAAAACTGTAGAGGAAGACAGAGATTGGAATACGTCAAGCAAATAATTGAGGACGTAAGTTGCAAGTGCTACTCTGAGATGAAGAGGTTAGCACAGGAAAGGAATTTGTGGCGGGCCACATCAAACCAGTCAGTAGACTGATGACCAAAAAAAAAAGCTAATTTACTCAGGTGTATATCGCCAAAATTTGCAATGACCCTAATAGCATAATTAGCTGAACTCAAACGTTTCCGCAGATCCTCAGTGTGTTTTTCTCCAGTTCAACCCCTCATCAATGCATACACATAGAAATTTTGAATATTCTACCTTAGCTACCGATTTCTGATTGAAGCCTATATTTATTAATGTTGTCATTCCATTTACTGTGCTGAACTGTATATACTGTGTTTTGTCAAATTTTAATGAGAGCCCATTTGCAGAGAACCACTTATTGATTTTCTGAAAAACATCATTTAAAATTTCACCAGTTAATTCTTGACTGTTTGGTGTGATAGCTATACTTGTATCATCGGCAAAAAGTACCAGCTTTGCATCTTCGTGAATATAGAATGGCAAGTCATTAATATATATTAAGAACAGCAGAGGACATAAGACCGAACCTTGCGGCACCCCATTCTTGATTGTTCCCCAGTTTGAAAAATCACCAGTTCTTTGCATATTATATGAACTGTTTATTTCCTCTACTTCCAGTAAGGTATGATTTAAACCATTTGAGCACTGTCCCATTCATACCACAGTATTTGAGCTTATCTAGAAGTATTCCATGATTTACACAATCAAAAGCCTCTGATAGATCACAAAAAATCCCAACAGATGACTTCCGGTTACTCAGAGCATTTAATATTTCATTAATGAAAGTATATACAGAATTTTCCGTTGAAAAACCCTTGTGGAAACCAAACTGATATTTTGTTAAAACTTTATTTTCACAAATGTGTGAAGCTACTCTACAATACTTTACTTTTTCAAGAATTTTGGATAAGGCAGTCAGAAGAGAGATTGGGCAGTAGTTGTTGACATCAGACGTATCCCCTTTTTAATGGAGTGGTTTAACAATGGCATACTTCAGTCTATCTGGGAAAATACCCTGCTTCAGAGAGCTATTACATATGTGGCTAAGAATCCCACTTATTCCTTGGGAACAAGCTTTTATTATCCTGCTGGAAATGCCATCAATTGCATGTGAGCTTATATTTTTGAGAGACTTTATTATCTTCCTAATTTCAGAAGGAGAGGTGGGTAGAATGGTGTTGGTAAGGCCTCTTCCATTAACTGCCTTGCTTCTTCTAATGAATATTTATATCCTATTTTGTCTACAACATTTAAAAAATGATTATTCAAAATATTTTCGACTTCTGGTTTGTTGTTATCAAGTTTCCATTCTCTTTGATGGTGATGTCGTCATCCTGTGCTCTTGTTTACCTGTCTCCCTTGTAATAATATTCCAAATTGTTTTGATTTTGTTATCAGAGGTATTAACCTTAGACATGATGCACATGCTTCTGGATTTTTTAATAACCTTTCTTAATGTAGCACAGTAGTTTATATAATATTTGGGGATTTCTCCGTCATTACTCTTTCTTGTTGTTAGATCCAGTTCCCTTTTGTGGTTAGAAGATATTTTTATTCCTTTAGTAAGCCAAGGTTTTTTGCATGGTTTCTTATAATTAGATTTAACTACTTTCTTGGGGAAACAGTTTTCAAATTCTCTTACAAGTGTATCATGAGATAAGTTATATTTTAAATTAGCATTGGGTTCCTTGTACACCTCATCCCAGTCTAACTGCTGAAGATTTTCTCTGAAATTTCTAATTGTTGAGTCATTAATTGAATGCACAACTTTGGAGGGTAGTTTTGACTTACTGAATGGAGCTATGTCATATACTGTAACTAGCTGAGCATCATGATCAGAAAGGCCATTCTCATCAGGACAAGAATTTATGTTTTTAAACCTATCTTGGTCTATAAAAGTGCTGCTGTCCGTTACTACCCGAGTAGGAAAATTAATGACAGATGTCAAATTTAAAGAACCGAGCAAGACTTCCAGGTCATTCTTCCTATTACACTCTTTCAGTATATCAACATTGAAGTCCCCACAAATAATAATTTGCTTTCCCCTATCTGACAGATAGCACAACAAGGCATCCAAGTTTTCCAGGAATAAATGAAAGTTTCCTGAAGGGGACCTATATACTATTACAATTATAAAAGAGCCCTCCTTCAGTTTGACAGGCACATGCTTCTATATGTTGCTCTAGACAAAACTTTTTTGTATCTAAGCTTTCTACACAGTGATAACTTTTGACATATATAGCAACTCCTCCTCCCACCTTATTCTCTCTACTCATATGTGCAGCTAGTTTATAACCACTGATATTTACCTTTTCCATATCAGACACAATGTGATGCTCAGACAGGCATAGTATATCTATTACATTATCAGATTCAATGTTATCAAAACAAACCAGGAGCTCATCTACTTTATTCTTCAATCCCGGAATATTTTGGAGAAAAATTGTAACATTATTTTTTACTTTACTTTTGTGAGAATCTACTTTTTTTCTTTCATCCACCAATATTTTGGTTAAATATGGTAACATTATTATTTACTTTCCTGTTGTGAGAATTTTGTGAGTTTTGGACCTCTTTAGCACCTACCTGCCTGAACTTCTCATTGGACACTGATATTAGTCTAAAAAAGAGTTACATCCATAAGTACTAGTGTCCCCCCTTATGGATTTCGCTAACCACCCTGCCAATTTACCCTTCCCTTTCCTATTGAGATGTAGGCCATGCCTTGTGAAGTCCCCCCTATCAATAGCCTTGACAGGAGCCAATCCAATGTCTGACAGAGTGGCCACCATACACAACTGATCCAACTTTATACATATCCTCCTGACAGAGCGGTTCAACTAGGACTGATAATGCCGCACGAAAGCAGGCACCAGCCCAACACTGGTATGGGTCGTTGCCGAGACTATTTTCACCAGGTCACACTCAATACTGTAGCCCTGATCCCTATCAATACTGTTTCCCACTCCACCCACTATCATCACTTGATCCTGCTTTGTGAATCCCTTGCACAAGGAAGCTATATCCACTACCACCTGGCTAAGACTTGCACTTGGCTTGAAAAAGTTTGTGACCTGGTACCTGTCACCTAATTTTTCCTGCAAAACCTGGCCCACACCTCTTCCATGGCTGCTACCTAGCAACAGTTCAAAAGTGGCATGAAAACTTAGGAATAAAAACCAACACGAATCGATCAAAAGACCGCCAAAGTTCAAACAGAATTAATTATTCCCGTTAAAGGCAGCGACGACTAATTAACAAAGTCCTGTGGAGGGTACAGTCCTACCTTCCTGTGTCCTGAGCACAATCCGAAACAAACATTCTACGATTAAGCCATTTTCCTTAACATCATACAGATGCTACTTTTATTAATCTGTTTTCTCACTATCATTTTACTTTCAAAATAAGTAACGTAAGAGAGTAATTTTAGTTATCTCAGTATGTGTTTTATTTATTCGCACGCATATCACCTGAAATATCCTTGAGTACTACGGGAAGTTAAGGGCTGGCGGTTCTCTCTGAAGCAACAGCTTTTCAGACACACTGGATTCTTTCCAAATTCAGTTTTACCTGACTTAAAAATTATCAGTATAACCGGTTCCTGAAATAACTGATTTTGGGATTTTTTTATTGTTGTTTCCCTTAATGAAATTAGACATGAAGAAAGACTCAAAAGTTCTATGATTCCCTCGGAGTTTTACGTTATATGTTTCTATATACCTAGGATCAAAATATCAACTAAAAAACTTAAATAAAAGAAAACTTATGGACATATACTGTTCGCTGTTTTCTCGAAAATTGATGAGGGGTTGAATACCACAAAGAATTACCAGTAATCTGCTATTCATCCTAATTTTTTTGAAGCTCTGCTCAAAAATCATGTAATTTAGCATCTTTCAAAACGTTAGATAACTCTATTGTTCCGTGTTTTGTTGTCCGTTTCCAAGGGCTACAAATAGATAAACACGTACTATGTAGACAGTGGCAGCAGTTCAACTATTTTCTATTATTGCAATAAACAATGGATGACATTTTAGGTTTTGCGTAAAATTTTTAGCGTGTTTTTCAATAGTTATTTCGAATGGAAAACAAGTTTTGTTCTCAAATATATTTATTTGCTTTTAACAGGGGTTTGAATACAACTGATTTTTGATGACAGAGCTAAAAACGCTCTTTAAAAAATTTCAGATGAGCAACTTATGTAGTTGGCAAAATAGAAAATGCATAAGAAGCATTTACAGTAGTTGAAATCTCAGTAATCGGTTAATCCTTTGGCAAATATTTATTATCCAATCTGTTCAAAAATATTAGTTCTATAATGTATTGATCTATAAGTCGACTCCTTTCATCAGAAACCGTATCATTCAAAGATGATACCAGTCCTTCAGAAGCCACAGAACTTCCTATGAGTGATAAATAGATTTGAGTTACAAATGATAATTTCTAGATAGTAAAGGAAAACATGTACATTATTGTCTCAGCAATACTGTACCGATTCTTATTTCGTGTGTTTGTTGCTCGTTTCTAACTATCGGTGTTGCTATGAAAGTAGCATTAATCACTTTTCCCGTTTTCAATAAAAACCCAAGTTTCAAATCAATGGAAATTCTACTAATAAACGTTACGCATTTTTAAAAAGCTTTGTCCAAAATAAATATTTTAGCACTGCTGCTATGACAAATTGATACATTGATTTTTTTACCCGGTTAATAGTAAAAAGTATAAAAGACGTGTTATAACAAAGACGAAACAAATAGCGAAAAATGCCTGTTATTCAGAACTGAAACACCATATCAGTTTTACCGGTCAGCTTTTCCCATCCCTGCAGTGGCAACCCCTGGTCTATAGTGTAGGCTTACACGGAAGAGAAACGTTGGCGATTAAACATTCAGACAAGAAGAGAGTAGAAATATACAGAATGAAAAGCTTTTGAAATGTGGTGCTACAGAAAAATGCTGAAGATTGGATGAGTAGATCGTATATCTAATGGGGAGAAACTTAATAGAATCGAGCAGTGAAGATATTAATGTCAAATTTTCTGTAAAATTTGGGCTTGGTCGAAAGGTCACGTCCTGAAGCATCAAGTAATCGTCAGTTTGGTAATGGAGTGAAGTTCGTTAGGGTGTGAAGGGGTTAAAGATTTTAGTGAGATCTAGGCCTTCCTATAGCAAGCAGGATCAAAGGATGAAGGTTGTAACAATTATGCAGAGATGAAAAGGCATAGGATAAACTAGGGTTACGAGATGCATCGAACAAGTCTTTCGACCGAAAACCACAAACATCATCAACAACAACTACAAGTATCAAGCGACCGTAATTTTCATTTCGCTATTCTCTACATACTCCTCGTCAATAAATTGCTGGAAAGCTGTCTGAAAATACATGTCGCTTTCATCGCTTTGTGATTTTTCCAGTCGAAGTCGCACCTCGCCCCTCTTGTATTATGTAGTGCCAGTGTTCTGGAAAAATGCGCTCCCTATCTCATCGCAACTACAGGTGCCATTCGACACCGCAAAGCGATTAGTTAGGCGGCACGTAATTAGACTGAGATATTCCTGTAACGCGCAGCAGCTGCAGCTGTTGACTCAGGTGGTCGCCACGAGTGGCCAATTAGGAACTTTGCCGGTACTGTGCCAGTTAATACCGCCCAGATAATCTTGCATGCGGATTCAGTTTCAACCACTACACGCCAAAGGGGTTTATTTTAGTAATCCGAATTCAGGCACAACAGCTTCGTTCGCTAACTACTGAGTTTCGTCAGTCGTATTTGTCGACATAAGGTTTATAATTATCTGAGTGTATGATGTTAAATATTGGATCATTTCTGCGTCTTGCGTCTGCAGTATTTTATGTAAACTTTTTTCACTTGAACTGTTATTGTGCCACTGCATATTCAGATCTTTAATCCCTTTATCAGTGGTTGCTGTGCGACTCCACTTCTATAGGCTAACTACAAATTTTACCAGTGGTGTAACACCGGAACCAAGTCTTACGTTGGTAGTTATTAGCCACTGGCGACGGCGTAAAGTGTTCGTTGAGCCGCGCCCGCACTTAAAACTTTTCATCTTATAGATCCCAAAAAGAGCTAAATCATACTTAAGGCCTAAAAGGTGCTAAACAGGACTTTCACAGAAAACGTATGGGCTAAAGGGGATTTTTGCAGAAAAACACGGTTTTTAGGCATATTTCCTGAATTAATGCTAAAGAAAATCAGTAATGTGGATTCGCACATTCTAAGACTTGTGGGCAATATTGTGGAACTGGAAGAGGATGTAGATGAAGATGAAATGGGAGACACGATACTGCGCGAAGCGTTTGACAGAGCACTGAAAGACCTAAGTCGAAACAAGGCCCCGGGAATAGACAACATTCCGTTACGACTACTGACAGCTTTGGGATAGCCAGTGCTGACAAAACTCTACCATCTGGTGAGCAAGATGTATGAGACAGGCGAAAGACCCTCACTTCAAGAAGAATATAATAATTCCAATCCCAAAGAAAGCAGGGGTTGACAGATGTGAAAATTACCGAACTATCAGTTTAATAAGTCACGGTTGCAAAATACTAACACGAATTCTTTACAGACGACTAGAAAAGCTGGTAAAAGCAGACCTCTGGGAGGATCAGTTTGGATTCCGTAGAAATGTTGAAACACGTGAGGCAATACGACCCTACGAATTACCTTAGAAGATAGATTAAGGAAAGGCAAACCTACGTTTCTAGAATTTGTAGACTTAGAGTAAGCGTTTGACACTGTTGACTGGAATTCTCTCTTTCAAAGTCTGAAAGTGGCTGGGGTAAGATACAGGGAGCGAAAGGCTATTTACAATTTGTACAGAGGCCAGGTGGCAGTTATAAGAGTCGCGGGGCGAGAAAGGAAAGCAGAGGTTGGGAAGGGAGTGAGACAGGGTTGTAGCCTGTCCCCAATGTTTTTCAATCTGTATATTGAGCAAGCAGTAAAGGAAACAAAAGAGAAATTCGGAGTAGGAATTAAAATCCATAGAGAAGAAATAAAAACTTTGAGGTTCACCTACGGCATTGTAATTCTGTCAGAGACAGCAAAGGACTTGAAGAGCAGTTGAATGGAATGGACAGTGTCTTGAAAGGAGGATATAAGATGAACATCAACAAAAGCAAAGCGATGATAATGGAGTGTAGTCGAATTAAATCGAGTGATGCTGAGGGAATTAGATTAGGAAATAAGACACTTAAAGTAGTAAATGAGTTTTACTATTTGGGGAGAAAAATTACTGATGATAGTCGAAGTAGAGAGAATATAAAATGTAGACTGGCAATGGCAAGGAAAACGTTCCTGAAGAAGAGAAATTTGTTAACATCGAGTATAGATTTAAGGGTCAGGAAGTCGTTCCTGAAAGTATTTGTATGGACTATAGCCATGTATGAAAGTGAAACATGGACGATAAATAGTTTGGACAAGAAGAGAATAGAAGCTTTCGAAATGTGGTGCTACAGAAGAATGCTGAAGATCAGATAGGTAGATCACATAACTAACGAGGTGGTATTGAACAGAACTAGGGAGAAATTTGTGGTACAACTTGACTAGAAGAAGGGATCGTTTGGTAGCACATGTTCTCAGGCGTCAAGGGATCACCAATTTAGTATTGGATGGCTGTGTGGAGGATAAAAATCGTAGAGGGAGACCAAAAGATGAATACAATAAGCAGCTTCAGAAGGATGTAGGTTGCAGTAGGTACTGGGAGATGAAGAAGCTTGCACAGGATAGAGTAGCATGGAGAGCTGCATCAAACCAGTTTCAGGAGTGAAGACCACAACAACACCAGAAAGGACATTGTAAGTAAATTTATACACTGCGCTGAAATCAAGAATGTGTATGGCGCTATGTCAATGCTTTATAAGTGCTAAATATGTATGGGAATTCGATGTACACCCTAAACATCTCCCCCCCCCCCCCCACCCATCCTTCCTCTCTATCTACTCCTCCTCTCATTCCTTTCTGTCTGTCTTCTTCTCCATGTCGATTTCTCCCTAACCTCCTCTCCGTCCACCTTATTTTCTCCCCTGTCTCTGCCCTTGATCTTCACTTACCGTAATTCGATAAGCCATAAGTACAACTTTCTTCTTTTCTGTAAATCCGATGGAGATGAAGAAAAGCATCTACGATTTTCGTTCAAAATAATATGTAACGGGAAAGAATGTATATGTTAGAAAAAATTTGTCTAATGGTTCACATGCCCTTCTATCATAGTTACAACTTATTCCGAGAGAGAAAACGAAACCGCACATTTTTTCAGCAAACCGTAGTAAGCAATATATTACTCCCAGTCAGGTATAACAATAAACCTGTACATTGTCGTTTGAAAAAAGTAGGCAGATTTTGTATCTCTGAATATATATATATTAGACTATCGTCTAAACATGTGAACTAAGTCGGTCAAGCGCTTCTCGACAAATTTGATAACGTTGTCCTATTCTATAAATTCAAGTATATAGCCTATGCCCATGCAAATGTTTGTTATAGTATTCTGGAAAAATTCCAATTAAATTGGTCAAACTTTTCGAGTTTCTTGTAAACAATCATTTCCCACTTGTATACTTTGTGTCTATAGACGCCTTTGTCCATGACGTCCGCTGAATTTATGTGATCTCTATCCAGATCGATTTTGACTTGTCATCCAGCCTCTGGATGAACCTGAGTATCTGACACACTATTCACATAGAAGTGAAATATAAATCTTCATAGGTTTAGCTTTAAAAATATATTAACATAATGATATTTTTCAAAAAAATTTTCGTCACCTATTTCACCCCATTGTGGGTTGAATTTCTAAAGAAATTGAAACACATTTTTTTCATAACCAAGGTACCAAATACGAATTTCCTCAGATTTAGCTTCAACAATTCATATATCATCATAAACATTTCCATTGCATATTTCACACCCTTACAGACTGAACTTCCAAAAACACTGAAACACGTATTTCTTTTATTTCTAAGTGAGAAGACAAATTTCAATTTTCATAGATGTAGCTTTAAAAATGCTTTGTTAGAATTTTACTAATGAATTATTTTCCCAAAAAGCTGTTACCCACTCTTGATCGCGTTAGTGGTTGAATTTCCAAAAATGTTGAAGCACATACTTGGATTTCTGACATAGAATTCAAATATCAAGTTTTGTAGTTCTAACTTCAAAATTGCCGTCATAGTAACATGTTTTCAAATACGCTTTCATCCCCTACTTCACCTCCCTTACTAAACGATGCCTTCAGAATAAGACCAAAAATCTCCAGATTTCAAGTTTCTGTCGATAGTGGTTTGGACTGGGCGATGGTTCCGTCAGACCTTATTTCACAGCGTTAGTAGTTGAACTTTCAAAAACACTGAAACAGGCTATATTTTATTTCTAACGGAGAAGCCAAAATTTCATACACTTGCTTCGAAAACGCTTAAATATTTTCATAAAAACTTTCATCCCCTATTCATCCCCTTAGGGGATGAATTTCCAAAATCCACGTATTTCTTTATTTCTAACTGAGAAGGCAAACACGGCTTTCACAGATGTAGCTTTAAAATGCTTCGGCACTTGTTTAATAATGATCTGTTTTCAAAAACCAAAATTCAGAAACTATTTCACCTCCACAGGAGGTAAATTTTCAAAAATGTTGAAACACGTATTTCTTTATTTCTGACCAAAAAACCAAATACCAATTTAGTAGCTCTAGCTTTAAAATTGTATTAATAGTGACATACTTTCAAAAACCATTTCATGCCTTATTTCGCCCTCTAACGATAGAATTTCGAAAAATCTCTTCGTCAGCGACGCCTACAGTATAAAACCAACACCCTCTGTAAATTTCAAGTTTCTATCCTTCGTTGTTTGAGCTGGGTCATGATGAGCCAGTGAATGAGTGGGTCAGTGGGAGACTGCCTTTTATATGCGGGGAAGAAGATTATCTGTCGCCTTGGCGTACTTAAGTTTTGATCGTGAAGGGATCAGAGATTTCACCCATGAATAAATTTAACTTTCCATGTTGTGCCAGCCAATATCCGATAGGGTTGACTTGGGGGAAGAGACCAAACAGCGAGGTCATCGGTCTCATCGGATTATGGAGTGATGGGGAACGAAGTCGGCCGTGCCCTGTCAAACGAACCATCCCGGCATTTACTTGCGGCCATTTAGGGAAATCTCGGAAAACCTAAATCAGGATGGCCGGACGCGGGATTGAACCGCCGTCCTCCAATGTCTATGTGATTAGTCGTAGTGCTTTTGGTTCGAGTCCCTGTTCTTCGAAGATGCTGAACAAGGATTGTCGGTCAATAGAATTGTATGCTTCCTTGAAATCTACGACACCGCAAATGGAGTGTTCCTGGTAGCCTTTGAGCCGTGGTAAAAATTGCTGTTTTGAAGAGCGCGCCGCAGCGCGTTGCGTGAAGCAGTCGCCCTCCGTTTCTGGCGGTGGCGCCGCTGTGGCAATCGCAGCTTTGGTGTCTCCTTCTGGTGGGAAAGCGGAAAGGTTGTCTATTCACGTGCATTTAAGGGGCGCTATGAGCTCGGCAGTTGGTCAGTCGGGGTGAGGCTAGGTCAGTCTCGCGTCACCAGTTGCTGGTCTGTCTCTCGTTCGCATTTGTGCGGCAGTTAGTGTCTGTCTGTCGTCCGGAGTATTAGTATGTCTTTCGTTCGGATCAATCTTTATAGCCGGATAAATGAGAGTCTTTCCACTCTGCCACTAAGCGAATTCAGCGAGTGGTCACCCGGTCGGGGCTATAGTTCCTGCATCTGAGTCTGCGTTAGGCCGCCAGTCTGCTCGAGTTGCGCAGGCAGTGGTCATTGGGGTTGGATCGATCGGTTGGTCGGTCGCGCACTGAGACACAAGATGACTTGTCCGCCTTGAGCGTCGGCGAATGTGAGGTCGCCACGTGGGTCCAGTGGGCTGGGCCGTATACCGAGGGGTAGTGGCTTCGCGGCCGACACGAGAGCAAAGGGAGTCAACCCACGACATCGGTCTGGCCGGTGCTAGCTGCGGCGCCGTGAGACGGGAGATCGGCGCGCCTTCCTGCGTCCGTTGAAGGGGCTGGCAGCGAACGGTTCGGGAGAGCGATTTGGGGGTCCTGCGCCAGTTCTTCCCCAGAAATTGCAGATTATTAGAAGTTAAGTGACTGGTGATATGTTCTTTCATTAACTTGTTAAATTCTACTTGTTTTCTTGGTGAGGTCTCCAGCCGCTTTGTTTTGGGGTCGCCCCACCATTCTACTCCGTTTGCCCACCCGCAGGAAGGTGGTTACTTATGAATTGGGTGGTCCGTTTTTCCCTTGTGGAGTAGGGGTGGGTTAGAGCAACCTGCGGTTCGGGTTGTTCGGTAATCTCCCTATCAATCTGCCGTACGTTAATAGCTTCCTCTGTCATGTTTGTCGGATTCGGTGTGTTAACGAATTTATTGCTTGGAGTGTAACGGCCTAATTCCTGAAATATGTTTTTGTCTTGCCTATCATCTTGGGAGGCAGTATATGTGTGCTGTAGAGCATGTTGGCCAACCTTGTATAATTTTATGTAAGATTGCATTTCATGGGATTTTATTTAAATGGTCATTTCAGTATATAAAGTTGCCACCCTTCCATCGTAAGACTTTTCTTCGAAGTTAAAATCAAGTTCCATCTTCAGTGTCAAGGTAATCTTTTAATTTTAGTGTTTTGTACCATTTCCATCCCTCCTACGGGGTGCATAGTTCGTGTGCACGTGTAAATTGTTAAAACTTTTACTTTAAGGTAATCTGGTGTGTTACAGATTTGCACCAGTGTAGTCTTTCAGAGGTTGTTGTGATCGGTCGTGACTACGGCCGTGTCAAAAGGGAGCGGCAAGGTTGTCAGCCCGAAAGCTCATACACTCAAAAATTTGTTTCTTTCTGCCTCTGAATAAATTGTAACTTGATATTTAGATGGTGCTTTCTGCTTATAATTTTAAATCTGTTTCTTTTTTTTTTTTTTTAGAAAGGGCTTTTAGGAATAAAATTATCATTTGTTAAAAGCAATTTGATTTTGATTTCATCAGTTACTCCCTGGCAACTACTTCCACGCTCACATAGTGTGATTAAATTTTTAAGAATATTTTTTTGAAAATAAATCACGGTTCAGCCTTGTATTTTAAAACTGTTTCCAGACTGGTAATTTGTTGTGCACACGAACGATTGGGGCGGAAGCCTGCCTGGTATTCACCAATTTTGTGTTCTAACTGTTCTTGTGTTCTCTGGAGTAAGCGCACTGAGAAAATTGTGTGTGTGACATGTAGCAGAGAGATTCCTCTGTAGTAGTTCACATTCGTGCTGTCTGCTTTCCTGTGCAGCGGATGGGCAAGTGCACACTTCCAGTCGTCAGAATGTCTTTCAGTTTGGCAGCTGGTTGTGATTATTTGTGTAAGTTCCTGCAAAGACTTTGGTCCGAGGTTCTTTAGTTGTTCTACAATGATGCCTTCTTTACCGGATGTCTTGATGTTTTTTTATTTAAATATATTTTTATGGAGCTCTTCACATATTTTTGGGAGTGATACTGGGTGGGATGAGGCGCAGTTCTGTGTGGGAATACTGTTTCAGGTTCAGGGCAGAACAGTTAAGAACAACAGAGAAATGACATTCCAGTTCCTGACAATTCTCTTGATTAGTTAACGTGAGGGTTTTTTTTTTTTTTTATCTTACTTCTGATGTGTATACGCGCGGCCCGTCCTTGCGAAAGTTCTGTAGAATTTTCTTGTGTTGCGCCTATGGAAGTTCTCCTCTATAGTGTCCAGTTGTTGCCTCATGTACTTTTGAGTAAAAATTTTAAGTATACTGGTCAAGTACTTTTTGAGATTCTTGGTAACACCAATAAACAACGACTTGCCTAGCTCCATCGATCACACCTGAGTCTACTTACTGCTGTGTCGTCCGGATAAGATAAAGCTAGGGCAAAAGCAACACAGGCCCAAAAATGCGAGCTGATGCCAGTACCATAGACACTCTACATCTACATCTACATTTATACTCCGCAAGCCACCCAACGGTGTGTGGCGGAGGGCACTTTACGTGCCACTGTCATTACCTCCCTTTTCTGTTCCAGTCGCGTATGGTTCGCGGGAAGAACGACTGTCTGAAAGCCTCCGTGCGCGCTCTAATCTCTCTAATTTTACATTCGTGATCTCCTCGGGAGGTATAAG
The DNA here is from genome assembly GCF_021461385.2 of Schistocerca piceifrons. NCBI lineage: Eukaryota > Metazoa > Arthropoda > Insecta > Orthoptera > Acrididae > Schistocerca > Schistocerca piceifrons. The sequence goes on from NC_060141.1 coordinate 382,691,069, forward strand.
TAGGGGGAAGCAATATATTCGATACCTCATCCAGAAACGCACCCTCTCGAAACCTGGCGAGCAAGCTACACCGCGATGCAGAGCGCCTCTCTTGCAGAGTCTGCCACTTGAGTTTATTAAACATCTCCGTAACGCTATCACGGTTACCAAATAACCCTGTGACGAAACGCGCCGCTCTTCTTTGGATCTTCTCTATCTCCTCCGTCAGACCGATCTGGTACGGATCCCACACTGATGAGCAATACTCAAGTATAGGTCGAACGAGTGTTTTGTAAGCCACCTCCTTTGTTGATGGACTACATTTTCTAAGCACTCTCCCAATGAATCTCAACCTGGTACCCGCCTTACCAACAATTAATTTTATATGATCATTCCACTTCAAATCGTTCCGCACGCATACTCCCAGATATTTTACAGAAGTAACTGCTACCAGTGTTTGTTCCGCTATCATATAATCATACAATAAAGGATCCTTCTTTCTATGTATTCGCAATACACTACATTTGTCTATGTTAAGGGTCAGTTGCCACTCCCTGCACCATGTGCCTATCCGCTGCAGATCTTCCTGCATTTCGCTACAATTTTCTAATGCTGCAACTTCTCTGTATACTACAGTATCATCCGCGAAAAGCCGCATGGAACTTCCGACACTATCTACTAGGTCATTTATATATATTGTGAAAAGCAATCGTCCCATAACACTCCCCTGTGGCACGCCAGAGGTTACTTTAACGTCTGTAGACGTCTCTCCATTGATAACAACATGCTGTGTTCTGTTTGCTAAAAACTCTTCAAACCAGCCACACAGCTGGTCTGATATTCCGTAGGCTCTTACTTTGTTTATCAGGCGACAGTGCGGAACTGTATCGAACGCCTTCCGGAAGTCAAGAAAAATAGCATCTACCTGGGAGCCTGTATCTAATATTTTCTGGGTCTCATGAACAAGTAAGGCGAGTTGGGTCTCACACGATCGCTGTTTCCGGAATCCATGTTGATTCCTACATAGTAGATTCTGGGTTTCCAGAAATGACATGATACGCGAGCAAAAAACATGTTCTAAAATTCTACAACAGATCGACGTCAGAGATATAGGTCTATAGTTTTGCGCATCTGCTCGACGACCCTTCTTGAAGACTGGGACTATCTGTGCTCTTTTCCAATCATTTGGAACCCTCCGTTCCTCTAGAGACTTGCGGTACACGGCTGTTAGAAGGGGGGCAAGTTCTTTCGCGTACTCTGTGTAGAATCGAATTGGTATCCCGTCAGGTCCAGTGGACTTTCCTCTATTGAGTGATTCCAGTTGCTTTTCTATTCCTTGGACACTTATTTCGATGTCAGCCATTTTTTCGTTTGTGCGAGGATTTAGAGAAGGAACTGCAGTGCGGTCTTCCTCTGTGAAACAGCTTTGGAAAAAGGTGTTTAGTATTTCAGCTTTACGCGTGTCATCCTCTGTTTCAATGCCATCATCATCCCGTAGTGTCTGGATATGGTGTTTCGAGCCACTTACTGATTTAACGTAAGACCAGAACTTCCTAGGATTTTCTGTCAAGTCGGTACATAGAATTTTACTTTCGAATTCACTGAACGCTTCACGCATAGCCCTCCTTACGCTAACTTTGACATCGTTTAGCTTCTGTTTGTCTGAGAGGTTTTGGCTGCATTTAAACTTGGAGTGGAGCTCTCTTTGCTTTCGCAGTAGTCTCCTAACTTTGTTGTTGTACCACGGTGGGTTTTTCCCGTCCCTCACAGTTTTACTCGGCACATACCTGTCTAAAACGCTTTTTACGATTGCCTTGAACTTTTTCCATAAACACTCAACATTGTCAGTGTCGGAACAGAAATTTTCGTTTTGATCTGTTAGGTAGTCTGAAATCTGCCTTCTATTACTCTTGCTAAACAGATAAACCTTCCTCCCTTTTTTTATATTCCTATTAACTTCCATATTCAGGGATGCTGCAACGGCCTTATGATTACTGATTCCCTGTTTTGTACATACAGAGTCGAAAAGTTCGGGTCTGTTTGTTATCAGTAGGTCCAAGATGTTATCTCCACGAGTCGGTTCTCTGTTTAATTGCTCGAGGTAATTTTCGGATAGTGCACTCAGTATAATGTCACTCGATGCTCTGTCCCTACCACCCGTCCTAAACATCTGAGTGTCCCAGTCTATATCTGGTAAATTGAAATCTCCACCTAAGACTATAACATGCTGAGTATAATTCATTGTAATCACGGGAAGAAAGATACGTATACACACTGTAGCACGTAATAAAATTACTTGTTAACATGACGAGGATCAGAAATAAGTGAACATTACACCATGAAATGTTTTTTTTTTCTTTTTTAATTACTACAATGTATTATTCTCATTCAGAATAGAGTCGGAGGTCGGCAACAGTGAACCGCGGTAACTTCGTGAGATCGTTGGCTATCGCATAAGCTATGGAGGTGGCTGGCTCAGGTTCCATGGGTGCTGCAATAAAGATTCTGGTGTCGGCAAGTAATGCGCAAGCGCTTCCGACATGAAATGGAAAAAATGAAGTTTACGTAACATACCTTCATTTGATGTTTTATTACAATAATATCATCTAAATTAACATTAAAACATGTTATCATTAATTTTTTAATTTATTTACTCGTATGGCTAGGGTTCCCCGTCGGCCAGACCGTTCGCCGGGTGCCGGTCTTTCAATTTGACGCCACTTCGGCGACCTGAAGTCGATGAGGATGAAAGGATGACGATGAGGACAGCACAACACCCAGGGCCTGGGCGAGGAAAATTCCCCGACCAAGCCGGGAATCGAACCCTGGCCCAGAAGATTGACAATCCGTCATGCTGACCGTTCAGCTTAACAATTATTAAATTGCTACAACGTCTTCACACCTGTATTCGCTTGGGCGGGAATCACATTAGTTTCAGTCTTTAACTATAGGTAAGTATGAGTGGACTTACTTCCTCTTTCCTGAAACGGAATATGGAACCAGCGAGCTGCTGGCCTGAACAGTGACATGCTGCATCAACTCTTGGAAGAATTACCGTCAGTTACGCCCGAAGGTGACAGTGAACGTGAAATGTTGGCACCGTGTTATGTGACATTTTCGTGATGTGATGTAGTCTAATCTTTGGTGTAATTAATACAGAGAATACACTGAGATTGCACCGCTTATTGGAGCATCAATATATTCGCCAACAACAACAGATAGTTACGGATATTGGATTTGAGACCGATGTGCTCTCCTCAGCAAGTTTAATTACGTTTATTTGTATTTCACTTTGATGGAACCTACCTCCTTCTCAAAAGTTTCTATGATGCCCCTTTCCATTTTGATCTGGGTGAGGCACTTAAGTGATCACTTCTCTCCTTACTTAATTAAGAGCGTGTAATTAATTAAACTTATGCAAATGCGCTCATGTGAGTGTTTGGAATATTACCAGACAACCGGAGCTCACATTAATTCTCGGAAAAGTGCAGAGAAAAACAAGCTTCTGGGTATCCCTTTAAAGAAAGTGTATTATCCTCAATCATTATCAAGATTTAAGTGAGACTGAACGTGGTGTTATAGTGGGTGCACCAGCGATGGGATACAGCATCTCCGAGGTAGCGATGAAGTGGGGATTTTCCCGAACGACCATTTCACAAGTGTACGGTGAATATCAGGAATCGGGTAAAACATCAAATCTCAGACATGGCTGCGACCGGAAAAAGATCATGCAAGAAGAGACAAACCGCGACTGAACAGAATCGTTCAACGTGACAGAACTGCTACCCTTCCACAAATTGCTGCAGATTTCATTGCTGGGCCATCAGTGTCAGCGTGCGAACCATTCAACGAAACATCATCGGTATGCGCTTTCGGAGCCGAAGGCCCACTCGTGTACCCTTGATGGCTGTACGAAACAAAGCTTTGCGCCTCGTCTGGGCCCGTCAACACCGACATTTGACTGTTGATGACTGGCAACATGTTGCCTGGTCGCACGAGTCTCGTTTCAAATTGTATCGAGCTGATGGACGTGTACGGGTGTGGAGACAACCTCATGAATCAACGGGCCCTGCAGGTAGTAGGGAACTGTTGAAGCTGGTGGAGGCTCTGGAATGGTGTGGGGCGTGTCTACTTGGTGTTACACGGGACCCCCGATAGGTCTAGATAAGACTGACAGGGGACACGTACGTAAGCATCCTGTCTGATCACCTGCATCCATTCATGTCCATTTTGCATTCCGACGGACGTCGGCAATTCCAGCGGATAGTGCGACACTTCGCACGTCCAGAATTGCTACAGAGTGGCTCTAGGAATACTCTTCTGACTTTAAAGTCTTCTACTGGCCATCAGGTTCTCCAGACATGAACGTTGTTGAGCATATCTGGGAAGCCTTGCAAAGCGCTTTTCAGAAGAGTTCTCTACCCCCTCGTACTCTTACAGATTTATGGACATCCCTGCAGGATTAAGGGTGTCTGTTACCTCCAGCACTACTTCAGACATTAGTCGAGTCCATACCACGTCGTGTTGCCGCACTTCTGCGTGTTCGCGAGGATTCTACACGGTATTAGGCAGGTGCACCAGTTCCTTTGCCCTTTCAGTGTATTTAACCACGATACAAAAGTGGAGAACTTTCAAACGAAGTACATCTGATGGATCAGTATACTTGATCATTATTAGTTGGGAAAGGAGTGGATAAAACTAGAAACAATGAGCTACAAGTGGAAAACTGATTTTGCCTTAGGAGGAATATCTCGAGAGTTTAACATAATTTCCAACATCCACCATCTTAGCATTCAGTCAGCAGAGTTATAAATAAGTTAACGTACTTCCGTTAAAACTGCTCTCTCTGTCCTTGGTCAATGGCACAACTGCACACGTTTTAAGTGACTAATACACATAATACGAGTCGTTTATAGTAAAGTTCCAATGTGAGTGCGCCAAGGCAGTTGCGACAAACAGATGTCACAAGAGTACTATACACCAGTTACTGCCCTATCTGCACCTTTACAATCAGTTTTGCGTTTGCACGTAGCCTCAGCGTAACTATATATGCAGCCACTCTTCAGCTTCCTGCCTTTGCTACGACGTTATCGGTGATGTCGGTACGGTAATGAGAGGTAAGTGAAAAGTTGTTTTATACTTCTCGAGTGTTTTGTCCTAGCTGCTTCTGTTTTGCGACAAATAAGCTAGTTCGTTTAGCTGAAATACACCAGAGTTTGACCACCCCGCATTACACATCCCACACAACCACAGTACAGGGACATAATGAAGCGCGCTACACTTATTGCCTGAAACGAGTTGCTTCCTTCCTTTCTCTTTTGATGGTGAATTACTCGTTAGAGGCTCGTACTAGATACGACCGCCCTCGGCTGAGATAACGACACCGCGCTGGACCTTGTCTTCCGAATGGAGTGCGATATGTCAACACCAATCCTGGATAGCCCCCCCCCCCCCCTTCCTACCACCAGCCGGTTGCCTCGCTTCTGAGTACTACTCTACCACTGTGGTACAGAGAACTACGAGAGACGTTCCACAAGTAATGCAACAATTTTTTTGCTGATAGCAGGTTCGTTTTAGTCAGGATTCTATCATACTATTTCCCACTGTTTTGGCTACAAAACCCTATTTCTCAACAACCCCTGTTGAATGCGAAGGGCCGGCCGGTGTGGCCGTGCGGTTCTAAGTGCGTCAGTTTGGAACCACGTGACCGCTACGGTCGCAGGTTCGAATCCTGCCTCGGGCATGGATGTGTGTGATGTCCTAAGGTTAGTTAGGTTTAAGTAGTTCTAAGTTCTAGGGGACTGATGACCACAGCAGTTGAGTCCCATAGTGCTCAGAGCCATTTGAACCATTTGAATGCGAAGGGCTTACGACACCTTACTGGTAGGGCCTATATGCCCGCATGGTACCACTGTACTGGTCGACGTCGGAGCCAACGTCTTGCTGTACCAGTAACATCCGACTCATCCACGAACTGCTTGCCGCGGAGTGCATCCTTCATTGGGCCAAAAAGATGGCAAGCGGAAGGTGCAAGATACGCGCTGTACAGGGAACGAGCTCCTCTCATATGCGCAGAATTGGGTGAGGCCTTGCGTTGTCTTGAAGAATGAGAAATTCGTTTACTTTTTTTGTGGCATCGAACACGCTGAAGTCCTGTCTTCAAATGCTTCATAGTATCAGAACACACTTTTAGGTTGATCTTCGAACCATGAGAGAAGACACGAAACAAAATAACCTCTTTGGAGTCCCAGAAGATCATCGCCATGATTTCACCAACAGCGGGAGCAACTTTGAACTTTTCCTTCGGAAGAGAGGTGGTGTAGACCACTCCGTGGACTACGGTTTTGTTTCTGGCTCAAAGTGATGAATCCATGTTTTATACCCTGTGACTACCTTCGGCAAAAATATTCACGGTCAGCCTAGTAACGCGTAAGCAATTCCGCACAGGTGGTTCTTCGTTGCTGTTCGTGGTCTTCTATTAGGCGGCGAGGAAACCAGGAGGCACGCACCGTTGACTACCCCAGTTGGTGGACGATTGTGTCAGTAGTACAAATGGTACAAGTAATGTTCTGCAGTACAGGTTTTTTTATTTAATTTTTTGAAGTATTTTCCGCCATATTGAATACACCTCTCCATCCTCCGAAACCAGCCCCTAAACCAGTTCTCCCTAGTTTCTATAGGGCGTAAAGGAACACTCGTTGCCCCAGGCCCTCAGGAGATCCTCATCGCTTGAAGACTGCACCTCCTTTCAGCTTAATTTTCACATGCGGGAACTGTGCAAAATCACAAGGAGCAAGGTCTGGACCGTAAGAAGGGTGCTCAAGAAGTTTGTCCTGGAGCCCGAAAATATTCGTGCACGCTTTGGGGCGGTGAGCGGCAGCGATGTCGTGATGGAGGAACCAAGCGTCCATTCTTGACTTCGGTCGCCGGTTCTTCAAAGATGACTTTGGGCAGGCATTCCTCTGTGTACCACTTGTATTGTATTGTATGTTAACCGGGGACCTAGAAACAACGGAGAGGCTCCGTCCCCGCCGTAGCCGCGGTTGTCCACAACCCCACGACGACTACCGCAGTCCAGTTCAGCCGTCCGCCGCCCCACAACGAACCCAGGGTTATTGTGCGGTTCGGCCCCAGGGAACGTCTCACACCAGACGAGTGTAACCCCTATGTTTGCGTGGTAGAGTAATGGTGGTGTACGCGTACGTGGAGAACTTGTTCGCGCAGCAATCGCCGACATACTGTAACTGAGGCGGAATAAGGGGAACCAGCCCACATTCGACGAGGCAGATGGAAAACCGCCTAAAAACCATCCACAGACTGGCCGGTTCACCGGACCTCGACACAAAATCCGCCGAGCGGATTCGTGCCGGGGACCAGGCGCTCCTTCCCGCCCGGAAAGCCGTGCGTTAGACCGCAAGGCCAACCGGGCGGTCCAGTGTACCACTTACTTGTGACTGTCTTCTGTATGTCCAAAAAGCGCGCTCGACAATTCGACTCGAATTGGAAAAAACACCTATCATTTTCTTCTTTACTGATCGGCATTTTCTGACATCTACGGGTGTGTCATCATCTTCAAAGGCACAAACTTTGTTTTGAATCTTAGTCGGCACGTCATAATACTACAGCAAAGTCTCATCACATGTCACGACGTTATTCACACACTGAGATTCTCTCTCAGAAAACTTCTTTAGCATTCCCCGGCACCAAGCAGGACGTCGTGTCATCAGCTCTTCCGGCAGTCCATGGCAGCACCGGGAGACAATGAACCTTCTTTACTTGCAAATGATGAAGCGGAATTGGACAATTGCTGGTTCATTTGGCCCTAAGGTATCCTCTATCTGCTTAGAGGTCACTCGCATCTCTTCGTCTAGCATTTTACTCACAGCATCAGTGGTTTCCTCCGTAACTGAAGGTGGTTGCCTTCCCGTCCTATCAGCGTCCTCCAGAGTGAGGTTGTCTCTTTGGAATTCTCTGTGCCACCTCAACATAGTTGTACGATGTGGATATCCATCACTAAGTGCGAGAGTCATTTTTTCGAAGCACTGGTCTATGTTTAAACCACGCGCGAAGTTGTACCGCAAAACTGCCCGAATCTCACTTCGTGACCACGATGCTGTAGCAAACACTTCAAACTAACCCTGGTAGTGAACGACTGCGCCCACGGACTGAGACAGCGACTATAATGCAAGTAATGAAGTATTTTCAGAACATAGTGTCAATCAATCCCCTGCGACTCACTGTTGCGTGGTATTGCAAAAGCTTTCCTAGTACCCTTTGCACTAACCCAGATGTCCAGTTGTGCAGCGAGGTGTCCGATTGTGATCTGCCGATCACCTCGAATGAGAGAGTCTGCACGTTCCAACATTGCAGGAGTCACAGCTGTGTACGGCCGGCAAGCATGCAGGACATCGGACAGGTGTGCTCGATATTGTTGCGATGATGACCGAAGCATCGCCCAGCGACTCGCCGTGCTTTCGTTCACTGCCAGGTCCTGTAGACGTTCTGCAAGCACCTTTGAATATCTTCGATGCTTTAGTTTTCCGCCAAAACAAACTCAGTGACAGCTCTCTGGTTGGAACGCACTTCCATTACAGGTGCCAGTCTGAAGACGACTAATAGTGCCGCAACTTATGGAAACTTCAGGAAACTATAGGGACTGAAGCGGAACCATACCACGTATCCCACAACAAATTCCTCATTTTTTCAACCAGAACTGACCGAGAAAAAAAGTGTTGCATTATTTACTAAACTCCATTCGTATGATTACATTCCACATATTTTAAAGCCTAGGTTTATTACATTCTGTTCTGCCGATTTTATGGTATCCTGTCTATATATGTCATTGATAGTGGCCGCACGTTATCACATCACCTTGTTCTGTTATCTTCGACCACAACGTGTACCCATGGTGCTAGAAAAAATATGGCTATTGCTCCCAGATTAGCAGCAGGGTTGTGCTAGTAATGAAACATCCTGATATGGAATAATATCGATCGAGCATCGTAGCAACTCCAATACCTAATAGTTCCGCTGACAGCTGGATCGCAGATGATAGCAGTGTATCACCCATTTATGACTCACTCTCGCCACAATGATTTGGCAGAATACTCGCATGGGTAATGGTCGAGAGACTAACTGCTTGCACCCACACCCGGTGCCTTCTGTATCTTAATCTTAAGGCCCACCTAAGCGTATTTCGCTTCCTGCCATTTTTGATAGTGATATTTTCGCTAATAATTTTTCGCTTTCTTCTGAGAGCATGTGAAGGACGTGCTGAGGCATTCTGTTGGCACAAGTTGCCGCCAGCAGAAACAATTTATTTAAATAAACGGTGCCGCTGTTAGCTCACTCTTGTTTGTGTCAGTCACGTAGAGGACTGGCCTCTACCATCACTACCTGCGGTCGTCGAACTCTGTTGTTCCATTTGGGTTCCGTTTCCTGATGCATTGGCATCAGTCAACTGACAATTAGGTTTCAGAGGCCTCTACTCTCACGCTTTCCAAAGCTTATATAATGATGATGGAGTTATATGTACACTAATGCTCATAAATTAAGGATAATGCTGGTACATGATGAACGACCGCTCTGGTGGGCGGTTTGCGGGTTTAAATCACCACGGGGTATGACCATGTGGTGCATTTGACCTGCCGTCGTCGCACGGTGGCGCTGGCAGCAGTCCACATACGCAGAGATGTGTTGGTGCATGTCGGAGTACGGTGCAGCGAGTAAGTATGCAGACGTTTTCAGACGTGCTAATGGTGACTGAGGGTTGAAAATGGCTCAAAGAACACATATTGATGACGTAATGAGGGGTAGAATACTAGGGCGACTGGAGGCTGGTCAAACACAGCAGGTCGTAGCACGGGCCCACCGGGTGCCACAAAGTGCGATCTCAAGATTATGGCAACGATTCCAGCAGACAGGAAACGTGTCCAGTCGCTACAGTGTACAACACCACAGTGTACAACACCACAAGAAGACCGATATCTCACCATCAGTGCCCGCAGACGGCCACGGAGTACTGCAGGTAGCCTCGCTCGGGACCATACCGCAGCCACAGGAACAGTTGTCTCTAGACACACGGTCTGCAGACGACTAAACAGACGTGGTTTATTCACCCAGAGACCTGCAAGGTGCATTCCACTGACCCCCGGTCTCAGGAGCGCCCGTAAAGCCCGGTGTCAAGAACACAGTACATGGTCATTGGAACAGTGGTCCCAGGTTAAGTTCACGGTTGAGTCGAGGTTTAGTCTGAACAGTGATTCTCGCCGGGTCTTCATCTGGCGTGAACCAGGAACCAGATACCAACCTCTTAACGTCCTTGAAAGGGAACCTGTATGGGGGTCGTGGTTTGATGGTGTGAGGTGGGATTATGATTGGTGCACGTACACTCCTGCATGTCTTTCACAGAGGAACTATAACATGTCAGGTGTAACGGGAAGTCATTATGCACCCGTATATCCGCCTTTTCAGCGGTGCAGTGGGTCCCTTCGTTCCTCCTGATGGATGATAAGGCACGGCCCCACCGAGCTGCCATCGTGGAGGAGTATCTTGAAAGAGAAGATATCAGGCGAATGGAGTGGCCTGCCTGTTCTCCAGACCTAAACCCCATCGATCACGCCTGGGATGCTCTCGGTCGACATATCGCTGCAAGTCTTCAAACCCCTACGACACTTCAGAAGCTACGACAGGCACTGGTGCAAGAATGGGAGGCTATACGCCAGCAGCTGCTCGACCACCTGATCCAGACTATGCAAATCAGTTGTGTGGCCTGTTTACGTGTGCGTGGTGATCATATCCCGTATTGCTGGCGGGGTACACGCGAGGAAACAGTAGCGTTTTGTAGCACAAGTGTTCCTGGACGATTTTCTCAACTTATCACCAATACCGTGGACTACAGATCTGTGTCGTATGTTTTACCTATATGCCTATGCTATTAGCGCCAGTTTTGTGTAGTACCACGGTGTGTGGCACCACATTCTGCAATTATGCTCAGTTTATGAGCATGAGTGTAGTTGCCTTAGACTAGGTGGTCATTAGCTAGCAGATGTGCTGATAGTCCTACCCTGTCTTTAATTTTGTATCGCTTTTATTTGTTTATGCCTTGATGTTTCATTATTATGATGTTTGGTAGCGTGTTATATGATAAGTCTGCTGTACCATAATGTACTGCTATGCAGTCACCTCTCTCCTAAGCGCCGGCCGCGGTGGTCTAACGGTTCTAGGCGCTCAGTCCGGGACCGCGCGACTGCTACGGTCGCAGGTTCGAATCCTGCCTCGGGCATGGATGTGTGTGATGTCGTTAGGTTGGTTAGGTTTAAGTAGTTCTAAGTTCTAGGGGACTGATGACCACAGATATTAAGTCACATAGTGCTCAGAGCCAATTGAACCATTTGAACTCTCCTAAGCACAGAAAAGGTTTCCTGCCAATGGGTTGATAGGTACTTCTGGCTGTTTTGCACTACAGTTGCTGGCCGGTGTGGCCGTGCGGTTCTAGGCGCTTCAGTCTGGAACCGCGTGACCGCTACGGTCGCAGGTTCGAATCCTGACTCGGGCATAGATGTGTGTGATGTCGTTAGGTTAGTTAGGTTTAAGTAGTTCTATGTTCTAGGGGACTGATGACCACAGATACTAAGTCACATAGTGCTCAGAGCCATTTGAACCATTTGAAGTCTCCTAAGCACTGAAAAGGTTTCCTGCCGATGGGTTGATAGGTACTTCTATGCTGGGTGATGCCAATCTTACCTGGCTGTTTTGCACTACAGTTTCTGGCCGGTGTGGCCGTGCGGTTCTAGGCGCTTCAGTCTGGAACCACGTAACCGCTACGGTCGCAGGTTCGAATCCTGCTTCGGGCATGGATGTGTGTGATGTCCTTAGGATAGTTAGGTTTAAGTAGTTCTAAGTTCTAGGGGACTGATGACCACAGATATTAAGTCCCATAGTGCTCAGAGCCATTTGAACCATTTGCACTCCCATGTTTAAGTGAACACACATGGTTTAACATATGAGGCATTAACACCACATTCTGACCTGGTCCACACACACACACACACACACACACACACACACACACACACACACACACACACACAAAACCAACCTCTGTTTATCTGTTTGCGACCGCTCATCTATTATGCTAATGTTATAACGTTGCGTAGAATCCCATCATATGTCACATCCAATGTATACCCTTGAAAGACGTGCTTCTTTCTCACTCGTTTCATATTTTTTATTCATTGGCGTCTTCATCATTTTTAATCTGCCTGTGTCATACGCTGTTGGTCCTTCATTTCCTACTCCTAACATACACTGATACTTGGAAGAGGCTGGGAGCAAAGTACTTACGTTTTATTGTCTTAAGACCTGCTGTCTCTCTCAAGTAACCATAATAGAGTCCCTTTTCCTCCTAGACCTTCTAACTTGCATGCATAGACTATTCGTCTGAATTCCGTGTGTGGGCAAAAGAAGCACCATTACTTATTCCCACCGCTGGTACTGCCAACCTTTTAAACACTGCCCATCATGCATGTCTGGTGACGCAAAGAGGTTCCTCTGCCTAAATTATGGCGAATCACGAGCCACGAGCTGCATTAGGGGTGCTTTCCAGAACAGCATGCAGTTCACACCGCAATTTTGCGTGGCCTCATTGGCCATAATGGCGAGCGCCACTTCCCGCACTCACAAAGTCGGGTCTCCACTTTGAGCAAGGGACAGAGGCAGACTTCGGTAGAGGAACTGTGTTCCTGCCGTCGATGGGTAAGCAAGTGATCCTAGTGGACACAGATTTAAACTGTTGACATTTTCGTTTCGGCTGGATGTTATTTTTGGAGCGTATCTCCAAACCAGACCATTGAAACTTTAGTTCACATTTTGAGTAGAACAGCCCAAACAACGCCACACCAAATCATGTTTACTCAAATCCGTATAAACAGAGAGCGTGAGCGAGGAACCTGTTCTCTAACGACGAGGAGTGACGTGCATGCTCGGCTTCAAACGCTCACACAATCGTTACCTTTTGGGATTCGCGCTTAATATTTGGGAAATAATTCTACAATGTATATACATTCGAACTCCATAATAAAAGAATTTCGAATTTTTTCGACCGTCACCCTGTCGTTCCCCTTAAAAGGGCTGCTTTCAGGTTCCCCACGGTCAGTCTGTCCGCAGCCTTATGGGTGCGGGGTCGGACACGATCGTTTTAAGCGGTATGTATGTATGTATGTATGTATTGAACTGGGGAACTAGAAACGACGGAGAGGCTTCGTCCCTTCCGTAGCCCTCAGTGGTACAGAACCACACAATAGGCAGCAGCAGTCCACTCACCTCACCACCGCTCGACACCGAACCCAGCGTTATTGTGCGGTTCGGCCCCAGTGCACACACCCCCGCGGAATTTCTCATTCCAGACGAGTGTAACCCCAATGTTTGCGTGGTAGAGTAATTATGGTGTACGCGCACGTGGAGAAAGTGTTTGCGCAGCAATCACCTACGTAGTGTAACTGAGGCGGAATAAGGGGAACCAGCCCGCATTCGCCGAGGCAGATCGAAAATCGCCTTAAAAACGTCCACAGGCCGGCCAGCACACCGAACCTCGACATTAATCCGCCGGGCGGATTCGTGCCAGGGACCGGCACGCCGTCTCGCTCTGGAAGCAGTGGGTTAGACCGCACGGCTAGCCGGGCGGGCGTTTTATGCAGTAGTCTAGCGGCGACTTAAGCTTCTGAAAATATTTTGCGTTCCGAGTGGAATCTGATGAATTTTGGACACTGTTCAACACACTTTCTGGCGCAATCGCAGCACTTTGAATTATTCGCGCTTAGTTTGGACTCTGATAATTATGCAGTGTGCCACAGCGTATAGCGTTATTTGAATTCGGCATCTAATCGACCTTCGGTACAATAAATCGGGTTGTTGGTTAGCTAGCCTTGAGCGAGGTATTTTATCGCAATTTGTAGCTGTGAACACAGTCTGATGTTTCCGGCTAGTTCATTAATTTAATTAATTTATGGTGTGTTGCTGTCGACCATTGGTGGCTCGAGTCGTATCATGTACCATAGCCCAATAGCCTGTGTTGATCACCAGAAAACTATAACATGTGTTAAGTGGATTTGATTTGTGAAAACTTTGATTACTCGTAGTTCCGTTAGTGATTTAAAAACATGCACGTGCATTTCAATCTGGCAGTTAGTGGAATTCCGACCGGTTGTCAGTAACCTCTCTAGAATTTTATTTTATATTAAAGTGGCGCATTTTAGAAAATAAAATCTGCTCCTAGATGAAGAGAATCGAAGCCCAGCTTCAGCAATAAATTATAATTTCATAACACACACTCTCTCTGTCGCCACGCAAACTCCACTTTTTGGCGCTTGATAAATTTATGACAACTGATGGACAGTTTCATTCAATTAGAACATTGAGCAGAGGTACAGTCAAGTTTCGATTTGTGTTTTCTGTAATGACAGTAACTACATACATCTGTTTGATTCAGCGACATTTGTTGGTAACGTATTCCTTCATGAACGAATTTGCGTTATTCATTAATCCGGGGGTTCGGCATAACAAACTACATAGAGGTGAAAAAAGCCATGGGATACCTCCTAATGCAGCGTCGGACTTCTTTGGCGCAGCATAGTACAGCAACTCAACGTGGAATAGACTGAACAATTCGTTGGAAATCCCTTGCAGGAATATTGATCCACGCTGCCTCTATAGCCGTCCGTAATAGCGAAAGTGGTGCCAGTGAGCCAGTGAAGGCACGAACTGACCTCTCCATTATTTTCTATAAATGTTCGATGGAAAGCAAAATCATTCGCTCGAACTGTCCAGAATGTTCTTCAAACCCCTCACACACAATTGTGACCCGATGACGTTACTCATTGTCATCCACAAAAATACCATCGTTGCTTGGGAATATGAAGCCCATGAATGGCTGCAAATGGTCTCCAATTAGCCGAACATAACCATTTCCATTCAATGACCAGTTCACGTGGACCAGAGGAGCCAGTGCATTCCGTGCAAACACAACGCACACTATTATGGAGTCGCTACCAGCTTGCACAGTGCTTTGTTGACAACTTTAGTTCATGTCTCCGTGGAATCTGCACTACCCTCGAAACCTACCATCCGCCGGCCGAAGTGGCCGTGCGGTTAAAGGCGCTGCAGTCTGGAACCGCAAGACCGCTACGGTCGCAGGTTCGAATCCTGCCTCGGGCATGGATGTTTGTGATGTCCTTAGGTTAGTTAGGTTTAACTAGTTCTAAGTTCTAGGGGACTAATGACCTCAGCAGTTGAGTCCCATAGTGCTCAGAGCCATTTGAACCATTTGAAACCTACCATCAGCTCTTACAAACTGAAACCGGGACTCATCTGAGCAGGCGACGGCTTTCCAGTCGTCTAGTGTCCAACCGATATTGTCACGAGCCCAGCAGAGGCGGTGTAGGCGATGTTGGTATTCTCGGCATACTCTTGACACTGTGGATCTCGGGATATCGAGTTCCCTATCGACTTCCGAAATGTCCCATGTGTATAGTCTGTTAACTGCCGTCGTACTGCCGTTGTCACGTCAGAAACCTTTTCACACGAATCCCCTGAGTGCAAATGACAGCTGCGCTAATGCACTTCCCTTTTATACCTTGTGCACGCGGTACTACCGACACCTGTGTGTGTGCATCTCGATATCTCATGACTTTCGTCACCTCAGTGTACAAATGTTACGTAATAGATGAGGCTTTTATTATTATTTCTATTTTTCTCAGACCTTAGGTCTGGTTAAAAATGGAAAATGACGCGGACCTTCATCAAGCGTGACTTCCTTTTAACTGTACGGTATATGTTACATTGTATTTAGGAACTTTCAGGTTATTGAACACGTATCAATAATTACGGATTTCTGTAGTTGTATATATACGTTTGGATGTAGCTGTATTGCGTTGATGTACTGTTGGATATTGTGTGGTATGACTCCTGTAGTTGATAGTATAATCGGTATAATGTTAACTTTATCCTGATGCCACATGTCCTTGACTTCCTCAGCCAGTTGGATGTATTTTTCAATTTTTTATCCTGTTTTCTTCTGTATATTTGTTGTATTGGGTATGGATATTTCGATTTGTTGTGTTAATTTCTTCTTTTTATTGGTGAGTATTATGTCAGGTTTGTTATGTGGTGTTGTTTTATCTGTTATAATGGTTCTGTTCCAGTATAATTTGTATTCATCATTCTCCAGTACATTTTGTGGTGCATACTTGTATGTGGGAACGTGTTGTTTTATTAGTTTATGTTTTATGGCAAGTTGTTGATGTATTATTTTTGCTACATTGTCATGTCTTCTGGGGTATTCTGTACTTGCTAGTATTGTACATCCACTTGTGATGTGATCTACTGTTTCTATTTGTTGTTTGCAAAGTCTGCATTTATCTGTTGTGGTATTGGGATCTTTAATAATATGCTTGCTGTAATATCTGGTGTTTATTGTTTGATCCTGTATTGCAATCATGAATCCTTCCGTCTCACTGTATATATTGCCTTTTCTTAGCCATGTGATGGATGCCCTTGATCGATGTGTGGCTGTGTTAGATGATACGGGTGCTTGCCATGTAGTGTTTTCTTTTTCCAATTTACTTTCTTCGTATCTGTTGATGTTGTAGAAGTGGTTATGAAATTGCAGTAGTGTAGCCGATGTATTTATATGAGTGATTGCTTTGTGTATTTTGCTACTTTCTGCTCGTTCTAGAAAGAATTTTCTTAAATTGTCTACCTGTCCATAATGTAGGCTTTTATGTCGATGAATCCCCTTCCTCCTTCATTTCTGCTTAACGTGAATCTTTCTGTTGCTGACTGTATGTGATGTATTCTATATTTGTGGCATTGTGAACGTGTAAGTGTGTTGAGTGCTTCTAGGTCTGTGTTACTCCATTTCACTACTCCAAATGAGTAGGTCAATATTGGTATAGCATAAGTATTTATAGCTTTTGTCTTGTTTCTTGCTGTCAATTCTGTTTTCAGTATTTTTGTTAGTCTTTGTCTATATTTTTCTTTTAGTTCTTCTTTAATATTTGTATTATCTATTCCTATTTTTGTCTGTATCCTAGATATTTATAGGCATCTGTTTTTTCCATCGCTTCTATGGAGTCACTGTGGTTATCCAATATGTAATCTTCTTGTTTAGTGTGTTTTCCCTTGACTATGCTATTTTTCTCACATTTGTCTGTTCCAAAAGCCATATTTATATCATTGCTGAATACTTCTGTTATCTTTAGTAATTAGTTGAGTTGTTGATTGGTTGCTGCCAGTAGTTTTAGATCATCCATGTATAGCAAATGAGTCATTTTGTGTGGGTATGTTCCAGTAATATTATATCCATAATTTGTATTATTTAGCATGTTGGATAGTGGGTTCAGAGCAAGACAGAACCAGAGAGGACATAATGAGTCTCCTTGGTATATTCCACGCTTAATCTGTATTGGCTGTGATGTGATATTATATGAATTTGTTTGGATATTAAGTGTGGTTTTCCAATTTTTCATTACTATGTTTAGGAACTGTATCAATTTAGGATCTACTTTGTATATTTCCAATATCTGTAGTAACCATGAGTGGGGTACACTATCAAAAGCTTTTTGGTAATCAATGTCTGCATAGTGTAGCGACCTTTGTTTATTTTTAGCTTGATATGTCATCTCTGTATCTATTATCAGTTGCTCTTTACAACCTCGTGCTCCTTTGCAGCAGCCTTTTTGTTCTTCATTTATAATTTCGATCTGTGTTGTATGTGTCATTAATTTTTGTGTAATGACTGAAGTTAATATTTTGTAGATTGTTGGTAGGAATGTTATGGGGTGATATTTAGCTGGGTTTGCTGTGTCTGCTTGATCTTTAGGTTTCAGATAAGTTATTCCATGTGTAAGTGTATCAGAGAATGTGTATGGGTCTGCAATGTAACTGTTAAATAATTTAGTTAGATGTGAATGTGTTGAGGTGAACTTCTTTAGCCAGAAATTTGCTATTTTATCATTTCCAGGGGCTTTCCAATTGTGCGTAGAATTAATTGCTCGGGTGACTTCATGTTGCAAAATTATCACTTCAGGCATTTGTGGTATCATCTTGTATGAGTCTGTTTCTGCTTGTATCCACCATGCATGCCTGTTATGTTGTACCGGGTTTGACCATATGTTGCTCCAGAAGTGTTCCATGTCTGTTATGTTTGGCGGATTGTCTATTTTATTGTGTGTGTTATCTATTGTTTGGTAAAATTTCTTTTGGTTTGTATTGAATGTTTGGTTTTGTTTCCTTCTATTTTCACTTTTTATGTATCTTCTAAGTCGTTTGGCCAATGCTTGTAATTTCTGCTTCTTTTCATCTAATTGCTCTATTGCTTCTTGTTGTGAGATTTTACCTAACCTTTTTCGTTTTTTGTCTGACATTTCATTTCTTATAAATTGTGTTAGCTGTCTGATGTCTTTGCTCAGTTTTTCTATTCTGATCTGTAGCCTGTGTTGCCATGCTGGTTTTGTGGGTTTCTTCTGTGTGTTGGTTGGTTCTGATCTCTGCCTAGTGTGTATATTTAGTGTAGTGAGTGCTCCTACATAAACCAGTACTTGTAACTCTTCCATAGTTGTGTTTTCATTTATTTTGTTGTGTATGATTGTGTTGATAGTTGTTATTGTTGTTTCGACTTGTGGGTTATTTGGTGGTCTATCCAAAAATGGCTTAAGTCTGTATTTGTGTCTTTGTATTCTACACTCCTGGAAATTGAAATAAGAACACCGTGAATTCATTGTCCCAGGAAGGGGAAACTTTATTGACACATTCCTGGGGTCAGATACATCACATGATCACACTGACAGAACCACAGGCACATAGACACAGGCAACAGAGCATGCACAATGTCGGCACTTGTACAGTGTATATCCACCTTTCGCAGCAATGCAGGCTGCTATTCTCCCATGGAGACGATCGTAGAGATGCTGGATGTAGTCCTGTGGAACGGCTTGCCATGCCATTTCCACCTGGCGCCTCAGTTGGACCAGCGTTCGTGCTGGACGTGCAGACCGCGTGAGACGACGCTTCATCCAGTCCCAAACATGCTCAATGGGGGGACAGATCCGGAGATCTTGCTGGCCAGGGTAGTTGACGTACACCTTCTAGAGCACGTTGGGTGGCACGGGATACATGCGGACGTGCATTGTCCTGTTGGAACAGCAAGTTCCCTTGCCGGTCTAGGAATGGTAGAACGATGGGTTCGATGACGGTTTCGATGTACCGTGCACTATTCAGTGTCCCCTCGACGATCACCAGTGGTGTACGGCCAGTGTAGGAGATCGCTCCCCACACCATGATGCCGGGTGTTGGCCCTGTGTGCCTCGGTCGTATGCAGTCCTGATTGTGGCGCTCACCTGCACGGCGCCAAACACGCATACGACCATCATTGGCACCAAGGCAGAAGCGACTCTCATCGCTGAAGACGACACGTCTCCATTCGTCCCTCCATTCACGCCTATCGCGACACCACTGGAGGCGGGCTGCACGATGTTGGGGCGTGAGCGGAAGACAGCCTAACGGTGTGCGGGACCGTAGCCCAGATTCATGGAGACGGTTGCGAATGGTCCTCGCCGATACCCCAGGAGCAACAGTGTCCCTAATTTGCTGGGAAGTGGCGGTGCGGTCCCCTACGGCACTGCGTAGGATCCTACGGTCTTGGCGTGCATCTGTGCGTCGCTGCGGTCCGGTCCCAGGTCGACGGGCACGTGCACCTTCCGCCGACCACTGGCGACAACATCGATGTACTGTGGAGACCTCACGCCCCACGTGTTGAGCAATTCGGCGGTACGTCCACCCGGCCTCCCGCATGCCCACTATACGCCCTCGCTCAAAGTCCGTCGACTGCACATACGGTTCACGTCCACGCTGTCGCGGCATGCTACCAGTGTTAAAGACTGCGATGGAGCTCCGTATTCCACGGCAAACTGGCTGACACTGACGGCGGCGGTGCACAAATGCTGCGCAGCTAGCGCCATTCGACGGCCAACACCGCGGTTCCTGGTGTGTCCGCTGTGCCGTGCGTGTGATCATTGCTTGTACAGCCCTCTCGCAGTGTCCGGAGCAAGTATGGTGGGTCTGACACACCGGTGTCAATGTGTTCTTTTTTCCATTTCCAGGAGTGTATATACGTCAACTGAAATTTTTCTTCTATATCTAACATGTGTGTCACTTCATGTTCTATTTCTGCTTGTTCTGGTGGCTGTCTTAAGATTTCGTTTTCCTCTGATTGTTTAATTGACGCGTTTTGTTCTTTGTTTGTTTTCTCTGGGACGTTTGAGTCAATTACTGTATTTCTTCTTCTTCTTCTAATTGCACATTATTTTGTTCCAGTATTTGTTGTACTTGTTGTTTGATGTTTTCTAATTCTGAATGGGGTATCCTGTTATTTTCGATTATTACACGGATCTGATCGGCTAGTCGTTGTTCTGTTAAAAATTTTAATTCCGGGTATCTGGTAATAAATGTTGTGTATACTTGTGATCTGTATCCAGTTGTGTTGGTTCCTAGGTTTGTTGTTTGGTAATAACAGAACATGAGGTGTCGATTAACTTCATCTGACCATCTCATCCTCTGTCTTTGTTTTCCTTCTAGGGTGGTTGCAGGAAGCATATCCTGCAAAACACCTCTATTTGGATTTAAATCATTTTCCAGTTGGCTAGCAGTGTCGTTACCATTGTGGGCGGGCATAGGGTTCAAGCGTCGTCCCTGACCATGACGGCGCTTGTCCGAGGCTTCTTTAGTTCTGTCCTGAACCAAGTAATCACACTAAAAGGGGGATTAGCCCTATTAGTGGTTTGTTCTTTTCGTCGCCTTTTACGACTGGCAGAACATACTAGAGGTCTATTCTTTTCCCGGGCCTCCACGGGAGTTATTATTATTATTATTATTATTATTTGACAGAGAGCAGCAACTGCTGAACTTACTTTGAAAGTAGTTACAGTGTTGTATGAAACTGTTTTCCTCAACAAATATTCAAGCAACCTATTTGGATTACTGTGAATATTCTGCGGGGTAATTTTGTAAAAAGGGAAATAGTGGAACTATTGTACAATATCTTCAGAGCTTTGAAAAAGTAATCGTTCAGAAACTTTGACACTATTTAAAAAAATGTCGGTTCACCGTTAAAACTGCATTCCTTATTACATTTAATTGAAATGAAATGGGCCTATGGCTTTATTGGTCGAAGAACCCATCTGAGATGTTCGACCGCCGGGGTTGTAACACCTCCGATTTATGTATCCCGCTCGATCGGGATCAGATAGCAGTCCAAATAAATATTAATTAATGTGACCGTGTACCTAATGGGGCTGGCAATCGGAATGGACTGCTACGGAGTTGTTACATTCCATTTTGTCCTTCTCAAATGCTGTAATAATGAAATGTCCGGTGACAAGAAGGAACGCCAACACAGCTTCACTAATCAAGAACCTATATTCGTCTCAAAAACACAAGAAAAAGGAGACAGCCACTGCCTTCGTCATACATATTTAATAACGGCTAATCTCAGCACAGGCCTCCTTGCTAATCATTATCGTCACACGCAAATTCAATCACTGTAATCCAACACTGCAATCCAACACTGCAATCCAAATGATGCCGGCGCGGTAGACGCGAAACCAAAAATATCGGCACAGAAATATCACTGATCACTCTCGTAATTGTACTTCTTCACTTTCCCGTATTATTCTAACACAAAGGGGTTAAACCGCGGCGATGGCCACTCCCTTTGTCGGTCAGCCTTGTGTTACAGCAACTCGGCCCGCAACCTGGAACTGACTGACTCAACTCTCACTCGCTCTCGCAACCCGACACTATCGATTGTTTGCCCTTTCGACCTGTGCCGAGTGCAAACTTATAGTAAGGGCCTACGGACCCCTTACAGGGTGAATCATTTTATATGACCCCACTTCGGCCACTAGCTCATAAATTGATGATGATTATAATGATGATGATGATGACGATGATAATATCACACAAATCTAGTCCCAGGCGAGGACAAACCGCAACCTCACTGGGAATCGAACCTAGAGCCTCGAGTTCGAGAATCAGTAACCCTAACAACAAGAAGACGAGCTGCTGACGCCAAATTGAAGGTGCCTCCATATTGCTTCAAAAGAAAATTAATTTATTCTCGAATGTCACGTTACCAAGAGCAGCAAGGAAGCCCTACAGTGCGAGGTCGCAAGTTCAATATTCAGTAAGGCCCATTTGAAAGTGCTGCGTTAACAATTAGGACAGGAGAAAATGTGATAATTACTCACCATGTGCATCACGAGGCCGACAGAAAATGAGTGTCCGGGAGGTGCAGACATCAACGTCCTGTGGGATGTTATGTGTTACACTTCACAAATTGGACATCGCCGACACTCAAGAAATGTTCAAAACAAACCATTAACTTGTACGATGAACATCAATCGAAAAATTTCTTGGCACGGTGATCACAAAGGGTCGCATCATTAATCATTAAGACCGAAGGCGAATTCTTTAGGAGTGAAAAACCGTGCAGGACGTTCAGTTTGGTATCCACTCTCAAAGAATGCACATAGAATCACATTGGTGTAACGAGGTAGTGAGACCGATGGGATGTGACGGCATGTAACCGAATGCGAAACACAGTCGTGGAGCTTATCGTGAAACTCGCTATTCTTTAAGATGTAGCTGCAGGTAGTGCGATAATATGGTTTATAGCCACGGAAAATACAAACAGCCAGACGCTGAATTTCCCCAGTGGTTCTAGATGGTATGAATTGTAATATCATACCTTTTTCAGAAGGGATAGTTTGCTGCAAAGGAGTACAGTTTTTATGCTGAGATCAGAATCAAGCAAAAGCAAGCTGTTTTGACTAACTTTATACCAAAAGGTGAGCTCATACCATGGTTGTAGTGCTCTTATGCCCATTTCCCCACTGCAGCTTACTATACTACTGACCAATAAAATTGCTGCACCACGAAGATGACGTGCTACAGACGCTAAATTTTACCGACAGGCCGAAGATGCTGTGATATGCAAATGATTAGCTTTTCAGAGCATTCACACAAGGTTGGCGCCGGTGGCGACACCTACAACGTGCTGGCATAAGGAAAGTTTCCAACCGATTTCTCATACACAAACAGCAGTTGACCGGCGGTGCCTGGTGAAACGTTGTTGTCATGCCTCGTGTAAGGAGGATAAATGCGTACCATCACGTTTCCGACTTTGATAAAGGTCGGATTGTAGTCTATCGCGATTTCGGTATATCGTATCGCGTTGGTCGAGATGACAGGCATCTTATCCTCATGACTGTAACGGATCGTGCAGCCACGTCTCGATCCCTGAGTCAACAGATGGGGACGTTTGCAAGACAACAACCATCTGCACGAACAGTTCGACGACGTTTGCAGCAGCATGGACTATCAGCTCGGAGATCATGGCTACAGTTACCCTTGATGTTGCATTACAGACAGGAGCACCTGTGATGGTGTACTCAACGACGAACCTGGATGCACGAATGGCAAAACGTCAGTTTTTCGGATGAATCCAGGTTCTGTTTACAGCATCATGATGGTCCGCATCCGTGTTTGGCGACATCGCGGTGATCGCAATTTGGAAGCGTGTATTCGTCATCGCCATACTGGCGTACCACCCTGCGTGATAGTATGGGGTGCCATTGGTTACACGTCTCGGTCACCTCTTGTTCGAATTGGCGATACTTTGAATAGTGGGCATGACATTTCAGATGTGTTACGATCCGTGGCTCGACCTTTCATTAGATCCCTGCGAAACCCTACATTTCAGCAGGGTAATGCACGACCGCATGTTCAAGGTCCTGTACGGGCCTTTCTGGATACAGAAAATATTCGACTGTTGCCCTGGCCAGCACATTCTCCAGATCTCTCACGAACTGAAAACTTCTGGTCAATGGTGGCCGAGCAACTGGCTCGTCACAATACGCCAGTCACTACTCTTGATGAACTGTGGTATCGTGTAGAAGCTGCAAGGGCAGCTGTACCTGTACACACCATCCGAACTCTGTTTGACTCCATGCGTATCAAGACGTATCAAGGCCGTTATTACGGCCAGAGATAGTTGTTCTGGGTACTGATTTCTCAGGATCTATGCACCCAAATTGCGTGAAAATGTAATCACATGTCATTTCTATTATAATATATTTGTCCAATGAATACCGCTTATCATCTGCATTTATTGTTGGTGTAGCAATTTTAATGGCCAGTAGTGTATGTTGTACGTATTCTCTACTGCCCTTGCAAGATCACGTACACGAAAAAGAATCATAGGGGGGCAGAGCACCTCCAAATTCTCGCAGCACAATAAGTTTTGAGCCAATTTACCATCCCGATTCACAGTCGTCATAATTGTATACGAATACTTTAAGCCATTAATGGCAGTTGATCTTTGTGCAATTCTCTTGGTACCTCTAATCTACAGGATACCTTTCCTTTCCATTTACTCTTCAAATCCCGATTGGTCGGAGTTGAAAACAAATTCCTTACTTAACTATGGGATAAGGTTTTTTATCCATCTACAAATTTTACTGCCGATTCTGCAGTTCGCTGTGTATCGTCAAGTTGTCACTGTGTTTGAAATTTCGATGTCTTACAGATTCCTATTCTGTAGCACTTTGATGTTATGCAGCCATCCACTGCTTCCCTTGAAATCATTGTAATCTACGCCGTGTGAAATTTGATGTGCATAACATAGCAGGTCAATGTTACGCACATCCTGTAAATTGTGCCGCGCGTCCTTGAAATGCGCAAACACCGGTTTTTGCAAAAAGTGTACCTTGTCCTCCCTTGAATATCCGTTGTTTTTATTATACACTAAACGGTCGTACTGCTGCGAACCTATTTGAAATCTATTTTTATTTTGCTGCAGATAATCTTCCATGTACGTAATTATATTTAGCACCCAGTCCTCGTACAAAGATTGTCATTTACTACATTTTACTGGAGACTGCAGCTACTCGTTTGCAAGGATGATGAAGAAAATGGTTCGACACCAATTTCAGTATCATTTTCACTTGCTGAGGATGTATCGACATCATTGTATTCTTCATGGTTATAATCAAACTTTTCATGTTTAACACGTTATAACACGGAATCTAATTACGGTACAAATACCAAATTTGGTAGTATTAATGTCCAGAGTACGGAGTGCATGATCCCCGTGCGCTAAAGCGCCACCATCCAGTTCCAACTACGGCCACCAGGGCCCGTGATCAGTCATCACGATCAGTCATCGTGATTCATACTCTCACACATCTAACCAGTCGCAGTGCACTTGTTGAGGTGTCAACATGAGCTTTGACGAAAGGAGCAGGACATTATTGGTGAAGCTCTATTCTATCGCCGCGCTGGATTAGCCGAGTGGTCTGAGGCGCTGCAGTCATGGGCTGTGCGGCTGGTCCCGGCGGAGGTTCGAGTCCTCCCTCGGGCATGGGTGTGTGTGTTTGTCCTTAGGATAATTTAGGTTAAGTAGTGTGTAAGCTTAGGGACTGAGGACCTTAGCAGTTAAGTCCCATATGATTTCACATACATTTTAACATTTTTTTCTATTTTATCAAAACAACAGTAATGCTGCAGCTACACTTCGAGAATATCGCCGACTGCGGGACATGATGTAGTTCGAATCGACTGTAGAACGGGGCGTCGCTCCGAGAAGAGGTCGACGACCGGTTGCAACACAGGTGGTTGATGAAATCCTTGTTGCTATGGCAGACAATGCTGCGCGCAATTCCCGATCGTCGCGCAGTGCGCGTTCTGTGTCACTCTGTCACGACAGTTGAGCATCCCTTAGTCCACTGAACGGAAGGTGTTTCGAACCAGTATCAAATGGTATCCGAACCGTATAGCAACTTACACCACAGGACGCACAACGACGCGTTGATTTCGCTCTCCACTTTCCCGCAAAGATTGAAGTTGACTAGAGCAGTCCCTGGACCATCCTGTGGACAGACTAAGATCGTTTTTTTTTTTCTGACGGGTAAGGTGAACACACAGAATTGCCAAGTGTGGGGATCTTAGCCTCCAGTCACTGTGCATGAAGTTCCTCCGTATGGCGAACGCGTCACCATACGGTGTGGCTTCACAGCTACGTTCCTTATTGGCCTATTCTTTATGAACAGGTTGGCGCTCGGGGACCAAAGACGTGCGTGCAGTTCGACTGGCCGGCGTTGCTTCGATATGCTTCGCCAGCATGTCGTACCAGCCCTACAGGACAGAGACGCATGACCTCAACAGTTTTCATGCAAAATGGAGTCCCAACGCACATCGCTCGTGAAGTGCCCCTGTTTCTTCGAAACACATTTGGAAAAGATCGAATTATCAGCCGATCATTTCCAAATGCTTGGCACGCACGATCACCTGATCTCACTCCCTGTGATTTGTGGTTGTGGGGCTACCTGAAGGACTGGGTTTGACAAGGGAAGATTCACACATGTGCTGACCTGAGGTGCAGCATATCAAGAGAGGCAGCCAGCATACGTACGGACATGCTTCGTTTCGCTGTGCAGAATGCAATCCTACGCTTCAGACTCTTCTGGACACTGATGGGCACCATATTGAGCCCCTTCTGCAGCAACAACGGTAGCGATATGTAGGGGTATGACGTACGGTTAGATTCCGGTGTACCACTGCGCGTTTAGTGTATCCATTGGTCCTTCACATTGACGATAAAACACAGAAATTGCATCGGAATTAAATGCAAAAGTCACAACTACATTGACTACATTGACTTGATCCTGTATTATTCCTCCTCCTCATGTGCTACCAAGTTTGGTTCTCGTACGGTAATTGGTTTTCGTTTTATAACGCGTTAAATGGGGGAAGTTCAATTATAACCATCAGGTACATTGTCCGCACAGTCGAGCGTATACGACACTCACATTTCATTGACTCATTTTGCAGAAACGCTAATATTTCATCTGCCAGTTCTTTCTCACATTGTGAAATTCCTTGGATTCCTTTCTGAAGAAATGACAACTTCATTATATCTACGACAATAGTTGCTGAAGTGTTTGCTTTGTTTATCGTTGCCATTGCCCTGTTTCGTGTCAACGCCACTGTAGCACAGTGTTGAGTTACTCGTCAAGTAAGCAGTTCATCTACGCCCCACAACCTAGTGATGTGCCCATCATTCTATACCTTCATTCCGTTCCCTTGATGTCAGTAGCAGCCAATATTGTGTCTGTGTGGTACATAATATCTGGGCATCGAATGCTGTAAATATCATTGCCCTTTTGCGACCTCGCATTCACGGGATTCCTTGTAAGTCAACATGTGTCAGAAACCGTGAAGAAAACAGCTCGTTTCACCAATTTTTAACGAATGGCGCAGCTAATATCGTGCGCGGTCACAACTGCAGTAAGGAAGTTAATGAAGTGCTGTGCAGTTTTCAAAAATGCAAGGGCAAAAAGTCTCTCTTTTTATAGGGTGACATAAAATGCTTCTTTGGCTGCTTGAATGTTCCACGATGCTACTCCAGGAGAGTATAAAAATGAATGTGCGCACCGGAAAATAATAAACGCTAAAATGATGATTTGGCCCTGTCTGACTACCCCCTGAAGTAGATCTTAGGATCTCTTAATGATCTTTTCTACATATAAATTACAATCTAAACATAAATGAATGATGAAGGCAACTAATACTACTAAATGATAAACGTTGTTGTTCAATATATTTTTATTATAAATTAAAATCAACACTTTAAGTATAATTGACTGTATTTCCTAACTGAAATTATTAATCAATTGCCTAACTCTGCCGCTTATTATGACTGCGCGGTCCAATATTAGTAACGCGAAATGACTGACGTCATCAACGTACCAAACACTAGAAGACACTGCTTTCAAAGATGATCTACCGTGGTGTGGAACCTCAGTAGAAATAAGCTAACATGACCACAGCTGTTTAGCTTTTATAGCCCTAAGAAGCCGAAGCAATTTGCGATATCACAGTTTGTACTACATCCAGTGAGTCGAAGTAATGGTTATCGTACTCGTCTGCGACGATGAAAGAACTCCAGCCACAAATAAACTCTTTCAAACACTAGCACGGCAGAAGGCAGTCCTCTGACTAATATACTCTAATACTCTCTTCTCCTCTCTGTGATCTACAGACGAGAAACGCGAACTCCCAGCCACAAGGACGGAGTTCAGATTACGTCTCAACGTAAGTAGAGGCAGAAGAAGTGCTCTCAATTACTGAATGCTGCTTACTCAACGACGACTTACAACCAGGAGGTGAAGTCCAAAATCGTATAGGTTCGCAACAGTACAGTGCCTAACTGTTCTAACTCTATACTCTCCTGAGAGCAAAGACAGCAAGTTCGTCTGTACCAGCAAAGCTGATACCGAGCAACCGTCACACACGGGCGCTCGCAATAGAAGACCTCGTCTCTCCACCGCTGTCTTCCTAGCAAGGCTTAGCTCCCAAGCCTCGTAATTCCGAAAACGAATCATATTCCCGAAACCACGGAGTATCTCTCTCTCTACATATTCTTCCGAACGCTGATCAACCGTATTTTAGTCTCTAGTCGTCCAGCGTGGAAATTTTGCAAGGAAAACCCTCTACTCGTACAATGGTACGCTTCTGAGTAAAAATCCTTGGAAATAACCCAGCCTGTGTGTTTTCTCAGGTGCCGCTTCTTCGTTCCTCTCACCTGCGTCCCACATTTGCAGAGTTCCCGGTCATCCTTCCGGTCCTCCTACAATAGCGGCCGGCCGTGACCCTACTGTGCCCCAGAGCTCACGTGCCACGACGTCGTCTTGCTACTTCCTGTTTTCAAGAAGGACCAACACATATGTGGGCCTTCCACCCAGAGCTTGAGTTCTGCCCTCCATTTCATCTCCACTGGCGTTCCAACATCTACTAGTATAGGCAATCATTCAGTACGTCGTTCTGTTAATAAAGACACTCTGTCACCTTTCATGCATTAAGGGAATGTCAGTCTCCTTTAAAAACTCACATATACGATGTACAACCTATCAAATGGTACCTAATTGTGGTTGTAGTTCACGGCAAA
Source organism: Schistocerca piceifrons (assembly GCF_021461385.2). Lineage (NCBI taxonomy): Eukaryota > Metazoa > Arthropoda > Insecta > Orthoptera > Acrididae > Schistocerca > Schistocerca piceifrons. The sequence continues at coordinate 382,720,107 of NC_060141.1, forward strand.
GTATGTTGATGAGTTCTTGTAAGGTGTGAAATTATAGCCACCTTACAATGTGTTAACTTGCCTAGCGTAGTATCTACCATATATTTCTAGACAGCCTAAATAGTACCTACCACTTCTCTACAATGCACGAGCAAACGACATCAGAATTTTTATGCGGAAACGCTTTCATGGCAACAAGTTTAATTTAATGTGCTCAGTGATATTGGAAAAACATAATTAATGTGATTTCTATGTAATCTTTTCAAAATACAAAGGAAAAAATACTTGAAACTTTAATATAACATGAACTATCCTTTGATTCCTTAATTCTGTTAATATTCGTTATTTACTGCCTGACATGTACTTCCTGATAACCTCAAAAGAATTTACCACTTTTCTTTAATGGCAGGCTGGAAAGTCCAAGCAAATACGGCGTCGAAATTTTTATGAATAAATGTCTCTAAGTCTAAGTAAATAGTATAAACTCTAAAGGAAATTTGTTATAGTGCAGGAAGAGGAAATCGTTCTTTTTGAGCATCCGTCCACTGTTCTCTTTGACTGTAATGTAATTTGCGTGCACAATCAGATTTTTTCGTATTAATAAAGTGGATCTTTGGCAGGACAACCTCTGCTTATCCATCTACAGATATATACTGTATTTTGGAAAAATATCTATGTTCAAATCGAAGATCAGACATTAACTTCAGCTGCTCTTTGTTTTTCATCGGTATATTTCAATAAGGGTGCCGCAGAATTTTCATATCTCAATAGAAAGATCATCGATCACTGTTACGTTGCCAATGTACTTCTTACAAACGCATCACTTGAAATAAAAAGTAGTGATGATCGATTAGCCACATCACTTCTTGTTACTCAGTACATTTTCATATCACAAATGAGTTCCGTGACAACCTTCGACAGTATTTGACAGCATCAAAATTACCTACACGTTATTAAAAGAAATTCCAACCGCGGCCAGAATCGAACCTATAACTTTCAGCTTACCAACCCAACGCACTTGCCATTACGCTACAGTAGAATCAGTGACCACTCCCCTTTTAGAAATTTAGATAACTACAGAAAACGAATGTTGTGCATGCAGTCTTCAAACGTTTAAAATTGAAACAGTACACCATTTAATAGAAAAATAATTGTAAATATTCATGCACTAACATAATTCCCCTATTTTGTCTACACTGATAATTAATACAGCTTCATAACTGTACGAAGAAGCACGAAAAAGCTTCGAGCGATAAAGCAGCCAACATTATCTTGTGGAACTGCAGACTAGGTTCAGGTTCGTAAAAACACGCGCAAAGGTTTGAGTCAATCATGACTCTTACATGTCATAGTTAGGTTTGTGAATCAATAATAATATTTTTAATGTTTCATTTCAAATTATGCTTTTGTAAGAGTTCACTATCAACTTATTTTTGCGCGCAGAGAATGTGTTACAGAAGCAACTTCTACTGTGCGCTGTATGTTGGCGGCCTTGGCAGCGCGCAGCGCACGCAACGTCATATCGGATGACGTGAGTGCATGGAGGTGCAGCGCAGAAGCTTGCGTAATGTTTACAAATGTGTCGGAGCGGTGGGTTATCGGAATACTTCTACGTGCATTGTAGGTTACAACTAGTATTTATGAAGTCGTACAGAAGTGGCACGAAGCGCAAGAGCATAGAACCAACGCATTGAAGCATTTATTCCCGCAGTCCAGTTCACATCAACCACAGGTAAAATTAAACATGAAAAAAGACGAATATATGCAAAATTGAACATATTCATTAATTCATTTACGTTAAGTGTTTTCTTGAAGAAATATTCTTTGTATACATAGTTAATTTCTGTTATTCAATAGTCAGTGTTCGATATTAAATAGGTAATAGGTGACAAATGAGGTTTTTATTTATTTGGACAGAAACGCAGACTGCGGTTTATTTCTACCGAGCAATTGAGTGCTCCGTCTTTTGACTCTTCTTTGTCACCCTGCAGGACTGTACGTGTGAAGTGCCTTAGAGATAATAAACTGTTAAGTCATATTGGTACATTTCCTTCGTAGCTTTTCGTAACTGTCAAGGTTATACGCATGATGCCGTGTATTAAGCAACTGTACCATGACTACAGATGTGTTTTGTAGTTTGTGTATATATTTCATTTTCGAAGAAGTGGAATTCACATGATTTGCCCTTGAACCTGACATTTCCATGTATTGATCACGCCTCAGGATGTGCTTTAGCTGCTGCTTTATGAAACCACTACAGAAATGGTTGAACATCGAGTTGCCAAATTCGTGTTTTTCTTTTTCACGCAATTACATAATTTATTCTTAGAATACGTGTAGGAAGCTGAATAACATGTCAGTGAAACTGCAGTAAAGTTGCATGAACACTTCACGCTAAAATTGCTTTCATTTTTGCTTAATGTCTGTTTTCGTTCCCAACAAACTATAATGGGTATTTATTTATTTATTTATTTATTTGTTTTTATTTATTTATTCTTCGACCGTGCAGCACAATAGCGTCGGGCACATCACACATATTACAGGAATCCACATTCACCATTGCAACACGAAAGAGATCCACTGCAGATCTACGTGTTCCGTGCCGCAAGATAGGATTAAGCGAAGGTAGATCTTGGCCATGGTCTTACCATTGGAACAATCGCAGTATCCACATAACGACTAGTGAAAAACTGTATAAAATCCATATCAGGATAACTGGACAAGGTACGAATCCCTCTCCTCCCGACTGTCAGTACAGTGAATTAATCCTGGCTCAGGGCACGCAAAAGCATTAGCCGTTGGTTTAAGCAATTTAAACAGACTGAAAGTGCGTGCAAAGAAAAATACCACAGGCCGATCGCGTGTGTCAGAGGATGATGTCCGACGGATTCAAGAAAGTTTTGTGCGCAGAGACAATAAGTCTACCAATCCCCTCCCTCCATCGCCTCCCCCCTTTTTTCTTTTCCTCTCCTCCCCCCTTTTTTCTTTTCCTCTCCTCCCCCCTTTTTCCTTTTCCCCGTCATCGGTCCGGGTCTCCCCCCACCCCCCCTCATCTGTCGCCGTGTCGCCTCTACACTCTACATTCCTGTTTTACGTGAATGTTCAGTGTTGTGCGTCCCTGTCAGTGTTGCGAACAGCAACCATACTGTCGCTAATTGTGTTTTTATCTCATGTGAACAGAAACCAAACTGTCGCCGTGTTTTTTAATTGTTCATGTCTCATTACTGTGTCCGCACCGTCAACGCCGTGTTTTTGTACTCGTATTTTCAGTTCCGCAACTTTCCGCCATTTTACTGTTATTAACAACGTCACCGTTTTATCGCCTTTTTATATTGTTTTGTTTCTCTCCCATTGTTTGTTTAACTTTTTTCTCGGCTGTAGAGCAGCGTATTAAACTGCTGTCAGCCCGCTCCTCCCCAGGTGGGGGGAAATCGAAAATCAATTTAAAAAAAAAAAGTCTTCCAATAGAGCCAGTCAAGAGTTTGGAATACCCCAACCAACTGTGTGGAATGTTCTGAGATTGCGTTTTCTGTACAAGTGCTACCATTGCAACCTGTGCAGGCTCTCAACCCCAATGACAAAGAGAAGCGTCTCTTATTTTGTAGTTATGTGCTAGCAAAGATGTAGGATGATACGTTTCTACAGCGTGTAATTTTTACTGATGAAGCGACATTCCACCTTAGTGGAAATGTCAACAGACATAGTGTTCGCATAAGGGGCTTGGAAAATCCACATTCACTATTGCACCACGCCGTATCCCGTACAAAGGTTTATGGGCCATTTTTCTTTAAGGAAAGAACTGTAATGGGAATCACGTACCAGGACATATTGGAACAATGGCTGTTCCCTAAAGCTATGGAAGATTCCCAGGACTTCATTTTTCAATAGGATGGAGCTCCACCTCATTGGCACTGTAATGTATGAGGCTTTTTGAATGATGCAACATTTAGCAATGTCGGGGCTGTAAGATGTGTAATGGAACACTTCCTAGAGAAAACGCTGCAGGAGCGTCTTTATTGCACCCACAGTATGCCGTCGAGTGATTGTTATCAAGAAGTGCGCGTGACAGCTGCATTATGAGGGCTCGATGAATCAGGCAAAAGTCCTCAGCAGGACTTCACACTTTGCGGGAGATTTTATTTTCTATGCATCTTTACGTGTTTACTGTGCGCTCAGAGCTGCAAACTGCGACGCGACGTGGTAGACGTTCAAATGGCTCTGAGCACTATGGGACTTAACTTCTGAGGTCATCAGTCCCCTAGACTTAGAACTACTTAAACCTAACTAACTTAAGGACATCACACACATCCATGTCCGAAGCAGGACTCGAATCTGCGACCATAGCGGTCGCGCGGTTCGGACTGTAGTGCCCAGAACCGCTCGGCCATTACGGCCGGCCGTTGTAGACGGGAATACTAGAATCACTGTGCAACGCATCTGCGCAAAGCTCCACCAGATTCTTACTGTGGTTTTAATTTTGTGGCCGATCAGAGAGGTAAGAAAAAAAGCCCTCATATCCCCCACCCCCCTACCTTCTTTATTGTGTTCGTAGAAATACTTTGTACGATATATTATGCTCCTATCCTGTGGTTGTAGTTTGCTGCACCCGCAGTAGTCTGTCTGTTCTGAAATGTAGCTTTTAACCATAGCAATGGCAACATATTTTCCACAATGCGGATTACCAAGCGGGAGGAAGTACTTTACGCCCACGCTAATAAAAAAATTTTAAAAAACCAAGTTAGTTAATTAGTCGTTAATATTATTAAAGTGATATTGATTTGCAAGTAGGCTCCAGAATCTGAAAAATATCTTTCAGAACATTCTTAGTGATAACAAAACACTTTCAGTAACGGGTACTACCAACCAGTGGGTACTTCATGTATTTAGGAATTTAAAAATGTGTCATTCGTTTCGTTGACTTTAACTCAAAACATACTTTTTAAAGCAATACTGATGTCCAAGTAAAGTCCAGAGCCAGAAAATAATGACTCTGACAATTATTGGGGAAAGTGTCACCTACTACTAAGACTTAACTTTTTGCGATAAGATTAACTACGAAATGTAAAACTTGTGGAATATGATAGCAGAATTAATTATAAAAACAACTAACATTTTTTATAAAAAAATGAACAAATGTTAACTGACTAGATGTTACTGTTCTGGGGTTTAACACACACCAGCCCATGTGTTTCACAAGATTGTCATAAACTGGAGCATATTTTGTGCTTGAACGCTTCGGCTGCTTACTTTCACAATTTGTAGAGCGCGTTGTTATGGTTAACGTCAATTTAGATTCTGTTTTCACAGATAGTTTAAGGTAAAAAAAAAGGTTCAAATGGCTCTGAGCACTATGGTACTTAACATCTGAGGTCATCAGTCCCCTAGAACTTGCAGCTACTTAAACCTAACTAACCTAAGGACATCACACACATCCATGTCCGAGGCAGGATTCGAACCTGCGACCGTAGCGGTCGCGCGGTTCCAGCCAAGTGCCTAGAACCGCTCGGCCACAACGGCCGGCTAGGTTAAGGTAAGTTAAAATGTAAATGCAGTACTGTTTCAAACACTGGATCTAATATGAAGAGAATTTCTAAAGAAACTATGACTTCATATGATAGAAAGTCACGTCCAGCCCAAAGCAGAGTCCTCAAGTAGATTGCCAAAAGCTCTTCAAATGAGGCTGAAAAGAAAAATAGAACAAATTACAATGAAGCAGCCCCTAAAAATGTCATCACGAAGCAGGTGCGTGATATGTCCTGCACAGGAAAACTGAGCTTCGGTGCCGTACCTGCAGTAAAATTTTATGCTTAGAACACCTTGTTCCAACGAGTAGACACTGAATGAACATCGTTTGCTCCAAATATTACATGAAAGTACACTTTAAAATTAAACTGTAAATATTTCTCTATTTTTTACAATGTGAACATTACGATCGGAAACTACAAAACTTTTCAGAACAGTATGGCAAAATCCTGCGGAAAAATCTAAACTTTCTGCAATTGATGTGTGTTGTCAGTATTAATTAACAATGTTTTCCCCAATATTCGCAACAAAAAAATAATTTTGTTTTCGAATAAAATATTTTATATGTCGTTATTCCATCACTCTAATACTGTAAAATTAGTTGCCCACAGTAACGGAAGTTTGTTCTGTCAAGGGGCCATGGAAAGTGTACATACCATCAAAGCCTGACGTCCAGTTGTAAAACGTTATACTAGGTGTATAAAGACTGCTAAGTTTCCGTTCGTGCGACGACAACGGTTGTCACTTGTGAAGTTCGAACACATTGCTTTATTTCTGCAGTACAGTGTATGCTCTCGTGACTGCTACACGTATATTGAGGGATAAGGTACGTAGCGAGTCAGTTTCTAAAAGTGTTCGGCATCATCAAGAAAATTTCGGAGGTTGTGTGGCCACCCATAACTCACAAAGGAGCTGTGGGAAGAACGCTTACCACCATAGTTTCAGGTCCTAAATCGCGAAAATTAAATTATAATAAATTACATGTAGACAATTGATCATAATTCTATATGATACAGAAATTAACTTCATTGTGCCTCTATAAAAATGTGCCGGCGAAAGGGTTAATGTATGGTTTACTGAATTTTGGCACCTTGAAATGAGTTACATTTGGCGCAATTCGATATCCTGCAAACCCCCATTTCATCCAAACCAACACCCACAAAACGCTTTACTGCCTGTCGCTAGATGCGGATTCTTGACTCCTTATATGAGGGAAATCCATTTGCAGATAACTTTTCATCACTCAACAAGATACTGCAGAAAAAATTTCTTGTGATCCAAGGCTTCTGAAAGATAGCTTACTTACTTGTGACAGTCACACGCTTTCATTTGCGTTCTACCGAGTATTTCAATACAGAAACGTTTAAAAAAGTATATATTTTCATGAAGTATTTTTTCCATAATAATAATACTGCGAATACTGTTATACTCAAGAGATGTTAATAAGTCGTGTTGAATACTGTAGTAATTTCCATACTGTTCAATTTTTAATCTCATCAATTCATTAAAATGTAAATGTTGTAGCAAAAACATTATTTTAATTAAATACTAAACCTTCAAGCTTTTTAATTTGAAAACTGCTGTATCCTGCACCAAAGGTTCAGCCTAGGAGTCTATAAATACGGCACTGGATGTGACTCATTGAGGCCATAGTAAAACGTTACAACAATTCGTGAAGTATACAGCCTAACAAACGAATGTGTGCTCTGACAGATAGATGCCATTCTTGTCAGATGACTAAAAATGGAGAGGTGGGATTGGTACATAGTGTTACAGTCTCTGTAGACCATCCTGGTTCCTACTGCCTGCTAGCAGGAAATCCAGCTTTGATGGTGGGCAATAGGCAGAAAGGGTTTGAAAGACATGCTCATTAGGTTTTCATAAAGTTTTCACATGAAGTGTTTGTCATGGTTTAACTCTGTTTCACAATTGTTTCCTACTGCCATTACTGTGCAACCGGTGGTCAGTTAGACAATTTTACTGCTGACAGTGATATGAAACAGGTCAGTGCGTAAGAAAACGTTGACTGGAGCCCGCGGAGGATACAGTGGCCTATGTGCAGTGACCAGTTTACGTGTGCTAAGTGAGTTCATTCGTTTGCTCAGAAGGGGAGGCCGAAGCCATTTGCCCGCTTTCGGCCTGTGGGTGAACCGCTGCGATGACCGAATCGATCACGCCTTGGACTCTTCCTCAGACGATTATACAGAAACTATCCTGCAAAAAGACAATAAAAATCCTTTTTGCACTACTTATAGCTTTGAGTGTCAGCTTCGTGATGACGGTGCCCATCATTTCGTTAATGGTGATAGTTACTGTTATATTTGCACTTTGCACTAAATTGGAAAAAGCTTGCAACGAATATGATTTTGCGTTTGGTGCATATTACAGAATATGTTGCTGAATATGAAATTTAGCTAACACATTGAATTTTTCTTCAGACTTTGATGGAGATCACTGTCACCAACCTCGAGAAAATTGATCTGATGTAACGTACTCATTTGCGATTATGCGCACCGGCGATAAAGCCAGAATGAAATATCCGCAACCTCCACCATATTTCATAAATGGTTTGAGATACCAAAATCAGATTTAGACAAATGACAACAAGCAAACAGAGTATTTTGCCATATGTTTGTTTTACGAAACGTCGTTATCTTCCGCATTATGCCACAAACCACAGACTTTTTGATGAAAGACGCAATTTGTAAGAGCCATCGACAGCTGGTGGAACCTTACTTTTCCTCCCTTCCTCCCTTAATAAAATTAATAGACCAATGTTTCAGAATTCTCTTGCAATTGCATCTGCATACAATTTTTGTGATATGATCCTGTGTAAACACTTCTATGTTTTGCCATGAGAAGCTAATCTTAACATGGCGACAATAGAAATGTAGATGTTATTGAAAATTCGCCACTCATGACATTTGTCTGTAAGTTACAAATGGCTAACAAGCCAAGTGAAAATAAATAGCTGCCTTGGTTGTATTTTCGATGGAATTCTTTTCAGATACTAAAGAAAGCAGAGATGACACTAGATCTTTCTGGATGGTCACCATGCAAGAGTGGGTGTGGAGGGACTCCACGTAATATTGGCCAAAGATGTGAGTTTTGAGAGACACTTCGATTTCCACTCAAGCTCTCAGCATTTCCCCTACAGCGCCTGCCCGCAACCCTCGCGGTTATCGCTCTCCCCATGCTTGCATTGCCGACTGCGCATTTTACGGCCACGTTATTTGTGCGCAGTATACCCTTGCTGTAGGCCTAAAGGTAAATGTCTGATGTTTCATGAAGCGAGGTAGGAAGTGCACTGATAGCATTTTGCACTCCGTCTTCAAGCAACAAGTGGCCCAGCGGGACCATCCGACCGCCGTGTCATCCTCAGGTGATGATGGGGATATGAGGGGCGTGTGGTCAGAGCACCGCTCTCCCGGTCATTATGATGGTTTTCCTTGACCGAAGCCGCTACTGGTCGGTCGAGTAGCTCCTCAATTGGCATCACGAGGCTGAGTGCACCTCGGAAAATAGTAACAGAGCATGGCGGCCCAGATGGTCACCCATCCAAGTGCTGGCCACGCCCGACAGCGCTTAACTTTGGTTATCTGACGGGAACCGGTGTATCCACTGCGGCAAGGCCGTTGCCGATAGCATTGTGAGTCGAAAAATTTGTTTTCGAGTAAAATCTGAAGGATTTTATCTGGATGGTTGGGAGAGGGAGAGTTGCAATTAATGTTGTCCAATGTGAGCATTGAAAATATAGCATGAAGCTCCTGTTATAGCATGGGGGATCTGTTCGGAAGTGTTCGCAGTCCTTTCAAGTGCTTGTCAGCGGCAGAGGTCCACATTTCCGAGCACTCTAAACCGGCGGAGTTATGACAGTGCGTCAAATTGTAAGACGCGCTGCAGTAAGCTTACGTCACTTACTGGAACCGGTTGAGCTGTCACGCTATCTGTACTGGCGAGTACGTTTACGCACGCAGCGCTAGCATGCAGTAGTGTTGAAGGTTATCGTGAAAATCCCACACAGTGACCGTCAGTTTTTTTTCCGCTGCTGACCTTTCGTAATCACTTGCAGTGTACCGGAATAGCTGCGAGAGCTCTATAAGTGACCAACTTCACGAAGTGTTGGTTACCTTAAGTATTGATCTTCCTCATCTGAGCGCGCAGGTGTTTGCTCAGGGTGACTTCGAGTATACTAATGAGTCCAAGTACTGTTCCATCTTCTTCTCTCTGTACCCATCACCTTTGTTTATTTACATATGTTGTACTCTTTCTGCACCGCCCATTCTCGCGTCAACGAAAATGCTTGGGTTTCAAAGTTGGAGTACTAATGTCATTTGGTTTTGACACAACACAGAGTCAGATTGCATTGGTACCAATTACACTTGCCAACAACTTCTTTCTATAACTGGCATGAAAACAGTTATTCTCAATGTTTGCGGGGTGCTGATAGCGAAAATTTTAATGAAAATGCAAGATCAGCTTTCGCTTTGAAGTTAAGAAAACTTTACTTTATTGGATTTGTAAGTGCACGCGTGTATTTACCTTGGTGTTATCCCTCAGAGGAAGCTCATTGAAGGCACAACAGCTTGACTTGCCGTTTGTAGTTTTCTGCCTCTGACTCCCTAATTAGTGACCAACACTAATGGGCTAACATTGATGAACTCACTCTGCCTGGTACCTCACTTCCGCGTCCGAAATTTGCTGGTGGAAATGTCCTCCGTGCTCATCGGTTGCAGCATCACAGTTGTCAACAAAGGAGTCTAAGAGGGAACGTAGGAATTGCAACTTTAAGGGCATGTTGCACCCTAGTCTTCTGTAGTAGTGCAGATGATGTGCACAAGATCCTTACAGTTTTTCTGGCCTCGTTTTATCTAGAAAGTTTGTTGGCCGCTGAACAAAGGCTGCCAAACTAAGTTTCTCATGTCAGAACGCTGTTCAAATGCTGATACCAGTAGACGAAATTAAGAACAACCTTGTGAAACCGAAACGAGAAACAAAATCTGTTCATACACGTGCAGCTAAATACACTGAACTCGGTGGAGACTTTTATGAACTTTATTAGGAATGTATTGTGAAATTGTATGTACACTGTAAAACTTCCTTAACATTGAGCTTGGTTTTTCCGGTTTAATATTAATTCACGTGTCCCAAAGTATTAATAAAAGCAGATTGTCTGACATATGCATACAGTTTCAAAAATGGTTCAAATGGCTCTGAGCACTATGGGACTTAACATTTGTGGACATCAGTCCCCTAGAACTTAGAACTTGTAACACCCCACACGTCACTTATCTGGTTTTGGCGTGTGTTCACCCCAGCTAATTGACTAACAGATCAACAAAGAGTGCAAAACTGCCACAATTTCGGATAGCACAAAGAAAGTAATAAAGCCCTGTGCCTCTTGATTGAACTGCGGTGGCAGTGTTGACATTAATTGATTCAGAATTGATCACTTTTAATTAAAAAGGGGTGCACATTGATGTTATATGCAGCTATTGAACACCAGATACAAAAGTTGAACATAAAATTAATTAAGGAAGTGACTTGGGATTTCAACTACTTGATTGAAAACAAATGCAGTCGATTATCACAAATTTATTTTAACTCACGACCTTCAATCATCACATTACATGACTCTCCTACCAGGCAGTGGTAATAAATTGCGTTTGTGCGGAGTAAAGCTCGATAACTCAAAAGTAATTCCTATCGACTGACCCAGGCGTAATGCGAATTGCGAGAAGAAATCTACAGTAAACGGACCATGAAACCCTCGTGGAAACTTTGCTGACGTGATCCAACAAATTAATCAGTGGCCGGAGCAGGCGCAATATCACCCAATACAGGGTGGCGGAGCGGCGTCGTTGTGTGGACGTCGGCCGACCTCGCGGTGCTGCAAGGCTGCACTCGTCTATTCACTCCTAGATATCTTGCTCAGTGCATAGCTGAACCAAAACTTTCTATCTCCAAGCTCAATCGTTCCATTTGCTAAGTCCTAAACTAGAGAGATGCTCACTCTTTCTCAGGCAAACTGAGTAAAGAACGCCACGTCCGCACTCTAGGCAATCTGGGAACAGAAGACCTCTACTGAGACTTCTGCCAGTCCGCTCGTCACCTTGGTTTCCCCTCCAGCAAAATAACTTATGCCAATTGCGGCGCAAGTCGCATTAATTATGCATCGCTTCCCAGCGCCAACCAATACCTGCTCTGGGAAGTGAACAAATTCCCACAAAATTTCCCTTCCTCTCAACTTCTTCTATCTAGCTCCCCCCAGGCCACCCATCAAGGTTAGCGTCTGCACAAACACCAAGTTTTCCGGAATTCTGACTCCCAGGAGAGTACTTCAAATTCCTTGGTCCTACGTTCCCATCGGAGGCCGGCGTATTTCATGCTGTCGCTCTTCAGCTGATTTACTTCAGGCTCTGTGGATCGTGAATTCAGCGTGAAGTTGCTATAGTCACGAACACACATATTTTGACCTCTGTTGAACGCTCCACCGTAGCTTGCGCGGCTATGTCGCATGTTTCACAGAAAATGGGACGACGGCCATTTATCAACAGGTGTACAAGTTCTCTGTCTGTTTCCTGGTACACCAGTATGGAGTCGGGGTCAACAACCCACTCACTGTCACTCATCTTAAGGCAGCTGGAGGCCGCGCACCGTTACCACTTTCTCAGAGCTTGAGCTGCCCTAAGCTGCCTGTTGTCGCTTCCCTTAGCCGCTTCCCTGGCTGGCCACACTCAACTCTAAATGCTTCCCTGGGGTAAACTAGCGTCCAGTAAATCGACTCGTTTCCACAAAGTTTTCATGTTGTGTGAATTACTTTAAAACCATCTCCCGACATTAATTAGTCCACTACATCCATACTATACCCTCTACAAGATGCATTGTGCCTTGTCAGTCATTTTGTTCAGCCCTACTGTTCGCTCAACGTGAGTTAGTTGATCTTTAATGACTTCATGTAAGGGGCATAGTTCCTGCCATCTTACATAGCCCCTCTCTTCCAGTAAATTTTGTAGTACAGGTGATGACTCCTATGGTGTTACCACCTGTGGTATAAAATTAATATCTCCATAACTGGTATTTTTAATCCATTCGCATGAGTAGTTACAGGCGATTGATTACCACTGCCTTCTCTCTGATGCAAACTCCCACTCATTCATAGGGTACCTGCCTTCAATGACTGGATTTACTGTTAAAGATGTGGTCATTATTTAGTCAAATTTTACTTTAATCCCTGCCGATTCCTGAGACAATTATTGGTCAGAGTACTCAAAAGAAAACTACAATTATATTACAAGGACACACGTCGCAAAGGGCAAATACACATGTTTAAGCACCTCTGTGCTTGTCATTTGTATGACAAGACCTGCAACTATAACTTAAGGTCCATTCACTCTGTTATCCATCCCTACTCGACTTAATTCCCTAAAAACATACATGAACAATATTCGTGAAACATTTTGTGAAGTTGATAGTGGGTGTTCTCATTCAATTATATGTGAACGCCCATTTGATATTTTATAAATAACGGTTTTTGTCTCACTGTCTCTGGACGTTTATATTGTGCATGGTGTGTCATTTTTACACAATTCAACAAGGTCTGGCCCAGTCCAGTGTCTGGGATTGTGTACACACATGTACTCTTTTTTTTATACATATTTATAAAACACAACCAAAATAACAAGAATCCTCGCGTATTGAGCAACCACTGTTGCGTATTTGTAACAAGGTATAAGTATGAAATCTTATTCTAACACAAACAGACGTGGCATGAGAAATATATGACGTTTTAACAAATGGCACATTTATAAAATCATAACCTTCCGATCACATAATTCATAAACAGAACAAATGAGTGTGTTCATTGTGGCGCATGTTATTCATTTGAATCCACACTGACACACTCACACACACGGCACAAGTTTCTTGCAGGAACGGAAGTGACATTAGTTCTGACTAGCAATTTGAGGGATGGCTAACGGCTGAGAAGAGAGCAACGTGGATTACAGAGATGGGGCCACAGGCGCCCGCATCTTCTTTAGGCAGGATGACTCTCACCTAAGAGCTCGTTGTTAACATCTTGTCCAACAAGCACAAGACCCCATTGGTGCATCTATGATCGGTGACCTCTCGCGGCTCAGCCACAGGTCATTGCTCCTTCGATAGACGTTTTAGAGCAAGGGAGGGACCGTGATAAGACAAGAGCCTATTTTTTTTGCTCAAGCCTTCAAAGTTGGTGTCATTAGGCATAAAAGGTCATCTGGGCTGTCGCTCCACCTGACGTGGCGAGCAACAAATATAGAAATCTTCTTGGGCCTCTTCATTGCTGCCCGCGATCCCTACCGTGTACAGAGACCAGGACCGACCTCTTTGTCGTACACAGAGGTGCTGGATGTCACCTCTCCTTGGCTGCTGAGTTGACCACCGTCCCCGTCGATTCAGGGCGTGGTGTGCATACCATCACCATCGTCAGCTGTGTGCTCCCCTCATTGCTGTCGTCCTCGTTCCTTGTCAGCTCGTGTGTGGTGTGCCAGCTGTCGTAGCTTCAACTCCCTCTTGCTCAGTTACGCCACCTTAACACACTAAGACAACAAATTTTAGTACATGGAAAGTGCTCATGTTTAACCATCAGTACCATAATTTTTTTGTATACATAAACATAGAAAAAGGTACAAAACAACTTGCTTCACAGTCGATCACACACACACACACACACACACACACACACACACACACACACACACACACACACAATCAGGGGATAGGGAATCAATATTATCTGGACAGGATCCCATCAACATTTCTAACTACCAATTCCTACGACTAACACGGTGTTGGCCAACCCGACTACATATCTACTATTTACTACTTTTTATCTCTAATCTTGTTTTTTCTTCTGAACTCCCTCTTATTGTGCCTGCGAACATGTATAAAACACAACAAACTTAGACAGGTGTCAGTCTTACCAAGATTTTTTGTTGGAAGTTTGGATAGCGTCCTTTATCGTGTTCTATTGCGACACTTCTTCTCTATTTTCTTCCCGTTTTCTCCTTTTGTCACGAATGGTTTTATAATGCCTGTGAACATGTTTCGGATTAGCAATGTCATAATGGCACAACACAAATATAGCTCACTGCTCACACTCGCAGTTGTTACACTATCTTGGTATCAACAAGTATTTCTGGCGTATCAATGCTGCTGTTCTCTCTGCAGATGATTACATCCGGTTCATTTTAACATACACTGGGTGCGCTAATTCACGCAACTGCGCATAGCTGTTCACCTCTTACGTATTCAGGGTCATACTAGATGCGTCGGTGCGTCCTCGTAACGACTTACGGGACTGGTCACCTTAATTATGTTCTCCAATGACGGAAATACAATTACGGGGAACTTTTCTTCAATTAACAGAGTTCCTAATCAATCATTTTCTAGCGGTACGCCCAGAAATACTTGTATTCCATTCTTTAATCATGTGTTTTTACAAAATAATCTAGTGCTTCACTTTCACAGCATCGAGAGGCGAGATATCATTATTAATAATAAAACACGAAATATAGGCACATATAAACGAGACATTCTACCACTAAGATCAGTATATACACAAACAACAAGGCACTTTAACAAAATCCTTATCCAAAGCCTATATTTACTACGTCCGCGCTCTGGTCTAGTCATTCGTAATCCTGCCCGTTAAGGTGGGATGGACCAGGCTTCGGAGAGCAGACTTCGACCTCTTCCTGGTTGTTATTTTGGTAACCATTATTCCTGTTCCATCCTGAATGCTGATTACCGCCCCAAGTCCTTTGTAATTTATTATGTTGCACCGGAGACTGTTGCTCATCTTCCGTGTACCTTCTTTTCGAGTTGCCATTACTCTTATTTTGATTGTGGCCGTTGTAGTTCGGCACTGGCCTACTATCCCTCTGAGGTCTATTATTGCGACGGTTGTTATTTTGTTCACGCTGTCGCCGTTTCTCCCGCGCCTGTTCCTCTTGAAATGCGAATTCCAGTTCGCGCAAAATGCCCTTAAATACCTCAGTATCACTACCACAACGACCGGCAAGTGATTGTTGATACGAGATGGAAAGTTTCATGTAGCTTAATCTGATGATTTCCGCACCGCTACATGGGTGGTCTAGGTACTGGTTCCTTTTTGTCATATTTTCTAAAAATTTGACCGGACTCTGGTACCCTGCCCCTTCCATACCTCTGGACATCATAATTTCTTGTTTGATCCTTTCTTGGGTTTCTTTAGACCAATACTTGCCCAAGAAGGCATTTTTGAATTCTTCGAACGAGACGCTCGTCTTCGCTACATTTCTCATGTACTCAGCGGTCGCGCCCTCCATATGGGAGCACACAAAATCCAGCTGGTACATCAATGGCCAGTGTGGGGGCAATGATAACTCGAATTGTTCCATAAAAGTTTTTGGATGCAAGCTATTACTTTCGTCCTTGTAGTGATGGAACTTTCGGACTGATACAAAATGCTTGTAATCAAACCGATCATCATTCCAGTTATCATTTCGCCCGTTCTTACGATTCGTATGAACTTCGGACGTGGACTAATTCGTTCCGACACGCTATCGTCATCTCTCCCCCTCTCTATGTTCGACAGTTGTTCGGTACACCTAATCAGCCGACAACAATTGTGCTCATTGGACTGCTGCGCGCTGTCCGTGTTTACCTCGCTCGTTGCCTCAGAGCTGTGAATCAAGGCGTGGCTCCCGTTGCTTATAGTGTCAATTTGTCACACCGTGAAGCGGTTATCTGTGTTCCGGCAAGTGACGGTTCAGTCGACGCAGTAATTATACCCTTCTCCTTTCTCGATGTCTCTGTAATGAGACGTTTTACCTCGTCCTCTAAATTTCTTTTTAATATCGCCACCTCCTCTTTCAACATCTCGTTAGGCCCTATGTCCGGTTGCACTTGTTGCTTTTCTTCGACACGTTTTATCCGGCTTTGTAGCCTTGATAACATGACCTTACCTACTATTGCCGTTCTTTGCGTGGAGTCCCGAGTTTCTCTCGCTATTTTCCTTGTACCTTTCGCAATTAATTTGGCTTCAATTGCCGTTCGTTTGATGATGGCAATCTCTTTCTCTATTTTGACGCCGAGATTCTTTACCTCCTCTTTTACTTGCTCTTTCAACTCCGAATTCGCCTTTTTAATTTCAGCATTAAGGTTGGCGCTCTGCTCTAAGTTCACCGTTTGCATCTGTTGCAACAGGTCCGTAATGTTTTTGACAGTAGGAGCATTTTGATCCTCGTCCTTTTGTGGTTGAAAATGCGACTCTTCTCCTCTGTTCTGAGGAACCCTTCGATATCTAGACAAGTACCGTCTCCGCGCCCCCATCGGATCACTTGTGAATGAATCGTTTGATAATCGTCGGACACAGTTTGGTTCCAACACACTCTGGCTTCTTCGGCTGGATCTTCCATACTTATGGATTAATCCTGTACTCCCTGCATCCTCCGAGCCCTCAGCATCACTACCTGAATCAACGTCCTTGCTGTTCAGCGGACTAAACTAGTCATGAGACGCAGTTTCAGCAAGTTGCGACTCGCGTTCGTCACGCTCATCGGTAGAGCTTTCCCTACTATCACCCATGTTCTCCCGAGCAACAGTCTGATTATATTCTGCCGTTGTCTTGGCTTTTCCCCTCGTCATCATTTGCACTTTTATGTTACACGAAAACTCAAAACCCAGGTACCCCTTACTCTCAATAATTAGATAACGCAAAACATATATCAGGACACAAATTGATACACTGAGTGTGAGCAGTGACCCGACAAATAAATCATGAAGCATTCCCCAAAAGGGCTAGTACCAATGATTGTGTTCTGTGTGCTCAGCACCATCTGATTACAGCATTGCACATCATAAGTACTCCATCAAATCACAAACACATGCACAGGCACTTATAAATGTCAATTTGAAAGGACAGCACATGAAGAAGATAATGTAACTTATTGTAACTACTGCTATCCGTGTTTCAATTAAAAATGGCTAAGCAATGGATCACGTGGAAAAATTTCCTTTTTCAAGACTACTTCCTAGCAAATCCCGAAGTATTGTAACCTGGCATGGGTCAGCCATATGTAACACCCCACCCGTCACTTATCTGGTTTTGACGTGTGTTCACCCCAGCTAATTGACTAACAGATCAACAGAGAGTGCAAAACTGCCGCAATATCGGATAATGCAAAGAAAGTAATAAGGCCCTGTGACTCCTGATTGAACTGCGGTGGCAGTGTTGACATTAATTGATTCAGAATTGATCACTTTTAATTAAAAAGGGGTGCACATTGATGTTATATGCAGCTATTGAACAACAAGATGCAAATGTTGAACATAAAATTAACTAAGAAAGTGACTTGGGATTTCAACTACTTGATTGAAAACAAATGCAGTCGATTATCACAAATTTATTATAACTCACGACCTTCAATCATCACATTACATGACTCTCCTACCAGGCAGTGGTAATAAATTGCGTTTGCACGGAGTAAAGCTTGATAACTCAAAAGTAATTCCTATCAACTGACCCAGGCATAATGCGAAGTGTGAGAAGAATTCTACAGTACACGGCCCATGAAACCCTCATGGAAACTTTGCTGACATGATCCAACAAATTAATCAGTGGCCAGAGCAGGCGCAATATCACCGAATAAACGGTGGCGGAGTGGCGTTGTGTGGATGTCGGCCGACCTCGTAGTGCTGCAAGGCTGCGCTTGTTTATTCACTCCTAGCTATCTTGCTCAGTACATATCTGAACCAAAACTTTCTATCTCCAAGCTCAATCGTTCCATTTGCTAAGTCCTAAACTAGAGAGATGCTCACTCTTTCTCAGGCAAGCTAAGAATGCCACGTCCACACTCTAGGCAAGCTGGGAACGGAAGACCTCTACTGAGACTTCTGCCAGTCCGCTCTTTGCCTCGGTTTCCCCTCCAGCAAAATCACTTATGCCAATTGCAGTGCAAGTCGCTCTAATTATGCGTCGCTTCCCAGCGCCGACCAATGCCTGCTCTGGAAAGTGAACAAATTCCCACAAAATTTCCCTTCCTCTCAACTTCTTCTATCTAGCTCCCCCCAGGCCACCCATCAAGGTTAGCATCTGCACAAACACCAAGTTTTCCGGAATTCTGACTCCCAGGAGAGTACTTCAAATTCCTTGGTCCTACTTTCCCATTGGAGGCCGCCGTATTTCATGCTGTCGCTCTTCACCTGATTTACTTCAGGCTCTGTGGATCGTGAATTCAGCGTGAAGTTGCTATAGTCACGAACACACATATTTTGACCTCTGTTGACCGCTCCACCGTAGCTTGCGCGGCTTTGTCACATGTTTCACAGAAAACGGGACAACGGCCTTTATCAACAGGCGTACAAGTTCTCCGTCTCTTTCCCGGTACACCAGCATGGAGTGGGGGTCAACAACCCACTCACTGTCACTCATCTTAAGGCAGCTGGAGGCCACGCACCATTACCGCTTTCTCAGAGCTTGAGCCACTCTAAGCTGCCTGTTGTCGCTTCCCTTAGCCGCTCCCCCAGCCGGCCACACTCAACTCTAAATGCTTCCCTGGGGTAAACTAGCGTCCAGTAAATCGACTCATTTCCACAAAGTTTTCATGTCGTGTGAATTACTTTATAACCATCACCGACATTAATTATTCCACTACGTCCATACTATACCCTCTACAAGTTGCATTGGGCCTTGTCAGTCATTTTGTTCAGCCCTACTGTTCGCTCAACGTGAGTTAGGTGATCTTTAATGACTTCATGTAAGGGGCATAGTTCTTGCCATCTTACAAACTCCTTAAACCTAAATAACCTAAGGACATCACACACATCCATGTCTGAGGCAGGATTCGAACCTGTGACCATAGCAGTCGCGTGGTTCTGAACTGAGCACCTAGAACCGCGAGACCACCATGGCTGCGTATAGTTTCAGTTAACGTTATTACCACCATTTTTCCAAAATTAAATTCTTTACAACTTCTGTTGAAAACTTTGTACAATTGTCTGGAATTTAAAAAACAAATTGGGTCAAGTAGTTAATAAATTAAACATATTACGAAATTACATGTTTGCTTCTGTGGATGTTCTGGAAAACTACTGCAGATACACGTCTGGGACATGTTTGATTAGATTCATTAGATCGAGAACAACAAAATCAATGGAAATCGTTCTTTACTTTAAGCTCATACAGTTTCGCTAAATTTTAGGCATAATCTTTCATTAGCCGATACTCCATAACAATACATTTGCAGACTTAAGTTTGCATGAACTTTTTTCTTTGGTTTTACTTGTAGAATAACATATTAAAATCTTTGCATATCTTCGTGAATACCCTTCGCATATTCGGGTACCCTCATGAAGATGTGGACATTTCCTGGGCAAATAGAGAAGTGCTTCCCCAGTTTTTTACATGGTCTTAACGAAATTTTTCAGTAGGCTCAGTTTTATATGAAGAGCAGGGAGACTTAAGTTCTTGGATTCGACAAGAACTTCGTGCATAACACTGTGAGATTCTGGATGCGGTGACTGACACTCGAGCTAATCTTCCTTTTTAGTGAAGTGCCTTCGCGCTGCTATCCCAGAAGAACAGGAAGCAACAGAATCTGGTGTAGCTGTGTTGTTGCCCAAGTAATATGTCTATAACTTTCAGATCTCTGAAAATCTGCCATTTAAACTTGTCTTAGTTCAATCGCATTAACAATTGTTTCATGTTGTCATATGTTTCTTTCATCTAAGGTGCGTACCCAATCGGAAGCGATGGTAGCACCTTACCATTATTCTATAGCACACACCTGAGATTACCTTGTAGGAGGCGATAACCAATCTCCACTGATCCGTTTACAAAGCGTGAGTCACTAACTATTGCCACCTAGAATAACTCCGAAAGCATGATAGTAGCTGAAAAATTTGTCGAACAAATGTTGCATGGCACAATGGGGGTCATAATATAACGTTGGTTTTTGTTGCTAGGTGGGATCGCGTCAGAGATATGAAGGTCAACTTTTTTTTTCTTAATGGGATGCTGTAGTTTGATACTTATTTTCTGATAGCGGCTATCGAGACGAATCCAATGAACTCACAGTAAGGTCTTTGGAGGTCAACGAAAGTCAAAAAGGTGGCATGAACGTCCATTTACAGGAGGTGTTCGAAATGATGACCTTTGGTATCAGTGCAGTGTTGCAATCTTGTTAGCATGGATTGAGTGGCATTCCTTATCACATCGGCACTTATCGAAGCATATGCTCTGACATTTCCCTCGCATACCTTCAGGTGTAGTTGGAACGTCTTTATAAACAATGTCTTTTACGAGTCCCCACAAGAAAAAATCAACATGCGTCAGGTCTGGCGAACGAGCCGACCTCGGCACATCTCCTCCGCATCCAACCCAACGATTTGGAAATTGTCTCTGCAAGCCATTTCCAGCCATCAGCGAAAAATGTGCCGGATACCCGTGTTGATACCACATTCAGTTCCTTCTTCCTGAAAGTATTTCTTCCAATAACAAACCTAATGTTTGTTGCAGGAATGTGGTGTACTTCCTACCATTAAGCTTTCCTTCGATGAAATAGGGGCCTATAATTCTGTCCTCCAGCCCCACCCCACACATTCACCGACTACGGTTTTTGGTGTGTAACTTCATATACCCTACATAGCAACCAAAAACGTCATATTATGGCCCCCGTTTTCCCATGTAACTTTTGTCCCACAAACTTTGCAGCTCCTATCATACTTCCTGAGTTATTCTTGGTCGAAATAGTTAGTGCCAATAGCTGCAGTTAGTCCCTGTACATCACTACAAAAATACGAAATTCGTTTCATTTTCGAAAAATGGAAGGAATGGAATATGGCAGTTGCAGAACGCAGTCAAATTTACAGCTTTATCAAGACAATTTCACTGTTGTAGTCTTGACGCCAACAGTTCAGCTTTACCTTCTGGCAATTCCACATCTCTCACTAGGTCATTAAGTTCACACTGTGTTGTCAAGTGAGTCTCTGTACAGTCATCGTTACACACAAAATCAGGATACTCCGAACAAATGGGTTTTGAAGGTGATAGTGCTGCATTATTTTCACTACCGCCCTCGTCACTATCACAGTCAGGTGGTATAGGAACAGTCAGTGCGTCTGCGTGAGGCACTGGTCACATGACCGACGGTACGTAGGATATGTCAAGGAAGGCTACTACTTCTTGGAAATACCGTGTGTTAACGGAGTTGTCACACAAAAATAAGTCATTAAATAGTTTGACAGTTCTCGCCAGATCATGTGTGCAGCGAAGCCCGTGGCAGATGTTGTTGTGGTCTTCAAAAAAAGGCTCTGAGCACTATGGGACTTAATATCTATGGTCATTAGTCCTCTGTAACTTAGAACTACGTAAACCTAACTAACCTAAGGACAGCACACAACACCCAGTCATCACGAGGCAGAGAAAATCCCTGACCCCGCCGGGAATCGAACCCGGGAACCCGAGAGTGGGAAGCGAGAACGTTACCGCACGAGTTGTGGTCTTCAGTCCTGAGACTGGATTGATGCAGCTCTCCATGCTACTCCATCCTGTGCAAGCTTCTTCATCTCCCAGTACCTACCGCAGCCTACATCCTTCTGAATCTGCATAGTGTATTCATCTAATGGTCTCTCTCTACGATTTTTACCCTCCACGCTGCCCTCCAGTACTAAATTGGTGATCCCTTGATGCCTCAGAACATGTCCTACCAACCGATCCCTTCTTCTAATCAAGTTGTGCCACAAACTCCTCTTCTCCCCAATTCTATTCAATACCTCCTCATTAATTATGTGATCTACCCATCTAATCTTCAGCATTCTTCTGTAGCACCACATTTCAAAAGCTTCTATTCTCTTCTTGTCTAAACTATTTATCGTCCATGTTTCACTTCCATACATGGGTACACTCCATACAAATTCTTTCAGAAACGACTTCCTGACACTTAAATCAATATTCGATGTTAACAAATTTCTCTTCTTCCGAAACGCTTTCCTTGAAACGCCAGTCTACATTTTATATCCACTCTAATTCGACCATCGTCAGTTATTTTGCTCCCCAAATAGAAAAACTCCTTTACTACTTTAAGTGTCTCATTTCCTAATCTAATTCCCTCAGCATCACCCGATTTAATTCGACTACATTCTATTATCTTCGTTTTGATTTTGTTGATGTTCATCTTATACCCTCCTTTCAAGACACTGTCCATTCCGTTCAACTGCTCTTCCAAGTCATCGGCGAACCTCAAAGTTTTTATTTCTTCTCCATGGATTTTAATACCTACTCCGAAATTTTCTTTTGTTTCCTTTATTGCTTGCTCAATATACAGATTGAATAGCATCAGGGAGAGGCTACTACCCTGTCTCACTCCCTTCCAAACCACTGCTTCCCTTTCATGTCCCTCGACCCTTATAACTGCCATCTGGTATCTGTACAAATTGTATATAGCCTTTCGCTCCCTTTGTTTTACCCCTGTCACCTTCAGAACTTGAAAGAGAGTATTTCAGTCAACATTGTCAAAAGCTTTCTCTAAGTCTACAAATGCTAGAAACGTAGGTTTGCCTTTCCTTAATCTTTCTTCTAAGATAAGTCGTAGGGTCAGTATTGCCTCACGTGTTCCAACATTTCTACGTAATAAAAACTGATCTTCCCCGAGGTCGGCTTCTATCAGTTTTTCCTTTCGTCTGTAAAGAATTCGCGTTAGTATTTTGCAGCTGTGACTTATTAAACTGATAGTTCGGTAATTTTCACATCTGTCAACACCTGCTTTCTTTGGGATTGAAATTATTATATTCTTCTTGAAGTCTGAGGGTATTTCGCCTGTCTCATACATCTTGCTCACCAGATGGTAGTTTTGTCAGGATTGGCTCTCCCAAGGCTGTCAGTAGTTCTAATGGAATGTTGTCTATTCCCGGGGCCTTGTTTCGTCTTAGGTCTTTCAGTGCTCTGTCAAACTCTTCACGCGGTATCATATCTCCCATTTCATCTTCATCTACATCCTCTTCCATTTCCATAATATTGTCCTCAAGAACATCGCCCCTGTATAGACCCTCTATATACTCGTTCCACCTTTCTGCTTTCCCTTCTTTGCTTAAAACTGGGTTTCCATCTGAGCTCTTGATATTCATGCAAGTGTTTCTCTGTTGTCCAAAGGTCTCTTTAATTTTCCTGTAGACAGTATCTATCTTACCCCTCGTGAGATATCTTGGCAGATATTTTACGATTCAATTACGAGTGAAAACTCGAGACACTAGAGGTGCAACGTACATGGTCTCCGATTTCACAGCTGAAGTACACTCTGTACGCCTTTCCAATATTTGGCTTTATTGGCTTGCTTTGCAGTTTCAGTGCAGCCCGTCCGCAGACATTGCAAAATTTATCAGCACTGATTGCTCCTTTCCGAGACATATTGAATCACAGGAATGGGAATGACCACACGCACTGGCTACACTTCAGTAACACGTTCTTCCATCACACTAACAGAACATAGCTTGTAACAGACTGAAAATATGCTGAAATTAAGCGTGTTCCGCTCCTTCCTTCCTCCTCCCTTTGCATTCGGTAACTCCACCCTTACCTAATAAGAGCTTGTGCTCCATCCCTAATGACCTCCTTGTCTCTCTGCACTGGAATGTACTAGACTAATGGGGTTTGCTGCGAGGAATAAAGCATATATTGAACTGTGTATTGGTATTTTTAATTGAATAATATTAATATCTTCCCTGTGTAATTGGAATTTTCCCGAGGCAACTCTGAAAGGAGATAGATCGGTGATTGTCGCTGTAACTTCGGGTGTGGTTATCTGAAACATGAAATTAACGTATCACCTAGATCCTTACATAATTTAGATTTGAAAAAAAAGGCGAAATTGTAGATACTTGAAAAAACTGGCCATTTTTGGACTCCTTTTTTTTTGGCCGAAAAAATACTAAATACCGGCAT
Organism: Schistocerca piceifrons; assembly: GCF_021461385.2. NCBI lineage: Eukaryota > Metazoa > Arthropoda > Insecta > Orthoptera > Acrididae > Schistocerca > Schistocerca piceifrons. Next base: position 382,744,573 of record NC_060141.1, read on the forward strand.
AAAGAAAATCAGGATTTTAAACATGGCTGAAAAAGCAACTGTTGAAACTGTTCACGGTAAATGATAAGAGCCAAAAAGTTGCAGGGTAAATATTTACTAAAATTCGCCGCGCGGGATTAGCCGAACGGTCTATGTGCGGCTGGTCCCGGCGGAGTTTCGAGTCCTCCCTCGGGCATGGGTGTGTGTGTGTGTGTGTGTGTGTGTGTGTGTGTGTGTGTGTGTGTGTGTGTGTGTGTGTTTTTGTCCTTAGGATAATTTAGGTTAAGTAGTGTGTAAGCTTAGGGACTCGTGACCTTAGCAGTTAAGTCCCATAAGATTTCACACACATTTGAACAAATTTTTGACCACGGTTTCGGTATAGCTAAATATACCGAGGTAATGATGCTATGCTGTCTTCGCATCAACCCTCTGTCCATAACCATGGTGTATAAATGGAGATGATGTTTTAAGCACTGACGACGCCTTTGGCACAACTGTTTTATGTATCTTCACTGCAGGATGTGATTTTAGTGTATTTTACTTCTGATGAAGGTATATTTAGATATACCGAAAACGTAGTCAAGAATTTTAATAAATCTTTCTGGCTGTTATCATTTACCGTGAATAAAGAAAATCGGCTACGACAAACGGAAGTGAATTCAATTTACTTAATGGGAGACCAAAAACAATTAAAATCGCATGAAAATTGCATCCCGAAAAAACATAGTTTTGAGAGAAACATGTTTAAAGTTTGCCAAATATTTACCATACAAAAGAAAGGACGAATCTTGAAACTTAAGGGATATCATCGATGCCTGGACCATAACAATTATGTGTCCACAGAATTGGCGCATTCCATCGCTGATATTGATTTGAAGTGCATTTGCCACCTGCATTAATGCAGTATGAACTACATTGAATACACATACGGCCAAATTTGAAGCAATGCTGACAATTTCGACTCGGCTGGATGTTAGTTTTGTAAAGCGTATCTCCAAATGAGACTATTGAAACTTCCGTTCACATTTTGAGTAAAACCGCCCTAACAACGCTCCAGCAAATTAGATTTACTCAAATCGGTACAAATAGAGGTGTTGGCATCGTTAACGACTTGTGGCAACCGGTTCTCCAACGCCGAAGCGTGCCGTGCACGATCGGCTTCAAACGGTAACAGAATTGTTACCTTTTTCTAGTTCGCTCATGATATTGAGGGGTGTAATTCTTAAATGTATATACAATGGAAGTTAGTAATAAAAAGTTGAGTTTTTTCGACCGTCACCCTGTCGTTCCCTCTTGAACCCTAATCTCCTCCTCCTCCTCCTCCTCCTCCTCCTCCTCCTCCTCCTCCTCCTCTTTTTATTTCTGCTACAAGCACGGGCAAAAAATAGCGACAAAATACACACAGCTACTGTTGCCTGAAACTTCATCACTCTGACTACCATCAAAGAGATTTCCAAGCTTATATGTGAAAAGAGTGGCAATGAATGCCAATAAAATATAATTATAAGCGGATGCACCCACTTTACCTCGGAAACCAGAGCTAATTCCAATTTTTCATTGTCGTTTGAGTATGAACACTGGAGACGTCGACGAGATGCTACATCCGTAAAAAGATATGATCAGCAGTTCCTCGCAGCAGTTCCGGTGCAATGTGAGGAACGTGTTCCGGTATACTGGCCTTCAGAACAGTTAAGAGACCGACCGAATGTGTCCCTGGTAAACGCGCTCTTTTAGATATCTCCAGAGCCAAAAATCACATGGACTCAGATTAGGTGATTTTGCAGGCCATGGATCTAGGAAACTTCTGGAGATAACACGTTCGTGGAAAGTTGCATTAAGCAGATTTTTCACTGTTCGCGTGACATGAAGTGTTGCCCCATCTCGCACGAAAAACAGTGGTTTCCAAACAGTTGCATTCTTCCTAAGCAAGGATCACATGCTCTACAAGGAGGTCTCGATAACGTGCAAACGTCACGATACACCTGAAATGCCCCATGGGTGAATTCTCCTCAAAGAAGAACAGACCGAGATTAAAGGTGCTTGTGAATCCACGCATCACAGTGACATATGGTGCATGAAATGGCTCTTCGACAACAACACGCCGTTTAATAGTATCCCAGATTTGGCAGTTCTGTGTGTTCAGTGTACCGTTTAGTATCAAATGTGCCTCGTCACTCCACAGAATATTTACCACCCTCATATCATCAACTAGCAAAGTTTGATGCCCAGTGCTCCCACGTCCGGCAGCAACGATAAATAAACCGGCAGAGCATTAAGTTAAACTAAGCTTGGATGACAGAAACGGGTACGTCATTCTGTCGCTTGATATCCGTACCAGAGTTGTTCAGTCGTAGAAGATGGCGAGTGGTGGCTTGCCAGACTCTCAGCACCCCATGGAAAGATGTTATCAGTGGGTTAGAGATCTGCAGAACGTGCGGGCAACGGCAACAATCAAAACAATCTCTATATCAGGAGTCGCCAAACTTTACCCTTGACGGAACACTGAGAATCTTGGTACTCTGATGGAACACCTGTTTCGTATTGAAGGTTGATTAAATTTCAAAAAATAAAGTTAAAAAGTCTTTTTATTCAGCGATAACCCTATCGTAAATCATAACTAATAATACAGAAACCATAACAAATTTTTAAAAGAGTATTGTGAAAATATCGAAGAAACGCCATTTCATTAATAGTTTTTCGCGGTGCACCTACTCACTTTCCGCAGAACACATCTTTGCAAACCCTGCTCTCTATCGAAGTAGGTCAGAACAGCACTGGCAGCATGCCATCTTGCTTTCTGTAGTTGAAAAGTAACGTTACAGAAACTTCGAAGGTAGGGCACAGAGCCTACCTTAACGGAAGTTAGAACAGAAAATTTTTTTACCCATTTTCGGATTTTTCTCTCATTATAAAATTCTAAATTTTCCGAATAAAATGACATATATATATCACTTATAAACTCACATGGGAAGTGTTTTATTTTTTTAAATATAAACTACACCAGTTGAAAATGTTAAATTTTTTGCGTGCATTACTTCGAGACATAATGAAATCCATAACTTTGTACATAGAAGGCTGTGGATTGCTCTGTTATAGAGATTATATTATGTGTTGGTGTTGGTAGCACTATCAAAAACAGTATCGTATCGTTTCATAGCATAAGCACGCGTTGTATGTCGAAGTGCTAACGTTATTCCGAGGAAAAGTGACGAATTGATTGTTAAATCTCTCAAAAAGTAAGGTATGACGCCAAAACTAAGTGTTTTTAAGAAACGTGGCTATAATGGTAATACGTTTTCGAATAAAGGGAAGCACTGTGTTCAATATGTGGAGTGTGAATTTACAGACAATTAAATACAGGAAAACTCGTCAGTATCTAGAGAACCACTCATTAGTGCGTCGAAGATTAAAATAAAACGTTGTGATACACAGTTTCTCACAACTAAAGTGATGTAAATGGTAGGTTAGGTTATATTCTGCGAGATTTACACATCCTAACAAGGGTGTTGGGTGAATGTGTGTGTTGTAAAATATGTGGAGGGCCAGTTAGTTTACATGAAGACGGTGAGGTATCAAATGGACTAGCCAGGAAACTTATCATTAATTATGTCAGTTGTAAATATACTCATTCGTTTTGGAATTCTGATAAGTTCAAATGGTTCAAATGGCTCTGAGCACTTAGGACTTAACACCTGAGGAGTCCACTAGAGGTTAGAACTACTTAAACCTAACTAACCTAAGGACATCACACATATCCATGCCTGCGGCAGGATTCGAACCTACGACCGTAGCAGTCGCGCGGTTCCGGACTGAAGCGCCTAGAACTGCTCGACCGTAGCGGCCGACTTATGATAAGTGTAAAGATAATTATTTTGAAGTAAATGTTAGGTGGTTTTATGGATAGAGAGCTACTGGCAAAGGCCACACTGCAGCAGAAACAACGTGTGCCATAATGAATATGCCATGCCCAGCTGCTATGGAATCTGTTGCATGTGAGTCAATGAAGGGTGCTGCAAACGAAGCTGTTGAAGTAAACGATGGTATGACTGACGTACCAGTAGCTTTTGATGGCACTTGGCAGAAGTGCAGCTACAGTTCTACGAATTCTGTTGCTACAGAGACCAGTGTGGATACTGGAAAGGTATTAGATTTCCATATTTTAACCAAACATTGTTATGAGTGTAAATTAGGGAATGAAGAAGGGCATATCTGTGACAGAAATTATGAAGGAACAAGTGGTGGTATGGAGGCCTCTGCAACTACTGAAATTTTTAGTCGCTCTGTGAACGAAACGGCAGTGTGTTACGCTAACTTCTTAGGTGATGGAGACTTAAAGGCATACAACAACGTAGTAGCCTCTCAGCGTTATGGATGGGAAGATTATCATAAAATTGGAATGTATTGGTCATGTTCAGAAGAGGATAGGCACCAGGTTGAGGAAGTTGAAACAAGGTTTGAGAGACAAGAAACTTATGGTAAAACGATGAGAGGCAGGCAGAAAGACAAAATGACTGATAAACTACAGCAGTATTATGGGATGTCCATTAGAAATAATACTGAGGATCTGTTGAAAATGAAGTAGGCAGTGTGGGGTACCTTCTTCCACAGATTGTCAACTGATGAGAAAATAGTACAACACCTTTGCCTTCCTGGACCTGATTCATTGTGTAATTACCGAAATGCCCAGTGCTCAAACGGTTCATACAGACATAAACATTCCATCCCAGCAGCAGTCATGGACATCATAAAACCTTTTTACAGAGACCTGGCAAATCCTGAATTACTAAAGAAGTGTCTGCATGGCTCTGAGCACTATGGGACTTAACTTCTGAGGTCATCAGTCCCCTAGAACTTAGAACTACTTAAACCTAACTAACCTAAGGACATCACAAACATCCATGCCCGAGGCAGGGTCCGAACCTGCGACCGTAGCGGTAGCGCGGTTCCAGACTGTAGCGCCTAGGACCGCTCGGCCACTCCGGCCGACCAAGTGTCTGCATGGTCAGACTCAAAATCCCAATGACTCGTTCAATAATCTTATATGGACTCGCTTACCAAAAATTATTTTTGTTCGAATGTAGACACTAAAGTGGAGGGTCAGTGATGCTCTTATTGCTTTTAATGATGGCAACAGTGGTAGGATGAAAGTGCTGCAGCATATGGGAATTAATCCTGTAGCAAACTGCATCAGAGAACTTGAACGGATGGACAAGGTTCGCGTTGTAAAATTTGAAATTTTCCCGACGAATAAATTGTTCAGAGAGATTTAGGACTTGCAACCGGTCGTCGTAAACTTCATTGCACGATATTTCGGCTGGACAACTGCCAGCAATCTTCTGGTGAGCCGAACGAGGACAAGAACAGGCTGGTTCATTGATCGTGACCGGGCAAAATATCTCACGAAATACGCGTCAAACCCCCCTGCGGGTTCGGGGGTTAGAATAGGCCCGCGGTATTCCTGCCTGTCGTAAGAGGCGACTAAAAGGAGTCTCAAACGTTTCGGCCTTATGTGATGGTCCCCTGTCGGGTTTGACCTCCATATCTCAAAATTTTTCCGAAGAGCGAGCCGATTGGGGAAGGGCGCCTTACTTGGTGCATTGTGTCCGTGTTGTGTTGAGAACTTTCGCCATCTTATTCGTCGTTGCATTGCAGTCTTGCCCGCTCTCCATCTCTTGGGCATCGATGCGCCCCTGCGTGCACTTTCTGCCAAGCACTGTGCAGGGCCATTTTCTGCACTGACGACGCCCATGGACCACATGTCACCTAACATCCAGCACGGTAGCCAGTCCGTTGTGGTGGGGCCGCCATGTGCCCTCTTGGTTGTAGCCCCCTGACAACACAGGGATCGCTCTACTGATGCCTGCGCCGTTCACTCCCCACGTATGCCAAGGAGTAGATGCCCATCTCCCTGGGGCATCAGGACTCCCGGCAATGGCCATCCTGCCAGGTGGCTATTGCTGTGGCTGGGTGGCGCCCGTGGGGAGGGCCCTTGGTCGGAGTAGGTGGCATCAGGGCGGATGACCCGCAATGAAGCGTGGTACATCATCTCTCGCTGGCGGCCAGCCGCCAGCAGTCTCTAAGCGTTCTCGGGCTCAATTTAATGCTCAGAAGTACGATCCGAAAACGTTCCCCTCCCTGGCCACGCCGTGGGAAGAGCGTAAGTCTCAGGATGGAGGTAACAGTTATTCGCCCCGATTCTTAGTTTGCACGAGAGCTGATGGGGAGTCTTTTCTCTCCACAAAGCCTCAGTTCTTCTTCGAGCATTTAGAGGACAAGTTTGGGGAGGTGGAGGGCTTGTCTAAAATGCGCTCTGGGTCAGTACTGATACAAACGGCATCCTCCGCCCAGTCCCGCAGGTTACTTGCTTGTGACAAGTTGGGGGATGTTAACGTTTCTATTACACCACATAAGAGTTTAAATATGGTCCAGGGTGTTATTTTCCATAGGGATCTCCTTTTGCAGTCTGATGACGAGCTGCGCGCCAACTTAGAACGTCGAGGTGTTCATTTCGTCCGGCGCGTTCATCGGGGTCCGAGGGACAATCAGGTTGCTACCGGTGCCTTCATCTTGGCCTTCGAGGGTGATACGTTACCGGAAAAGGTCAAGGTGATGGTCTACCAATGTGACGTCAAGCCCTATATCCCTCCCCCGATGCGGTGCTTCAAGTGCTGGAAGTTCGGCCATATGTCTTCCCGCTGCACTTCCAGCCTCACATGTCGCGATTGCGGCCGCCCATCTCATCCCGATACTCCATGTGCCCCGCCTCCCATCTGTGTCAACTGCGGGGAGCACCATTCACCTTGCGCACCTGACTGCAAAGTCTTTCAGAAAGAGCGCAAAATCATGGAATATAAGACCCTGGACTGTCTGACCTATACTGAGGCCAAACGGAAATATGACAGACTCCATCCTGTGAGAATGACATCTTCTTATGCAGCTGCTGCAACAACTGTGCTAGCTCCATCAGTTCCGAGACTTCCAGCCAGCTCGATAAGCAGTAAGACTCCTGCTGCCCCCTTGCCCGTGGGGGGGCTCTACCCAACAGGTTGCTCCTGCACCACCTACCTCAGGAGCAGCCTCGTCCCACCCGTGGGGTACGTCCGTCCCCGCTTCTCAGCCGGAGAAGCGTCTAACTTCTTCGGCTCCTCCCGCCCGTAAGAGGTCCCTTGGGACCCTCCCTTCCCAGGGTTCCACCAGCGGGAAGGATGACGGCCACCAGTGGCATAAGTCCTCACCAGCGGCCGGGCGTAGGGCTTCACGATCCTCCTCTGTCCCGGAGACTGAATCGGTGAAGCCTTCCCAGCCGGTGAAACCCAAGGTTCAGCGAGAGAAGTCCAAGAGAAAGACCTCTAAGGCCAAAGAACTTGCGGTGGCACCAGCCCCACCGCACCTTTCGCGCTCTGCGTCTGAGGATGAAGTCGAGATTCTAGCGTCCGCTGAGGACCTTGATCTCGCTGGTCCCTCAGACGCCATGGATGCCTCTCGTACGGGTACTGAATCGGTGGCAGTGAGTGAACAAGCGGCGTAAATTGCCTTCCCAGTCCTTTCACGCCTTTCTCAGCCATGGACAATACCATCCTCCAGTGGAACTGCGGCGGTTTTTTCCACCATTTAGCTGAGCTCCGCCAACTTCTCAGCCTTCGCCCTTTCTTCTGCATTGCTCTCCAGGAAACTTGGTTTCCAGCGATGCGAACCCCCGCCCTCCGTGGCTATCGGGGTTATTACAAGAACCGAGCAGCTTATGAAAGGGTGTCTGGTGGCGTCTGCATATATGTCCTTCACACTCTGCACAGCGAGTCTGTCCCTCTCCAGACGTCTTTAGAGGCTGTCGCTGTACGCGTATGGACGCCACAGGCTGTTACCGTCTGCAGTCTTTACATTCCACCGGATGGTGATGTCTCGCAGCATGTCCTGGCTGCACTGGTCGCCCAATTGCCGCCACCTTTCTTGCTATTGGGCGACTTCAACGCCCATAACCCTCTGTGGGGTGGGTCAGTGGCCACAGGTCGAGGCGCCATCGTTGAACATTTGTTGTCGCAGCTCGATCTCTCGCTGTTAAATGATGGCGCCTTCACACACTTCAGTGTGGCGCATGGCACCTACTCCGCCATTGACCTTTCCATCTGTAGCCATAGCCTCTTACCGTCTGTCCAATGGAGTGTGCATGACGACCTGTGTGGTAGTGACCACTTTCCGCTCTTTTTGTCACTACCACAGCGTCACTCTTCTGGGCGCCCTAGCAGATGGGCTATGAATAAGGCTGACTGGGATTTGTTCTCCTCCACTGCCGCTTTTGAGCCTCTCTCTACTGATGACATTGATGCGGTGGTTCAATCTGTCACCACCGGCATCGTTACTGCCGCCGAATCTGCCATTCCCCGTTCTTCTGGGTCCGCTCGGCGGAAGGCTGTGCCTTGGTGGTCGCCTGAGATCGCTGAAGCGATTAAAGATCGCCGGCGGGCGCTCCAGCGTCACAAGCGACATCCTTCCTTAGCCCACCTTATCGCCTTCAAACGGCTGCGTGCGCGGGCCCGCCTCCTTATCCGCCAAGGCAAGAAGGAGTGCTGGGAGCGGTATGTGTCCACCATTGGCCTCCATGTCACTCCCTCACAGGTCTGGGCCAAGATTCGACGCGTCTACGGCTATCGGACCCCTGCCAGCGTCCCTGCGCTCTCACTGAATGGAGCCGTTTGTACCGACTCCGACGTCATTGCAAATCGCTTAGCAGAGCATTTTGCTATGAGTTCCGCTTCTGCGAATTACCCCCAGGCCTTCCGCTCCATTAAAGAGCGGCTGGAACGTCGGAGCCTTTCGTTTCGCAGCACCCACCCGGAATCTTACAATGCTCCATTCAGTGAGTGGGAATTTCGCAGTGCCCTAGCTGCTTGCCCTGATACCGCTCCTGGGCCAGATGGCATCCACTGTCAGATGCTGAAACACCTTTCGGTGGACAGCCAGCGGCGCCTTCTCGATCTTTACAACCGTCTTTGGGTCGAGGGGGAGTTTCCGTCGCAATGGCGGGAAGGCATTGTCATCCCCGTTTTGAAACCTGGGAAAACCCCTCTGGAGGTGGACAGCTACCGTCCCATTAGCCTCACCAACGTTCTTTGTAAATTGCTTGAACGGATGGTGAGCCGGCGCTTGCATTGGGTACTGGAGTCTCGGGGCCTTCTGGCTCCGTCTCAGGGTGGGTTCCGTAAAGGCCGCTCCACCACCGACAATCTGGTGAGTCTGGAGTCGGCCATCCGTACTGCTTTTGCCCGCCGTCAGCACCTGGTCGCTGTCTTTTTCGACATGCGGAAGGCGTACGATACGACATGGCGTCATCACATTCTTTCTACGCTTCATGGATGGGGTCTTCGGGGTCCTCTGCCGATTTTTATCCGCAATTTTCTGTCGTGTCGTACCTTCCGCGTGCAAGTCGCGGCCTCGTATAGTTCCTCCCACGTCCAGGAGAACGGTGTGTCACAGGGCTCTGTTTTAAGTGTCTGTCTGTTTTTAATAGCCATTAACGGGCTTGCTGCGGCTGTGGGAAATTCTGTCTCCGCTTCCCTGTATGCTGACGACTTCTGCCTTTATTACAGCTCTACTGGCATTGCAGCTATTGAACGTCAGCTACAGGGCGCTATCCGTAAGGCGCAGTCTTGGGCTGTAGCGCATGGGTATCAGTTTTCGGCAGCCAAGACCTGCGTTATGCATTTCTGCCGGCGCCGAACAGTCCATCCTGAGCCGCGGCTTTATCTTGCCGACGAACTCCTTGCTGTGGTGGAGACCCACAGGTTTTTGGGGGTGGTTTTCGATGCCCGGTTGACTTGGCTGCCTCATATCCGGCAGCTGAAACAGACGTGTTGGCGGCATCTAAACGCTCTGAGATGCTTGAGCAACACCCGCTGGGGCGCCGACCGCTCTACAGTTGCGGCTCTACCAGGCGTTAATCCAGTCCCGTCTGGATTATGGGAGCCTGGCTTATGGCTCAGCATCCCCATCTGCGTTACGGATGCTGGACCCGATTCTCCACAGCGGGATACGCCTTGCCACTGGTGCTTTCCGCACCAGCCCTGTGGACAGCGTACTAGTGGAGGCAGGTGTACCTCCACTGCGGTTCCGACGCCAACGTTTGCTGGCCGCTTATGCTGCCCATGTTCTAAGCTCGCCCGGGCATCCAAACTATCGCCTCCTGTTCCCGCGGTCGGTCGTCCGTATGCCAGAACGTCGGCCCCGGTCTGGTTGTACAATAGCGGTCCGCGTCAAAGAGCTTCTCTCTGGGCTCCAGGGTTTTACTGTTCCACCTCCTTTCCGGGCTACTTTGCATACACCCCCATGGTGTGTTCGTCGCCCTAGCCTTCGGCTCGACTTGGCACAGGGCCCTAAGGACTCAGTCCCTCCAGAGGCCTTCCGCCGCCGCTTTTATTCCATCCTGGCCATGTATCAGGGCTCTGGTGTTGTTTACACTGACGGTTCGATGGTTGCTGGTCGTGTCGGATATGCGCTCACTCTAGGGGACCTTTCCGAACAACGTTCCTTGCCGGATGGCTGCAGCGTTTACACTGCTGAACTGGTCGCCATCTTTCGTGCCCTAGAGTATATCCGCTCCTGCTCAGGTGAGTCCTTCGTTATCTGTAGCGATTCCCTGAGCGGTTTACGAGCTCTCGACCAGTGTTTCCCTCGTTCTCGTTTGGTGATGGCTATCCACGAGTCTCTGCATGCTCTCGCCTGTTGCGGCCGCCCTGTGGTCTTTGTGTGGACCCCCGGTCATGTCGGTATCCCAGGTAACGAACATGTTGACCGCCTGGCGAAAGAGGCCACCAGTAAGCCATTTCTGGACGTTGGCCTCCCAGAGACTGATTTGCGGGCAGTCTTCCGCCGCAAAATCTTGGCGCTATGGGATGATGAATGGCGCGAACTGACAATGCGCAATAAACTCCGTGCTGTCAAGGAGACGACGGCTGTGTGGCGGTCATCCCTGCGAGCCACTCGCAGGGACTCAGTAGTTCTTTGCCGGCTCCGCATTGGCCACTCCCGGCTGACACACAGTTATTTACTGCGCCGGGAGGACCCTCCTCTATGTCGCTGTGGGGCAGTTTTGACAGTGGCCCACATTTTGCTGGCCTGCCCCCTTTTAGCTGTGGTCAGGCAGACATTTGCGCTGCCTGCTACGCTCCCTGCCCTTTTAACAGACGACTCCACTATGGCTGACTTAGTTTTACGTTTTATTCGGGCAGGGGGTTTTATCATTTACTCTGAGTGTTTCTGTTTTATTTTATTGTTTTGTGTTGATTCTGGCCTTTGGCCTATGGTTTTACACTGATTTTTTAATGTGTTTCTAAGTGGTTGGCCTTTCCTTTTTTATGTCTATGGTCGGCCAACCACCGTCACACTCTGTGTGGTTTTCGTTTGTTTTGTCTTGTCTTTGTCTCAGTATCTCTTGTTCTGTATCGTCTGTGATCTCTTCTGTTCCTTGTTTTTATTCTCTGTGGGTGTTCTTTGTCTTTGGAAAAAGGGACCGATGACCATGGCAGTCTGGTCCCTTTAATCCCCCAAACCAACCAACCAACCAACCAATATGCGTCAAACCAAAAAACTACAAAGAACGAAACTTGTCTAGCTTGAAGGGGGAAACCAGATGGCGCTATGCTTGGCCCGCTAGATGGCGTTGTTATAGGTCAAACGGATAGCAACTGCGTTTTTTTAAATATGAACCCCCATTTTTATTACGTATTCGTGTAGTATGTAAAGAAATATGAATGTTTTAGTTGGACCACTTTTTTTCGCTTTGTGATAGATGGAGCTGTAGTTGTCACAAACATATGGCTCACAATTTTAGACGAACAGTTGGTAACAGGTAGGTTTCATAAATTAAAATACAGAACGTAGGGACGTCACCCTCACCGCCCCGCCTGCCTCCACAGGCCGTCCTTCTCCTTCGAGAGTCCCGCCGCCTCTACCGCTCTTTTCTCCGCACTCGTGACCGGGATACACTTACCCGCCACCGGCAATTACAACGACACATCCGCAACCTGCTTGTTGCGAAGAAACGCCGTGCCTGGCGCCAGACACGTACACAACTCAACACCACGCTCCCCATAAACTCTTCCAAGTGTTGGTCTGCTTTCCACCGCCTTACTGGGAACCGTCCCACCCCCCAGTACCCTCTCCTTCTTAATGACCGTCCCTTTCCTGGCAACCTCAGTAAGGCCAACCACTTTGCCTCCCACCTCTCTGATGTTTTTTCCATCCCAGATGATCCCCACTTTGATTATTCCCTCTTCCCTGATGTCATGGACCATATGAATACCTCTGTTCCTCCCCTTGCTCCTAGCTTCCAGTACTTGGGCCACACCCCATCATCTGCACTTAATACTCCCATCACTACACAGGACATCAGCCTCACACTCCGCACTAAACGCAACACTGCTCCCGGCCACGACTGCGTTACCTACCGCCACCTCAAACACTGCCCTCCCTCCCTCCTTTCCATCCTTGCCACCCTCTACAATGTCATCCTTGCCACTAGCTTCTATCCCGACCTGTGGAAAACTTCCCGTATCCTGATGTTCTCCAAACCCAACAAGCCTCCATCTGATGCCTCTTCCTATCATCCTATCTGTCTCACATCGGTGTTCAGCAAGCTCTTGGAATCCATCCTTTCCTGGCGCATCCATCTCCACCTCCACCAAAACCACCTCCTCCAAAACACCCAGTGTGGCTTTCGACCTTCCTTCTCTGCTGATGACCAACTCCTCCACCTCACTCATCTCCTCTCCCTCCAGCTTAACTCCCGTCACTCCGCCATTTTTGTCTCACTTGACCTCGAAAAGGCCTACGACTGTGTCTGGCATCCCGGTCTCCTGTTTAAACTCCAAACCTACGCCCTTCCTATCAACTACATCCGTCTGGTGGCCTCCATCCTCTCCCACCGTCCCTCCTATGTTACCATCCATAATGCCAATTCCCACACCTTCTACCCCTCTGCAGGTGTGCCCCAGGGCTCTGTCCTCTCCCCTCTCCTCTACCTCCTGTACACGGCGGATATGCCCCAACCCCCCCCCCCCTCCAGTACACCTCTTGCAATATGCTGATGACACCGCATTCCTCGCCCTCGCTCCTACCCTCCAACGGTCCCAACGTCTTCTCCAGAATCACCTTGACCTTTTTGCTGCATGGTGTAACCAGTGGCTCCTGAAACTCAATCCTTCCAAGACCCAGGCAATCATCGTTGGTCGTACCACTCGCTCCTTCCGGCTCCTGGATTTCTCCCTTACTGTTAGCGCCCGTCCTGTCCACCTCACCCCCACCCCCCCAGGGGGTCCACAACTCTTTCGTGGATACGTGCGTGGCGAGCACGGGGCCCCGAGCCATTGCAGCCTTCTTTCTCTCCCGGGCTGCATTTCCTTTCCCTTCCCCTCCTTTCCCCTCCATACCCCTTTCCCCTCGCCCTCTCCTCTCTCTCTATTGGTGTCCTTGCTTATGTTGGCCCCCGCTATCCTCCTGGTTCTGTTGGTTTTACACTCCGGCTTTGTTGCGTAATCATCTCCTCCTTTTGGCATTCCTTGGTCCCCCTCTGGGGTTTGACCTCCATTCCAAAATTTCTCTTCCGTAGTGTGAGCCATTTGGGGAAGAGCACCTTACCTAGTGTCTCCGACGTGTGCCCTCATAGTACATTCCACCTTTTCTTTTACGTCGTTGTCTGATGCTAGGGTGCATAGCCAGCACGGTAGCCAGCCCGTGTGGTGGGGTCGCTATGTACCCTTTTGGTTGAGCCCCCTGAACACACAGGGATCACACTTCTGATACCTGAGCTGTGACCTCCTCATGCATGCCTTGGAGTGGTTGCTCGTCATCCTGGAGCATCGGAACTCCCGGCAATGGCCGCCGTGCCAGACGGCCGTTGCTGTGGCTGGGTGGCGCCCGTGAGGAGAGCCCCTGATCGGAGTGGGTGGTATCAGGGCGGACGCTATGCAGATGAAACGCATACGGGTCCAAAACTCTGGCCGCTCTTCTGCGGCCGTCTCTCTGCGTGGTACTGATTCCTCAAGTGCTGCTTCTCTTGCCCCTTCGGCCTTCCCTTCCGTGGCTACCCCCTGGGAGGAGGGTCAGGCGCGTCATCTAGGGGCAAAACCTTTCCCCCGTTATCTAGTTTGCACCAGGACTGATGGAGATACTTTCACCAGTGTCAAACCTTTATTCTGTGTGGAACACATTGAAGACAAGTTCGGCGAAGTGGACTCCCTGAGCAAGATGCGGTCGGGTTCGTTACTGATAAAAACTGCTTCGGCTGCCCAATCTGCGGCCCTTCGTGCCTGTACCCATCTTGGCACAATTCCCGTGTCCATTACCCCTCACCAGTCTCTAAATATGGTACAAGGTGTGATTTTTCACAGAGACCTCATCCTTCAAACTGATGATGAACTTCGCGACAATCTCGGACGGCGGGGTGTTCACTTTGTTCGGCGTGTTCAGAAGGGTCCTAAAGATAATCGTATTGATACTGGTGCCTTTATCCTGGCCTTTGAAGGGGATACCCTTCCTGAGAAAGTTAAGATTATGGTCTATCGCTGTGATGTGAAGCCGTACATCCCACCTCCTATGCGGTGTTTTAAGTGCTTGCGTTTTGGCCACATGTCTTCTCGCTGTACCCAGGACCCTCTCTGTGGTGACTGTGGACGTCCACTCCATGAGGGGAGTCCCTGTGTTCCCCCTCCTGTATGTGTAAATTGTCATGGTAGTCATTCTCCTCGTTCAGCAGATTGCCCAGTCTATAAGAAAGAAAAAAAGATACAGGAGTATAAGTCTCTTGATCGTTTAAGCTACACAGAGGCCCGTAAGAAATACGCACGATTGCACCCTGTGTCCATGACATCTAGTTACGCCTTGGTTACATCTTCATCCCTTCCTCCCCCTTCCTTACCCCCATCCCGGACCCCTCTCCTTCCCCCCTCCCCTGCGGCTCCCACACCTTCTCCTCTGGGCGCTGCTCCCCCTCCCCAGCCGGAGAAGTGTCCCACTCCTTCGGCGTCTGCCGGTCAAGGGCGCCTCTCCCGGGATGCCCCTTCCCGGCACCTTCCAGGTCAAAGGTCTGCTGCAGCGCGGCGACCGCGAGAGCCGCGGTCTATCGGCCCCCCGGTCGCCCGGTCTCTTTCTGTTCCTGATCTTGCTGCAGCTGGCTCCATTATGCCACACAGCCCTCCTCGATCTCAGCCTGAAAAGAAGAAGAAACATAAGTCCCGGGACAAAGAGCCTCTGGTGTCACCGGAGGTCCCTTCCCCGGCTTCACAACCGGATTCTGACCTGTCGTTTATGGATGTCGCCCCCTCCTTGTCGGTGGCGGGTGGGGACCCGGCGGTATGACTGGATTTAGCGTGTTCAGCCCTCATTTAAACCATCGTTCTGTGGTTCTCCAATGGAATTGTAATGGCTACTATAGTCACCTTCCGGAATTGAAATCCCTTCTTTCGTCCTACTCAGCAGCTTGTGTGGTTCTCCAGGAATCTCATTTTACTGATGCTCACTCACCGACCCTCCGTGGGTTCCGTGTTTTCTGTCGAAATCGGGTCGGACCCTTGCGGGCTTCTGGTGGCGTTTGTACGTTGGTCCGTACAGACATTGCTAGCACGTGGATTCCTCTCCACACTACATTGGAAGCGGTTGCTGTTAGGGTCCACTTAGACTCTGCAGTCACAGTATGCAATCTTTATCTCCCTCCTGACAGGACTCTTACACCTGCTGCCTTAACCACCCTTCTTCAGCAACTTCCTCCTCCCTTCCTCCTCCTTGGGGATTTTAATGCTCATCATCCTTTGTGGGACAGTGCCTTTCCATCTAGACGAGGTCTTCTTATAGACCAATTTATTGCAGACCACGACCTGTGCCTTCTTAATGATGGCTCCCCTACTCATTTCAGTGCTGGTCATGGTACCATTTCTGCCATTGATCTTTCTCTTTCTTCTCCCTCTCTCCTCCCTTCATTACACTGGTCGCCACACGACGACCTTTGTGATAGTGACCATTTCCCGTTGATTATCACGCTCCCTTCCCGCTCCCCGATGGACAGGTTACCTCGTTGGTCTTTCCACCGCGCCGATTGGCCTCTATATACTGCACAGGTCGAGTTTTCTCCCTCTTTGTCGGGTTGTATTGATGACGTCCTACGTGACGTGTCTGCCGCGATTGTTCGCGCTGCTAACCTTGCTGTCCCGCGCTCATCTGGACAATTTCGTCGTCGGCAAGTCCCGTGGTGGAGTACGGCCATTGCCATTGCCATCCGTGATCGCCGTCGAGCTTAGCAACACTTTAAGAGGCACCCATCTGTAGCCAGCCTTTCTACCTTTAAGCGCCTTCGCGCTAAAGCCCGTTATTTAATCAAACAGAGCAAACGGATATGTTGGGAACGATTCGTTTCTTCCCTTGGTTCCACTGTCCCTCTGTCACGGGTATGGGCTACACTTCGCTCTCTCCAAGGTTGCCATCGGCAGTCCACCCTCCCAGGCCTTCACCTCCCAGATGGCATTTGTACGGACCCATTAGTTCTCGCAGAACATCTTGCGACCCATTTTGCAGTGGCATCAGCGTCGGCCTCCTATCCAGCTGCTTTCCTTCATCAAAAACAGCAGGCTGAAGCTGTCACCTTATGTTTCACCACTTGTGAGTCAGAATCTTACAACGAACCTTTCACTGAATGGGAATTTCTTTCCGCTCTATCTTCTTCTCATGATACGGCCCCTGGCCCAGATTCCATTCATAACCAGCTGCTTCAACATCTCAGTGCTCCACAACGGCACCATCTTCTTCGGGTGTTTAACCGTATCTGGCTCCAGGGTGACTTCCCTTCTCAGTGGAGGGATAGCATTGTGGTTCCTGTCCTTAAGCCTGGTCAGAACCCCCTATCTGTTGACAGCTATCGGCCAATTAGTTTGACCAATGTTGGTTGTAAGTTACTTGAACGGCTGGTAGCCCGTCGGCTCACTTGGGTCCTCGAATCTCGGGATCTATTGTCCCCTTACCAGTGTGGCTTTCGAGAGGGACGATCTCCAATCGATCATTTGCTTCGCTTGGAATCCGCAGTTCGGCAGGCTTTCTCCCAGCGCCGCCATTTGGTTGCAGTGTTTTTTGACCTTCGCAAGGCCTATGACACGGCCTGGCGCCATCACATCTTACTAACCCTTCATCAGTGGGGTCTTCGGGGCCCACTCCCGATTTTTATCCGCCAGTTCCTGATCCATCGGTCATTCAGAGTTCGAGTTGGTACTGCTTTTAGTTCTCCACGGACCCAGGAGACGGGCATCCCACAGGGTTCTGTCTTGAGTGTCCTTCTTTTCCTCATTGCTATCGATGGACTTGTGGCCTCTGTCGGTCCCTTGGTCGCCCCTGCCCTGTATGTGGATGATTTCGTCATTTGGGTTAGTTCCTCCTCGATGCCATCTGCAGAACGGCAGCTCCAGGTGGCTATACGGCGTGCCTCTGCATGGACCCTCTCACACGGGTTTCAATTCTCTCCTTTAAAATCGCGGGTGGTCCACTTCTGTCACCGTACTACGGTCCACCCTGATCCAGAGCTCTATCTCGCTGCACAAAGATTGCCTGTGGTTCCACAGTTTCGTTTCCTAGGTCTTCTTTTCGACAACAAGCTCACTTGGCTGCCCCATATCCGACTCCTGAAGGTAGGATGTTTCTGTAAACTCAATGTCCTTCGCTTCCTTGCCCACTCCTCTTGGGGTGCGGACCGTTCCCTCCTCCTCCGTCTTTATCGTGCTCTAGTTCTGTCACGTTTGGACTATGGTTGTCAAGTTTATGGTTCAGCTGCTCCTTCCACGCTGCATGTGCTGGATCCAGTCCACCATCGTGGTATCCGTTTGGCCACCGGTGCATTCCCTACTAGCCCTGTTGATAGTCTCCTGGTTGAAGCTGGGATCCCCCCCCTTTCTGTTCGGCGCTCCCAGCTTCTGGTGTCTTATGCCCTTACTATCCGTTCTTCTCCCGCTCATCCTTCCTATTCTATCCTATTCCCAGACCATGGACGTCGCCCGCCTGACTCCCGCCTTCGGGCGGGTTTACCGGTTGGGCTGCGCCTTGCGTCTCTTAACCGTGATTTTCGGCTTCCTTCTTTGTCCTGTCTTCCTCGCTCCCTCCCCTCCACCCCTCCTTGGTTAGTTCCTCGGCCTCGAATTCGGATGGATCTCCGCGGCGGTCCGAAAGATTCCATCCCCCCGGTGGTGTTCCGTTCCTTTTTCCGCCAAATTTTACGGGAGTTTCGGGATGCTGTTGTTTTTTACACTGATGGCTCTAAATCTGCTGATCATGTTGGGTATGCCTTCACGTCCTTTGTTGGAACGGAAAATCATCTACTGCCACCCTCATGTGGAGTGTTTACTGCGGAATTGATGGCAATTTCCCGGGCCCTTACCTTTATTAAACAATCCCAACACAACCGCGTTTTGTTATGTACGGACTCGTTGAGCGGCCTTCTTGCTATTGACCGGTGTTTTTCGCGCCATCCCTTGGTCTCTGCCATCCATGACCATCTCGCTGATCTTCACCGTGCTGCTTGTTCCATTGATTTCCTATGGGTCCCGGGCCATGTGGGTATCCCGGGTAATGAGCTCGCTGATCGTTTGGCTGGGGGAGCAGTTACTTACCCCCCCCATTTTCTGTAACCCCTCCTGCAGCGGATTTACGGCTTCACATCAAATCCCACTTTGCACAGTCATGGGCCAATACTTGGGAGGCTACTCCACTGTCTAATAAACTTCGTGCCATTAAGGTGAATCCAGGCCCATGGCGTTCTTCCTTTAGCCTCTCCCGCAAGGACTCGACCACACTGTGTCGTCTCCGCATTGGCCATACCAGGCTGACCCATGGTTTCCTTTTGCGTGATGAGCCACCCCCGCTATGTGGTTGTGGAGCCTTCCAGTCAGTGGTCCACATTTTGGTTGAATGCCCCCTTCTTTTGGCTCTGTGTGCTAAGTACAGACTCCCCCACACTTTACCTTTGATGTTGGCTGACGATTCCCGGATGGTCTCTCTGGTTCTAGGATTCCTCCGGGAGAGTGGTTTTTATTCTCAGTTTTAAAGTTTTTAATCTCCTTCTGGTGTTGGGGCAGGGCGGTGAGTGTTTGGGTGTCTCCCACTGTAGGCAGTGTTCAGAGATTCCCGATTCACCTCCCTGACCGGAATCCTCTTTTCTTTCCCTTTTACTCTGTTTTTACCCCTTCTTTTTAAGGCTTGGTTAGTTTTTCTATTCCCATCCGTACTTTCTGCATTATAGCAGTTGTACCTTTTAAGTCACAGGTGGTCTTGCCTATGCTGCTTCAGCATAGTGTTGGGTCCGTTCTCTTGCCAACTTCCCTCATTTGTTTTTACTAATGACAACGTGACTGCCCTTTTACGTTTCCCCTTTTTCCGTTTTATTTTTCTGACTATACTGAGATGTCCCGTTAGCAGAATGGAGTCTATTTGAAACAAGGGACTGATGACCTTGCTGTTTGGTCCCTTTAACCTCAAACAACCAACCAACCAACCAACTCACCCCCACCTTCACCTACCTTGGCCTCACCATTGACCGTCACCTCACCTGGATCCCTCATCTCCGCTCCATCCAATCCAAAGCCCACAACTGCCTCCGACTCCTCAAACTCCTCTCTGGCCGGACGTGGGGGTTGCACCCCTCTACCATCCTCCACACCTACAAATCCTTAATCTGTCCCATCCTCTGTTATGCCAGTCCTGCCTGGATATCTGCCCCCCCAAATTCTATACGTCCCTCCAGATCCTTGAGCGTCATGCACTCCGCCTCGCCTTCTGAATACGCCTCCCGTCCCGCACGCGGATCCTCTATGATCTCATTCCTTTCCCCCATCTGCTCCTATTCCTCGAACATATCCGCATCCTCTACACTTCCCGCCGTCTTGCACCCCCTCACCCCCTGGTTGCTCCTCTCCTCTCCCATCCCCACCCCCTGCCACGTCTTCACCATTGTGTCCCCCCTACCCTCCATCTCTACACCCTACATCTCCTTTCCCAAAGTGGCTTCCGTCAACTCCCCCTCCCGGATGATGCCCTCTCTCCCTCCATTTATCCCTCCTATCGAATCTGATCCTCACCCCCCTCCTTTCCTCCGTCCTTTCCCTGGGCTCCCTCTTCCTCCCCCCTTCCATCCTGTGTTTTCTCCCCGCCCACCCTCCGAGTCCTTGCATTCCCCTCCTCTGCCTTCCCCCTTCCTGGCACGTCTGCTCAGCACCCCCGCCCCTCTTCTGGGTCCTCATTCTCCATTGGCTTCTTTCCCCCCTCCCACCCTTCACTTTTCCTCTCCTCCCCCCCTTTTTTATTTCTCCATCATCTGTCCATTTTCCCCCCCACCTGCTCTCGGCTGTGGCATGTCATATTTGTGCCAACTTTTTAATGCAGTGTTTAAGTGAGTGTTCAGTGTTGTGCGTCTTTCCACAGTGTTGCGAACAGAAATCATGCTGTCGCTGGGTGTGCGTTTTATATCTTGCGAACAGAAACCAGACTGTCGCCGTGTTTTTTAACTGTCTGTCTGTTATTTTTCTGCTTCTTGTGTATTTTCTTAGCATCATCAACACTGTGTTTTATGTTTTAAGTTCCAGAATTTTCTGCCATTTTACCTTCAAGTCACCGATTTTATCGCTAACTGTTATTTTTCTATTCTCTTCATCTTTTTAAAAACAAATTCTGTAGGCTGAAGAGCGGCGTAGTAAGCTGCTGCCAGCCCGCCCCCTTCGGGGGGAACTGAAATTCAATAAAGAAGAAAAAAAATAAAAGTAGGGACGTTTGAAAATTTTATTTCTGTTGTTCCAATGTGATACATGTACCTTTGTGAACGTATCATTTCTGAGAATGCATGCTGTTACAGCGTCATTGCCTGTAAATATCACATTAATACAATAAATGCTCAAAATGATGTTCGTCAACCTCAGTGCATTTGGCAATACGTGTAACGACATTCCTCTCAATGTGAGAGAAACTTAATAACAGGTCACAATCAATTGAGAACAGACACTGACAAGGTACAAGCGGACGTACAAACATTGCGTAATGACATTCAGGACGAGATCAAAACATTACGTAACAACACCCAGGGAGAAGTCAAGAAACTAGAGAAACAGATAAACGTAATTACTAGACAATCAGCAGGTACAGCGAGCAACACATAACTTTCAGAAAGCTCCGCACGCTATCAGGCGAAAATAGAAACTGAACCGTTCGTGTGTGAACGTCTTGATTGCTTTGTTTTCCCTGGACACGAGATCGCGCCTTATAGAAACATGAAGCCTGTTTGTGTTTAGAGAATATTCGGTGCTCCATTGTTTATATTAGGTGGCGAATAGAAACCGAAGCACCGTTTCACGCTTGTCGACAGCAACCAAGAAAGAACTGGAAACGAACCGAACCGAATGGAGTAGCATGTGTGTGAAAGAGACCCAAGGCCCACTTCACTCGTTCCGGTGACCGTCGAAACGGCACTGCCGCTATTTCATATTTATCCTGTTGCTGTTGCGCACAGCATGGTAGCTCCGATCATTTTATTCGTTCCTAGTCTACGAAAGTGCAGTGGGGAAACAATTGCTCACAATTTCTTACTGGAGGCAAATTTACACATGCATTGGAGCTGTGATGGTGAACAATGTACTGGAATCGAAGATCGTTTTCTCAAAAGTCGATAAATGCTCATTTGTGCAAAATTGAGATGTTCGAAGTTACAAATCAAGCTTGTTCCACGCGTGACCAATTGAAATGATTTTGTCAAAAGCTGATATTTGCTTTTGTTATTTGGTGTTGAAAACTACCAGTTTTTGCAAAGCTCGATATTTGCTCTTAGCCAGTTAAAGCAAATGTCTATAAGCGCAGACTATGCTTCGCTTCTGAGACACCTGAATGGAAAATAAGATGTTATGATAAAACTAGTCTTCTGCAAAAATAAGAGCATAAACTGTAGGCAAGCACTTGCCGCCAGAACCAACAATTAGTGGTTCAAACAGCATTGACTCCTGATTATTGCTCAGTTCGAGCCATCTTTGTCAGGAAGAAAAAACGAAAAAGGAAGAATACTGTTTCGATAAACTACAGCATGACGAAAAAAGATGGCCAGACAGTATCTGTATGTGTCGCAACATCTCACGCAACATCGGAGATGCCCAAAGACGCTCTCAAAAGGAACAAGCTTTGGAGAAAAAGGATCAGTTAACAACGAACCACAGTTTGCACAAACTCCGTGCAAAAAAGTTCTGTGCAATAATTAAAGAGGTAAATACTAATGCACTTAAAGTATGTTTGATATACCGTACAACAAAATCAGCCAATACCGAAGCTCTCCGTGGGTGAAGTATTCTGTTCAAGACGGGTTTGGCTGTACGGGCATGGCTGTACAATTTGTGCTTAATGATTCGTTCCCAACCACAGACACAGGAAAGGATTACATTATATATTTGGCTTGGAACAGAAAGACCGAAGCGGTGCAACTACGTAGCCTGTGCTCTTTGGATTTTCACAAACTTTGAGGCGTCCCAGCCATAAAATCGTCCAAGTGAAATTCATTTTTTTTTATTCCTGTCCCGTCAAAACAAAAATACAGTAATGATGGCACAATAATGTTCTTCAAGGAAGAACCCCAAAATTTAATAAGATGGTATATTACCTTCCATTTTGTCGTCACAACTATGAACCTGACTCAGTGTTAGCATAGTGGATAAAGACTACCGGAGAAAGGAAGATATTCTTTCATTGACTGAATACTATAAAGTGCCGGGACAACATGGCATCGTCAAGATATTAAATGAAGATTGGGAGCAAAGGCTCTACGGTCCAGTGCAGTAAAAGGCCTAATGTCTAAGATTTCTTTGAAGTTAAGTGATCAGTCAGTTGTTGTTGTTGTTGTTGTTGTTGTTGTTGTTATTGTCAGCACCACTCCTGTCGAGGTTGAGGTATGGATATCCAGAAACTGAAGCCAGTATGTGAGGAAAGTAGCCACCTTGGACAAGAACAACTTTGACAGCAATGAAAAGAAAAAGTACGTCTTAAAACTTAGAAGGCATTTTAATGTACGAGAAGGAGCAGAAGAGCTTTATGAGAACATTGCAGAAAGTGGTCAATAGATCATTTTAGTATCGTTGTAGTCATTATAATGGGTATAATTTCAATAGCATTTTATACTTTTATTTTGCACTTCTTCTTATCGAACATTTATGTAAAAGTATAGTGCTGAAGTGTAATTTTGTAGTACATTATTGTATTTCTACGCAAAATGAACAATTACGTAGCTTTCGTAATTAATGTTAAATACAAATAAGAACCTGAAAAGTTTGAACCTGAGTGTGCGTGTTTACAAAACTTTTAATTTCCATCTTGGCATTCATCGACTTCTGAAGAAACTTGGAAACTTTTTTACTCTGTGCTGAAATAAAAACTCAACGCTGACGGAGTATCCATTTAGATGCAGATAGATGTAGATGTAAATGGTAAGTTATCCCGTTTGTGTAATTATTATTTCGATAAGATATTTGAAAAAAAGCAGTTGCTAAAAATTTTTCTTTTCTCCTTTTATCGAGTTGTGAACGCATCAAATTCGATTTATTTCATGTACAAAATACACTTCATCCATTACTTTCAGGGCGGTGGCAGATTCAGTATACCGGTTTGTATACGTCCATACTGGAAGTTACGGGAAGGATTGTCATTCATGTTCAAATTCAGTTCTATATGGATATCGCTAGGAAATAAAGAAATGGAAATTCTTGAACAACAGGACCCAGGAGACCTTACTTTTTCGTGAGCAATGAGGCTTTTGGACTGCACAGTCACCTCCTTCGATGATATGGAGCCAATATGTTGACTATTGCCAAGGAAATTTTCAATTAGCGTCTTTCAAGGCTCGAAGATGCGCAGAATGTGCTCTGGGAATATGAAGCAACAAATGGAGAATTTTTCCAAGATTTTTCTTTATTTATTGTAAAAGCCTGTGTCGTTTTGCGTAACTTCGTGCGCGATAGAAACTGCTTCGAAATTGAAGATATATAATCGATGAATTGACTTTAGCGAGTGTACACAGACGGGCACAGGGAGTAATTTCACGAAATAATTTGAGGAACATAACCAAGACTTGCTTCTGATTCTAGATGCGGCTATAAACTCAATGTTTCCTAAAATATATTTTTGGGAAAAATTGTTATTACTCCCTTCAGTAAAAAATTGAAATGACAGTGTGGAATTATTGGCTACGAGATCGCATTTGGCGTTGTTCGGAAACCTAGTGCGGGTATTTTCTTTTTTACTCCACTTCGACAACTTGCACGTAGATCATGATGCAATGGTGATGAGGATAACACAGCACCCAGTCCCCGAGCTGATAAAATCTCTGATCCGGCCGGGAATCGCACTCGGGCCTCTGCAAATCAGTCAGCCGCATTGTCCACTCACACCCAAACCACCAGATGTCAGTCAGTCAGATCAGTACTAAACGTTGTATATCGACAGCGTATCAACCAAAACCCGGCTGTAGTTCGTAATCTGTGCTGGCGTCCATGAGTACGTACGTAAACGTGACATACGGGCCACAAGAGAAAGATAACTTTGGGCGTATCTCTTGTAGAGCTCCCGTCAGTGTGCCTTCGGCTGCGGTCCCCTGTGAACCTCCGCCGTGCGCAGCAGCCGTCTCGTTCGCTCGCGGTAAGTTTGAGCACTTATTGCAGCATTCCGGTGTATGTTTGTGTTCACGTGAACATGAGAAGATTCAAGTATGAGTCAACTAAGTAGAGCAGAAACTTTGATGTTAATCTTTGCTCGGAACTTTATTAAACCGAATTCTTATGAATTTCTTGCAGAAACTGTGAAGATATGTCGTGATGGTTTAGTTGCTAGGTATTTCTCGATCGTGACAGTTGCCTTCTTTGTGATAAAATTGTCGAATCTTGTGACGGAAATATTAGTGAAGTTACCGATGCCGGTTTCAATATAAGAACAGTAAGTATTTTCGAATAGCCATTTGAAGTCCCAGACGAGCAAATAAATGCAGTAGAGTGCTCAATAGTATTCCAGAAAATGGACGAACTGACACAAGTTTCTGGTGCTGAAGGATATCAGACAACTTAAAGTGGAACTACAAAAACATATACCATCTTACATTAACATCTGTGGCTACCGACCTATCGTTATGTATGAAGGACGGCTTGGAACGTGCGCAGGGTGTAGTTCAGTGGGTCACGTGCATGCCCAGTGTGTAAAACGGCTCGTGGGCCAGCTGTCGGCCGGCGAATCAGTTAGGCCTGCAGCAATGTCCTCTGTGCCGATAACGTACGTGGCGGTTGTTGCTGCACTCAGACACACGGCGCCCGTTCTGGTCACTCCTCAAACAGATAATGCCACAGCTAACGGTATGCCACTGGAAGTCACTGAAGTTGCGGACGTAATTCGGGCTGCACCACAACCGGCCAAACAGTCTAAGGAAGCCCTAAACTAGTCCGTTCCGGACAGTATATCGACATCGGATACACCGTCTGCTGACTGGAACATCGCTGAACCTGAACGCGATACTGCTGCAGAAAAATGTGCCAACCTCACAGAAAAGCCGCTCCCCCAGAAAAAAATATGAAACAAAGGATCACACATCAAGCTGTTGAGAAAATTGTCCCACTGAAGGGCGAAAAAGTGAAACGAGTGGCCCTGAAATTAAAGTCCAGAGGAATTTTCTGATCGCATTCAGCGTACACCTGTTCCCACAGCTGCCAGTAGTAGTACAGCCACCCCCGCGGAAACAAAACAAGTGCAGTTCCACACAAAGGTACTGCAGAAATCCGCCTTACAACCGCGAAAGATATGTCCAGACCTTCGTTAGAGAGGAATTGGGCTGACGAGACCGCGGAAGATGAGGAAATGAGAGAAACTGCTTTTGCTTTTCACAGAGACGCTGCCAGTCTCCCCTCACGAACGGTTACTTCGTCCAGACCAAGTAACATCAGGCAGCTACGTATCGTACACTTACTGATAGCTTTCACACTGACTTCGCGTAATGAAAGCCTTCTCAAAACAACGACCGCACTGGATTTTCCCCAATGTTTTGTCAACATCACTGATAGAATTTTGAAGAACTGCACATCGAAAATCGTGATTAATGGTCAGCTAACCAGACAACTTGCGTTCACGAGTTCGGTGAGACAAGGATGTCCTGTGTCGATGGCCTTGTGTGGCATTGCCATTGAGTCCCTAGTAGCCACACTGCAGAAACAGCTATGAGGGCTGTTCGTAACGGCCAAAGAATCATATGCAAGGCATACGCAGACAATGTGGGCCTCGTGATCTCCGGTGAAAGTGACGTGGAGAAGGCATTGTAAGTCATCAGCAACTACGAACTTGCATCAGGTGCGCCGCTAAGCAAAACTAAATGACGCATCATGAACGTAGAGCATGGCATATCTTTGCGAAACACGAAACAACTAAATATTGTCACCCATATCCAAATTCTAGGTACCTACTAGAGGTCTAATGTAAAGCATACTGTACCCATAAACTCTAGCAAAAACCTTGCCAGCGTGCGATCCATCGTCACAGAACATAGCGTGAGGGGACTTGACGACATCCAAAAGCCAGCCTTAGCAAATATGTGCATGGTTTGTAAAGTCAATTATGTGGCACAGGTTTCACCCACGCCACGTGAAGCAGCAGCGAGAATTCTCTCAGCTCTGCGTCGTTTTATAATTCGTGGTAACATTTTCAAAGTCAAGTTTGACACGTTGACCCTCTCAGCCGATAACAGGAGATTAAATCTCACTGACGTTGGGAGAAGGTCATAAGCTTTTTTCGTGTGTTGCACATACAAGTTATGGAAGCAGATACTCACCAGCCCCACATCCCACTTACTAGACGAAATTACTCCCTCTGTCTTGAATGCACCCATAGATATGCGCCACGTCCCCAATGCCTTTGATCATTTTCAACAATTTTTATTCGAACTCAGTGACATCCAGAATCCGCCCATCGAATATATGTGAAATTAATATTAATTGAAGATAAAAGTGGAAATTTGATTCAACAAAAATACCCGCACTACAACTGGAAATTTATTTAGAAAAATGTCAGCATCCGTCACCCACCAGCAGATGTGAAACCGGTGCAAGGCAGGAAACTGAAAGTAGCAACCGCAGTGAAACTTCATGCCATTCATCTGGATGATTCCCCACCATGTGAGAATTGTGACCTAATAGAAACCGAAGAACATAGGTTTGTGTGCACTACAGTGAGAGTCATCTGGCCAATTCCCTGACAAATGTTAGCCACGACAACATGAACAGTACCCCCTTCCCCAAGATCTGCCTGCCAATTTTCTGAATGCTATTGATTCCATATTCATTTACAAAAAGAAATGCCACGAATTGGTTAAAAGGCCAAACAATGCATTTCCGCCTGCTGCTGTGGCCGAGCGGTTCTAAGCGCTTCAGTCAGGAACCACGCTGCTGCTACGGTCGCGGGTTCGAATCCTGCCTCGGGCATGGATGTGTGTGATGTCCTTTGGTTAGTTAGGTTTAAGTAGTTGTAAGTCTAGGGGACTGATGACCTCAGATGTTAAGTCCCATAGATCTTAGAGCCATTTGAACCATATTGAATGCATTTTCTCCTGATCGAAGAAAATAAAACCAGAGATAATTTCCGAATGTATGTTTTCCTCAAGCGTCATAATACAACAAAGACTAGAGAATACAAGAAAACTTTGCAAAATTTTTAGTAAATGTAAGTACATGAAACTTAGTCTACAAAGTGAATAGAAAAAGACTTAAACTCAAAAACATAATTACAAATTCTTGTGTTTTGTCTCATACCTGTGTATTTCTTTTAAAGGAAACATTTTAAAGGAAACAGAAATTTACTCTGAAATACACAGCTCAGAAGCACCTTAGTTTGTGTTGAAGCAATCTCAGAGGAAAACTTTATCCTCATGAGAGAAGACGATGTACTCTTTAGGGGGAGAAAGGAGGCCAGGAAAAGAAAAAAAAGCGAAATATAAAAGAAATATTTGGGAGGTCGGTAGAGCGTCAGTTTGTCATACCAAGGGTGTTGGACTAGAACTCAGGACCCTTGTTGGATTCGAGCCCCGGTCATACGAGTTTCTTTACTGTAGTATATGTGAAACTGTTCTATGGAACATCATGTTCCTGACATGTAAAAGTGCTATTTGGAAGTTGTTGTAATGTTTTTTGGCAATCCGCTTTTGCTTCGTTTATTTGAACGTAATAAACCTATCGAGTACATTCGTAGTTTCACGGAATAAACATATACAAACAATCTGAACAGAATCATAAAGTAACAACTGTATCACAGATGCAGAAATATTAATAGTAATACTAAAAACAGTAATAATAACAATTATAATATTATAATTAATAGTATTAGTGAAATTAAACGTAAACAATCGGAGCAGAAGAATAAAGAAACAACTGTAAAACATGTGCAGAAGTATTAATAGTAATATTATTATTATTATTATTATTGTTTCTTTCCTTTCTCAATTTATAGCTTTTGTCTTGTTTCTTGCTGTCTATTCTGTTTTCAGTATTTTTGTTAATCTTTGTCTATAATTTTCTTTTAGTTCTTCTTTAATATTTGTATTATATATTGCTATTTTTTGTCTGTATCCTAGATATTTACAGGCATCTCTTTTTTTCCATCGCTTCTATGCACTCACTGTGGTTATCCAATATGTAATCTTCTTGTTTAGTGTGTTTTCCCTTGACTATGCTATTTTTCTTACATTTGTCTGTTCCAAAAGCCATATTTATATCATTGCCGAATACTTCTGTTATCTTTAGTAATTGGTTGAGTTGTTGATTTGTTGCTGCCAGTAGTTTTAGATCATCCATGTATACCAAATGTGTGATTTAGTGTTGGTATGTTCCAGTAATATTGTATCCATAATTTGTATTATTTAGCATGTTGGATAGTGGGTTCAGAGCAAGACAGAACCAGAGAGGACTTAATGAATCTCCTTGGTATATTCCACGCTTAATCTGTATTGGCTGTGATGTGATATTATTTGAATTTGTTTGGATGTTAAGTGTGGTTTTCCAATTTTTCATTACTATGTTTAGGAACTGTATCAATTTACGATCTACTTTGTATATTTCCAATATTTGTAGTAACCATGAGTGGGGTACACTACCAAAAGCTTTTTGGTAATCAATGTATGTGTAGTGTAGCGACCTTCGTTTAGTTTTAGCTTGATATGTCACCTCTGCATCTATTATCAGTTGCTCTTTACATCCTCGTGCTCCTTTGCAACAGCCTTTTTGTTCTTCATTTATAATTTTGTTCTGTGTTGTATGTGTCATTAATTTTTGTGTAATGACTGAAGTTAATATTTTGTATATTGTTGGTAGGCATGTTATGGGGCGATATTTAGCTGGGTTTGCTGTGTCTGCTTGATCTTTAGGTTTCAGATAAGTTATTCCGTGTGTAAGTGTATCAGGGAATGTGTATGGGTCTGCAATGTAACTGTTAAATAATTTAGTTAGATGTGAATGTGTTGAGGTGAACTTCTTTAGCCAGAAATTTGCTATTTTATCTTTTCCAGGGGCTTTCCAACTGTGAGTAGAATTAATTGCTCGGGTGACTTCATGTTGCAAAATTATCACTTCAGGCATTTGTGGTATAATCTTCTTCTAAGTCGTTTGGCCAATGCTTGTAATTTCTGCTTCTTTTCATCTAATTGCTCTATCGCTTCTTGTTGTGAGATGTTACCTAACCTTTTTCGTTTTTTGTCTGATTTTTCATTCCTTATAAATTTTGTTAGCTGTCCAATGTCTTTTCTCAGTTTTTCTATTCTGATCTGTAGCCTGTGTTGCCACGCTGGTTTTGTGGGCTTCTTCTGTGTGTTGGTTTGTTCTGAACTCTGCCTAGTGTGTATATTTAGTTTAATGAGTGCTCCTATATAAATCAGTAGTTGTAACTCTTCGATAGTTGTATTTTCATTTATTTTGTTGTGTATGATTGTGTTGATAGTTGTTATTGTTGTTTCGACTTGTGGGTTATTTGGTGGTCTATGCAAGAATGGTGTAATGTCTGTATTTGTGTCTTTGTATTCTATATGTGTCAACTGAAAGTTTTCTTCTATATCTAACATGTGTGTCACTTCGTGTTCTATTTGTGCCTGTTCTGGTGGCTGTCTTAAGATTTCGTTTTCCTCTGATTGTTTAATTGATGCGTGTTGTTCTTTGTTTGTTTGCCCTGGGATGTTTGAGCCCATTACTGCATTTTCTTCTTCTGCTGATTGCACATTATTTTGTTCTAGTATTTTTTGTACTTCTTGTTTGATGTTTTCTAATTCTGACTGGGGTATCCTGTTATTTTTTATTATTACACGGATCTGATCGGCTAGTCGTTGTTCTGTTAAAAATTTTAATTCTGGGTATTGGTAATAAATGTTGTATATACTTGTGATCTGTATCCAGTTGCGTTGGTTCCTAAGTTTGTTGCTTGGTAATAACAGAACAACCGGCCGTTGTGGCCGAGCGGTTCTAGGCGCTACACTCTGGAACCGCGAAACCGCTACGGTCGCGGGTTCGAATCCTGCTTCGGGCATGGATGTGTGTGATGTCCTTAGGTTAGTTAGGTTTAAGTAGTTCTAAGTTCTAGGGGACTGATGACCTCAGAAGTTGAGTCCCATAGTGCTCAGAGCCATTTGAACCATTTTTGAATAACAGGGAAACAATAGATTCCTACAGCACGTAATTAGTTATGAACAGCAACATAGCTCGCGAGGCATTCACTTCTAAACGCACACTACGTCTTCACTGCACAAACCTCGGAAATCTCACAAGTCCGCACTCTGAAGTATTTCTGTCTCTCGCGACCACGCGCAAACGGCTCCACACTCCCAAGTCTCTTTCGCGACCGTGCGTCTGTCGCCCGTACAGTCCCGGCACTTCCCGTGTCCAGTGCCGTCCTGTCCAGAACTCCCGCACTTCCCAGACTATCCCTATGTCCACGCCGGAAACTCGGTTCCATCCAGTCTCCCCATTCACGATCGCTGTGATTGGCTCGCGCCATGTCTTTATGCCAACGCACAGTCACACAAACCTAATGAAACATACGAAATACTGGATTTGGATTTAAATACTTGAAATTAAACAAATATTCCTACGGCTGGGCCACAAACACGCTCGAACACAAATTATTAGATACATAAACTATTAAATAAACATATATCAAAAGAAAAGAAGGAAAAGGTAGGCCAGGACCCTAATGTCTCTGTGCTTTCTAAAACACCGTAAATAATTGACCTGTTTCTTCATGAATAGCATATATCGTATATTAACAAAGACATAGATGAATCAATATATTTATAAGCATGCTGCTACCGTTTTATCGTGTAACTGTGGAGTACTTATGGCCTGACGCGAC
This sequence comes from Schistocerca piceifrons, assembly GCF_021461385.2. Lineage (NCBI taxonomy): Eukaryota > Metazoa > Arthropoda > Insecta > Orthoptera > Acrididae > Schistocerca > Schistocerca piceifrons. The sequence goes on from NC_060141.1 coordinate 382,775,947, forward strand.
CGATAGTAATCGGCCACTTTGACCTCCAATACCTCGTGAACTATTCAAGTTACATGCCTGTAAGTCATACCAATCCAGTTTTACACTAATAGCTTTCTAAAGACACGGCGATCGACAAAATCGGATGAAGCGTTTATATTTTGGAAATTCGTTTCTGGGTGTTACTTGTATAATTTACCGTCAGATACTAAACTTTAAACTAATAAATATGTTGTCAATATGATTAAACCATCAGAATCGTCGTGCAAATATTGGTAATGTACATGTTTCCTTTTTAGTTATCATGATTCATCTGGCTACTATTAAATTCTATACGAACTGTGAAATGTCTGCCATTAAGGTTCCACAAAGTCCGCCATCTTTAGGTTCGTTTGAGCAGTTACCAGACAGCAGGAGACAACAGGCTGTACTGTGGATGCGCAGCTACGATGACGTAGGCAGCCCGTGTTTGGTGCTTGCTCTGCTGCTACGCTTTTCGTCGCAATTCTGGTGGAATTTCGTGCGTGGTGGGGCATCACGTGACCATGTGCAGCCCTGCGGCATGTTGTTGAGAAGACATGCAGAGTTGTACTTAGAGCAATTGTTTTATCATATCCCACCCAGATAAAGGATGCAAATAAGGAAGCAGTTCTTGGCAAAATATCATTTCAAAATTAGATTCCACAGCTCGAAATACCACAACATTTTGCTTTGGAGTGAATTTGACAGATCTTTTTTTTTTTTTTAATTCGTACTCTGCAATGTTGTTACGTAGCATTTCCAACAGGTTTACATCTTCACAGCACTGCAAAAAGTTAGTAGGATGGAATACAAATTTCTTGAAAAAAAAAGAAAGAATCAGTTTCTTGTGTAGCTTACACCGGAATAAAGGACAGTAAATTTCATGACTATTTCAAAATGTGCAAAAAATTAACATTTTTGTCTGTGAGGCAAAGAAACTGTACAACTGACAGTTTATATTCTACTCTAGGATTAAATTTGAGGCCATGTGCGGAGTTAAAACGATAAAACACGATATGCTGCCAGTCTGCAATTTACCATAGAATGGCATTCTATAAATTTAAGACGTAAACATAAATTAAGAAATAACTTCAGGCCTAGAGGAAGTACTAGACAATTGCCTTGTGATCGAAAAACACTTTCACAGAAGGCAGATTTGTAAAATTCTGCTAAAGCTGTCATATTTGGAACAAAATATTTAATTCAAAACTACTTACCAAATTTGCCTACTTAGTCAGCTTCAAGTAAATGTACACGTGTGTTCGTACGTATGTAGCATTAAGAGATCTTATAGTGTCATAAAAGGAACAGGACATCAGAGACTACTCCAGCCAGCATCGGAATTTCATAAACCATACTAAAATGCTACATTCCGCTCTAATTGCACATTTCTATGTCCAGATGCACTATGAAGTACCTGATATTCAGCTTTTCATGTGGTTTTCGTGATACCAATTTTCTCGGAGGTCCAGTACTGTAATCTCATGTTTGGTTCTTTATTATGGTATAGTGTCATTCGTCCCAGAAAATGAAAATTTGCACTTGAAACTGAACGAAGTTGAAAGTAGCCAATAGTGTGAAACACTTCGTTTCAAATAAACTGCCTCAGCGGAAAAAATTAATAGAAGCAAATTTCTCTACAAAACAGAAATATCTTCGTTAAGACATTAATGGTAGATTGCTAATAACGTAGGAATAATATAAAATCAGAAAATTGAAACTACTAACTTATTTTTGTCTTTCATGGTTATGAGAATGTATGTTAATTCACTTGATGGCTCCCGGCCACAGAAATCTGTTTTGATTTCATTTGACGTGGGGGGTGTAAACGAAGAGACCAGCAATATTACGAAGACACGAAACATATACACGGGTCACTTGGGGAAGGATCCCCCCCACTATAACTCAGCTTGGTCTGCCCATGCGCGAATCTGGCAGCTTGGGCGCGCCGGAAAATTTTTTACGGGTAGGATCTGGCTACTTGCTGCTACTGTACAGCAAACAGCCACGCGTCAAGTAGCCAGAAGCGCGAGGAAGACACTGCTCATACGCGAATTCAGCTCTGCGCATGCGCACGAGCCCGCTGGCAAGTGCTCATACGAACCTTTTGGCACTCCCGGAATAGACGTCTCCTTCATCGACACACAGCACCATCCTCGTCACAGCAGAATTCCCAGCCACGCGGATGGACCATGGGCCGGGGCTATCCCTCTCGTCCGGCTAACGTTTGGCACCACGTATTTTGCTAACGAGCAGCCCGCGGCCGCCGACCGGCCTGTGCGGCCACTGCTTCCACAGAACTTGGAATATTTTCAGGGCGCGACGACTCGCCCGTTACCTCACAGTATGTGTTGTCCTTATCGTAAGTTAGATTAAGTCGGGACCGATGTCCTCAGCAGTTTGGTCCCATAGGAGCTTACCACAAATTTCCAAAAGATCTTGTCACAAACAACCACCACTGAAGTGCGATTTCTAAATGAGAAGACCTCTGTGTAATCTTTCCTTACACATAAAATGTAGGTGGCGTTGCCTCACCTGCTCCTACGTACTTTCTACAATTGCGCTAAAATGCGGCCGGCCGGTGTGACCGAGCGGTTCTAGGCGCTTCAGTCTGGAACCACGCGACCGCTACGGTCGCAGGTTCGAATCCTGCCTCGGGCATGGATGTGTGCGATGTCCTTAGGTTAGTTAGGTTTAAGTAGTTCTAAGTTCTAGGGGACTGATGACCTCAGATGTTAAGTACCATAGCGCTCCGAGCCATTTCAACAATTTCTTTTTATTTTTTATTTTATTTTTTTTTTTTTGCTAAAATGCGAATCATTTTCACATTTAAGAATACAGTGGAATTTACGGCGATCGAATGATTGTGAGATGCTACTTTAGTGGTTATGTAATTTCCATGACTAGCAGTCGACTGCCACTAACTTTTATTATAATATGGACAACGTGCTCCGGAGGAGTAACAGCGATTTGGTGATACAAATGGGCTAAAACAAGTCTAGATAACAATAATATGAGGGTCATTCCGTAAGTCATGGCAACTGTGGTCTATCGGTCGAACACGTGGCATCACCGTAATCACAGTAAACACAGCATTACCCTGCCGAATAGCTGCAGGTTAGCTGGAGGCTTTCCGACGTGGACGCGCAGCAACTATATCCTCGCCACCAAGTGAGCACCCCAGATCTGCCCGTGCTGGCCTGTCCGTGGCTGTTATTGAACCGCGTTCCACAGAGGACCGGCGTTGGCCTATGCAGAGACTGATGGCACGGGCTGGTATATGGGGGCAACAGTGTTCCGTAGTTTACGGCAGGCCTCGAAGGTGAGCAGGAAGTGTTCAAAATGGTACTACATCAGTTGACAGAAGTGCGAAAGTGGATGCGATACGAGACTAGTTGCATCAACCTGGAGCGATTTGAGTGCGAACGGAATAACACGCTCAGTCGCATTATTGCGACTGATGAAATCTGAACACTAGGGCATGAATCAGAACTGAAGTCCCATCATCAGAATGGCCTTATCGAGGTTCACCAGGACGACACAAGGAGCGACAGAATCCATCACCAACAAAGGCCATGTTCTCTCTGGCGTATGATAGCCACGGTATTCCGGAGTCATCCTGTTAGGAATGCCAACAGCATCAATGCCGGATACTAACCCAACTTTCTGCTGTACGATCCGCGATGTTCACTTCGGCGAAAACGTCCGGCACTGATGGATAATGCAGTCGTTCTTCATAATAACGGTATAGCCCACACTACAGACTTCATCGAGAATTGTGTACAGTGGTGGGGGTGGAAAATTCTCCCCTTCCCACCCTATTTACCAAACCGCAGTTCATGCGACTTCGACTTCATTCCACAATTGAAGAAAGCATTGCGTGATTGGCGCTTTGCAGAAGAGGCGAATATCGTCACTTCATTTCAGCGACGAGTGACTCACATTGTTCGCAACGCTAATGGTGAAACTTCCTGGCAGATTAAAACTGTGTGCCCGACCGAGACTCGAACTCGGGACCTTTGCCTTTCGCGGGCAAGTCCTCTACCATCTGAGCTACCGAAGCACGACTCACGCCCGGTACTCACAGCTTTACTTCTGCCAGTATCTCGTCTCCTACCTTCCAAACTTTACAGAAGCTCTCCTTTACAGAAGGTTCGCAGGAGAGCTTCTGTAAAGTTTGGAAGGTAGGAGACGAGATACTGGCAGAAGTAAAGCTGTGAGTACCGGGCGTGAGTCGTGCTTCGGTAGCTCAGATGGTAGAGCACTTGCCCGCGAAAGGCAAAGGTCCCGAGTTCGAGTCTCGGTCGGGCACACAGTTTTAATCTGCCAGGAAGTTTCATATCAGCGCACACTCCGCTGCAAAGTGAAAATCTCATTCTGGAAACGGTATTCAGCACCTTATGCATCGTTGGCAACGCTATATGGATGAACGGGGGGATCATTTCTCAAGACAGTAGTTGATTTTGATTAACTTTTTTTCCATTTGTACTGATGCAGAACAAAATTTACTCAGAGATCCAGTGTATGTGTTTTATTTCATCCTTTCTTGGTTCAAATGGCTCTGAACACTATGGGACTTAACTTCTACGGGAACCAGTCCCCTATAACTTAGAACTACTTAAACCTAACTAACCTAAGGACATCACACACACCCATGCCCGAGACAGGATTCGAACCTGCGACCGTAGCGGTCACGCAGTTCCAGACTGTAGCGCCTAGAGCCGCTCGGCCACCTCGGCCGGCTCGTGAAGTTCTGTCACACAGTGGAATTCCCATGTGCCGCTTGAGCATGCAAGCAGCCACCAGAAGATGCTCATTTTTCTGAATGTGACTTCTACATGACGTCGAAACCGGTCGTTAATAAAATGTTATTACCATATGTTGCTTTTACCCACCCAAATTTTCTATTTTGTCGACCATATAGTTTTGCATGTGAACTCTTAATTTTAGCCATTTAAGCAAGCCTTATGGTTTGAAGCCTTTACGCATTCTAATTTCATAATCTGTTTGCCTACAGGTATCGGCGACTTAAAATTCGTAACAGTATATAGCGCTAGAACGAAAGAAGTGCGATGGGCATCCGGGGCCTTCAGTCGTTCATTGATGGAAAACAATGGTACGAAGAAGTAAACATCAGAGACGTCGCAGATGAATGGAGGCGCACAAAGACTGTGGAGCCAGTCATTGCCGTTGATGGCGCTGCTTGCGCCAGGCACATATACGGTACGGCAGATAAGTTTTGCGGCGGTCAGTACAAGCAATTCCGGGAGTCGTGCAGAACCTTTGTGCAGAGGTTTCGTGACAGTGGGATCCGGTTGGTTTTCTTCTTCGATGGCATACCAGTAGAAGAAAAGATGAATGCCTGGGCAAACCGAAGAAAGGATAGATTGTGGCAGATATCGGAACTCTTTGCCGATTTTCGTGCAGGACTTTCTATGAAAGAGAGGAAATTCTATTTGAGGCCAGAGGCCGTGGTGCCCACTGCAAGAGTCATTTTTGGTACCGAACTGGACTGCAATGTGCGTGTCGCAACCGGCGATTGCGACAATGAGCTGGCCGAGTACGCCGCTAGGGAAGACCATTGTCTCGGCATTATATCCAGTGACACTGATCTGCTGGTGCACGAGGGAGTTCCGTGCCTTATCTTCTTCAAACATCTGAAGATGACCAGCAGCTTAAATGCGCGACGCTACAATCCTGCCGACATAGCCTCGAAACTGGGACTCCGGCGCGAACACCTGCCAGTCTTTGCGTCATTCGTCGGCAACGACATCATCAGTAGGTCGCAGCTGGCATCACTACACGACAACCTTCTTTCACGCTACGGCAGGGGCTCCAGGGTCGAGAACGTCGCCAAGTTCGTCAAGGATGGGCCGCCGGAGGATGTTACAGCTCTGTGTGCCTACGCCTTCGACGACCAACCGAATCACTTGGAGGACGAAGTGAGAGCGAGTATCGACAGCTACAGGCGCGGGAACGCGGTTGCAGAGGAGCCGACTGGCGATGGCCCGTGGGGTGAACTGCTGCGGTTGGCCGAGGAGAGACATGTGACGTGCAAAATGCCTGCCGCGGTGTACGCCGTAATGAAGCGCAGGCGTTTCCGCATCGGTGAGGTTCTAGAAGACCTAGCCGAGCAGCGCCCTACCGGATTGGTGCTTCGACCGATGAGGGCCAGACTGTACGCTGTTCTGCTTCGAGAGCGAGGCCCGGACTCCGCCGAAGTGAAAGAGCTGATGCCTATGGGCATCGGCAACATACGCGAGGAGTCGGTGGCAGTGGCTCGGCTACCCACAAGCGTCCCTCACCCCGGACTTCGTGCCTTGTGGCAACAGGAGGTAACGTACTCGAGGACTGTCACTCACCTGAGTAGTAATGGAATACTTAGTCGACTAGAGTTTGGAATTTAAAGCGGCTGTGCTAGTGTAGAAATTATTTAAACCTCCACTAAGCATAAAATACCTTTTATAAACTGTAAAGTAATACCAGTTCGGATCTTCAGTTACTTACCAGTAGGGCCCGCAGTTTAACGACTGTAATCCCCCCACAAAAATGTATGACAATATTTACATACAATGAGTAGTAATCATGTTATAAAATGACAAAAGTGCACATGCACTGAAATTCAGAATATTTCAGCAAATCGAAAAAAATGTATAGGCAATGGATACAAATCATATTAACAAAATGACACAAGTGCACATGCACTGTAGTTTAGAACATATCAGCAAATCAAAAAAATGTACATACAATGAGTAGAAATCATGTTAGAAAAATCAGCAAATCACAAATGTATATACAATAAGTAGAAATCATGTTAGAAAAATGACGAAAGTGCACACGCACTGAAGTTCAGAACATATTATCAAATTAACAAAAAATGTATAGGTCATGCATACAAATCATGTTAGCAAAAAAATGTTTTTCCCTATGTTACAAGAATTAGGATAGGAAAGGGAAGGATTGCATCATGGTTGTAGCACTTTAGGTTGCACGCAGCTGCACTGAAAGTCCATATCTTTCCACAGAAGTACAACACCAAGTGAGACAATCTGCAGTTCTTTTCCCAGAAGTATTAATCTGCGTACCCAAGACACTGAAATGTCGTAGTAATATTCCATGTTATCATTTTGGCAGTACATCAGGTACACCAAACAGTGGGACCATAATAACGTTTCCATCGCTCACGGTGGTGGACAGCATGTCGTGTCAACACCACGCTTTTACAAGGCACACCAACGTAGAATTAGTGCAAAACCAAATATAGTGCTCCATGATCACGAGGATATACAGGACAAATGGATATTGCAGTAATTCAGGGTAGTCAGGTCAGAAGCTGAAGGACATTAAGTCACATATTAGTCTTCAATGAGAATTACACTAGTCTAACAACTGATTTAAGTAATTAGTGGCACTCATCGCCCTGTTACTGAACATTTCTGTACCATGTATGAAGTATTACAGAATAATGTTCATAAATCATCTGATTACAGCGAACAGTGGCAATCAATGGCCAGTTACAAACCAACAGAAGTCATTATTCAAACCAAGAGCTAATGAGTGTAGCAGCAAGCTACTAGTATTCCTATATATAGCATAAAAGTGACATAATACAAATTTAAAATATAAGAAACAGTGGCATTCGTTGGCCAGTTTTTTTTTGTATGATTAAGAAGTCATTATTGAAAATCAGTTAATTACAGTCATAGCATTAATAATCATGGGCATTATAAGTAGTCTCATTACAATAAACAGTGGCATTTATTGGCCAGTTACAAACCATTATTTTCTCTTTTTTTTGTATCATTGAGAAGTCATTATTGAAAATGAGTTAATTACTGTCATAGCATTAATAATCATGGGCATTATAAGTAGTCTTATTACAATAAACAGTGGCATTCATTGGCCAGTTACAAAGCATTATTTTTTTTTGTATCATTAAGAAGTCATTACTGAAGTGACATACTATTCAGAGGTGATCAGTATTATTCAGAATTCTCTTAAACTAGTAGCATTATTTGCGACTGGTAATTACTTTGTTTGCTTTTGAGTTACTGCTGCAAATGAAAATGTGTAACGTCATTCGTCATGAGTCAGCTGTAGCAAGGTTATGAAACAACGCAGTACATGTGATCACATTTATAAATGATAGACACAAATGGGTAAAAAAAATGCAAGTACTAGTACAGGTTTAGTAAGTATCATGAAAAGCTTCTCCTGGAAAAAATACAAAATGGATTATTTAGCTGAAAGAAGAAACGAATACTATGCTGAAAAGTAGTGAACTTCGAATTAACAGGTAGTGAAATGTGTATAAAAATGTGTTCCATAGCTGTCCCTTCCAAAACCTTCATTCATCCTACTATGCAATATAATATATACTGTCAAAACGAACTGCAACAAATACTTAAATAACTACATAGCATAAATACACAACTTCAACATCATCCTCATCTGTAAAGAAAAAACTTCATTATCCATCACTTCATTATCTATATCATAACTCCATTATTATCATCACCTGTAAAGAAAAAAACTTCATTATTCATAGTAGCATATTCTTCATCATTATTCATCACCACTCATTACCATCTGCAAAAATTCACCTCATTTTTCATTATACAATTATTCCTTATTTCTATCATATTTCATCACTAAAACTAAGATGTGTAGTTCTGCCTGACAGCCTGCATCAATCGCTTCGTATTCTGAAAGAAAAAATTAGTTAAGACTGCTATTCTGCGATGTGTATAGTATATTCTTGTTAATGCTTGTCAATTCTGATCCATTTACTCTTCCTCATAAGGTTTTTGTATCTTCTTTCGTCTATTCCGTAGGTGAAATTCCCATTTATGTTTAATTTATTTCCTTTACACGCATCATTTCTTTCTGAAAACTAGTTTATAGTAACATAACTGAGCATACAGCATAACATGACAGAAAAAAACTTAATATGTCAGAAACATAGACAGTGTTCAAAAGCAAAATGTACACAGAATATCATAATGCAGCAGCAAAAAAAAAAGTAAAGTAGTCACGATGTTGAGATATCATAAGGCAAAAATGTCAGTCAACTGGTGTTTGCTATGTCTTAGCTATTTCATAATGCATACAAACAAAACAGGAAAACAATCACACATACAAAAAAAAATGGAAATGTGCACGGTCTGATGTGTAACGACAAGTAAAGCGACCTGCTAACCTTATCTTGCTGGGCACTTGCCAAGAAAAAAAATACGATAGTCATCAGTAGGTAATCACATAAATATAATTGCATAAATTGTCATAAAATGTGTATATTCATCTGGAAAAATATGCACGGTCTGATGTGTAACGACAAGAAGAGCGACCTGCTAACCTTACCTTGCCGGGCACTTGCCAAGAAAAAATATGATAATCATCAGTAATAAGTCATGTGAATATAATTGCATAAGTGATCACAAAAATTAGCAAATGGCATTACAGCATGTTAAATCATAAAGTACCTTCATTCAATAAAGGGTTTGATGTTGGAGACGTGGTGGTTTCCTTTGGATTTTCTGGTTCTCAAAGTTTCGACGTGTACAACATTGGGGTGAGGAATGCTGCGAATCCGATATGGACCTGCGTATAGAAGTTCAAATTTACTGCACTTACCTTTTATTCTGTTGGATAAATAGTGTGTACGTACTAATATCTTCTGTCCAACGTGAAAGTCACGGCGTATACAAACCTGTTTTTGTTGTCTTCTCCGGCGCTCTGCGGCACGTTTGATGTTGTTCAGCGCAATGTCAATTATTTCATGGTGTCGTAGTCGACGAGATGTAGGAAAGTTTACTAATTCTGTAATTTTGTTAGGTGGTTCAACATTTTTCAGTATAACAGACGGAGATAGCATAGTGGATTCATTTGGAATGGAATTAATTACATCTTGGAACGAGAATATGTGTGTGTCCCAATAAATATGTCTTTTGTGGCAGTATATTCTACACAGTTTACCAATTTCTTTCATTAATCGTTCACAAGGGTTCGAAGAAGCATGGTACCTGGATATATAGATCGGAGAAATGTTTCTAGCTCGTAACATACGTGTCCATATTGCAGATCGAAATTGTGATCCATTGTCGGAAATTACTTTCATCACCTGCTCTACATGAAATAGAAAATGTTTTACGAATGCTTTCGAAACAGTTTTAGCAGTAGCTTTGCGTAACGGAGTGAAAGTAACAAATTTTGAAGTGAGTTCAACAGCAAACAAGGATGTAGCAAAAACCTCTATTAGTTCTGGGAATCGGACCGAAAATATCTACAGCGACCATATGTCTTAATTTAACAGGTACAATGGGATATAATGGAGGAATATGTGAAGTTGTGTCTGAATTAGTTTTCTGGCAAATTTTACATGACGCTAAAACTCGTCGAATACGTTTCTCCATGTTCGTAAAATAACAGTTCTGCCTCAGTATAAGAAAACATTTTCTAGCTCCGTAATGTGCGTAACTTAAATGAGTATACCAGATTAATTTGTTAACCAGTTAGTCAGGAATTCATAATAACCAATTTTTGCTGTCTGGATGAGAGCGGCGAAACAGAATGTCATTGCGTACAGTGTAATGGTATCTAATCGTAACATTATTCCTGTCTTGCCAAAGCTGTTTAATTTCTTTCCACACGTTGTTTTTACTTTGCTTTTGTGCTATGTCCTGTAATGACGACGAAATGAAGTTTTCAAATGCAACTTGTTGAATATACATAACGCTGAAATTTGCTTTACAGAAGTTGGTTGCGACGTCTTGCTAATTGTTGCCGAGAGAACGAGATAGTGCGTCTGCTAAAACATTTTGTGTGCCGGGAATGTGAACTATTGTAAAATTAAATTCCTGCAGATAAAGTTTCCATCTGCTTAATCCATCGTGTGTAAATTTAGCCGAAAGCAAAAATTGTATCGCTCTGTGGTCTGTATAAACGGTGGTATGTCTTCCATAAAGTAAGTGCCGAAATCTCGTAAAAGCCCAAACAACACATAATGTTTCAAGTTCTGTGACAGAATAATTACGTTCAGCAGGTGATGGAATGCGACTTGCAAATGCTATGTTTTTAATTACTGTAGAACCATCTTCTTCAATTTCCTGAAAAATATGTACTCCTAAAGCGGTGTTAGAACTGTCGGTGGCAATGGAAAAATTTCTGGTAAGATCTGGGTGCGATAAAAGTGGTGCATTTAACAAAGCATGTTTCAAGTTCACAAATTCAGAATGTGCTTGCTTATCCCAGGACCAAATACTGTTTTTTCCTGTCAATTGACATAATCTGGGTGTGTCCAAGGCAGAGTAATGAATAAATTTGCGAAAAAAGTTAATTAAACCCAAAAAGCTGCGTAATTGTTTCTTTGTCGTAGGAACAGTAATGTCACGTAGAGCTTGAAGTTTTTCCGGGTCGGGCGCAATGCCTTCTGCTGAAATTACGCGTCCAAGAAATTTTATAGAAGTTTTACCAAAGTGCGATTTACTGAGATTAACTGTGAGTCCTTGCGCATGAAAAGTTTGCAACAGTCGTTCTAAAATCACTTTGTGTTCAGACCAGTTAGCTTCTGCGATAAGAACGTCGTCTACGTACGTCGTGATTCTGTCTTTAAGTTCTGTCGGAAGTATTGTATTCAAACTGCGAATAAAAGCTGCTGAGGAAATAGTTAAACCGAATGGTAATTTGCAAAATTGATAACAGTCGCCAAAACAGAGAAATGCTGTGTACTTTCTGCAATTCGGATGGAGCTGAATTTGCCAAAATCCCGATTTCAGATCTAATGTAGAATAAATAGCAGTACCGTGAAATTTCTGAAATGTCTGTGGTCGATCTGTTTCATTAATAATTATGTCACTGATGTGACGTGAATCAAGTATGAGGCGAAGTGAGCCATCCTTTTTCTCAACAATATGTAGCGGGTTTATGTGCGGACTAATTGCTGGTTCAATAATTCCTTGATCAAGCATATCCTGCAATTCTTTCTTAACCTGTTCTCTATGAATATATGGAATGGGGTAATGCTTGGCTTTAAATGTATCATGCTGTTTGACTTGAATTTCATACATAAAACCGGACATAGTACCAGGAATGTTGTCGAAAACTGGAGCTTGCTGTAAAAGAATTTTGTGTAGTTGCGTGCGTTCGTCGTCTGCACTTGCACTGCTTTGCTTAACTTTATCTGAAATCGTCTGTATTACGTCATAGTCGGCTTCGTCTGGAGTATTATAATTGTGTACGTACGTATCTGTGAACAATGTTGAGTTACAGTCTATGCTACGTGATACGGAAATGACCTCTGTGCGATTAATTGTTTGTTCTTCTGCAGATAATGAGTGCTGAAATTCTAAAGCCAATTGTACATTTTCATCCTTTAACATTAAATAGGAATTTTGAAAGTCAATAATGGCGTCCTGTTGTACCAGAAAGTTCGTGCCTAAAATAACGTCTGTTGTCAATAAAGGAACAATCTAAAAATTCGAGTGAAATGTTTGACCTGCAATACAAAATGATAAATGTGTCTGTAATTTAACGTCTACTCCTTTACTCGATACTGCTCCTTTTACTTTCGTTTTGCTTAGTGATAATGTAGGATAGGTATTCTCTTTATTACACTCGTTGAAAGTTTCTTCATTAATAACTGACATAGGTGAGCCGGAATCGATTACTGCTGAAAATTTCGATGAACCAATTTTAATTTCGATGACAGGGTGTGAAATGGTTTTTTGAACAACTGGTCTTTCCTGCAAAAGAGTGTCTCTGATGTCGTCAAAAGTAATTACATTTTCGTGAATAACATTCTGTGTATCTGAAGTATTGCTTACGTTGCTGGAAGATGCAACCTGTACTGTATTTAGTCAAATTCTATCTGACGTGTTATTATTGTCAGGACGATTATGTGGCATTTCAACTATTTGAACTGTTCTATTATTTCTTCCAGACGTATTACGCTCTGGATGATACCTACTGTCGGGTTCATTCATGAGAATATGTTCTTGTGGATAATTTTGCTGTTGGTAAGACCGACTGTTGTTAGATGTACGCTGAAAATTGTCCTCATTATTTTTACGTCTGTCGTAATAGTCATTCCTATACGGTGCATTGCGATAGGAATTGAAATACTGTGTTTTCTGTACGAAGTTATTTCTTTGCTGCCGTGCGTTACTATTTGTTGGAGCTGAGACTATACGTGCACGCGGCGAAACATTAAAGATGGGTTGACCTTGTAGACTGCATTGTTGGTTAGGTATGCTAACCGACTGGTTTTGTTGCTGTTGTTGGGAAAAACGTCTATTGTTAGCTAAATGTGGTTCCTGTTGCTGATAATTTTTACACGTACTGATGATTACAATTTTATCTGTTATTAAAATTACGGCGGTAATTGTGGAGTGCCTAATGAAAAATTGTCACTTTCGGTAAAATTTGTCATATCCGGTTTTCTTTATACATTTCTTAATACTAGGTAGAGCAATAGTTAAAGAGCTGTTTTGATAGATATAAAGGATAGTAGAAGAGAAGGCAGCAGTGCAGAAAACTAAAGATGAAACAGCACTACTACAGTTCGGGGCCCTATGCACGCTACGGCACATATTCATTAAAGCGTAATGAATCCCCTGAGGTCAATTACGCGCTACAAATAAACTTCAGCTATTGTGTTACAGGCAATGGCGGTAAAAATTCAGAAATAAATTGCTGTATCCATGCTAATTCAAGTTTTTGCATTACACGAAATGTTGGTAAAAATTCAAGAGCAAATTGTCGTATCCAGTTCAAAGCTAGTTTCTGCGTTACAGGTAATAGCGGTGAAAGTACAAAAATAAATCGACGTATCCAGTTCAAATCGTGTATCTGTGCTCTGTCATTATTAAATTCCTTAGATTTTTTTACACATACAAATTGCTCGTAATCTACGTTCTCGTCACTGAATTTAAGAACACGTTCAGGTTTGTGTGAGAATCTGTTTGTCTGTGTCACTTCGGATTTCAAGTTGCGTATCTTTTCAGATTTTAAGTCGCGTAGTTTTTCGGATTTTAAGTCGCGTAGTCTCTGTAAATTGCTTAAGTTACACTGGCTGTGTGATTCTGACAAATGTTCAGAATGTGCAGCATGCTGTGACGCGTTAGCAACTGAAATATTCTTCATTTCTGTTACTTTAACACGTTCGTCAATTTGGCTGATCTGTTGTTCAAATTTCTTATCGTTTTCCGTATCCAGCGTGTCTGACAGTTCTGGTGACTTTTTAAATTAAACTCGTCGTGTAACTGTACTGCGTTTTTAGAACATTGTTCAGTAACTGCATTAATTTCATCTTTAAGTGATTCTGTTGTGCCTACACGTGTACTACTTAATTCTTGTACAACAAATGTAATTTCTTCATTACTGTTCCTAGCATGAGCCTTACTTTCTTCACATGATTGTTCTTTCGTGTCGTGACGTTGCACGGTAACAGCTGTAATCTGCTCACTAATTTGTTTGTTCTGTTCATTATGGTTGTCGTGTTTTTCGTTCGGCTGTTTAAGGCTTTCAGAGAATTGTTTGTTCCGTTCTCTAAATTGTTTGTTCTCTTCAACAAGTTGTTTGTGAAGGTCGTCTTGTTTTTTTTTAATTTCATTAAGTTGTTGTTTGAAATCTTCCCTAAGTAGTAGTAAAAATGCGTAACATCACCTACTCTATTCTCTGTGCTGTTTGATGGCGTACCTGCAATTGTCACGTTTTCTGTAACCACTTGGTTATTCAGTGATTCACAAAAAGGTTTGCTTATCGGATGTGTACTTTTAGACACTACCTCGGAATTAAATAAATCCGACGCATTCTGATTACACTGTTCGTTTTCATTAAAAAAATTTGTCTGTTCGTCACGCGAATTTTGCAAACAGGTTGCGTTAAGTTGGGCAGCGCTCATTGCAACAGAACGCCCCGCGTCATCGATTGTCGTCAAATCAACAGAGGACATAACCGAGTTCGTTTGTTCATCATTAAGACCAAAATCATCATTAGTGGTTGGAACGCACTGATTGTCAGTGAACGCAGGATTGTCATCATTACACTGCGTGTCACAAGTATTATCGGTGAAGTTGTTTAAGTCGGTAATTTCATTCATAATACCTCGCGATGCACTATTAATAGTCTTTCGCGGCATTTTTACACAAATCACAATTATTCACAAATGAAACAAAGACAAAGCAAAATTCAACAAACACAAGTACAACAAAGAACAACGAATTGCCGATGATCTGAGCAAAGAAAGTCACAAAATTAGTAAAAGCGTTGCGCCAAATCCTAATTATATTTAAGTAAATAAGAGCAGATATCTGACTACTTTTCAGAAGATTCTCGAAGAAATACGATCCTGGACCGGATGTCGCCAAGTGTAACCTCCCCACAAATATGCATGACAATATTTAAATGTAAATAATCATCGTGCTAAGTATAACCTCCCCACAAAAATGTAAGAAAATTATTAAATATAAATGGAGCCAAATTCCCCTTAAGAATTTCTAAAGACAATACTAATGAAAACGTGTGCCAAATGTTGACTTCCAACAAAATTAACGCTAAAATGAACCTGATAAATTTTATAAGGGCAGCTGCGCTGTCCATCGGCTCTGTGCGATTATAAAATGTGAACAAAAAAAACCAAAATTCTCACATCAGTAAACTCCCTCAATATCTGCTCTTGTTTTGCGGCACAGCTCCGTGCAATGCTGGCGTATATTTAATTCTGATTCTTGGAGGAAATGCATAGGAAAAATTCTTTAAAAGGGAATGATTGCCTTTCTTTAGAAGATTTACTTTATAAAAAAAATTATTATTGGGGCAATTCTTCAACAAATTAATTACAATTACAATACATTACTAGCTGAGCGCAATGCTGCTTCATTACGTTATTTAACAATATACCTCGTCCTGAATCGTGACCAGAGACCCATGTCGACCCCCGTCGACTCCGACCGAGTACATCTCGCAACTGCTAACTCGCAACTGAACTACATGCTCTCGCGACTCGCTACGTACCACACCTGCGTCCAACTCGGAACTGCACACTCGCGCGGTTAAGCGCAGACTAGCAATGATAAATAACTCTCTGGTCAGAGATTCTGTCATGCCTCGCCATCGCTGTCAATGAATACACTGAATACATACGCGTTTCACGACATAAAAGCAGGGAAATATGTAAACATTTATAAGCTAAAGCGTATATAAATATGACCTTAAAAATAATGTATGTAAATAAAATATGACTTTATACGAACGTAACACTTTGTATGTATGGCATCCACAGTCAAAATATTCCAACCGAGCGAGGTGGCGCTGGTTAGACACTGGACTCGCATTCGGGAGGACGACGGTTCAATCCCGCGTCCGGTCATCCTGATTTAGGTTTTCCGTGATTTCCCTAAATCACTCCAGGCAAATGCCGGGATGGTTCCTCTGAAAGGGCACGGCCGACTTCCTTCCCTAATCCGATGAGACCGATGACCACGCTGTCTGGTCTCCTTCCCCAAACCAACCAATCAACCAAAATATTCCATATTGAATAAGGACTTTACATAAGTTTACTTAAAAATATTCTTGGTTATTTATGTACACTGAGGTGACAAAAGTTGTGGGATACCTCCTAATACCATATCGGATCTCCTTTTGGCCGGTATAGTGCAACAAATCGACGTGGCCTGGACTCAAATGGTTCAAATGACTCTGAACACTATGCGACTTAACTTCTAAGGTCATCAGTCGCCTAGAACTTAGAACTAATTAAACCTAACTAAC
Organism: Schistocerca piceifrons; assembly: GCF_021461385.2. Classification (NCBI taxonomy): domain Eukaryota; kingdom Metazoa; phylum Arthropoda; class Insecta; order Orthoptera; family Acrididae; genus Schistocerca; species Schistocerca piceifrons. The sequence goes on from NC_060141.1 coordinate 382,792,714, forward strand.
CTAAGGACATCACACACATCCATGCCCGAGGCAGGATTCGAACCTGCGACCGTAGCGGTCGCTCGGTTCTAGACTGTAGCGCCTAGAGCCGCACGGCCACTCCGGCCGGCGCCTGAACTCAACAAGTCGTTCGAAGTCACCTGCAGAAATACTGAGCCATGCTGTGTATACAGCCGTCCATAATGCGAAAGTTTGCCGGTGCAGAATTCTGTGCTCGAAATGACTTATCGATTATGTTCCATAAATGTTTGGTGGGATTCACGTCGAGAGATCTGGTACGTCAAACGATTCGCGCCAATTTTTCTTCTCAACAATACCTGGATTGGTGCATGAATGGTTGCAAAATTCACCCTAAATTCAGGAAAAGATCCGAGCTCCACTTATCAACGGCCTTTGACTGTGTCAGTCATAATATTCTATTAGGGTAATTAAGTTTTTGTGAAATACATAATTCTTAAAATGTCTGGTTTCGTTCCTATTTAAGAAACCAGTTACTGAAAGAGGCCGAGCGGTTCTAGACGCTTCAGTCCGGAACCGCGCGACTGCTACGGTGGCAGGTTCGAATCCCGCTTCGGGCATGGATGTGTGTGATGTCCTTAGGTCAGTTAGGTTTAAGTAGTTCTAAGTTCTAGTGGACTGATGACTTCAGGTGTTGAGTCCCATAGTGCTCAGAGCCATTTGAACCAGTTACAGAAACATAAACTAGGATGTTTCAGTGATACAAACAGGAAAGCCATATCTTCTTCATGAGGAAAAATCAGACTGGACGTTTCGCAGTGTTCGATGATGGGCCCATTCTACCATTTTATTTGAATCAGGAGGAAAAATTAGTCCGTTTGCAAATGTTAGAAGCATTATTGTCAACTAAAAGACAGTGTTACGCTGCCGAGGAGGCACCACAAATTCTTGTCTGAGTAACACAGTCGAGACAACTTTTTTTTTTTTTTCATCCAGTACATGCCATCTACAGATCTCGTTACCTAAAAACTCGTCGCAGCAATAGTTGCGTCTATTCAGCTCAATATATGTTACAGTGTGTTTCAGATATCCTATTACATTTTATAGGTTGTAGGTGGCACTTAGCAGATAAAGTTCCGATAAGAAATCCATGTCTGTGATTGCACTGTTTCGCTATAAAATAAATATGAAGATCCCATGGCGCTCAGTCTCTCTTCACGGTACGGTACATAATAGTAGTGCTATGCTTCTCTACAGCTGAATATGCCTGCACATATGGACCGGATCAAACCATTTGAAGAATATCGACATAAGACTAAGTGAAACATGTGGAATCACAACAGGATGTATGAAACCCACGCCCCTACCCAAAGCTTTGCAGAGTTGCTGGTCTTGCTCCCGAAGAACATATCGCGAATTTACAGAGAGGCTCAGAGAACCATCGATGATCGACATCCCCGCTTTGGCACGGAGTGCGAGCTTGGACGACCGAGAACCGGAAAAGTTTCTTAAACATGGCACTGGAGAACGATCATCCGATTATCCACCAGCACAGGTAGTGCATGGCGGCTTCACAACAAAGTGGAAAATGTGGAGGACCCTGAGCCGCATAAGAACAGGGGTGGCGCCAGTGAAAACAAACATGATCAGGCAGGGTCATGGTAATGCAGCTGATTATACATGCGATTGTGGAGCTGTACAAGACATAGAATATTTTCTGTTCTGCCCCTACAAATGCAACCTACATTATTTGTGGCCCAATACTGGGCTGAAAGACTATGATTGGCTTCCGCACACGGAACAGTAAAGCAAAGTAATGGTACAGCACCACAACGCAAGTACTGAGAACGTCGCCTCAGTCCATCAGATACTACACTCCTGGAAATTGAAATAAGAACACCGTGAATTCATTGTCCCAGGAAGGGGAAACTTTATTGACACATTCCTGGGGTCAGATACATCACATGATCACACTGACAGAACCACAGGCACATAGACACAGGCAACAGAGCATGCACAATGTCGGCACTAGTACAGTGTATATCCACCTTTCGCAGCAATGCAGGCTGCTATTCTCCCATGGAGACGATCGTAGAGATGCTGGATGTAGTCCTGTGGCACGGCTTGCCATGCCATTTCCACCTGGCGCCTCAGTTGGCCAGCGTTCGTGCTGGACGTGCAGACCGCGTGAGACGACGCTTCATCCAGTCCCAAACATGCTCAATGGGGGACAGATCCGGAGATCTTGCTGGCCAGGGTAGTTGACTTACACCTTCTAGAGCACGTTGGGTGGCACGGGATACATGCGGACGTGCATTGTCCTGTTGGAACAGTACGTTCCCTTGCCGGTCTAGGAATGGTAGAACGATGAGTTCGATGACGGTTTGGATGTACCGTGCACTATTCAGTGTCCCCTCGACGATCACCAGTGGTGTACGGCCAGTGTAGGAGATCGCTCCCCACACCATGATGCCGGGTGTTGGCCCTGTGTGCCTCGGTCGTATGCAGTCCTGATTGTGGTGCTCACCTGCACGGCGCCAAACACGCATACGACCATCATTGGCACCAAGGCAGAAGCGACTCTCATCGCTGAAGACGACACGTCTCCATTCGTCCCTCCATTCACGCCTGTCGCGACACCACTGGAGGCGGGCTGCACGATGTTGGGGCGTGAGCAGAAGACGGCCTAACGGTGTGCGGGACCGTAGCCCAGCTTCGTGGAGACGGTTGCGAATGGTCCTCGCCGATACCCCAGGAGCAACAATGTCCCTAATTTGCTGGGAAGTGGCGGTGCGGTCCCCTACGGCACTGCGTAGGATCCTACGGTCTTGGCGTGCATCCGTGCGTCGCTGCGGTCCGGTCCCAGGTCGACGGGCACGTGCACCTTCCGCCGACCACTGGCGACAACATCGATGTACTGTGGAGACCTCACGCCCCACGTGTTGAGCAATTCGGCGGTACGTCCACCCGGCCTCCCGCATGCCCACTATACGCCCTCGCTCAAAGTCCGTCAACTGCACATACGGTTCACGTCCACGCTGTCGCGGCATGCTACCAGTGTTAAAGACTGCGATGGAGCTCCGTATGCCACGGCAAACTGGCTGACACTGACGGCGGCGGTGCACAAATGCTGCGCAGCTAGCGCCATTCGACGGCCAACACCGCGGTTCCTGGTGTGTCCACTGTGCCGTGCGTGTGATCATTGCTTGTACAGCCCTCTCGCAGTGTCCGGAGCAAGTATGGTGGGTCTGACACACCGGTGTCAATGTGTTCTTTTTTCCATTTCCAGGAGTGTATTTTCGTACGGCACCAGCAACGGCTGTGAGAAAATGGTACGTTCGCTACTAAGAGGGCTGTGGACCTCGCCTACACGCACATCCGGGTTTGTGGACCGTGTGTATGAGAACATACGTGGCAGATACAGCTTGTGCAGTGTACAGCATGGTCACCAGTAGCAGCAGCTTCTGCAGAGCGCTCAGTGTCAGGGCGCATTGTCCGTGCTGTGTGGGTGCCATGAAGCGATTTTCAAACTTATTTTACATACAAATGGTACATTCCCGGACATGGGTTCCTCGTTATTACTTTAGTTGGTATGTTCATTTTACAACACTTTGAAGCCTGTAACAGGACTTGTGGAACTCCCTGAGTACTGAGTTGACATCGCACAGCAGTTTTTGCGACGGGTTCTTAGGTATCCAGATCTAAAGATGGACTACACTGCTGAATTCAGTCCAGGGCTGGCTCCAGGGATTTTGCTACCCCATGCGAAAATTCTGAAGCTCCGTCCCTACCTCCTCCTCAATGCATTTTCAGACATAGCCAAACTTTTTCAATGAAACTGTATGATTCTAGAGACCTTTCTCAGGTCTCGAACATGTATGATATGCGGACCAAAGTGACAAATGAAAATTTGTACCAAGGCCAGGATTCGAACCCAGGTCTTCAGCTCAGTATGCAGATGCGGTAACCACTAAACTACCCTGGCACAGTGACTTTGCAGAGCTCTATATCAGGTGGACTGAGGCATGAATGCAAAATTGGATTGCAGAGGTAGGTGTGTGAAGGTGAGCCATGCAGTTGTGCAGAGCCACTGTACTGGAGTGAAACAGTGATTAGCACATCTGCTAATGTGAGACCTGGGCTCTAATTCCGACCTTGGTACAGAGTTTCATTCGCCACCACACTCTTCTTCAGAATGTCATTCATCCATGAAGCCTTACATTCACGTATCACTCTTACTCATACGTCTTCCTGATGTGCCCCCATGCTAGAGTCTGGTATCGGGCACCAGTCAATGAAGCAGAAGTGATACGTGTATAGTGTAATACATTTTGAGTTTTAACTCTGAAATTAATAGGGCATATAACTAAAATCTGTTCATCTTTTCTCGTTTACTGAGGAGAGGGGAGCATGCGGTACGGAGGGAGGAGCACCAAGATCACCGCGGGGAGAGTAACAAGCGGAGAGTAGAGGCGAGTAAGTTCTCATGGTTCCCACTTCGCACAGATTACTTGCTGTGGTGTAAATGACGCACAGGAGAGGCAGTTTGCATGGAAGTGCGTTTATTTACAAAGACGTTCGTCCTCAAGGAAAGTTTTCCATCACCCCGGTTCCCAGAACTCCTGAAAATAGACGCTGACTGTGAATATTTTATCGCAGACACAATCCCTTTGGCTGTTTACAGATGTCACTAAACCCGCCCAAAGATGTGAACAACTATGCATGAGCACTGCCTATTAGACGGAGGAGGTCCTACAGCTGATCAGTTCCAGTCATTCCACCACGAAGCGGCTAAACAGCTAGCGCGGTTACCACCCCCCCCCCTCCCCCCTTGTCCTATAGCTGGGCCCTGATCCAGTCATCAATAATTAGCCTATTGTCGTCTATATTGTATTACTCAGAGGAGCATTATTTCCATTTCGATCAATGAAGCATCTACTGGGGAAATGACGTTTTTGTTAAAGTTTTGCACAATACTCCATCTTGAAATTAAGAAAAAAAATACACAACTCATCCAATTTTGTACTATCAAAAATACCCGATCTACTATGAATACTGACCTTACGACTTATCTTAGAAGAAAGATTAAGGAAAGGCAAACCTAAGTTTCTAGCTTTTGTAGACTTAGAGAAAGCTTTTGACAATGTTGACTGGAATACTCTCTTTCAAATTCTGAAGGTGGCAGGGGTAAAATACAGGGAGCGAAAGGCTATTTACAATTTGTACAGAAACCAGATGGCAGTAATAAGAGTCGAGGGTCATGAAGGAGAAGAAATAAAAACTTTGAGGTTCGCCGATGACATTGTAATTCTGTCAGACAGCAAAGGACTTGGAAGAGCAGTTGAATGGAATGGACAGTGTCTTGAAAGGAGGATATAAGATGAACATCAACAAAAGCAAAACAAGGATAATGGAATGTAGTCTAATTAAGTCGGGTGATGCTGAGGGAATTAGATTAGGAAATGAGGCACTTAAAGTAGTAAAGGAGTTTTGCTATTTGGGGAGCAAAATAACTGATGATGGTCGAAGTAGAGAGGATATAAAAAGTAGACTGGCCTTGGCAAGGAAAGCGTTTCTGAAGAAGAGAGATTTGTTAACATCCAGTATTGATTTAAGTGTCAGGAAGTCGTTTCTGAAAGTATTTGTATGGAGTGTAGCCATGTATGGAAGTGAAACATGGACGATAAATAGCTTAGACAAGAAGAGAATAGAAGCTTTCGAAATGTGGTGCTACAGAAGAATGTTGAAGATTAGATGGGTAGACCACATAACTAATGAGGAGGTATTGAATAGAATTGGGGAGAAAAGGAGCTTGTGGCACAACTTGACTAGAAGAAGGGATTGGTTGGTAGGACATGTTCTGAGACATCGAGGGATCACCAATTTAGTATTGGAGGGCAGCGTGGGGGGTTAAAAATCGTAGAGGGAGACCAAGAGATGAATACACTAAGCAGATTCAGAAGGATGTAGGCTGCAGTAGGTACTCGGAGATGAAGAAGCTTGCACAGGATAGAGTAGCATGGAGAGCTGCATCAAACCACTCTCAGGACTGAACATACAACTAGAGGTCGTCAGTGTACATGCGGTATTTGTAGTAAGACAGAATTGATGATACAGCATTTATGTACAGTCGAAATAGTATAGGACCTAATACAAAAAACCTGGTGGGCGCCTGGTACTACGTGCCTTGATTGTGACATTATTCTGCCTGACATGACACTTTGATGAAAAAAATAGTGATGTGTGAGTGAAACCACTGTACTGCACTTGGTAAGAAATTTAGGCTGCAGAGTTTGGCAAATAAAATGTCATTGTCGACAGTGTTAAAGGCTTTGCTGAAGTTTGCACATTATACTTGCCTCTTGTGCATCCACTAAACCCGTGCATTGATAGCAATGTTTCAGCAGCATCTTTAAAACCAAAGAAGTCATTTGTATGCATTAGAATGATATGGAATGGCTTCATAACCTTTGCTGATTCAACAATTCTGTCTAAATGTTGAGGAAAAAAGCCTTGCCAATTACTTCGTTTCTTTATAACTGCAAAAGATTCCTCCATTACAGAAACATTTTATCGATGCAGACAAAAGCTTGTGTGCATTCTGCTTACCTCACAAACTGCGTATCAACTAAATGAAGGACATATTCTCGCAGGGAAATGCAGAGGAAAGCACTGCTTGGCACAAAGTAACAAATGCGTGAAACATTTTTTCCGCGATTTGGTGCTTGGGACACGTCTACGCACATGCAACAGCGCGCCAAGAACATAGTAGCATTGGAGACGCGTGTTGTATAAAAATTGAAATACGAACTCCTGACAGTTCCACTCCTCAAATGCAGATTAGAGTTCTTTCTCCATAACAACTCATTCTACACCACAGATAAATTCTTGAATATAAATAATTAGTGACTTACGGACCTGTAACTAACAAAAAAAAAAAAAGGTACACGCACCACGTGGCAATTATCCGAATGGGGCGAAAACCGGTAGATATGACGTGCATGTACAGGAAAACAAATCACGATTTCACAAAAATTTGATTATTTATTCAGGAGAAAGAACTTCACATATTGAGCAAGTCAGATGGTCCACCTCTGGCCCTCATGCAAGCAGTTATTCGGCTTGCTATTGTTACATATAGCCGTAGGATCTACGCTTGAGAGATATCGTGCCAAATTCGCTACAATTCGAACGTTAGATCGTCAAAATCTCGAGCTGGTTGGAGGGCCATGTCCGTAATGCTCCAATAGGGAAGACATTCGGCGACCTTGCTCATGGTTTGGCAAGCATGAAGTCAAGCATTAGAAACTCGTCTTATACAGGCGGCATTGTTTTGCTGACATGTAAACCTGCGATGGCTTGCCCTGAAAGGCTACAAAACCGGGCGTAGAATATGATCGACGTACCGCTGTGCTATAAGGTGGCCGTGGATGACAACCATAGGGGCCCTAATTTGAAACCAAATGCGACCCCAGCGCATCACTATCAGTTGTCGGGCAATATGGGTTGCGACAGTCAGTAACCCACCGCTGCCCAGGGTGTATCCTGACACGTATTCGCTGGTCATCGGGACTGAATTTGAAACAGGACGCTTCACTGAAGACGATTCTATTACAGTCAATGAGATTTCAGTCCGAAGACGTGTATGGAGACGCCTCGGACAGCGGTGAGTTGCCAATCTTATTGTGGTCCGTCTTATGGTCCGAAAAAGAAGATCGTGTGAAACCCAGCTCGCGCTATTCGTCCACGAGACTCAGAGGGCCATAGACACGGGTTCACAGGTAGATGCCGTGTTTCTTGACTTCCGCAAGGCTTGCGATACAGTTCCCCACAGTCGTTTAATGAACAAAGTAAGAGCATATGGAATATCAGACCAATTGTGTGATTGGATTGAAGAGTTCCTAGATAACAGAACGCAGCATGTCATTCTCAATGGAGAGAAGTCTTCCGAAGTAAGAGTGCTTTCAGGTGTGCCGCAGGGGAGTGTCGTAGGACCGTTGCTATTCACAATATACATAAATGATCTTGTGGATGACATCGGAAGTTCACTGAGGCTTTTTGCGGATGATGCTGTGGTATATCGAGAGGTTGTAACATTGGAAAATTGTACTGAAATGCAGGAGGATCTGCAGCGAATTGACGCATGGTGCAGGGAGTGGCAATTGAATCTCAATGTAGACAAGTGTAATGTGCTGCGAATACATAGAAAGATAGATCGCTTATCATTTAGCTACAATATAGCAGGTCAGCAACTGGAAGCAGTTAATTCCATAAATTATCTGGGAGCACGCATTAGGAGTGATTAAAAATGGAATGATCATATAAAGTTGATCGTCGGTAAAGCAGATGCCAGACTGAGATTCATTGGAAGAATCCTAAGGAAATGCAATCCGAAAACAAAAGAAGTAGGTTACAGTACACTTGTTCGCCCACTGCTTGAATACTGCTCAGCAGTGTGGGATCCGTACCAGATAGGGTTGATAGAAGAGATAGAGAAGATCCAACGGAGCGCACTTCGTTGCAGGATCATTTAGTAATCGCAAAAGCCTTATGGAGATGATAGATAAACTCCAGTGGAAGACTCTGCAGGAGAGACGCTCAGTAGCTCGGTACGGGCTTTTGTTGAAGTTTCGAGAACGTACCTTCACCGAGGAGTCAGGCAGTATATTGCTCCCTCCTACGTATATCTCGCGAAGAGACCATGCGGATAAAATCAGAGAGATTAGAGCCCACACAGAGGCATACCGAAATCTTTATTTCCACAAACAATACGAGAGTGGAATAGAAGGGAGAACCGATAGAGGTACTCCAGGTACCCTCCGCCACACACCGTCAGGTGGCTTGCGGCGTATGGATGCAGATGTAGATAGCCAGAATGCCTTTGCTTGTCATCCGCGGCCCCGTTACAGCAGAGAGGTATTGGACGATATTCTACGCCCAATTTTGCTGCTCTTCATGGCAAGCCACTATGGGCTTACATTACAGCATGATGGTGCCGGTCTCCAAACGCAAGAGTTTCTATTGCTTGTTTTTGTGCTTGCCAGACCCTTTTCCAGCAAGGTCGTCGTATCTCTCCCAATAGAAAACATTTGGAGCATTATGGGCAAGGCCCTTTAATCAGCTCCAGATTTTGACAATCTATTGTGCCAATTGGATAGAATTTGGTACGATATCCCTCAGGAGGACATCCAACCACTCTTTCAATCATTGCCAAGCCAAATAATTGTTTGAGTAAGCACCGGAGGTGGACCAACGCGTTATTGGTTTGCTCATTCTGTGAAGCACTTTCAGTTCAAAGAACAATCCAGTTTTTCTGAAATCGTAATGTGTCTGTCTGTGCAAGTACGTCAAATCTAGCGATTTCCGTCCCATACGGATATTTCTTTGGTGCTGGTGAGCAAGATGTATGAGACAGGCGAAATACCCTCAGACTTCAAGAAGAATATAATAATTCCAATCCCAGAGAAAGCAGGTGTTGACAGATGTGAAACTTACCGAACTATCAGTTTAAGAAGTCACAGCTGCAAAATACTAACGCGAATTCTTTACAAACGAATGGAAAAACTGGTAGAAGCCGACCTCGGGGAAGATCAGTTTGGATTCCGTAGAAATGTTGGAACACGTGAGGCAATACTGACCCTACGACTTATCTTAGAAGCTAGATTAAGGAAAGGCAAACCTACGTTTCAAACATTTGTAGACTTAGAGAAAGCTTTTGACAATGTTAACTGGAATACTCTCTTTCAAATGCTGAAGGTGGCAAGAGTAAAATACAGGGAGCGAAAGGCTATTTATAATTCGTACAGCAAACCAGATGGCAGTTATAAGAGTAGAGGGGCACGAAAGGGAAGCAGTGGTTGGGAAGGGAGTGAGACAGGGTTGTAGCCTCTCCCCGATGTTATTCAATCTGTATATTGAGCAAGCAGTGAAGGTAAGAAAAGAAAATATCGGAGTAGGTATTAAAATCCATGGAGAAGAAATAAAAACCTTAAAGTTCGCCGATGGCATTGTAATTCTGTCAGAGACAGCAAAGGACTTGGAAGAGCAGCTGAACGGAATGGACAATGTCTTGGATGGAGGGTATAAGATGGACAGCAACAAAAGCAAAAGGAGGATAATGGAATGTAGTCGAATTACGTCGGGTGATGCTGCGGGAATTAGATTAGGAAATGAGACGCTTAAAGTAATAAAGGAGTTTTGCTATTTGGGGAGCAAAATAACTGATGATGGTCGAAGTAGAGAGGATATAAAATGTAGACTGGGAATGGCAAGGAAAGCATTTCTGAAGAAGAGAAATTTGTTAACATTGAGTATAGATTTAAGTGTCAGGAAGTCGTTTCTGAAAGTATTTGTATGGTGTAGCCATGTATGAAAGTGAAACTTGGACGATAATTAGTTTGGACAGAAAGAGAATAGAAGCTTTCGAAATGTGGTGCTACAGAAGAATGATGAAGATTAGATGGGTAGATCATATACACTCCTGGAAATTGAAATAAGAACACCGTGAATTCATTGTCCCAGGAAGGGGAAACTTTATTGACACATTCCTGGGGTCAGATACATCACATGATCACACTGACAGAACCACAGGCACATAGACACAGGCAACAGAGCATGCACAATGTCGGCACTAGTACAGTGTATATCCACCTTTCGCAGCAATGCAGGCTGCTATTCTCCCATGGAGACGATCGTAGAGATGCTGGATGTAGTCCTGTGAAACGGCTTGCCATGCCATTTCCACCTGGCGCCTCAGTTGGACCAGCGTTCGTGCTGGACGTGCAGACCACGTGAGACGACGCTTCATCCAGTCCCAAACATGCTCAATGGGGGACAGATCCGGAGATCTTGCTGGCCAGGGTAGTTGACTTACACCTTCTAGAGCATGTTGGGTGGCACGGGATACATGCGGACGTGCATTGTCCTGTTGGAACAGCAAGTTCCCTTGCCGGTCTAGGAATGGTAGAACGATGGGTTCGATGACGGTTTGGATGTACCGTGCAATATTCAGTGTCCCCTCGACGATCACCAGTGGTGTACGGCCAGTGTAGGAGATCGCTCCCCAGACCATGATGCCGGGTGTTGGCCCTGCGTGCCTCGGTCGTATGCAGTCCTGATTGTGGCGCTCACCTGCACGGCGCCAAACACGCATACGACCATCATTGGCACCAAGGCAGAAGCGACTCTCATCGCTGAAGACGACACATCTCCATTCGTCCCTCCATTCACGGCTGTCGCGACACCACTGGAGGCAGGCTGCACGATGTTGGGGCGTGAGCGGAAGACGGCCTAACGGTGTGCGGGACCGTAGCCCAGCTTCATGGAGACGGTTGCGAATGGTCCTCGCCGATACCCCAGGAGCAACAGTGTCCCTAATTTGCTGGGAAGTGGCGGTGCGGTCCCCTATGGCACTGCGTAGGATCCTACGGTCTTGGCGTGCATCCGTGCGTCGCTGCGGTCCGGTCCCAGGTCGACGGGCACGTGCACCTTCCGCCGACCACTGGCGACAACATCGATGTACTGTGGAGACCTCACGCCCCACGTGTTGAGCAATTCGGCGGTACGTCCACCCGGCCTCCCGCATGCCCACTATATGCCCTCGCTCAAAGTCCGTCAACTGCACATACGGTTCACGTCCACGCTGTCGCGGCATGCTACCAGTGTTAAAGACTGCGATGGAGCTCCGTATGCCACGGCAAACTGGCTGACACTGACGGCGGCGGTGCACAAATGCTGCGCAGCTAGCGCCATTCGACGGCCAACACCGCGGTTCCTGGTGTGTCCGCTGTGCCGTGCGTGTGATCATTGCTTGTACAGCCCTCTCGCAGTGTCCGGAGCAAGTATGGTGGGTCTGACACACCGGTGTCAATGTGTTCTTTTTTCCATTTCCAGGAGTGTAACTAATGAGGGGGTTACTGAATAGGATTGGGGAGAAGAGAAGTTTGTGGCACAACTTGAAGAAGGGACAGGTTGGTAGGACATGTTCCGAGGCGTCAATGGATCACCAATTTAGTATTGGAGGGCAGCGTGGAGGGTAGCAAGTCGTATACTCTTAGCTCATTTATTTGTTACATAGTTTAATTCTTAATTTCTTTGCGTGTTTTTGGTACTTGAATTGTTTAATTCATAAATTTCGGGCGTATTATAGTATTTGAGAGTGTAGCAACGCTTTTTAGTACCTGAATAGTGTAAAATCGCGTAGTCTCCTTCCGCCGCCCAGCAGTGTGTCAGCAGTGCGCAAGTAGCAGCATTACTGCATCTATTAGGCACTCTTGTATTTTAATAACCGTTTAAATTTTGTGTCGAATTGTTTGTGCTCTCTGTAGATTAGTTCAAACGTTCTTTGTACAACAGTTTTTAGAATGGATAGGGATTGCAACTGCTGTGTTCGGATGCAGGCTGAGTTGGCATCCCTTCGCTCACAGCTTCAGGCAGTGTTGGCTTCGGTCACACAGCTTGAGGCTGTTGCCAATGGGAATCACTGTGGGGTCCCGGATGGGGATTTGTCGGGGACGGCCATCTCTTCCCACGCATCCCCCGATCGGACTAAGACTGTGGCTGCCCGGGATACTGCCCGCATTGTGGCTGATCCCTCACCTGTGGTAGAGTGGGATGTCGTCTCGAGGTGTGGCAGGGGGCGAAAGACATTCCAGAGGGCTGAAAGGAAGGCCTCTCCAGTTTGTCTGACGAACCAGTTTCAGGCTCTGTCTTAGGGTGATACTGATCTTCGGCCGGACATGGCTGCTTGTCCTGTTCCGGAGGTTGCCCCTCAGTCTGCAAGATCCGGGCAGTCGCAGAGGGTGGGCTTACTGGTATTTGGGAGCTCCAACGTCAGGCGTAATGGGGCCCCTTAGGGATATGGCAGCAAGAGAGGGGAAGAAGACCAATGTGCACTCTGTGTGCATACTGGGGGGAGTCATTCCAGATGTGGAAATGGTCCTTCCACATGCCATGAAGGGTACAGGGTGCACACATCTGTAGGTGGTCGCTCATGTCGGCACCAATGATGTGTGTCGCTATGGATCGGAGGAAATCCTCTCTGGCTTCCGGCGGCTATCTGATTTGGCGAAGACTGCCAGTGTCGCTAGCGGGATGAAAGCAGAGCTGACCATCTGCAGCATCGTCGACAGGAGTGACTGCGGACCTTTGGTACAGAGCCGAGTGGAGGGTCTGAATCAGAGGCTGAGACGGTTCTGCGACCGTGTGGGCTGCAGATTCCTCGACTTGCGCCATAGGGTGGTGGGGTTTCGGGTTCGGCTGGATAGGTCAGGAGTCCACTACATGCAGCAAGCGGCTACACGGGTAGCAGGGATTGTGTGGCGTGGACTGGGCGGTTTTTTAGGTTAGATGGCCTTGGGCAAGTACAGAAAGGGCAACAACCTCAAAGGGTGTGGGGCAAAGTCAGGACATGCGGGGACCAAGCAGCAATCGGTATTGTGATTGTAAACTGTCGAAGCTGCATTGGTAAAGTACCGGAACTTCAAGCGCTGATAGAAAGCACCGAAGCTGAAATCGTTATAGGTACAGAAAGCTGGCTGAAGCCAGAGATAAATTCTGCCGAAATTTTTACAAAGGCACAGACGGTGTTTAGCAAGGATAGATTGCATGCAACCGGTGGTGGCGTGTTTGTCGCTGTTACTAGTAGTTTATCCTGTTGTGAAGTAGAAGTGGATAGTTCCTGTGAATTATTATGGGTGGGATTACACTCAACAACCTAACTAGGTTAATAGTTGGCTCCTTTTACCGACCTCCCAACTCAGCAGCATTAATGGCAGAACAACTGAGAGAAAATTTGGAATACATTTCACATAAATTTTCTCAGCATGTTTTAGTCCTAGGTGGAGATTTCAATTTACCAGATATAGACTGGGACACTCAGATGTGTAGGACGTGTGGTAGGAACAGAGCATCGAGTGACATTATACTGAGTGCACTATCCGAAAATTACCTCGAGCAATTAAACAGAGAACCGACTCGTGGAGATAACATCTTGGACCTACTGATAACAAACAGACCCGAACTTTTCGACTCTGTAAGTGCAGAACAGGGAATCAGTGATCATAAGGCCGTTGCAGCATCCCTGAACATGGAAGTTAATAGGAATATAAAAAAACGGAGGAAGGTTTATCTGTTTAGCAAGAGTAATAGAAGGCAGATTTCAGACTACCTAACAGTTCAAAACGAAAATTTCTGTTCCGACACTGACAATGTTGAGTGTTTATGGAAAAAGTTCAAGGCAATCGTAAAATGCGTTTTAGACAGGTACGTGCCGAGTAAAACTGTGAGGGACGGGAAAAACCCACCGTGGTTCAACAACAAAGTTGCGAAACTACTGCGAAAGCAAAGAGAGCTTCAATCCAAGTTTAAACGCAGCCAAAACCACTCAGAGAAACAGAAGCTAAACGATGTCAAAGTTAGCATATGGAGGGCTATGCGTGAAGCGTTCAGTGAATTCGAAAGTAAAATTCTATGTACCGACTAGACAGAAAATCCTGGGAAGTACTGGTCTTACGTTAAATCAGTAAGTGGCTCGAAACAGCGTATCCAGACACTCCGGGATGATGATGGCATTGAAACAGAAGATGACACGCGTAAAGCTGAAATAATAAACACCTTTTTCCAAAGCTGTTTCACAGAGGAAGACCGCACTGCAGTTCCTTCTCTAAATCCTCGCACAAACGAAAAAATGGCTGACATCGAAATAAGTGTCCAAGGAATAGAAAAGCAACTGGAATCACTCAATAGAGGAAAGTCCACTGGACCTGACGGGATACCAATTCGATTCTACACAGAGTACGCGAAAGAACCTGCCCCCCCTTCTAACAGCCGTGTACCGCAAGTCTCTAGAGGAACGGAAGGTTCCAAATGATTGGAAAAGAGCACAGGTAGTCCCAGTCTTCAAGAAGGGTCGTCGAGCAGATGCGCAAAACTATAGACCTATATCTCTGACGTCGATCTGTTGTAGAATTTTAGAACATGTTTTTTGCTCGAGTATCATGTCGTTTTTGGAAACCCAGAATCTACTATGTAGGAATCAACATGGATTCCGGAAACAGCGATCTTGTGAGACCCAACTCGCTTTATTTGTTCATGAGACCCAGAAAATATTAGATTCAGGCTCCCAGGTAGATGCTATTTTCCTTGACTTCCGGAAGGCGTTCGATACAGTTCCGCACTGTCGCCTGATAAACAAAGTAAGAGCCTACGGAATATCAGACCAGCTGTGTGGCTGGATTGAAGAGTTTTTAGCAAACAGAACACAGCATGTTGTTATCAATGGAGAGACTTCTACAGACGTTAAAGTGACCTCTGGCATGCCACAGGGGAGTGTTATGGGACCATTGCTTTTCTTAATATATATAAATGACCTAGTAGATAGTGTCGGAAGTTCCATGCGGCTTTTCGCGGATGATGCTGTAGTATACAGAGAAGTTGCAGCATTAGAAAATTGTAGCGAAATGCAGGAAGATCTGCAGCGGATAGGCACTTGGTGCAGGGAGTGGCAACTGACCCTTAACATAGACAAATGTAATGTATTGCGAATACATAGAAAGAAGGATCCTTTATTGTATGATTACATGATAGCGGAACAAACACTGGTAGCAGTTACTTCTGTAAAATATCTGGGAGTATACGTGCGGAACGATTTGAAGTGCAATGATCACATAAAGTTAATTGTTGGTAAGGCGGGTACCAGGTTGAGATTCATTGGGAGAGTCCTTAGAAAATGTAGTCCATCAACAAAGGAGGTGGCTTACAAAACACTCGTTCGACCTATACTTGAGTATTGCTCATCAGTGTGGGATCCGTACCAGATCGGGTTGACGGAGGAGATAGAGAAGATCCAAAGAAGAGCGGCGCGTTTCGTCACAGGGTTATTTGGGAACCGTGATAGCGTTACGGAGATGTTTAATAAACTCAAGTGGCAGACTCTGCAAGAGAGGCGCTCTGCACCGCGGTTTAGCTTGCTCGCCAGGTTTCGAGAGGGTGCGTTTCTGGATGAGGTATCGAATATATTGCTTCCCCCTACTTATACCTCCCGAGGAGATCACGAATGTAAAATTAGAGAGATTCGAGCGCGCACGGAGGCTTTCAGACAGTCGTTCTTCCCGCGAACCATACGCGACTGGAACACAAAAGGGAGGTAATGACAGTGGCACGTAAAGTGTCCTCCGCCACGCACCGTTGGGTGGCTTGCGGAGTATAAATATAGATGTAGATGTAGATGTACACTAAACAGATTCAGAAGGATTTAAGTTGCAGTACGTACTGGGAGATGAAGAAGCTTGCACAGGATAGAGTAGCATGGAGAGCTGCATCAAACCAGTCTCATGGCTGAAGACCACAACAACAACAGAGTAGTCTCTACAATTTTCCACAGAAATGTCACGTTTCACATCATAACTTTTATTGCAGGACGTCGCGGGCCAAGACCAGCGGTGGCGACTCTTCGCGTGGGTGGCGTCACCACGGGCGAACCTGTCGGCGCTGAGGTCCGTGTCGCCGCCGCACCTCGCGGTGCCCGCTGTCGCGCTCTCGTACCTGCGTCACGACTGTAACCCGGCCGCCCTGGGACTGGAGGAGGCCGCGGTCTTCGCAGCCGTCGCCGTGGCCGTCGGCGACGCTTCCGCCAGCTTCCTCGCAGGTCCGGATGTCGAGACGGTCAACGTACGCGCCGTCTACTTGGCGACGCTCTTCGTGCGTACGGTGCTGCACGTGCTCGACGCAGCTGCGGCGTGTGGGCTCTCCTTCCCGACCGAGAAAGACTGCCTTCTGGACGCCTACTTTGATGGAAGATACTTCCACGATGTGTTCGCCGCGACTATGTCGCACTCACCGCGTGACCCGAGGCACCACCTTCTGTGGCGTGCCTCGTACGAGGCACAGTTTCAGCAGCTGGTAGATGCAATCGAAAGCACCAACTGAAGACGTCTATAGCCCCTCTTGGCCCTTAACGCTCTCGTCTCGAGTCAGAAGGTTGGTTTTATGTAGCTCCCCAAGATGGCCAGTCCTGTGCAAGCTCCGTCGTCTCTTAATTATCTGCATAATTACGCTGTCTGATCAAAGTATCTGGACACCTGTTAGTGGACATTAATAAGGGGCGTGTTGACTCTTCGCCTGTATGATGGCTTTAACTGTGCCGGGGTCAATTTACATGTGTAACAGAGCCGATATTGGACGTAGCGGGTATAGAACGTCCTGATTCACCAGTAGGTGCTCCACTGGGCTCAGATCGTGACTCTCGTTAGGCCACAATGAGATTTTCACTCTGCAGGGAGTGTGCGCTGGTATGAAACTTCCTGGCAGATTAAAACTGTGTGCCGGACCGAGAGTCGAGCTCGGGACCTTTGCTTTTCGCGGGCAAGTGCTCTACCAACTGAGCTACCCAAGCACGACTGAAGGAGTGCTGGTTGTGCAAGGTTCGCAGGAGAGCTTCTGCAAAGTTTGGAAGGTAGGAGGCGAGGTACTGGCGGAAGTAAATCTGTGAGGACGGGGCGTGAGTCCTGCTTGGGTAGCTCAGTTGGTAGAGCACTTGCTCGCGAAAGGCAAAAGTCCCGAGTTCGAGTCTCGGTCCGGCACACAGTTTTAATCTGCCAGGAAGTTTCGTTTCTCGTTAGACCAGTTCATTTCAGGGACGTTCGCCCCTGGTAGCTGAGTGGTCAGCGCGACGGAATGTCATATCTAACGGCCCGGGTTCGATTCCCGGCTGAGTCGGAGATTATTCTCCGCTCAGGGACTGGGTGTTGTGTTGTACTTATCATCATCCTTTCATCCCCATCGACACGCAAGTCACCGAAGTGACGTCAACTCGAAAGACTTGCACCAGGCGAACGGTCTACCCGACGGGGGCCCTAGCCACACGGCAATTCCATTTCAGGGACATTGTTGTCCACAAACCATTGCCCCAGAGATGCTGCTTTATGACAGAATGCATTGTCATACTAATACAATGAATCATCGTCTGCGAACTGTTTCTCTACTGTACGCCTACGCAGTACACTTCGCTGTAAAATGTGTTCCTATCGTTTCGCATTTATCGTTTTCTTACGTACAATAACGGGACCACACCCTAACCATGAAGAACAACGCCATACCGTAACACCATGGTTCACAATCTGGAGATAGTTGTCCTCTGAGGGGTAAAATGTAATTTCTGACAGGTAAAAAAGAAGGGGTTCAATTGTGTCTGGTTCATAAGATTGAAGAATTTTTAGGAGATCATTACTATTATCACTATTCTGTGATACTGATTACATAGGTTACTAATATTCTTTTTTTTTCAAATACTAGCTTTTAGATGGAGGTCACAGCTTCTGAAACGAATGTATGAACAACGTGCTCCTCAGGTAATCCACTCACTAAATACATGCTTTGTACCTTGTTCTATCCATCCACGACAGTAAAACAGACATGTACATTACACATGATTAAGTATCTCAGGAAAATGCCTTCTCTGAGTTGTAAGTAGTTCCCTCAATAAACCAGAAAGTGCTTCATTATCACTTCGCAAATATAAACGAAATGGCAGCACAATACAATAGTAACTATGTAATATAACACTATGTTATTATAATAATAATAATTATTATTATTGTTATCAGTGACAGTGATCAGAAAAAAAGCGTTGGCAGCCTGATGTCATCAAATTTTTGTCAGTTCAGAACCAAGGAGACAAGTAATCAAGTGATTTACAAGCAGTAGATCTAAGTATAGTGCACACGTTTTAATTTAGTTTTTAAATGCAAGTGCAGGGTTTCGGTGAAGCAAGTGTCACTAGGGAGAGGAGTGGCGCAGAGGAAGAATGTTCTGTAAGAAGTGTCTACCTTCGTGGTGGATAGATAGCCTTCTTTTCTCGGCAGTGGTAGGTAGCACTCGTTCTATAAAAGGCACTATCAGTCTTCGAAGTGACACACTAGTCCGTGATTTAATAAGGCAAATACAAACGCTAAATACGAGGGCCGTTCAGTAACTTAACGCAACACATTTATTTCTGAAACTAGGTTGGTTTTATTCAGGATTCCAACACACCATGTCATTCCACACTGTTTGGGCTGTTTTTCAACATAATCTCCGTTCAATGCGACGGCCGTGGCCACCTTATTTGGAGGGCCTGTATGCTCGTACGGTGCCACTCCACTGGTCTAAGTCGGAGCCAACGTCTTGCTGCACCAGTAAACTCCCCACCGAACTGCTTCCCGCGAAGGGCGTCCTCCATCGGGTCAGACAGACGTAAGTCGTAAGGTGCGAGATCCGGGTTGTAGGATGGATGACGAGGAACAGTTCAATGAAGTTTTGTGAGCTCCTCTCATGTGCGCAAACTTGGGTGACGCTTTGCGTTGTCATGGAGAACTAGTATTTTGTGTGAATTTTTGTAGCTACGAACACGCCGAAGTGAAACACTGCGGAGTCACAGCTGTGTGCAGCTGGCCGGCACGCGAGAGATCGGACAAGTTTTGCGACCTTCTTGTGATGACAGACGTCTCGCCCAACGACTCGGCGGGCTTTTATTCACGGACAGGTAGACAGTCTGCAAGCGCCTACAAATATCTGCGATACTCTAGTTTTCCTCCGAAAGAAACTCAATGACAGCTATCTGTTTTGAACGCACTTCCTTTACAGACGACATTTTGAAGACCACCTATAGCGCTGCCATCTATCGGAACTTCATGAAACTATAGGGGCTGAAGCAGAAATATTCCACGATGTCGCACAGCGAATTCCACTTTTTTTTCAACCTAGAAAAAAAATGTGTTGTATCACTCATTGAACACCCCTCACGATTTAAAGAAAGAAAGCGCTCAGTGAAAATTTTTTTGCGTTCTAAAGTTTAGTTTGGCATTAATATTGTTGATAGTAGGAGGATGGCGGAAGGGCAGACGGCTGAGGGATACTACCTGATGTCTGACTGCACTCAGGGGCAATAGAAAGGTTGAAGACAACTGCCATAACACCGCCTCCTCCGTATCTCCTAGTCGGCATTAGTCTTGACAGCAGGTATTCTCCAGCTATTCCGTTGGATTGTCACGGGGTATAACGTGAGTTATCCCTCCCCAACACACGCGTTTCCATTCATCCATTTGTCAGTTGCGTAGCTCTGTGCATCACTTACAGTGTTGCTTAGCAGTGACTACAGATATGTGTGGCCTGTGAGCTGCCTACGCACAGTCTACCGGTGGCACTTTCGAACTCACGAGTGGTTCCTGGGGCTGATTTTATGCGATTTTTTACAACCACCATTCGCATTTACACTCCACAGTAACATCACCAATAGTCACCTTTGGCAGCTTTAGCAGCAGCAGCACTCGGTCATCAGGCCGTAACTGGCCCATCGGGACCATCCGACCGCCGCGTCATCCTTACTGAGAATGCAGATAGGAGGGGCGAGTGGTCAGCACACCACATCCCGGTCGTTATGATGGTTTTCTTTGACCGGAGCCGCTACTATTCGGTCGAGCAGCTCCTCAATTGGCATCACGTGGCTGAGTGCACCCCGAAAAATGGCAACAGCGCATGGCAACAGCGCATGGCGGCCCGGATGGTCACCCATCCAAGTGCCGGCCACGCACGACAGCGCTGAACTTCGGTGATCTGACGGGAACCGGTGTATCCACTGCGGCAAGGCCGTTGCCCTTTGGCAGCTTTAGAACAGCTGAAATGGTTCCGATGGATTTGTTTCTCAGGTGACATGCACATTCAAAGTCATTAAGCTTCTTTGGCCGATTTGCTCTTGCGTTCGGTTCTATAATGACAATGCTACACATCCTGTCTCCTTTACACTCGCGCTTCTGCCTCTCATGATATCTGGTGGTCAAGTCTGCTTTTCACAGAGGTGTCCAGATACTTTTGGTCAGGTAGTGTACTGCAACCTACATCAATTTCATTTAAACCTGCTTACTGTATTCAAACCCGGCTCTCCCTCAATGGCTTTTGAACCTCCTCCTTCCCTCCCCCTACACGTCCGTCCATTGGCTAATTAAGAGGTCTTGGACGCTTCAAGATGTGAACTTTTAGTCAAGTACTGCGATAGATTTCTTTTTTCCACAGTTCTTCTCAATACCTCCTCACTAGTTATTCGGTCTACCCACGTCTGTAGAGAAGATTTGCAAACACTAAAACTTGTATTCAGCGTCAACAACTTCCTGTTTTTCACTAATACTTTTCTTTTGCCAGTCTGCATTTTGATCCTCTCGACCTCGGCCTTCATCACTTATTTTGTTGATCAAATAGCAAAATCTGTGTACTACTTTTAATCTGTAATTTCCTAATCTAGTTTCCTCAGCATCGCCAGATTACTTCAACTATATCCTAGTCACCCTCTTTTATTTTTGCTGATATTCATCTTACGATCTCGTTTCAAGACGCTGTCCATTCCATGCAACTGCTCTTCCAAGCCATTTTCCGTTTCTCAAAGTATTAAAATGTCCTTGGCAAAACCTCAGAGTTAAATATTTCTACTACCTGAATTTAAGCTCACACTCTAAATTTCTCCTTGGGTTCCTTTACTGTTCGCTAAAAGAACAGACTGAATAACATTGGGCATGTACTACAACCGTGTCTCACCTCCTTTCGCAGCTAATACTTTCCTTTCATGCCTTATAACTGCGCTCTCGTTTCTGTGTATGCTGCGGATTACCTTTCGCTCCTTTTATTTTCTTCCTACTACCTACAAATTTGAAAGAGTGTTTTCCAGTCAACATTCTTAAAACTTTCTATCGACATTTGTTTGTAAATGCTGTAAACGTAGGTTTCCCCCATACTGAGGTGACAAAATCGTGGGACACCTCCTAATATCGTGTTGGACCTCCTTTCGTCCGTCGTAATGCAGCAACTCGACGAGGAATGCAGTCGACAAGTCGTTTGAAATCCCCTGTAGAAATATTGAGCCATGCTGCCTCTATAACCGTCCATAATTGCTAAAGTGTTGGTGGTGCAGGATTTTGTTCACGAACTGACCTCTCGATTATGTCTCAAATATTCGGTGGGATTCATGTCGGGTGATCTGCGTGGCCATTTCATTCACTCAAATTGTCCTGGATGTTCTGAAATGACGCTTTGTCATCCATAAAATTCCATGGTTGTTTCGGAACATGAAGTCCATGAGCGGCTGTAGACAGTCTCCAAGTATCCGAACATAGGCATCTCTAGTCAGTGACTGGTTCAACTGGATCACAGGACCCAGTCCGTTCCATGTAAACACCATTAAGGAGCCACCACCAGCTTTTACGGTGCCTTGTTGGAAAATTGCGTGAGTTGTTTCGGGAGACTTTGCGCCAGACTCGCACCCTACCATCAGCTCTTACCAACTGAGATCGGGAATCAAAGTGGGCCCCGATTCACCAGTCGTCTAGGGTCCAACCGATATGGTCACGAGCCCAGGAGAGGCGCTGCAGGTATTGTGCCGTTAGCAAAGGCACTCACTTTGGTCGCCTGCTCCCATAGCCCATTAACGTCGAATTTTGCCATATTGTCCTAACGGATACGTTCGTCGTACGCCCCATATCCATTTCTGCAGTTATTTCACACAGTGTTGCTTGTCTGCTAGCACTAACAACTCTAACACAAATGCCGCTGCTCTCGGTCGTTAAGCGAAGGCCATCGGCCACTGCGTTGTTCGTGGTGAGAGGTAATGCCTGAAACGTGGTATTCTCGGCACCCTCTTGATAGCGTGCATCTTGGTATGTTGAATTCCCCAATGAAATGCCGCATGCGCCTAGCTCAAAGTACCATTCCGCGTCCAAAGCCGTGTGGCCGTAATCACATCAGTAAGCTTTACATACTTTTCACATGTATCCCCTGAGTACAAATGACAGCTCCGCCAATGCAGTACACTGCCGTATCTTGTGTACGCGATAGTACCGCCATCTGTGTATGTGTATATCGCTATCCCAAGACGTTTGACCCCTTAGTGTATATTCTAAGGTAAGTCGTAGGGCCAGTACCGCCCCTACGTTCCAAAATTCCTCTGGAACCGAAACTCTACTTCCTCGACGTGGCCTTCCAGCAGTTTTTTTATTCTGTTTCTCGTAGCATCGACACTCTTCTGTCTCCACCTACATTAATTCATATCCGGAAATTTTCTGTCATTTCATCCATTGCTTCTGTGTAGTAAAAGTCAAACAACAAATTTTAAGCTACAACCCATCCGAAAACGTTCCTGACGCTTCTTGCTTGACTGTCACTTTTTTCCCCCTCCATTTCTTAGTATTTTTGATCTGTCTATGCCACATGTTAGCAGCGCCAAGTGACACCAGGGAATATACGTGAGGTGAAATAACGACACAACACCGCATAAGAAAAGTCTATAGTGTCTCCCACGTCAAATACACAGTATTTCTCAAAGTAACTTCGTTGGACGCGGTTCATGTTAGAAGACCAGAGGAGTGACTAACTGTCAGCAGCATTTTTCTGTTTCCAAAGTATTTAATAGTGGTCGAACTACACAACGTACTTTTTGTCTGTGCAGTAATAATGTCATGGCGCTTTAGATAGCTTAACACTTTTGTCTTCTCCATTCAGAAGGTGCAACACTGAAACACGGTAACTGCTTGAAGAGTATCACATTTAAAAGTAATCTCTGCTGAAAGCTAATAACGTTAACAATCTGCAGTCAGCTGGTCAGGTAAATATCAAAACACTTTACAGCTTATATTATAAGCAATACTGGTATATTAATTTTCCCCCATCAGATTTCCGTATCAGGCCACTGTGTGACCATATGTCGTTTCATTTTAACTGCAGATTCCTTTTATTTTTACTTTGTAGAACTTCGATTCTCTTAAGTCGAGACCTAAACTGGGACGTGGCAAATAGTTCTAACTCAAAACTTTTTTAGGAAGTTTATTCTATAAGGAGACCTTGGTTAGAACTAGCAATTGGATCCATTATAATAGTACTGTCTATAAAATATTTTCGTATGTTGTCCCGAACTACTAAACACACTATTTTTCAATACATTCATCTCACCCTTCATTCTTAAAATATCAAAGTGATCGTATATTTTGCCATTGACAAATAAATGTGACACCTGTGAAGAGCATCTAATGCACAACAGATGGTACACAGAGACATAATCACCCTGGTAGCCCTTTTTCTGTTCATTCTGTCTTCTCATTTTGAACATTGTCAGTCAGGTTTGTGAATTGACATTTTTATTGCTGCCAATATTTGTAGCTTCATTTGAGGACTTGCAGAGTGAACTGTTTATAATTACCGGTTTTAGTAGCTCAGGAGAAGAGAAAAGTTTAGTATTACTTGATGTACTTTTATACACTTACTTTCGAATAATAATTATTATCTGTTGTCATTGATCTATGGTTTATGTAGGTCTTTTATTATTTTCTTATTATATGCTGCCATTGATTTATGATTT
This sequence comes from Schistocerca piceifrons, assembly GCF_021461385.2. Taxonomy (NCBI): domain Eukaryota; kingdom Metazoa; phylum Arthropoda; class Insecta; order Orthoptera; family Acrididae; genus Schistocerca; species Schistocerca piceifrons. The sequence goes on from NC_060141.1 coordinate 382,817,042, forward strand.
TTTATATCTTTTATCGCGGCTGTATTTTATCACATCCTATCACAGTGGTCTGTATTTCAATGTCACTGTGTTTAATAACTGTTTCCAGATGACTGATATTTTCTATTTTGTACTGTATTAGTTGAAGGTTTGTGTGTTAATGTCTTTGACGGGTACTTCTTTTTATTCATCTTTATGTGAGATTATGCAATTTTAATAAATCCAATATGCAAATTCCGTGTCAGCTGTACGTCTTTAATTGTAGAACAACATGTTTCAGACCTATTAGTCCATTTCCAGTTGGTACCTGTAGACGATACACAAGGTAACTGTAGTATATATAAAACCATTATAACATTAAATTAATGAAAAACATCAGTGTATTAGGTTTAAAGAGAAACACATAACACACGTGACGTCCAAACTAGTCATCTGAAGGAAATAAACGATTTTCAAATACCAGTAAAACTATGTTGTACTAAAGCAGCATTTTTAAAACTTCTCCTTATATAACGAAATGTTTACACAATGGTTTAAAACTATTACATTTTATTCTATTCTGCTGCCAATGTTTTCAGTAATTACCGTTTTACATATCTCTACATTATTTAAAAAATGATTATTCAAAATGTTTTCGACTTCTGGCTTGTTTGTCAAGTTTCCATTCGCTTTGATGGTGAGTCCGTCATCCTGTACTATTGGTTGCCCTGTCTCCCTTGTAATAATATTCCAAATTGTTTTGATTTTGTTATCAGAGGTATTAATCTCATCATGTCTGAGATTAATATCTCTGATAACAAAATCAAAACAATTTGGAATATTATTTAAGGAGAGTACGTGCGTCCTATACCCACAGTGTTAAATTTGTAATATTGATAACCCATTATCTCAGAACGTGTGACAGATAGAGATCTGAAATTTTTGGGATGTATAGTATCACTCCCTTTCTGTTTACTGAACCAGAATCCAAATGTACAGAGAAATAATTAGCTAGTTATGATTTTTTTAATGTTGTTCAATATTTTCTTTTAAAAGTCCACTTTTTCTTCAGTAAGTAAAAAGCCGTTAGAGGTAGAGATGTTTTGGGACGTTCAGTAGCTGCAGTATACCAAGTGGTAACATAGTGTAAAATTAGAGATATGTATCTGTAATAGTTACTGAGATAATGGGTCAAATTATTTTAAAAATGTCATTTCCGGCAAATCAAGTTCAAACATTGTATTTGATATTAACTTACACATAGAGGCATGCAAGCTTCTAGAAACAGCCAGGCCCATAATCAGCATTATCTGGATCATGTTCTTGACTATCCTGCAAATCTAGAAGCTTCCTTTTTTTCCGGCTTCTTGCTTCTTTAGTCATTTCCTCTGCTGCACACTGGGCGTTTCATGATCCTAAGTCGATCCATTGAAGTGTGTTGGCACCTGGAGTGATACCAAGTTCCTCTAGTACACCAACTCTTCCCTTTATACCATCATTAAACGTTATCACAGTATCACAAACACCCGGGCATAGAGTTTTCCTTCCTACAAAGACTTTTTTTGGTATGCGGGTCCAAATTACATTATTGAAAGACTCATTCGGGTTGTGTGTTCGACCATGGAGACATTTGGAAAGAAGGTTAGGATGAGCTAATTCACTATATATTAGTTCAATTGCTTCCATCACTGCAGATGGTATGCTATTTTTGTGCCTAAATTGTTCCTCGCTCCCCGCTGCCTGAGCTTTGCGGTACTTGCACCATGAATCAGCACCAGGTGAACAAAGACCATGTATAGGTGTATAATCAGTGGAAGATTTGTGGAAGAATGTAGCCCACACTGCTCGTTTCGTTCCTTGTAGGTCATGTGTATTGTTTCTTATTGGCATTCCATAATAATACTGGAGTTGATCAATGTTTTTGTCTGCAAGTCTTCCTTTACTATTTAGAGTTTTTCTATCTGGTAAGTTCTCTTTTCCTTCTGTCTGCTTCAATTTTCGGACACGTGTTCCCATCCGTTTTTGAACGTGGCCCACACATTCAATCTTAACAATCTGCTTATTACCACAAGGTTGGCTTTTCACTACTGATTTGTAAGCTTTTGAATCACCATCCCCCAAGTACTCAGTGTAACACACACCTCTCTCCTGTTGTGGACCTCTGAACATAGATACAACTGCAGTAGCCTCCATACCCCCACTAGTTCCCTCATAATTCTTACCACAATTTGTTTTATGGCTTTCACTTGTTTCATCAACTGATTTACACTGATTTACACTGATGACAGTATTTAGTTAGCACTTCAATGTCTAAAACTTTACCTGTGTCAACACTAGTGACAGTTGCAACTGCATTTTTTCATGTGTGACCTCTCTTCTGCCATGTGCCATCAACTGCCACAGATAAGTCTGTTGTGTTATTTAATTCTACTGCTTCTTTAGCAGCAGCTTTCATAGAAGTAACAGCAACAGATTTGACACATTCACCAATTACTTCTGTGTACTTACTAGATCTGGTTGGTGGGTTTGACAAGTTCAGCGTTGCACATAATACTTCAGCTGCAGTCAATCCTTTCCCAGTGCACCTCATTCCATACAAGAATCTAACATTGCTCTCGAACAAGTCATTCTTGCACTCTTCAGAAGTCGAAAATGTTGTAGAGAGCCTGCAAACTTCGTACTGAATATCAAGTTTGTTAGCCAGTCCAGTCCTTGCAGATAAGTCCTCAGAGATGCTAATTTGCCCACCACAAACATTACATAACACAGCATCTTGCAAAACTTGTCCTAACACACTCAAATCTGAAAGAACATACCCTAAACTATTTTGATCTTTGCCAATAAATAAATCCTCATCTTCTCCAAGTTTCCTCTTCGAATCACTAGTAGATGTGTCCTTATCATGGGTCTGTGAAAAATCTATTTCAGGATCAACACTGGATTCAGATTTTGTGATATGCTGATTTCCATGGAAACGTCGCTTCTTAAAACAACCCTTTCTTTACGTCATGTTGAAATGAAGTAGAAGAGCGTATAATAACACACCAAACCACTACGTTTTCAGTTCAAAACTTATGAAACACAACCACAAAGTAAATAAACAAAATGCATGTGCTATACCGCTATTTCTGTTTACACAGTGCATCCAACCTCTTAACACGAGCATTAACATAATATCAAGGAATAAATAGCTGAAAACCACAGCCTTCTAGATTGAATAGTTCAAGAGTTAGAGATACTTAGGCAAGTCAGTGCAGAACGACCGGATAATTTTACACACGCACTATTAACTTTGAAATGATAAAAACTACACTTCCAACTGGAATTTTTCGACAAATAATGCATCAAATTATTCAGGAGAGATCAAATATTAATAACAGACAATAATCCGAAAATGTCACTTTTTGATCAATTCCGCCATACGTAAGGGAGACAGGGCAACCAAGAGTAAAGGATGATGGCATTACCATCAAAGCGAGTGGAAACTTGACAAACAACAAGCCAGAAGTCGAAAACATTTTGAATAATCATTTTTTAAATGTTGTAGAGAAAATAGGATCTAAATGTTCATTAGAAGAAGCAAGACAGTTAATGGAAGAGGCCTTACCCACACAATTTGATACAATTGAAATTCTATTTACCTCTCCTTCTGAAATTAGGAAGATAATAAACTCTCTCAAGAATAAAAGCTCACATGGAATTGATGGTATTTCCAGCAGGATAATAAAAGCTTGTTCCCAAGAGATAAGTGGGATTCTTTGCCACATATGTAATATCTCTCTGAACCAGGATATTTTCCCAGATACACTGAAGTATGCCATTGTTAAACCACTGCATAAAAATGGGGATATGTCTGATGTCAACAACTACCACCCAATCTCTCTTCTGACTGCCTTATCCAAAAGTCTTGAAAAAGGAATGTATTGTACAATAACTTCATACCTTTGTAAAAATAAAGTTTTAACAAAATGTCAGTTTGGTTTCCAGAAAGGTTTTCAACGCAAAATGGTATATATACTTTCACTAATGAAATATTAAATGCTCTGAGTAACCGTAAGCCACCTGTTGGGATTTTTTGTAATCTCTCAAAGGCTTTCGATTGTGTAAATCGTGGAATTCTTCCAGATGAGCTCAAGTAATGTGGTATGAATGGGACAGCGCACAGGTGGTTTAAATCATACCTAACTGGAAGAGTGCAGAAAGTTGAAATAAGCAGTTCACATAATATGCAAAAAACTGTTGATTTCTCAAACTGGGGAACAATCAAGAATGGGGTGCCACAAGGTTCAGCCTTGGGTCCTCTGCTGTTCTTAATATATATTAATGACTTGCCATTCGATATTCACGAAGATGCAAGGCTGGTACTTTTTGCCAATGATACAAGTAGAGCTATCACACCCAACAGACAAGAATTAACTCTTGAAACTGTAAACGACCTTTTCAGAAAATCATTAAGTGGTTCACTGCAAATGGGCTCTCATTAAACTTTGACAAAACACAGTATATACAGTTCCACACAGTAAATGGAATGACACCATTAACAAATATAGACTTCGATCAGAAATCGGTAGCTAAGATAGAATATTCAAAATTTATAGGTGTATGCATTGATGAGGGGTTGAACTGGAAAAAATACACTGAAGATCTGCTGAAACGTTTGAGTTCAGCTAATTATGATATTAGGGCCATTGTAAATTTTGGAGATATACGTCTCAGTAAACTAGCTTACCGCGCCCATTTTCATTCTCTGCCTTCGTATGGCATCATATTCTAGAGTAACTCATCATTGAGTAAAAGAGTGTTCATTGCACAAAAGCGTGTAATCAGAATAACTGCTGGAGCTCATCCAATATCATCCTGCAGACATTAATTTAAAGAGCTAGAGATCTTCACTGTTGCCTCACAATATATATATTCACTTACGAAATTTATTATTAACAATTCAAACGAATTCAAAAGAATGACTACAACACTAGGAGAAAGGATGATCGTTACTACTCAAGGTTAAAACTAACTTAGGCTACGAAGGGGATAAATTATGCTGCCATTAACTCTTTTGTCACTTACCTAATAGCATCAAAAGACTGACAGATAGATAAATGGCACTTAAAAATAAAAGAAATCTCAATGGTAACTCTTTCTACTCATTAGATGAATTTTTGGATATAGTAACTGGGCGATTTCACCACCCGCCCAGCCAAAAAAATTAAAAGTATTAAGTGTCATGTAATATTTTGTGTAAAGTGCTATCTTGTATACACAATTTTTATTAACCTGACACATCCCATTTGGGAGAAAAACCAGAGCATCACAGATATTCGCAGGCTCTTCAAACAATTCCTGTGGAGCCCAAGAAGTGAACGAAAGCACGATGAATCATTGGGCGAGGTGTCTGTCATTATAACAACAAGCTCGCATAAATCTCTGAGATCTCCTGTGTGGTGGCCGGCCAAACACAGCAGTGACTCCTGCAATGCTGGCACATGCGGACACACAATTAGTCGTTGGGCGAGGTGTATGTCATTAATGCAACAAGGTCGCAAAAACCTGTCCGATCTCCTGTGTGGCTGCTGGCCACACACATCTGTGACTCCTGCAATGCTGGCACGTGCGGACACACAATTAGTCGTTGGGCGAGGTGTCTGGCATTATCGCAACAAGGTCACGAAAACCTGTCCCATCCTGTGTGTCTGCTGGCCACACACAACTGTGACTCCTGCAATGCTGGCATGTGCGGACACATGATGAGTTGTTGGGCGAGGTGTCTGGCATTATCGCAACAAGGTTATGAAAACCTGTCCGATCTCCTGTGTGGCTGCTGGCCACACACAGCTGTGACTCCTGCAATGCTGGCACTTGCGGACACACAATTAGTCGTTGGGTGATGTGTCTGTCATTATCGCAACAAAGTCACGAAAACCTCTCCAATCTCCTGTGTGGCTGCTGGCCACACATAACTGTGACTCCTGCAATGTTGGCAAGTGCGTATACACAATGAGTATTTGGGCGAGTTGTCTGTCGTTATCGTAACAAGGTCGCGCAAACCTGTCCTATTTCCTGTGTAGCACCCGGCCAGACACAGCTGTGACTCTTGCAATGTTGGCACGTGTGGACACAGAATCAGTCTTTGGGCGATGTGTCTGTCATTATCGCAACAAGGTCACGAAAACCTGTCCGATCTCCTGTGTGGCGGCCGGCCACACACAGCTGTTACTCCTCCAATGTTGGTATGTGCGGCACACAATGAATCGTCGGGCGAAGTGTCTGCCATTATCGCAACAAGGTCGCGAAATGCTGTCCAATCTCCTGCGTGGTGGCATGCTAGACACAGCTGTGACTCCTGCAATATTGGCACGTGCGGACACTTCCTTGAGGTGATCGACAGATCCCAATGAAACCTTGCTGCTGGGTTGTACGTCGCCGTTGGTAGTGCTGACACACTTGTGCACCAGCGGGGATGTGCGCCCATTGGACTATTCACCACCTGGAAGAAAATCATGAAGACCAACGAAAAACCATCTCAGCGGAATTGCTAGTGCGTTAGTGGGCTGACTGTGCCATTTTTTGTCTAAGATCGCGTGGCTGAGAATTCTATGTTGACACTGTGTCGAGGACTGTGCTTTGTGTCGATGAAAGAGATTTGTATGCCAGGAGTGCCAAAGATGGCGGACTTTGTGAAACCATATTGGCAGTCATTTCACAGTTCATTTAGAAATTAATATTAGCCAGAGGAATCATGATACCTTAGAAAGAAACATGTACTTTACCATTATTTGCAAGACGATTATGATGGTGTTATCAGATTTTCAATATCTTTATTAGTTTAAAGTTTAGTATCTGACTGCAAATTATACAAGTAACACCCAGCAACGAGTTTCCAAAATCTAAACTGTTCAACCGATTTTGGTGGTCGACATGTCTTTAGAAAGCTCTTAGTTTAAACCTAAATTGGTATGAATTGCAGGCATGTAGCCTGAATAGTACATGAGTTATTGGAGGTCAAAGTGGCCGCTTACTATTGATAGCGTCAGGTCATAAGTACTCCAGTTACATGAAGAAACGGTAGCAGCATACTTGTAAATATATTTATTCGTCTGTATCTTTGTTTATATCCGATATGTACTAGTCATGAAGAAATTGTTCAAATATTTACTGAGTTTTAGGAAGCACAGAGATATTAGTCTACTGGCCTACTTTTGCTTCTGTTCCTTTGATATATGTTTATTTAATTTGTTTATGTATGTAATAATGTGTGTTAGAGCGTGTTTATGGTCCAGCCGTAGGAATATTCATGTAATTTTAAGTTATTTTAATGTAAATCCAGTAGTTCGTATGTGTTTCAATATGTTTGTGAGTGTGCGTTGGCTTGGAGACATGGCGGGAGGGCTCTAGCCAATCACAGCGCTCGTTACTACGGTACTCGGCTACCGAAGTCAAGGGAGAGACTATACGAAAGTGGGGCAGGAGCATCGGGTCGGACAGGACACGGGGTAGTGCTGGACAGGAAGGCGTGGTGGCCAGTCACAGGAAATACTTAGAGACTGTTGAGTATTTTGCACGTGGTCGCGGGAGGCTTGTGCACTTGTGAGATTTGTAGTATGGGTTTAGAAGTGAATATCTCACAAACTATGTTGTTGTTCATAGCCAATTACGTGAAATAGGGATCTATTGTTTCCCTGTTATTCAGTTTACATTTTATTTAATTGCTGGACCATCGACACCAATAAGTGTTTTGCAGAAATAAACGGCATTCTTAAAAGTACTTCTGCTATCGTACTCATTATTTGAAGTCGTTAAAATAGGAGCTGCAGATTTTATTTAATTGCACTCTTTCACTTATAAGTTTCTATGTTATATTCAAAATTCACAAACGCCGAGTGATAGGAACCTTCGACCATTCGATTCATGTGTGTATTCATATTGTATACTGTAGACTCAGCAGTATTTGGCATGTAATGCAGCAGTTATGTATCCCACCCCCTAGACAACGAAACCAGCCAAAACTTTTAATATTTCAACTCTGAGTCTGAGGGTATGTCGTTGAAGGCTACATTTTTATTTGAAAGTCCGCAACTCTCAACACTCGAATGTATCGAGTGAGGCTGTAGTAACACACCAAACAAGTTTAAGCTTTTTCCAACTCATTGTTATTTTCAGTCTCTAACTGTACGTTTTCTTCAAATTTTTGGGTAGGTTAAGCCTCTGAAGAGTGCCACCACTCTACCGTGATAGGGACAGTCACATAATCCTTGCCAATAATTCGACCTTGCAAAGTGACCATGGAGTCCATCGAATAGGACGCTATGACTGCCGAACCCGTCCCCGTTTCATTCGTGGGGAAAACTCGTCTAGAAGCTGGTAGTTGGTAACAAGACTCATCAGACCAAATGACATTCTTCCATTGCTCCATGGGCTGGGCTTTATGGCTCCCGCGCCACATTTTCCCGTTACGAGCATTTGCATCGCTAATAAGTGGTTTTGGAATTCTAGTTCGCGCTGCAATTCCCTGCTTATGGAGCTCCCTTCGTATTGTTTTGGGTCTGACTGGGTTCACGAGTGCGATATTCAATCGTGCAGTCACTTTTGCAGCTGTCATGCTCTTACGTTGTGTCACAATCCTCTTCAATGACCGTCCGTCGCGATCACTCAAAACGCTCTTTAGACAGTGTTATGGTTTAGCGGATGATGTTTTTCCGCTTTCCGTGTATTCGATATACACTGAAGCGCCAAAGAAACTGGTCCAAGCATGCGTATTCAAATACAGCAATATGAAAAACAGGCAGAATACGACGCTGCTGTCGGCAACGCACATATGAGACAACAAGTGTCTTGCGCAGTTGTTAGATCGGTTACTCCTCCTACAATGGCAGGCAATCAAGATTTAAGTGAGTCTGAACGTGGTGCTATAGCATGGGCACGATCGATAGGACATAACATCTCCGAGGTAGCGACTAAGTTTAGATTTTTCATTACAACCATTTCACGAGGGTATCGTGAATATCAGCAATCCGGTGAAACATCAAATCTCCGACATCGCTGCAGCCGGAAAAATATCCTGCAAGAACGGGGTCAACGACGACTGAAGAGAATCGTACGACGTGATAGAAGTGCAACCCTTCTGCATACTGCTAAAGGGTTTCAATGCTGGGCCATCAACAAGTGACAACGTGCAAACCATTCAACGAAACCTCATCAATATGGGCTTTCGGAGCCGAAGGCACACTCGTGTACCCTTGATGACTGCACGACATCTCGCTTCCCGCGCCCGGGCTCCCGGGTTCGATTCCCAGCGGGGTCAGAGATTTTCTCTGCCTCGTGATGACTGGGTGTTGTGTGATGTCCTTAGGTTAGTTAGGTTTAAGTAGTTCTACGTTCTAGGGGACTGATGACCATAGATGTTAAGTCCCATAGTGCTCAGAGCCATTTGAACCATTTGAACTGCACGACACAAGGCTATACGGCTCGCCTGGGCCCGTCAACATCGACATTGGACTGTTGATGACTGGAAACATGTTGCCTGGTCGGACGAGTCTCTTTTCAAATTGTATCAAGTGGATGGACGTGTACAGGTATGGACACAACCTTAAGAATCCATGGATCCTGCATGTCAGCCGGTGACTGTTCGAGCTGGCGGAGGCTCTGTATAGGAGTTAGGAGTGTGCAGTTGGAGTGATACGGGACCCTTGATATTTCTAGATGCGATTCTGACAGGTGACACATACCTAAGCATCCTGTCTGATCACCTGCATCCATTCATGTCCATTGTGCATTCCGACGGACTAGCAGAACAATGGCACAACCCACACGTCCAGAATAGCTACAGAGTGGCTCCAGGAACACACTTCTGAGTTTCACCACTTCCGCTGGCCACCAAACTCACCAGATATGAACATTATGAGCATATCTGGGATGACTTGCAACGTGAAGAGATATCCGCCACCGCGTACTCTTGCGGATTTATGGACAGCCCTGCAGGATTCATGGTGTGAACTCCCTCCCGCAATACTTCAGGCATTAGTCGAGTCCATGCCAGCTCGTGTTGCGGCACTTCTCCATACTCGAGTGGGCCCTACACGATGTTAGGCAGGTGTACCAGTTTCTTTGGGTCTCCAGTGTAAATCTTCAATACCATACCTGTAGAAACATCAAACACTTGGTCCACCTTGGTTACGAAGCACCTACCATACGAGCATCGACAATTTGCCCACGTTCGAATTCGCTTAGATGCGACCTAATGCACTCAAAACACACAGAATATTGTTCTGACCACGACTGACACAAAGTATTGAGGTCACTGTACATGGGCCGTTCGTGGTTAAATAAACAGTACAATCTACAAACTCGGCTAGTGCGTTACGTTCAAGCATGCTTTTATAACGGTGTGTCCATACTTCTGTCTCGATGCTGTAGATAATAGTGGCTCTGTGAAGCATTCGAATTTATTTTATTGTGATAGGTACATTTTAAGCATTTCACGTTATATTTCTTATTTATAGTGATATAATAATTAATGAGTCAGTTTAATATAGCGGCATCTGTTCAGTGATAGATATCGCTAAAGTTACTACAATTCCTGATTGACCCTCGACGCGGCCCCCCGTGTTCAATCCCATATACAAAAGTTCAACCCACATTCATCTGATATGATTTTGTCTGTTTCTTGCACTTCATTTTTTTAATTCTACATACAGATGTGTAGTGGACTCAACATTCTCGTTAAACATTTAAGCGTATTCTAATCGTTGTATGTCTACAATTTTCCACTCTACTTCTGCGAGTGTCATGTTTATGTATTTCAAATCCACACAGTGCCGTGCTCCAGACATGCAGTATATTTTCACGAACTTCTTTCTCAGTTTCATATCAGCTGTTAAATCTAACGGAACTTTTGTGCTGAAGAAAATTTTCTATGGTTGTATTCACTCTATGTGTACTCATATTCCTTGTTATTTTTCTCACCTCTATCATCTTGTATAGTAGTAACACTTTCATTTATTCTACTACCGTGTGTTCCCCAATTTTTAATGGCAAGTAAGTTGTTATGTTACTATCTGTGATTCTCCTTCACTCTCGCCTTACTTTATTTAAGATAATAACAGTTACCATGTCTACAATCAGTTTTAATGTCACTTCGACTTTTCTGCTTAAATTCTTCTGAAAACTAGAGAACGGCAGGCACATGGTCGGCACATGTAGTCTTTACTCGCCTACTGTCTACGAGAGAGAGGGATAATGAACTTGGCATAACTTAGCGGAAGTTGCTGAAGATAACCGACATAACTTCACTTAATGGTACAGGCGCCTGTTCGTGTTAATCACTGTTACACATAGGCTTACAAGGCGCTGAGTGCAATAGGAGGATGCGTTTCCTTTACCATCACTACTACAGTTGGGCACTACCTAACCTAGTATTCGGTAGATTTGATACAATACGAAAACGACATAGTAACTGGCATGTTTACCGGTAGTATTGGTAGCACTAGCGAAAGAAACATAAATGATTGCGTGATAGCAACTGGCAGCCGATGAGTTCTGTTGGCTTCTTTAGCACATAATTAGAACCGCATATCGCTCGGTGTTAGTTCATAGGATATTTTATATCCTCGAAATTTGTAAATAATAAAAAGTTAGTTGATCGCTTAACTTCTGCGCTTTTATGTTACCAAAGCAATTACTTCTGATGCGAGTGCAGTTTACATGCACAAATATTAAAAAGTCTATATAATTATTGTTACTTTGTACTCTGACGCTCTTCATCAAGATCGAAGGCAAGAGTTTCTTGCTACGATTGATGAGTGCTAAAGTTGTTGATGAATAACAGAAATATATCTTATACGAGCTCGGAGTAGTATTGAAGCTAAGTTTGTTTTGCACTGTTTTTTTTTATTTACATTTTATTTTTTCTAGGAAATGGCATTTCCTGGTGCTAAATGATAAATCTGTAGTGTTTTTCTCATTTTCAGTAAAACATCCTTCTGTTTCACGTTACAAATCAACAATTTTCGAATAAAACCTCAATTAAACACAGACAATTTCAAATTTCCAGAATGAGACTTTCACTCTGCAGCGGAGTGTGCGCTGATATGAAAGGTCCCGAGTTCGAGTCTCAGTCCGGCACACAGTTTTAATCTGCCAGGAAGTTTCAATTTCAAATTTTGTTATAAGTATTCTTTGTTTTTAAGTAACAGGCAGATCCCTGTAGAACACAAATGTTACATAGATTACCCAGCCCTTGTACAGGGAAGGACAAATAAGTGGCCTCGACTAGTGGATACAATTGCACACGAATGTAAGCATATAAGCTCAGTATGTGAGGCTCACACTACCTTTACGCCTGTCACATAATCCACGCCGGTTCAGACCGTAGTGGGGGCTGTGTCTGTGTGAGGGGAGCAGTGCAAAGGAGACGATGGTATTCGCAGTGGAGGAGCGGGTGTCCGTTGTGGAATGTTACGTGATAAAAAAAGTCATAGAAACGGTGTGGTCAGTTATTTGCTGAGAAGTTTAGTGGTGTCAAAGCGGCAGCAAAGAGCGGCATGCAATGTTTAGTCCGAAAATGGCGCCAGACAGGATCTGTTTTGAACAAGTCAAAAAACACTCCGAAACGTTCCTGGACAAGTGCCAAGACATGAATGATGGTATCTTTCAACATCTTCTGTTGTCACGATAGTACTGTATTTCCTTTTCTCTGCTGTGATTCTTTGTATCCTGGAACTCTAGGACACTTTTTTATTTTCCCTACCCTGTATATCCTCACTCAGTTTAGTGAGAGACTTATCGCATATGCAAATAAAGCGATCGAAATGAGGTAATACCCGATAGATATGCACTGCACCTAATAAAGTAAAGGTAACGCAGTTATATCCCGAAGCGACTAAGAGAACTACCGTAGTCTACACTTAATTATGACAGTCTACCGTAGCATACGGTAGTTTTGCAACTCTACTCACTGCACATCCCACCGTGTTGTCATGACGGGTCACACATCCGTTAGGTCACATCCGGTGAGTACTCAGCAACTTGAAGGCGACTGAGGGAACTCCCAGCCGAGTGAAGCACAGTCGCTTAGAAAGTAAGACGCCAATGGAAGTGGGTCACAGGCCTATTTGTAGTAGCGGCGAACACGAAAACTTGTGAATTTTTGTTACGTGTAGCTCTGCACGCAACACACGCTTTACGGCTCCACTGTGTAGAAGCGCCACTTCAGTCCATCGCAGCCAGCCGAGCCTTCGGCTGGCGCCAATGCAGGTGTAGTGGCATTGTTCTGCTGAAGACCTGTCTCGACAAGAGGGCTGCTCTGTCTGCCCTGTTCGGCTGTGGGCCGGTCCGGCAATATTTACTGAGGGATGGGTTCGCCACCTATTGCTTCCAACTCCAAACATGCCGTTTCTATGGGCTAAGAACCATGAAAATACCTCATGCTTTTAGCGCCCTACCTGACTCCATGAATGTCTGCTCAGGCTGTTAACTTTCTAGAGTCTAGCTCAAGGTGCATCAGGATGTAATAAAATCTTTAATAATTTTCCTTACATGAAAAATAGGTGAGAGATTAGCTTCTCCTCTCTCACACTGCTAGAATTTCATCATTTCCGCAAATGGCAGTTTGTGTTTGGAGTTGATTGTTTACTGTGCAGGAATCGGCTTTCGTGTTTAGTGTCGAATCCTGCCTCGGCCATGGATGTGTGTGATGTCCTTAGGTTAGTTAGGTTTAACTAGTTCTAAGTTCTAGGGGACTAATGACCTCAGCAGTTGAGTCCCATAGTGCTCAGAGCCATTTGAACCATTTTGTTTAGTGTCGACATGAACTCTGCAGAATCTGTTTTAAGTGATAACAGAAAAGAACATTACCAGCAAAAGTTAGTGGCAAGGAACTAGGGAGTCCCAGATCCAATCTGTTGACTGAGAAAGTGACGAAATCAAATAAGCGCGACTGCAGGCAAATATTTCACAAAGAAGTGTATAATAATCGTAAGTTGTTGCGTTAACAAAAATACGAAACGGATACTATCAAAAGCTTAAATAATATTTTCATCTTGCTCTAAACTGTACTTATACATATACAAACCAGCAAAGAGGAACCAAAATAATTCTTTTTCTTCAGGCGAGGTATGCATGTTATTATTACTGTTATTACGTATAAGACGTAACTGTTATGCGGCACACGTTGTTAACTTCAGACTCATATTTATCTGAATCTAAAAGTTTGTGAACACCCTGAATGTATTCTCACGAGCCACTTTGAAACAAATAGGCGATAGCTAGATATTTAGAGATTCTAATTACAGAATGTTAAATAAGTTTAATGCATCGTTATTAAAATATCAATGAAGGAAAGTTAACATTTTGACGCGCTGCCTTCGAACATATCAGTCGCATTGATAGACTACAATTCTGGCGCTCTTTCCCACGAGAACGGTACCAACCGCTAATGGTGCCCCACGACACTGATTCGTCATATGCAAAATCTTGGACTTAATATGATGGCTACTACAATCAGAAATATCACGCATTCCCGTCCTTCTCAGATTTCCAAAAATTGGCGTGTTCTCGAAGACAATGCTCAATTTGGAAACACGTAAGTTTACTAAGTTTTTATAAAGTTAAAAGTGAGTATCCGTCAATAGTCATGTTATTCAGTTAATGTTATTTGTATTTTGATATGCATTCATATACCTTAAATTAGTAATGATCATTAAAATGCTTTAGTAAGGAAAAGTTATCATATATATATATATATATATATATATATATATATATATATATATAATTCAAGATTAGATATACCTCTTAATAATAACAGCCGCTTCCGATCTGCATTTCGTAAAACCATTAACACTAGATGCACAGCTTTCTTTATTGTGCTCTCATAAGTTGTTGGCAGTGTATTATTAGTCTATTATTTGATTAACTTGCGTTATGAAAAAAACTTTCAGAGACGATTTTTATACAAGAATCACTCTGACGGCCCAATCCTGTCCATTGAGCTTTTTTTAAACAAACAACAGTTCCTTTCTTCAGACGTCTTTACATTCTCATCATCACTTACATACAGGTGCACTGATGTCCTTTCAATACATCTTAATAATTTTTTTGCTTCATACAGACTTCCACTTAATATAATAAAAAAACAAAAACCTCTATTGACATTTCTTATTGACGTGGAGACGAAGAATCAAATTTCCTCTCACACAGCTGAGATAAACAGACGCAGACAACCCTCAGTCGCAACACACAGGCTTCATTCCGTTGACTGAAGTCTGGTTCCGAATTGCATAACTTCAGATTTACCAAACTGGTCCTTGTTACAGTAACTGTGAGTCCATGCCTCCCATCTCTAACGTCAGTATATAGGAATCGTACCATTTCATGTAGCGATACAAAATAGCTTACACTAATGTCCTAATAAATCTGAACAAGAAATCTGAAACACACACGATTATTTTACACATGATAATATATATTTGTTTATAATCATCGTATATCTCTTTATTTGTAGCTGTTTAAAATCCGAACTGTCTCACTGTTTGTTTACTCCAAGAGCATTGCTCCTAACATACTTTCCGAACATCCTTCCCCATTAGCAACCAGCTGTCCCTAACGACCTGTTAGTCCTTGACTCACGCTATTACCCAGCGTGTCCTTCGCGTTTCAGTCTGACCGGCGACTAGAAGCCCTGTCAGCTTTTTCATTACTCTACTGCATCACTCGTTACTCCAGAAGTATCTAAATACTTCTGTTCCCTAATAAGTTTTATCTCGTAATTACGTCACATTTAGTGTTATGATTTTTTTTAAGTTCTTCTCAGATATTAATTATTATCCCTTTAGTTTCGCCCATAGCGTTACTTTGCTTGTTCTAAGACATACAATACAACGGAGATTCAAAGATACAGTGAGAGAACACTACTAATGCTTTGCTTCCTTTAAATATAGACCAATGCTCAATTATAACCACATTATTTCACTCGACAGTTTGAGTTTCTTACTCTTTGTTACTTGTGTTTTACTGTTGTCGTTGTCAACATTGCCCTTAGAACTGATTTCATGTGTACGTTGCATACCTGTCTGCCAGCGTTTAATATTACTCTACTGGCCATTAAAATTGCTACACCACGAAGATGACGTGCTACAGACGCGAAATTTCACTGACGGGAAGAAGATGCTATAATACGCAAATGATTAGCTTTTCAGAGCATTCACACAAGGTTGGCGCCGGTGGCGACACCTACAACGTGCTGACATGAGAAAAGTCTCCAACCGATTTCTCATACACAAACAGCAGTTGACCGGCGTTGCCTGATGAAACGTTGTTGTGATGCCTCGTGTAAGGAGGAGAAATGCGGACCATCACGTTTCCAACTTTAATAAAGGTCAGATTGTAGCCTATCGCTATTGCGGTTTATCGTATCGCGACATTGCTGCTCGCGTTGGTCGGCATCCAATGACTGTTAGCAGAATATGGTCGGTGGGAGGGTAATACGGAACACCGTGCTGGATCCCAACGGCCTCGTATCACTAGCAGTCGAAATGACAGGCATTTTATCCGCATGGCTGTAACGGATCGTGCAGCCACGTCTCGATCCCTGAGTCAACAGGTGGGCACGTTTGCAAGACAACAACCATTTGCACGAACAGTTGGACGACGTTTGCAGCAGTATAGACTATCAGCTCGGAGACCATGGCTGCGGTTACCGTTGACGCTGCATCACAGACAGGAGCGACTGTAATGGTGTACTCAACGACGAACCTGGGTGCACGAATGGGAAAACGTCATTTTTTCGGATAAATCCAGGTTCTGTTTACAGCATCATGATGGCCGCATCCGTGTTTGGCGACATCGCGGTGAACGCACATTGGAAACTTGTATTCGTCATCGCCATACTGGCGTATCAACCGGCCTGGTGGTATGGGGTGCCATTGGTTACACGTTTCGGTCACCTTTTGTTTCCATTGACGGCACTTTGAACAGTGGACGTTACATTCCAAATGTCTTACGATCTGTGGCTCTACCCTTCATTCGATCCCTGCGAAACCCTACATTTCAGCAGGATAATGCACGACCGCACGTTGCAGGTCCTGTACGGGCCTTTCTGGATACAGAAAATGTTCGACTGCTGCCCTGGCCAGCACATTCTCCAGATCTCTCACCAATTGAAAATTTCTGGTCAATGGTGGCCGAGGAACTGGCTCGTCACAATACGCCAGTCACTACCCTTGATGAGCTGTGGTATCGTGTTGAAGCTGCATGGGCAGCTGTACCTGCACACGCCATCCAAGCTCTGTTTGACTCAATGCCCAGGTGTATGGAAGAAGTTATTACGGCCAGAGGTGGTTGTGCTGGGTACTGATTTCTCAGGATCTATGCACCCAAATTGCGTGAAAATGTAATGACATGTCAGTTCTAGAATAATATATTTGTCCAATGAATACCCGTTTATCATCTGCATTTCTTCTTGGTGTAGCAATTTTAATGGACAGTAGTGTATAATGTACTCTGCGGCTGAGTAAATAACGTTACTCTTTCTCTCTCTCTCTCTCTTCATCTCACGTGGCCTCATAGCAAAGTATGTGTGTACCATGATTGCGTCCTTTGTGAGATCCTCATACCTGCTTGTTGTTCCTCGCATGAGTCAATAATATGTGTCTTTCATCATATTTCATGACCAATTGGTGGAAAGCACTTTACCTATGAACCTATTTGTTTTCTTCACCCTTCAACAATTGGCCGACTTACCGGTCACCTTATATATCACAATACCATAAATCATTGGAAGACGCAAAAGCCGTCTTATTCATCTCAAAAGCCCTATGTCATTGGCTGACTTACCTGTCGCTTACTAATTATCCTTACTCCTTAATGAACGTCATGGCGAGGGTTATGCCTTGCATATCCATCTATAGTGATTTACTGGGCGACTACTTTTAATTCGTACTCTAAAGGATGTTTTTTATCTGTTTAATGTGGAATAATCTTAATTTATTTCTGATCTCGAGAGGACGTACAATCTGTTGCTTTCTCCTGCCACGTAATTCTTCATCTTCCTTCGTCCTTACCTGGTTTAGAGCAGTCTTCTTCTGCTTCTCATTCATATTATTACGCAACTTAATCTTATTATTCATTTATTTCATCATAACAGCTGTAATACTTCTCATGTTCAAAACAGTATTTTCCACTGTACCATTCGATGTTGATTCCTGTAACTTAAATACAGTAAAAGAGTTTCCTAATGCAGCGATATATTGCGCTCTCTTGTCTTATATATGATTTGTTGTATTATGGGCTATCCATGTACTGCCGATTTTCTTTTGTTTATTTATCTTTACCCGCCCTTTGCACATGCCAGGGTTACTTGTGATCACCTAAATGTTGCTTGTGTGTTTCTTGTCATATCCGGTGTACAGTGGTTTTCGTCTTAGTTTTTAGCTCTTTTTATAGCGATGGAGGTTTAAGATGATAAATTTAATTCAGTATGATCGAATTGGAAGAATTAACAGGATGAAAGCAAATGGCGTAATGCTGGTGATTGTCAGTTATTTGGCAAGAGTGCAATTTTACCATGAGGTATTTATTCATAATACTTTCTGATGTCATTGATCGACATTTCGTCTAATAATTGCTGTCAGTAATTCTGTGATAGAATGCGGCACTTCATTCACAACTTTCCCCCATTCAATCACGTAATCTAACCCCTGCCTGTGATTCTTACAACTGAAGTAATACCTTCGTCCCCATAGACGAATGCAGTGTACCTCTGACCATTTTTTGCTAGCGGCCTCTGACAGAAACTGGCTGTAAAGTGCGAAATCGAGGTTCGAGTCCCTGTATGGGTCATTCCATGACACAGCTGATGGTTGTCCGTAATCGCAACTGCAAAACATTTCATGTATTTCATAGTGGCTGTAGTCACCGCAGTGCAGTGCATGCATGCCTGTCCAAAGGAACATTGCAGCGCAGTTTGGAGTAACATAGGCCTTCAATATCGTACGCACCTAATATATACCAAAACGCCGCATACAAACATGTAATCCTTCCGTGGCTCATACCTCGGTTTCTGTTGGTGACAAAAAGATAGGATCATATGTTGTGGATGCTCCTTGGGCAATTAACCATTTGTATACCCAACAGAAAGATCGTTTTAGTGTCACTAGCCTACAATATAAAGTATGGACATTACACCCTTCCTCCTGCTTAGGCAAATGGAGCAAAGCCTATGGCTCTTTTTGCATTTGATGTGATCTACTGTAGGCCTTAGGGGGCTTATGGAGCCACCATTAGTTCATGGGCGGTTCTTTAGAAAATCCCAAAAAAGGTTCTTTACCGTTTTTTTCGTACCAAAACCTAGTTGTAGATTCCAAGACGGCTATGCACAGCGAATACGTGTAACTTTTAAGATATGTTTACGAGATACAGAGGTTCAAAATTACCCTACTTGTAGAATCTGGTGTGAGGTGAACATGTAGTGTATAAAATGACGTAGCACGGAAAAATATACTGTACAGTGTCTCCGTTATCAGAAGGGTTCTGGGAACCCCATGTTGCACTGAAGCACCTGCAAAATGTTTGTGCACATGAAAACCGGTTAGAGATGTAAAATTAGTTTTGCGTTATTCCAATTTCCCATACTTAAACTGTTAAAATTTTACTGACCCGTAAAGTTCTTTTTATATAGTGACATGCCCTGCTATGGCAGGGAAAAGAAGTGAACCAGCAAAAAATTCTCCTATTGGAGCACAAGAAAAGCGAATATGCTCCTGTTTAAGAGAACGACTGAAAAGTGGGGTACGAGCAGCCGCATTCTACCTTCTTCACCACCAGTAAAAAATTTTCCCAAAAATCTGGCATGCGAACATACTCGCGCTTTTTTGTGCTGTGACAAGAGACAGTGTTAGTGGAAAAGATATAGAAAAGAAATAAATACTGGGAGTAGTAGCCAATGATTGTGGTGTAGAAAGAGGGAAGGAGACAGTGGCACCGTGAGAGAAGGAGTGGGATACAGTGGCAGTGGAACATAATTGGCAGTGACAGAGCAGTGCTAGGAAAAAGTGAAGGAGATAGTTCCAGTGAGAGGGGAATAAAGAAGAAGTGAAACGGGGATAGAGCCGTGATAATGAGACATCTATGACAATGCAATGACAACGAGGAAGAGAGAGGGAGAGAGAGAGAGAGAGAGAGAGAGAGAGAGAGAGAGAGCAGCAGTGGGAAGAAATGAATGAGACAGTAGCAGTAAAAGAGAGCAAGAGTGAGATGAGACAGTAGTAGTAGTAGTAGTAGTAGCAGTAGTAGTTATTGTTGTTGTTGTTGTTGTTGTAGGACAGAACGAAGGAGACTGCGGCTGTGAGACGGGAGACAGTGGCAGAGACAGAGATAATGACAGAGTTGAGCTGAATGAGTGAGTGAGTGAGTGGGAATGGAAAAGTGTTAGTGGATAGGTATGAGCGATTTACAGAGATGGACTGGTGGGTGTGACCGAGTTATAGTTTGGGGAGCTTGTAAGAGTCAGAGGTAGTCGCATCTTAGAAAGTGAGCGAGTATATTCACATGCTAAAATTTTTGGGAAAATTTTTAAAGGTGCTAAAGAAGGTAGAATGTTACAGCTCGTACTCTACTTTTAAGTCAGTACTTTCAACCAGGAGCAGATTCACCTCTTTCGTGCTCCAGTAGGAGCTTTTTCTCTGGTGTGTGGAATGTTAATTTCCTGAGTGACATAGAAATGGAAGTGCTCGTTTATCGATGAAGATAACTACATCAATCAAACGGATTGCTTTTCTGTTTTGTTTTAAAATTCCGTTGTGTGTAAGGATGCCTAATTTCCGATGCTAATCCAACTGGAAATCAATTCATGATGTACCAGAAATAGAAAAAACACTAACTCTTGCCTCATATACAACTGGGCTTGCTCATAACGATTTGCTCCTTTAAAAGGTTATTCATGTCGTCGACTCCTGAGGAGAACCAAACACTGTTTTCATTTGAAAAAAGCACGCATAGCCAACAAAATAATTTCGATGTCCTCTTGCACTGAGCGAGATAACCGTTTTATTTTGTTGAAGCTCTGAGCATTCAAATGTAGAAGTAGATTTAAGCATTGCATAATTACGGGGAATTACTTCATTTTTTGCAATGAAAACGCTAATAAGTAAAAATTATTCACACAGCTGCCGATACCACAAATGGTGGAGTGTTTTAGAAACCTCGTTCCGTAAACCTAACAGAGCCGATCTCTTCCGAGGTGCTGCGGGACAGCAGCTCAGCAGTACAGTAGATCTCTAGTTATCCGGACGACTCGGGACTGGACCCAATCCGAAAAGTGAAATACCCAGATAATTGACTAAATCCTAAAAATAGGTGATTTCTTTAAAGAAAGGCTGAATTTGTCTATACATACTACTCTAACATTAATTGAATGACTATAAAATAATGTTTAGAATTTGTATAGCGCTGCAGTTACGTAGACAGTCAGTTCTTGAATGCATTCGTCAGTTATTTGTTTCACTGTCTTCAATCGTTTCCGCACAGCCAAGTCTCACATCCACTTTTTTTTTCCACAGATGTGGAGCCCCTCCACGCCCACACCGGCATGATGGCCAACTCAATAGGTCTACTGCCATCTCTGCATAAGGGTTAGTATTCACTAAAGTGAGGTGTCGCAGGATGTGGGTACTGCGAGGTTTGCGTACGTCTGGTTAAGGTTAACCATTAATACGCGCTCATCTGGAGATAGATTAGGTCGAAGTCGAATGAAGGGTAGTAGTTTGAAGCGCAGAGGAAAAAAAGTGCCAAGGCAAGAGCCAAGGGAAAAAAAAACCTCTGCGATAGTTAGGTCGGGTGTAAGAGCAGTAGCGGATGTCTTGCTGCCTGCGATAGGTTGTGCAAGGGTAGGCTTTGTTAGTAGTGGGTATCATGCATGTCGATACCTTCGACGTTGTGCGGTTGTGTTGCTCGGAGGCTGCCGCTGGGTGATGGTGTAGAGCTCTCGTTCAGCGTCAGCAACCTGCAACATTTACTATCGTTTTTGTGTCCAATAGGTCATATATCGGATGCACACTGTAAGGTAATGTTGGCGGTTTGTTTGTGCGTCAGTGGGCGAGCTCGTCGGTGTCCCTGCTGTGGCCTGTTGGTCGGCTCTAATAGCAGCTGGTAGTTACCAGTCAGTGTTGCTGATATGCAGGGGCTTGCCGACGTTTGTCGCTTGTTAGTGTATGTTAGTTTACCATAGGTGGCTCTGCCCTAGCTAGTAGTGTCTTTGGCCGCTTGTGATGCAAATATATATAGTCACAACCATCCGTCTTAACGCTGTGTCAAGACAAGCAATCGCCTCACCACCTGAAAGTCCCGCATCTGTTTCAGTGACAACGTCCTCCTCCTGGAGATCAGTTTCTCCTCTCCCACATTAAAAGATTTCATCATCACTGAGACTCTGGAATCCAGGGCCCGAAGAATCACAAGTAGGTCACTCCCCTAAATCCTCTGCACCCGAATAGGGACGTCCATAATTTTCAAAAAGGATCGTTCTGATATCCTCAAATGATGTTTCATCCCCTTCCGCCTCTCTTTCTTCTTCCTCCTTTTCACGCTTCAACTTTTCATCTTTGTCTTTCTGTACATCATCTTTGGTTGAAACGCCTTTCAATTTACTCCAGCCTCTTTTTACTGCGGTTGTCTTCACCATATTCGATGCTTCCGCCACCGTGCAAGAGCAGTCTTTTAAACTCAATTTCTGGTGATGAGCCACAATGTCTCCTTCATTTCGATCTTCTATCAAAAGCTTCCTCTACTGTAATGTCTTTTTATAGTTTCGTTACGTATGCTGGTAGGAAGTGTTTTCTGCCAACATCCACGTTCTCCATCAAAAAGGCTTTATGTAGGGTGGGTGTGCTTTCTCTAGAATTTACATCATTTTACTACCTTTTTTCCCTACGGCTTTTTAGAATTTTTTTACTTCAGGTATGAAAACTGTAGTATCATTGCCACAGATACTACTACAACGCCGCGCCAACACAAGGTTGGCAGCCCGTCGTCTGCCGAGCACAGCGCACTCTAGCGGGCTGTGCAGCTCGACGGAACTGTAGTGTGCTTCGTACACTTCTTAGCTAGATTTCAACCAAGGGAGACGCACTTTCATAATCTGCCCTCAGCCAGTTCTGTAATGTTTGCACTGATTCTCTGAGGAGGGCCCATCAGGCTTAGTCCCTGAGAATATGTTGTATTAGTTCATGGTATTCCATGTTACGAGATTTTCAGTTCGTAGCCGCAGCTGCAATCCTACAAACTACTGAAGATAAGTAATTTCATTGTACTACGTGTTTCTTGAATAATAATCCTTCTCTCTAACAGTGTGCCGTACCACATATTATTGCAACCTGTACTCCTTCAGCTCCTATCAACTCGGCCTCCTACTTATTTGCATTTAGTAACGAGCTGAAAACACTCACGCGTTTTATGCCTCTAAACAGTGAGACACAATAAAAACAAAATCCTGGATCATAACATTCGCAAAACATAGTAGTCATCCAGGCCTTTGGTTTTTGGGTTTTTATATCAACAGGTGTATTGTGTTGTTTCTCACAGACTTAGTACAGTTCAGCACAGGTCTTTACTAACCTTATGGTCAGGAGCACTAGTTTCACTTTTAGAAGCTTAAGTTTTTTTTAAAGCAAAGGCTTCCAAATAAGGTCTGCCTGAACTACGTTGTATAAAAATGCTCCTTCAATTTTGAATTTTTAATGAAATTTCCACCATACTTTTCAGGCTGCTGACCGTTATTCGCCACTTAACTCCTACTAACGAACACCGTGCCTTGCCTTGAAATTCCGCAGTCATCGCTTGATTTAAATGAAGACAGTCTATTTTGTCGACTAAAAGTTTCGCTTTTTCGTAAACATTCAGCCCTGAAACAAGGTTTCTCAGTGCTATCTGCTGAAAAAACCACTTGAATACGGCCTCGTTCAAGCTCTTTGTTTTCTGACGATTTCATCTCTTTCCTCAAAGACCTCCCATCTTCATTCTCAAGGACAGACGCAAAGTTTAATATTCAGGACATGTTTTTCATGTCTGAAATTCTTGTTCCCACGTTTAACATATCATCTCACAACTTACTACTCACGCTTTCGTCGTAAATGTTCAGTGGCTCTTTGTGCGCAACGGTTCAGACAACGTGTTTCGTTTTAGAAGACATATACCGCACAGTAAATTAAAACACACGCTTGAAACAAAACAAACGAACTGAAGACGGATCGTGTGGCGACAAATCAGTGTACACGTTAAGATCACTACACAGACTGATGTAGGTCACATTGACATAACGGACACCAGAAACACAACCATGCTCGTATAACAGTGCGCGTACTGTATTCATTGTTCACTGGAAGATTTTTGTCTTTTAATGCATTCGCTACGTATTGATTTTAGAACGATAAAGAAACGCACAATGTACCGTATATTATAATAACTATCAAAGGAAACCAAGTATTTTAGTCAGACAGTAAAAATTTTCTTTTTCCTCGAAGCGATTCGGATAACTGTTGGTCCAGACAGTTGGAATTTAAAACTTCAGAAATAATAGGCAATGATAATGACGATGACATAGTATCAATCATGGCTGAGTGCCAGATTAACAAATTATTTCAATTTCAAATTAGATTATCATGTAATAGATGTGGAGAATTATTATTAGGAGGATAAGGAGGCTTCTTTAACTGACAAGCAAAACATGGGGTTACTGAAAACTTGGACTAACAATTACGAGCCTAACCCTACAATTGCTTTTGCGCTATGCTTGCGAATTTTACCTTCAATTCCATCTTCAGGAGTAGTTAAGCAGTCTAAATCTCTCGCGGCTATATAATTAAAATCAGTCCCTGAGTGTGGTAAGATCTGCCATCATCGACGTGAGGGCAGCGTGACACGTCTTCTGTCTCCGAGCTCTCGACCGACACTACTACTTCCATCCTCACAGACAGACCTCGTCTCAGAACATTGCTTAGAATCGCGCTCC
Organism: Schistocerca piceifrons; assembly: GCF_021461385.2. Classification (NCBI taxonomy): domain Eukaryota; kingdom Metazoa; phylum Arthropoda; class Insecta; order Orthoptera; family Acrididae; genus Schistocerca; species Schistocerca piceifrons. The sequence continues at coordinate 382,841,994 of NC_060141.1, forward strand.
CATGTTTCACCCTCGGATTCTTACACAATACAAAGAATAGCGTTACTGTGACTATACTGTTTTCAATGTAATGGAGAGTTCTGACACACTCCTTACAATTTATATTAATATTTCTCCCTTAAATCACCTTAATCCACAATCCGTAAGTCTCATTGTAGATGGAACTGTATTGGAGCTAAGTATCCTGTGATATCCTTCTTTCTTTAATGCTCTATTAATTCTCACTATATCACCTGCAAAACACCCCCATACCCCACCCGACCCTCCACCATTCTACATTGGTTATGTCACGCACTTACTCTTCATACATGCTCCACAAAGTGGGGAACAAACATTCGACGATGGCCTCCAAATACTCCAGACTTAAACTCCTCCGCGAATAACAACTTGGACCATCGCTGCATGCTACAGATTTTGTGATGCTGTGCTCATTGCAATTTTTTCACCTTATTTTGTGAATGGGGAGTGTAATAAAGTTTTTTGGTCGCTGTGCACCCCTTGAACCCTTGTCATGAAAACGGAATTGCATTGTTGGGACAGAAATTGGACGTGCTCGTTTTTTACCCCCTCACAAATTTCTGGTGCAGTACGATGCCTATGACGTTTACTCTGTATATATGTAAAATGATCCCACACACACACACACACACACACACACACACATCCCTATATCAACATTTCCATCCATACTCTGCAAACCGCTTTGAAGGGCATGACAGAGGATGCTTCCTACTGTATCAGTTACTACAGCTTCTTCCCGTAAAAATTATATATGGAGCGAAGGAGGAAGGTTTATATGTTTGTGCGCACGCTACTCCCTACAGGAGTAATACGTATGGGGTTGTAGTATATTCCTTCAGTTATCATTTAAATCTGGTTCTTGAAACTTTGGAAATAGGCTTTCTCCAATAGTTTGTATCTATCCTACAGCATCTGCAGGTCAGTCTCTTCCGTATCTCTGTGACACTCCTACAGGGCATATGAACCTGTGGTCATTTGTGCAGCCCTTCTCTGTATATGTTCAATATCCCTTCTTAGTCATATTTGGTACGGGTCCCACACATTTAAGCTATATTCTGGGACTGGTCATACATGTGATTTACAAGCAATCTCGTTTGTAGGCGGATTGCATTTCCCTAGTAATCTACCAATAAATCAGCGTCTGCCATCAACTTTGCCTACCACTGAGCGTATGTTATAGTTCCGTTTTACACCCAGGTACTTGTATGAGTTGAGGGATTTCAACAGCGACCCACTGATACTGTAATCAGGGTATACTATGTCTTTCTTCCCTCTGCGAGCTGTACAGTTTTACTCTTTTGAACTCTTTTGAACTCTAATCAAGATCTGAGTGAGTATTTGTGCAGCTTTTTTCAGATGGTATCTCATTATAGTTACCTGCATCATCTGTGAAAATTCTGTGGTTACTATTATTATTGTCTGCAAAGTCAGTAATATGCAACATGAATAGCAAGGGTCCCAACGCACCCCCTGAGGCACATATGAAGTTGCTTCTACTTCTGTCGGTAACTATCCATCCAAGATAACATACTGCGATCCCCATATTAAAAAATCTTCATTCCAGTCACAAATTTCGCTTGATACCTGTGTTCCAACGTACTACACCTCAGTAATGATGACTGACTTTGGGCAGTGTTTGGTTCGCACGCAAGGTGGTGAGTGGAGGCTGGAAGTGCACACCCCCGTCAGGGCAGGTGGATATGGTGACACGCAATGGCAGCGTGGCTGAGCAGTGGTGGGGCCCTCATGTGTGATTCTGTAAAGGCCTCCGTAAACTATCAAACATTTTGTCAAACTTAACATACTTGCCAAATATTTGACCGTGTATGGTCCAGTCTGACGTGTTTGTCAAGCATAAATCGTGTTTGACGTGTCTCAGATAAATTTTCATTGATAGTAACTTTAACAAGATGGCGGACGTTATTTGTGTAGTCGTTTTGCCGCATATGTTAAGTGATGTTAAGGGAAAAATAGTTTTATTTCGATTTATCTCACTGTGTTGTGAGTTTCCACTACTATGAAAACTACGATCAAGTATAAAAACAAAATAGTATTGGTAGTTACCAACTGGTAGAGGTACCACATCTTTGCCAACCATATACTACGCATGGAGATGTTAGGAAAAAAATCAGTATTGTACGTGTACAGTGACGCACAAGCGAAGTGGAATGAAACAAAAGAAATCGAAATTGTCGGCTTCTTCTGCGGACGATGTGGGATATACGTTTCCACGTTGGGGTATTTTAATGTCCTGTTATTAGAGGACCAAGTACAAAAGAATAAATATACGCATACTTGTGTCTTCTTTTTCAATGTAAGGGTGAAGTTGATGTAGTCATCAGATTCTGAGTGAGACGTTTTCATTAACAGGTTTCCAGGGGCATATTTCTCGTTTTGAACCATTCCCTTGAACAGCGTCTTGCGTTTTTCTTCTTTAAACACAGAGCCAGAGAGAGACAATGTTAGAAATGCTTTACCTGCATTTTTATTCTTCCTCACTGGTGCCAAAATACAGCCTGCTTCAAAAGTAAGATTGAACTGTCAAGCTTTCTTAGTACGTGTACAGGCTTGCTTGACACATCCGAGACTAGACAAGAACGAACTTGACAGGCAAGTTTGCTCTTTGAGGGGGGACTTAATAAGTTAAAAAACTTTCATTCGAAGATAGTTGATGTCATCGTCGGGTTCTGAGAGTAATATTTCCTTTAGCATATTTGCATGTGTAAATCTCTCATTTTAAGCCATCCGCTCGACCAGTATCTTGTTTTTTTTCTTCTTCTTCTTTAAGCACATTGCCAAAGTCAATGCCAAGCCTGCTTTGTCTGCATTTGTGGCCGTACTCACTACGCTCAGAACACACACGAGCACGAACTGTGTCTGCTTCAGTGTGAGCTTAAACTGACAAATATTGTTTGAACTTGTATGAGCTTGCTTGGCAAATCCGTGGCTAGATAAGAGCCATTTTGTCAAACAGGTTTGATCGTTTGCGGGGGCCTTAAGATTTAAACGCAACGGACATGACGGACATATGTGCTTGGGAAGTTGCAATGCTCAACAGATTTGTTTACCTGAAATTTAATAAATAAATATTAAGTTTTGTAATTTTTATGGTACCAAAGAGATCGAGTTCTCACTTTGCAGCGCACATCAGTAGGCATTCATTGGGATATTCACATGTATCGTAACGTAAGTAATTATTCCGTAATAAACTTTAGATTAAATTCAGCGTATCACTTAATCCAAGACACCTGCTCTATTATCAAGGCAGTATGTTTTGGCAGACATGATTACACATCACACAGGAGGTGTAGTTTGTGGTAAGATTTACACTTTTTATTGTCATTTCTTTTTATTTATTAATTTGCATACTTTTGTCCGTAATCCAATAACTAATACAGCTACGCCAATTCTGACTGCGTCAGTGGAAAGGCCAGGAAAATGTGAACTTTATTTAAAGCAGCCTTTAATAAAAGAGAGCCAATCACCCCCATAGGAGACAACGAGAAGCCACTTAGTCATTTTAGACGTTCTGTCGCATACCCCACATGATTGTACCTTCGGTATGTGTAGATGTGGTACGGAGTCAAATGCATTTCGGAAATCAGAAGAAGATTAGATTTGTCTGACTTCTTTGATCCATGGATGTACTGTCTTTATCCATGGATTCAGACACACAAACATACACGTACATACACACATACACTTAATGAGAAGGAACAATTTAAAATCACAGATGGTAAAATGGTATATCTTAATTTGAGTGAAAGTCTAAATCTGCAACAGCTTTTCATTGTGTTTTCACTGTATAACTACCGGTTTCATACCCTGAAGGTATATCTTTAGGTCATATAAAACTAATATCTCATGTGCCACGAATTCGAAGGTGCAAGTGTGCATAAAAACATGCCACTGTTCGGTAAAGCCTTGGATGAAACGGCAGATGTGCATCCTATCCGAACCGTGCATGATCAGTAATGCTTGATCAATACACAAACTTGTACACACGCTCACTTTCTCCCCATTATAAATTGATGATTTCTTGATTCCTCAGAATGTGTCCCATCAACCACTCCAATAATGTAGATAAAAATTTGTCTTCTACGCAATGCGGTCAGTATCACATCATTAATTATCCGATCTAGCCAACTAATAACTGGTATTCGTCAGGGTAACACTTTCCTGTTACACGTTCGAGCCCAAGTACTAGCCAGGGCGACAAGTGCTCGACCTGCAGCGCTTCTCGTGCGCTCGACGATTCCACTGTCTTCGTCCGTATGGCCACAATACCCTCCTGAGAACATCCACTAAGAGACACTCTATCACGCCAGATGTTTAGAGAGTTTAAAACATAGGGCGTGACACATTATGAATAACACAACTCAGCTGTCAGAACCCAAGACTTTCCAACGCATTGTACCTGGTGTCAATAAACAAGTGTCCATAAATTATCTTTACAACTTAATACTTTAATACTTTTAAAACTATAGTAAATATTAACAAATGAGTTTCAATACGTGATGAAATAACTCATAAAGTTTTGTTTCTTCATTCATACACAACAATATGTGCGCCCTTAGTGGCACACCTAATGTCTAGTCTGAATTCCATTTGGCTCCACGTACAGTTCAAGAGCCCCAAGGTGACATTTTCAGATACAATGCGTATTCCTGTCTTCAAGTCCTATAGTTCTCTAACTGTAGTTTGGTACACTACGTCCTTTACAAAACCCCACAGGCAGATGTCTCGTGGTATGAGATCAAGGGATTGTGGCGGCCATCGAACTGGATCATCTTGTCCAGTCCATCTATCCGAAAACTTTTCATCTAGAAATTGACGGAGATTTAGGGACCAGTGGGGTGGTGCAATCCTGCTGGAATATGACATCAGGCTGCAGGTGTTCCAATTGAGGCACAGCAAACTCTTGTGACATGTCCAGGTACACACAACCGTTGACAGCAGACTTGGTGTAAACGAATGGGCCAATGATGCAATTGTGCATCGGTCCACACCAAATATTGACCTTGGCACTGTCTCTTTCCATTTCACGTGTAACATGAGGATGCTGCGAACTCTATATGGAAATGTAATGACGATTCAGTTTGCCGGATACATTGCATTAATTAAAAATATTAATGAATAAATGCAGTAATTTTAGTAGCTGTGTGACCGGTTATGAAGTCTCGTAAACGGTTGGCCCTGACTATTATTAGCAAGCAAACTGACTGCATAAAATAAAAATAAAGAATGACAAGGAATTTCCATTAACACAATTGATTAATTAAGTCCCCTGCAACTATCAAAGCTACGAAACAACAAAGCACAAGTGTAACTGTTCTGTGTGTGGTAGTGTGACTCAAGGTACATGTATCTGGCTCGGTTCTTTCTCAATAAGACAAAATATTTTAAACACCATTTACAATGAAATAATTGAAAAACCAGAAATACTATAATTGCACATAGAAACCAGAATTACAAGTCTAATAAATGAACACGAGCCAGATGCCTTGTTGACTGTACCTGTGAGCAAGAGGCATTGTCATTAAAGAAAACTGTAATACCTTTCTACCTCATTATATATTGACGAAAATTTTCCATTACACCAGCATCATAAATCAAAAGCCCATCTCCTCAAATACACTCTGACAACTGCAACTTCTTCCATCTATACATTACACCAACCGAACAGCATCTACTCTCTCACCCAACAGAACAACAACTGCCCTCGACATCCTCTGAACTACTACTGCACCAATGGAGGCGGCGGGAATAATAATCTTTGGCGAAATCTCTGGCGCTGTGACTCAGTGTAGCCACCTTTCATATGCCCCTCCTCCACGGGCTAGAATTTGGTGGTATTGTTGCCAGCATTGGTAGTGAAAATACCACCAAATTCGTCCAACAAGAACACAGACAAAAATAAAAGATGATATTAATAAGTAAATATAGCATAACTAAATAAATTTTGGCTTTGCACTGACCCTTCAATAACCTAATATATAAAAATACTAATGCTTGCATACATGTGATTTTACATAATAGTTTACGCAAGTATCATTTCTCAAAATAGTTAAACAGTTCAATCAATGGCACCAGCAAAGACGAATAGGTGCAGATAAGAGTCTCATAACATTTCATAAACAGTAAATACACAATAAATCAGTTTACACAAATATTCACATAAAATCTTTTCAGTAGTTCAATAAACAAGTAGCGCTCCTCAGAGTAGTTGACAGTTCCAACAGTGGCACCCAGCAATGGTCAACAGGTGCAAATAGGAGTCCCATAACATTTCATCAGCAGTATTTGAACAGCTCCAACAGTGGCACCCAGTAATGGCGAGCAGGTGCATGCAGGAATGAGTGTCAGCACATCAATAGTAGCAGTTCCAACAGTGGCACCCAGCAATGGCGAGCAGGTGCAGACACCAACAAGTGACATCTCATCAGTGGTTGAGCAGTTCCAACAGTGGCACCCAGCAATGTTGAACAGTTGCAGACACCAACAAGTGACATAATTTCAGTAGCAGCAGTTCCAACAGTGGCACCCAGCAATGACGAGCAGGTGCAGACACCAACAAGTGACATCTCATCAGTGGTTGAGCAGTTCCAACAGTGGCACCCAGCAATGTTGAACAGGTGCAGACACCAACAGGTGACATAATTTCAGTAGCAGCAGTTCCAACAGTGGCACCCAGTAATGGCGAGCAGGTGCAGGCAGGAATGAGTGCCATCACATCAACAGTAGCAGTTCCAACAGTGGCACCCAGCAATGGCGAGCAGGTGCAGACACCAACAAGTGACATCTCATCAGTGGTTGAGCAGTTCCAACCGTGGCACCCAGTAATGTTGAACAAGTGCAGGTAACAGTCCATAATATTCACCAGCAATAATTAAACAGTTCATCAGAGTTCATCAGCAGAAATTAAACATTTCCAAGTGGCACCCATCAATGATAATAGGTGTAAGCACGAACAACAGTTTGAATGCACACACAATTGCTTTTACAAAATTATTATCAATGCTCTTACACTAAACATACACATTATAATAAACACACAAATGATATCAGATAATTGTCATTTAACTATTACAAATACACAAATATCAGTAAACCTACAACATTTATGGGTGTTAGTGAAAGCCACAACAAATAAGTAAAATAATATTTAGGAGGTAGGTCGGTATCAATTATTTGCTATTAGGAAAGGAAAACACACAAAACACACTCACTCATCTTTCATCCACATATTAAGTACTATTGTGTAATTGAATAGTGTTAACTGTGTAAATGCAATTCTGTCAAAATTTGATGTTCAACATGTGTATCAAATAGTAGTGGCAGCAGTGTATAGTAGTCAATAATAGTTAGTCAACGTCACAGTCATCATGTCAAGACCAATGTTTGCCAAGCCTCATCAAAATGTACGGTTGCTGAACAACTGTCTGTTTGGCAAGATACGCAAATACTTCCTTCCCCCCCAAAAAAGTATATACTGTTTATTGATTTAACAATGTGTGTGTGTGTGTGTGTGTGTGTGTGTGTGTGTGTGTGTAGAAAATCTTCCTTCCACTGGAGTGTTCTAGTCTGCCATCTTCATCCTTCTTGTTCTATATAAACCAACAACAAAAAATTTGCTCTTCACTTACCTTACCTCTTATCCGCTAAACCTCCAATAATCATCAGCATCACATAATCTCAATACTTCAATAATATCTCTTCAATACATCGATACATATAAACCTTATCACCAATATCATTTCACTTCCATAACAATTCTTTCCTCTAGTCAGTCTCCTCGAACAAGTACAGATAAAATCCTAGTGCAAACTTCAGTTCATCATCCTATACAATCCGAAGACACAATGTCCACACACAACCTCTATGTAATCCACCTGACCCAAATCTTCTTCTCATTATGAATTATAAAATATATTTTGGTTACCTTGTCCGTCATAAAATAAAAGAAATGCATACATGACCTCTAACAGCCTTCAGTTTGAATAACTTTCAGTAAGTAGGTGCGAGTACACAGTATTAATGATCACATCAGAATTTGAATGAATAAATCGTAATACTTCACAGTATGTACACCACTTCAAGAAGCATGGAAAAACAGAAGCAAACATGTGGAGTATATCTTTGTGTCAAGTGTCACTTACTACTTCAATTGCTCACGAAGAATGCACTGCAATAACTGTCAATGGTTTAAAGCTAGTGTTGGTACTTCATGTCGTCAGCTTCCTTTCTATTATAATGAATTTACACAGCTTCCATAAAACCTCCAGTTCATGTGACTTCAATGAAGTTTCTTGTACCCATGTAGTTCGTAGAATTATAGCAGTTCATTTTCTTATCTTAAAATGTAAAGCACTGAGCGTAAGCAAAACATGCAATAGCGAGTAAATATACCAGTAGAGAGCAGAATGTCAACAAGTGGATGCAGCACAATCCCTACAACGAGGCTCCGCCAAGCGAACAATCTATAATTAATACCATAGTGTGTGACCTAAACTCCATGTTCGTACACAGTATATAAGTATTTCTCTATACTAAATTAAAGAGTAGTTATGACAACAAAATGGAAATTTGTAAATATGCAGTCCATACGGAAAGCAGCAAGTATATATCTTACATAATAAATAGGTCATTAGCATCAAATCAGCATAAGCAAATAAATGTTCATATGTAATCTCAATAAGTAAACATGAAGGCGCAAGCAGATAAATCACGAAGTATAACTTACATACACAGCCATATCAGCACAACTAATCAGGTGACAATTATAATTTAAATAAATTGGCACAGCAGGCACATAATAAAAAATATGACATCAGTGAAAATGCATAGCAGCCAAGCGATGCATAATATACACAAGTAACAACCCTGCTAATAAAACATCGTCAGAATCAGCAAATGTACGCAAGCATGTCGCTTCACAACTAAATTCATAGAGCACAAAATTTAAAACAAAGTATAAATCACGTAATCGCGAGCAGCAAATTGCGTATATAGTACATACCTAAGTAGAAATATGTTACCTGAAAAATAAACTCAATTAATAGTTACCTTTTTAGTTTATTACTTTCTCCCTCGAAATTACATTCTTCCTGAAATTTTCTCGATACCAAGTCTTCTTAATGTCGGACACACAGAGAATTACAGAGAATTTACTTGGAACGCTGCCTCATCGGAAAACAAATATTTTCCAAAAATTCATTGTTTGCGCCAGTCTTGCCTGTCATATCCATTGTAAACTGTTCGCTCTGAGATTGTCAGTAAGCTTCAGTGTCTAAAGCTGCTGCGCCTTGTAGGGATATAGCCGTAACTTCTTATGGAAGACATAGTGCACTGTTGATCGTCTTATTTCCAACCCTATGACCCATGTACGAACCATTTTGTCGGGTTACTTGCAAGCGCCTGCGTACTTTGTCCACGTTGGCGTCTGAAATAGATAGGCGACCCTTGTTATGGAGAACGCTCCCTGCTTCCAAATGGCTCAAATGGCTCTGAGCGCTATGGGACTTAACATCTGAGGTCATCGGTCCCCTGTAACGTAAAACTACTTAAACCTAACTAACCTAAGGACATCACACACATCCATGCCCGAGGCAGGATTCGAACCTGCGACCGTAGCACTCGCGCGGTTCCAGACTGAAGCGCCTTGAACCGCTCGGCCACAGCGGCCGGCTCCCTGCTTCCATAAATGACGTATCCCAAGCCCGAATAATCTGGACGGCCGTTGCCTGTCATACAGTGTTCGAAAATTTCGTTGCACTTGGATATTGGACGTCGTCTGTATGAACCAGGATTGCCCTGTGGCGTCCAAATTTTATCAGATTTTCAAGTTCAATGTTGCGTTAAAATTACGTCAGCTGGAAGGTAAAAACTTCATGAGTTGTCACATGTTAGTATCTAGTATAGTTTTAAAATAATTTAAGTCTTAAGTTGTACGGATAATTTATAAGCATTCCTCGTATTTCGGGGAAAAGTGTGTGAGCGTACGGCTGGGGAGTGGGGGAGGGAAGGGGGTAAGGCGAATTAAGTACAACACAGTTAAGGCCAAGCGCCTAGTAGCTTGATCACCGCGGCAGGAGGTACTCCTGCGCGACTATTCGCACGCATAGAACTTAATTAAGAGCGAGGACGTCAGCCTGCGTCGTGACGGATCGAGCGACCCACCCCTGCTGCCGCCTTCCAGCAAAATGGGCGCAATTAATGAGATTGAAATAATTGCCGAGAGCCGGCGCCCGCGTGCGAACCCAAATTAGTTGGCCCGCTATAAATCGTGGAAGAGCATCGCCGCGGTTCGCATTAATCCGCATGTCCTGATGAGTGGTTATTCTCCCGACGCAAAACCGCGGCGGAACCTCTGGAGTGGAAATGTCGTTCAGCGCACAAAATACAATCTTAGCGAAGATTTATGATTCGATTCAGGACTTTACGATTCGATTCAAGACTTCCATGTAGACAGAACTCAACATATATCGAAGAAAATCGACGTACATTGACGAAAAATAATCACTGCACTAAAAAACAATTAACGTAGAGTAATGAACTTTCGGAAACACATTTGTCAAGATAACATATTTAAGTGACGAACATTACAAGATAACAGGTCTTTTTTTAAGCACAAGGTAATCCATTGCAAATGTGAAATGCTGGTACATCAGTAACCATTGTAACAGCCAGAATGTTGAATGCAGGTATGAAAATGTGCGTGCATTGTGTCGTATAGGTGCCAGATGTAAGTTTGTGGGATGAGGTTTCATGCCCATTGCACATGGTCGGTGAGCACATGGAGTGTTAATGCTGGTAGTGGACGACAGTGGAGTTGTCGTCAGATGATGTCCCATATGCACTTCATTGGAGACAGATCTGATGATCGAGTAGACCAATATGTCGACACTCCGTAAGGAATATTGAGGTATGTGGGCGAGCGTTATCCTGTTGGAAAGGGCCCCATGGAATGCCCATATGTGCTTCACTGGAGACAGATGTGATGATCGAGTAGACCAATATGTCGACACTGCGTAAGGAATATTGGGGTATGTGGGTGAGCGTTATCCAGTTGGAAAGGGCCCCGTGGTATGCTGTTAATGAATGGCAGCACAATAGGGCTTATCACCAGACTAACGTGAAAATTTTCAGTGAGAGTGCGAGGGATAGACACGAGAGTGCTCCTACTGTCATAGGAATTCGCTCCCAAGACCATAACTCCAGGTGTACGTCCAATGTGTCTAGCGCGTGGGTGGCTGTGTCTCCTTCTAACCTACATACGACCATCACTGGCACCGAAGCAGAACCAGTTTTTATCATAAAACTCAACATCTGAGTTCATCAGTCCCCTAGACTTAGACCTACTTAAACCTAACTAACCTAAGGACATCACACACATCAACGCCCGAGGCAGGATTCGAACCTGCGACCGTAGCAACAGCGCGGTTCCGGACTGAAACGCCTAGAACTGCTCGGTCACAGTGGCCGGCTCCGACGATGTGCACTGTACGAAGTTACACTGACGTCCGACGATGTCTTCGCAGTGCTTCCTTCACTCTTTTTGTCGGGCAGTGTAGATGTAACACGATCTGATTTAGTACCTAGGCAGCAGGTCAGAATTCAATGGCATGAAATAAAGGGATAAAACTAACATATGGTGCTTCTTTGAGCTACTAAATTATACCTCAACGCGTCCACCCATCCGTGCTCTCCTTATATGTTATACTTCTTGTTTTCTTCAGATGAAGAAACCATTGCTTGATCTTCTTCAATGAAAGTTTCTACCGAGCCATCCACAGATGGGAAAAATATATCGCGTTAAGTAGTGTACATAAAGTGTCCTAGGATGAATGGTCGGTATTGATGGATATTACAAGAACGAACATTCGAAACAAAAAAGGATGGTAAACATGGGGTTTAAAACAGAAACCGTCAGAGCTATGAGCACTTTGAAACTTCCTGGCAGATTAAAACTGTGTGCCCGACCGAGACTCGAACTCGGGACCTTTGCCTTTCTGCAAGGTTCGCAGGAGAGCTTCTGTAAAGTTTGGAAGGTAGGAGACGAGATACTGGCAGAAGTAAAGCTGTGAGTACCGTGCGTGAGTCGTGCTTCGGTAGCTCAGATGGTAGAGCACTTGCCCGCGAAAGGCAAAGGTCCCGAGTTCGAGTCTCGGTCGGGCACACAGTTTTAATCTGCCAGGAAGTTTCATATCAGCGGACACTCCGCTGCAGAGTGAAAATCTCATTCTATGAGCACTTTGTTCAGTATAAGTTACAGTAGTGAAGATGTACAAGAGCTCATAGCTCGTAAGTTATGCACTTTCGGGCCCATATTTAATGGACATCGTTTTGTTCTTTTGTTGCATACTACTACTAACTCTCAAAATATGCAAAGTAAAGAGTTTGCTGTAGAAGAGAATTGTTTTGCGGTATCGAAACGTCTCAAAAATTAGATCGACAGGAAGTGCAAATGGCTAAGCAGGGATGGCTACAGGACAAATGTAAGGATGTAGAGGCTTATCTCACTAGGGGTAAGATAGATACTGCCTACAGGAGAATTAAAGAGACCTTTGGAGAAAAAAAAACCACTTGCATGAATATCAAGAGCTCAGATGGAAACCCAGTTCTAAGCAAAGAAGGGAAAGCAGAAAGGCGGAAGGAGTATATAGAGTGTCCATACAAGGGCGATGTACTTGAGGACAATGTTATGGAAAAGGAAGAGGATGTAGAAGAAGATGAAATGGTAGATACGGTACTGCGTGAAGAGTTTGACAGAGCACTGAAATACCTAACTCGAAACAAGGCCCCCGGGAGTAGACAACATTCCATTGGAACTACTGATAGCCCTGGGAGAGCTAACCCTGACAAAACTCTACCATCTGGTGAGCAAGATGTATGAAACAGGCGAAATACCCTCAGACTTGAAGAAGAATATAATAATTCCAATCCCAAAGAAAGCAGGTGTTGACAGATGTGAAAATTACCGAACTATCAGTTTAATAAGTCACAGCTGCAAAATACTAACGCGAATTCTGTACAGACGAATGGAAAAACTGATAGAAGCCGACTTCGAGTAAGATTAGTTTGGAGTCCGTAGAAATGTTGGAACACGTGAGGCAATACTGACTTATCTTACAAGCTAAATTAAGGAAAGGCAAACCTACGTTTCTAGCATTTGTAGACTTAGAGAAAGCTTTTGACAATGTTGACTGGAATACCCTCTTTCAAATTCTGAAGGTGTCAGGGGTAAAATACAGTGAGCGAACGGCTATTTACAATTTGTACAGAAATCTGAGGGCAGTTATAAGAGTCGAGGGGTATGGAAGGGAAGCAGTGGTTGGGAAGGGAGTGAGACTGGGTTGTAGCCTAACCCCGATGTTATTCAATCTGTATATGGAGCAAGCAATAAAGGAAACAAAAGAAAAGTTCGGAGTAAGTATTAAAACTTTGAGGTTCGCCGATGACATTGTAATTCTATCAGAAACAGCAAAGGACCTGGAAGAGCAGCTGAACAGAATGGACAGTGTCTTGTAAGGAAGATGTAAGATAAACATCAACAAAAGCAACACGAGGATAATGGAATGTAGTCGAATTAAGTCGGGTGATGCTGAGTGAATTAGATTAGGAAATGAGACACTTAAAGTAGTAAAGGAGTTTTGCTATTTGGCGAGCAAAATAATTGATGATGGTCGAAGTAGAGAGGATATAAAATGTAGACTGGCAATGGCAAGGAAAGCGTTTCTGAAGAAGAGAAATTTGTTAACATCGAGTATACATTTAAATGTCAGGAAGTCGTTTCTGAAAGTATTTGTATGGACTGTAGCCATGTATGGAAGTGAAACATGGACGATAAATAGTTTAGACAAGAAGAGAATAGAAGCTTTCGGAATGTGGAGCTACAGAAGAATGCTGAAGGTTAGAACACAAAACTAATGAGGAGGTATTGAATAGATGTGGGGAGAAGAGGAGCTTGTGGCACAACTTGACCAGAAGAGGGGATCGGTTGGTCGGACATGTTCTGAGACATCGAGGGATCACCAATTTGGTATTGGAGGGCAGCATGGAGGGTAAAAATCGTAGAGGGAGACCAAGAGATGAATAAGCAGATTCAGAAGGATGTAGGCTGCAGAAGGTACTGGGAGATGAAGAAGCTTGCACAGGATAGAGCAGCATGGAGAGCATTTTAGCGCCCATGTTTACTAGAGAGTTCTGCTTCGAATTATCGTTCCTGCCACATTCTTAAATATTGACCATTCCTCCTGGAATACCCCGTAAACTGATAATGCCTATCACCGCCACCCGTCACCATTTAACGTTGTCGCAGTTAGTTTTTTTTCTAGATGCTAATTAAAACTTTATGTCTAACCTTGGTAAGTGCGTCATCTTTCAGGCAACAACAAACACGCATTCGCAAAGAACGGCCACGGTGAGTGGAAGGCCGCAGTATTTGGGAGGCTCAAGACGGATGGTCCCTGGCCCGGCTGCTCTATATTCATATTGCAGTTTTTGCCCGGCAGTAACAACCCCCGCGGCGCCGAGTTATGGGCCAACTTTCCCAACAAGTCCTTTACAAGCCAAACTGGGTAAATAAATCAAGGAGGGGCCGTGCGCCGCCGACCCGGCCGACGTATCGAAAACGTCCCGGCAACTCTGAGAGGCGGCCGCCCGCCCACCCCCGCAACCCACCACCCCGTGAACTACCGCACCCGAGAGATGCCAACACGCACCAGCGTGGGAACGCCGGCCAGACCTGGCTCGTTACACTCCATCACGTCCGCTCCTTGCCGGATGCTGCGAGAATGTGCCCGGCACTGAACCATGCTACCAGTCAGTGACACACGCGGCCTGTAAACCCACCATACTCTTTGGTGGTGTTGGGGAGGGGGGATGGGGTTCATGGTATCATCTGTCTCCTGATTAGTTTGATGCGGCCCACCAAGAATTCCCCTCCTGTGCCAACTTGTTCGTCTTAGAGTGGTACTTGCACCCATCATCCATCACCTTCAGTTCTTTGTTAACATATTCCAGACATTTTATGTGAATCAACTGTGGGTTCTTGATGAAACATTGTAAATTAAATAAACAAATATTATTCAAAATATCCACGGGCGTACTGCCGGTCTACAGTGTCCAACGGGCACAATATTTCGGCGATCATACATGTCGCCATCATCAGGTGAACTGACGGACTGACCTCCTGTGAACGTGCCGGTACGGAGATCCGTACGCTATGGCTGCTCAGGGGGAACTGGGTTCGGTCGCGGCTGCGGCCGATTTAAATACCCTCCGCCCGCGGCGCACTCCCTCCGCCGTCCGCGCCCCGCGCCACGGTCGCGGGGTGGAACAGATTGCGACGGCGTCTGAGATGACGTCGGTGTGATGGTTCTGCCGCCGTGGTCGTTACAACTATACGTTTGCTCGATTTACTCTTGATTAATCAAGAGGGCGCGGACGGCGGAGGGAGTGCGCTGCGGGCGGAGGGTATTTAAATTGGCCGCCACCGCGACCGAACCCAGTTCCCCCTGAGCAGCCATAGCGTACGGATATCCGTACCGGCACGTTCACAGGAGCTCAGTCCGTCAGTTCACCTGATAATGGCGACATGTATGATAGCCGAAATATTGTGCCCGTTGAACACTGTAGACCGGCAGTACACCCGTGGATGTTTTGATTATCAAATACGCCGGGAGAAACTCAAGAATCACTAAACAAACATTGTTTTTTGCCCTGTTTCACAATTTTATTATTAATGTTACTGCACAACCTAGATTTCGGGTTGTAAGCCGATTTTCAAGTACATTGCTAATAAACATGATGACAAGGCAATGATAATCGTCTCAACTTCTTAAGGTATAGGTCAATAGGTTAATGTACAATTACGTCAATGACCATTTTTTAACAAATTAAATACATTTTTACACATTCATCAATCAAACTACAATGATCGGACTAAAGTTATGCATCGGCCATGAACTTTTTAACAATGATGGACTGAGGCCCAAGGTTTTCCTTCTCTCCTAGGGTTGTGATCTCATCTAAAAGAGGTGAGTGATGGAATTGGGTTCGCTCGTTTAATTATAGGTGTGGGGATATACACAAATATCTTTTAATTTCTAAAATTTCTTATTGGTTGAGTTTGGCAACCATTTTATTCTTTGTGTAAGACTTGTACATCTATTGTGTATTTCTGGGTATTGTTCAGGCAATGTTCTGCAAAGGCTGAATCAAGCTTCTTCAATCTCCAGCTTCTGTGGTGTTCCTTGAGCCTGGTACTGAACGACCTCCCCCTCTGTCCAATGTAGCAAGACTGACCCTCACAGCATGTGATTTTACAAACCCCACTTTTTTTGGTGGCTGGTTGTTTGTCTTTTGCATTAAACAAGAAACTACCTATTGTTTGAGGGACATAGAAAAATCACAGAGAAACCCTTTCCCTTCAAGATGTTACTTATGCTATTTGATGTTTTCCCTATAAAAGGTAATCCGCACCATTTCTTTTCCAGTTTGCCTGTGTTTTTCATTGGTGACAGTAGGGACCTGGCTTGCTTCTTCATATTTTTACCTAAAATTTTATAGATAGTGTTGGGGTTAAATTCATTATTTGTGGCTATTGTTTTTATTGTCTTAAGTTCCTGGGCAAAATCTTCTTGGGACATAGGGATAGAAAGGAGACGGTCGACTATGTGATGGAATGCTCCGAGTTTGTAGGTTGTAGGATGTTGGGAGGAAGCCGGGATGAAAGTGTGAGTGAAGGAATCTTTTTGGTAAAAATTACATTTTATGGTTACTGTCTTCTAAGCTGCTTCCCGAGCGGGAAGGCGTGCCGATCGCCGGCACGAATCCGCCCGGCGGACTAGTGTGGAGGTCCGGTTTGCCGGCCAGCCTGTGGATGGTTTTTAAGGCGGTTTTCCATCTGCCTCGGCGAATGCGGGCTAGTTTCCCTTATTCCGCCCCAGTTACACTATGTAGGCGATTGCTGCGCAAGCACTGTCTCCACCTACACCATCATTACTCAACCGCATCAAAATTTCGGGCAACACTCGTCTGGTACGAAAGGGGGGGGGGGTGGTCCTTGTCAAAGATAAAACTTAACTATCGACTGTCGTCTTGTCAAATATTAAAAAAAACTGTTTAGCGATTCTGGAGAGATACTGTCCATAAGTAGCTAAATTTCGTGGTCTCTTCTTTGCTATTAAAATTATGCCTAAGTTTATACATTTAATGCTTCTCTACATAGCTGTTGATAATAGTTCGTCGTTGCAGATAAAATTTTTGTTTCAGAAAACTTCACTTCGTGACTTCCTAGCTGAAGAGCATGCTCTGCTACAGACTACGACAAATTTGCCTGTTTTCATAGCCTCAAAGTCTTTTGTGTTCATTTGGTCGTGTATTCACGCTTCTCTTAGTTATTCCAAGATAAACTTTACCAAATGGTTCAAATGGCTCTGAGCACTGTGGGACTAAACTTTACCATATGTACACGGAATTTTATGTATGTCACATTATGAAAGAGGAGTGCGTTTATTCTTCACGAACCGCTGTACTTGACATACCTTCTTTGTTGGTCTAAAAACCGGTACAATGTCATGTTTCCGAAAAATCTTTCCCGTCTGATACGTTATTTTTTTAGTTACTTCAACTGTATTCTTCCATTGTTGTTTTCCATGTTTGTCCTTCGGCCATACGTCAATTTGGTGGTAGGATTCTGTTTACTTCTTTCCCTGAGAAGCCATTTTTCTCGAAAGCCTGTTTTAGATGTTTTAGTTCGGCGTCTAGGTATTCCGGGGTGCAAATCCTTATGGCTCTATTAGCAAGACTTTTAATGACACCTCTCCTTTGTTGTGGATGGCGATTAGAGTTCATATGTAAATATTTGTCCGAGTGCGCTACTTTTCGAAGAACCTTATCTTCCAACATCCATCGGTCTCTCTCATAACTAAAACATTCAAGAAAGGTATTTTTGTCGTTTTTATTCCAATGGTGGACTGGATTTTTGGATTTCCAGTATTTAAAAAGCCAAAGAATTCGTTCAAGGTTTTTTTACTATGTGGCTAGACCACAAATGTGACATCCACAGACTGATATCAGCGAGATGGCTTCTCATTTGCTTTTCCTAAAGATGACTGTTCGAATTTGTCCATTCAGAATTTGGTTATAGCAGTACCTAACGGGTTACCCATTGCTGCACCATCAAGTTGCTCATAAAATTCATCATCCCGTTGGAACTGACTGGAAGTAACGCAATGCCTGAAAAGATCAAACAGATCTCCAGGGAAAATATCCGTTATGAATAGCAGAATTAGTTGACTAGGATCGTAGTGAATAAAGACACTATGACGCAACTGACATGTACATCTTCGGGAGCGATAATTAGACCTTCAATTTTTTCCATAAAATGACACAAGTCTTTTATATATGAGTCAGTTTTCCCAATACATGGTTGTAAAAGAGTTGCCATATATCCTGCCATTTCATAAGTTGGAGAATTGATAGCACTAACAATGGGTCTTAGAGGAATATCAATTTTATGAGTTTTGGATAGGCCATAAGGCTAGGACACAGAGCTTCAGTCTTCAATAAATCTCTTTTTTTCCTTCCTTTTGAGAAGAAGTAGGTGATTTTATCAGATCATCAGTACGCCGGCTGTAGGGTCTTCCCTACAAAGCTAAAAGGATGAGTGATCTATCAGAATCACTGCACCATCTTCCCCCAAATTGGGTGAGATCTGTGCTAAAGGTCACGAGAGAGAGAGAGAGAGAACTAGTAGTTCCTTGGGAAAAAAAAATATATGGTTTGTACAGAGGGAGGGAGAGACTTGTCTTCACAGACATAACAAAATTATTATAGAGATAGGGTAATAGGTCGAGAGGGACTGTAACTATTAGGTATAGGATGGGGAGTGACAGTACATTTGTCTCACTAGTGGAGGGATGGTGCGTTCTAGAGAGACAAGACAAAACTGTCACACTCCCATTAGTCTAGTCTGTGAGATGAAATGGTAGTCCGTTAGATCCGGTGAATGTGCGGGCCATGGTATGGTGCTTCGACGACCAATTCACCTGTCATCAAATATGCCATTCAATGCCTCTTCAACCGCACGCGAGCTATGTGCCGCACATCCATCATATTGGAAGTACATCGCCATTCTGTCAAGCAGTGAGACATCTTGTAGTAACATCGGTAGAACATTACGTAGGAAATCAGCATACGTTGCACCGTTTAGATTGCCATCGATAAAATGGGGGGCCAATTATCCTTCCTCCCATAATGCCTCACCATACATTAACCCGCCAAGGTCGCTGATGTTCCACTTGTCGCAGCCATCGTGGATTTTCCGTTGCCCCAATAGTGCATATTATGCCGGTTTACGTTACCGCTGTTGGTGAATGACGTTTCGTCGCTAAATAGAACGCTTGCAAAAACTCTGTCACCGTAATTTCTCTTGTGCCCAGTGGCAGAACTGTACACGACGTTCAAATTCGTCGCCATGCAATTCCTGGTGCATAGAAATATGGTACGGGTGCAATGGATGTTGATGTAGCATTCTCCACACCGACGTTTTTGAGATTCCCGATTCTCGCGAAATTTGTGTGCTACTGATTAGCCGCGACAGCAGCTGAAACACCTGCTTGGGCATCATTATTTGTTGCAGGTCGTGGTCGACGTTACACATGTGGCTGAACGCTTCCTGTTTCCTTAAACAACGTAACTATCCGGCGAACGGTCCGGACACTTGGATGATGTCGTCCAGGATACCGAGCAGCATACATAGCACACGCCCGTTGGGCATTTTGATCACAATAGGCATACATCAACACGACATCGACCTTTTCCGCTCTTGGGAAACGGTCCATTTTAACATGGGTAATGTATCACGAAGCAAATACCGTCCGCGCTGGAGGAATGTTACGTGATACCACGTACTTATACGTTTGTGACTATTACAGCGCCACCTATCACAAAGCGAAAAGAGTGGTCCAACTAAAACATTCATATTTCTTTACGTACTACACGAATATGTAATAAAAAATGGGGGTTCCTATTTAAAAAAAAACGCAGTTGATATCCGTTTGACCTATGGCAGTACCATCTAGCGGGCCATTCATAGCGCCATCTGGTTTCCCCATTCAAGCAAGACGAGTTTCATTCTTTGTAGTTTTTTCGTTTGATGCTTATTTCGTGAGATATTTGGCCCAGTCACTATCAATGGACCACCCTGTATATTGCAGTATTACGTGGAATAATGATTCATACAATTTCTCACTGGTAAAAAAAAAAAATACTACATTCTTTTTTCGATGCGTATCAAAAATACAGACTTTTTACTTATTCTAACAACCAAAATGGCTATCGCCGACTACAGTCTAAAAAACGTGCGTCTACCTTTGTTCGTTAACAGAGAACGAGTACTCCCTCTTATCGAGGAAGAGGAAAAACAGCTTGTGATTTTTTTTAACATTTCAAAATCAAAAATACTTGGCGGTAGGCGCAGGCTCCACGCTGGGCTTTTTCTCTTTCCCTTTGAAGAAAACGAAAACATAAAAGCAAGGAATGTAAAAGGTACATCATAAATGTTTCCCTACTGTAGACTGTCGGAAATAAGTCTCTTTATCTAGGGAGACGGTATACAGTAGCATTATTTACATTTGGGGCTCGTAGTTTGGTTACTTGGTGCAGGTCTATGGAGTTTTAATACCCTTATGCTATTACAAGTATATTCACAAAGCTTCATTTCTTTGTCCGTTGCAAATTCGTACACATAATTGCACGTCCATGTTGTGCTACCGTCTTAGTTTGTTATTTATCCTTACATTTGATAATTTATATCGTGTGAATAGGGGAAAAAATTTCAATTTCTTAAATTGTCCTTTCACCCTATTCTAAAAATTGTTTTTCTCCTTTGCTTTCGGTTCATTGGCAATTCTGAGAAGGTGTCCTTTCGGGACACGCTATCTCATTGTTCGCTGTACTTATGACCAACAGCAGCTCATTGTTTAACGCGCCCGCCGCAGTGACGCAAGCAGCACGTGAGCACCATCACTGCCCGTGAATCCGTTGTAATGTCGCTCCAGGTTCATGAAGTCGGTGTTGTGTATGCCCTCCAGTCCGGAGACTGGATACGACGGATTCAGCTCCAACGCTCAACCCGAAGAACATCAATACCTCATCTCGCACCTGGACGAAGTTTTCTTCTAGTGAAATTGAAGGTAAGGGCCGCATTGAAGGATTCGGCATTGTCTCCGTTGTGCATTGTAGTTCGGTGGTCCTTATAAAAATGGTGTAAATGGCTCTGAGCACTATGGGACTTAACATCTGAGGTCATCGGTCCCCTAACTAACCTAAGGACATGACACACATCCATGTCCCAGGCAGGATTCGAACCTGCGACCGTAGCGGTCGCGCGGTTCCAGACTGAAGCGCCTAGAACAGCTCGGTCACAACGGCCGGCGGTGGTCCTCAGATATCAATTAGTGGTTTTATGAACTTCCTCTGATTTCTCCGATTTCTCCGTCGCACACGCATCACTCTCATTGTAGTCACTTCACTAGGCTGTAGCGTTTACTCTTATCACGGCTAAGCCGCTATTTTCACTATTATCAGGCCTTATTATTCTGGTATCACTTCGCACGCGCGGGTAGTTTACTCGTCCACCGCGTTGCACTTCACATACATACATAAACGGTTCTCCTTCAAGAATAAAATTTCACACAAAATTGACAATAGTACATACATTTTACATAGACATAGACATTGACAATAATAAAGTTTATTGTTTCACTGCATTTTACATTCATCCATCGTACGAACCGTATATCATATTTTTATTTAAATTCGCCTTATGGTTGCTCAAGTGGTAATAGTTAGTCGCTAAGGAAATAATTTTCGTACTAAGTTGTTTTTCATTCTGATGTATGTGTAGCAAATTACTGTACTGTGGTGTGCGTTAAATGTACTGTGTACCTTTGTACTAATGACTTCACTGTCTCTTCTTTACTCTTCACTGCTTCTTCAAGGTGTTCATAATTATCTGCCGTAAATGTATCATCATACTTCGCTTCCCACACTCATACAGTCATTCATTCTAAGACTTAAAACTACATAATCTATTCTTTCCTATGTAGTTTTCGTGGTCCTTTGCTAGGTACCACTGTAACATTCATCTTGATATTCATCACCATATCTCCATATAATTATTCATTAAAAATCTTCCACATAAATCTACGTTTATATACATATATTACCTGTGGGGTCACACTGGCACCACCACCGTATTGATTTCTTCCCACAAATATAAATATACTCATAACACTCTAATACACTTTCATTCTCTTCCTAGTTTAACTCCGTGTATGATACGTCACCACAAACGTAGATTAACTAATTAATACCTCCAGTTGAATCTAAAGTCTTTCACATTCTCTCTACTTGAAGTATTATCCAGCAGTTAAATTTCATTTATTTCTCCATATTGCTTTTTAAACATACAGCACTTACCTCGATTATTTTGTTAAAGTTCATGTAGTTACATGGTGTATGTATTGGTTTGTTTTCGTAGTTACTTAGCTTACCTCCCGCATATTGTACGACTCACGTTTAGAGTTTTATTTTGCTGCCTATACTTTTCCTGTAGCAAACTAACATAAGTGAGTTCTGTAATAGCAAATTTGTGGGTATGTATTCTCCCTGTACGTTTAAGCTCCTTACTTCTAATGTTGTCTGTAAGGAAGTGTAGTGCTGTAAGTGCACCACTGTTCCCCTCGCTAAATCGTGTAAGATATATTATTTTATTGTTTACGTCTCAGTCACATGCATTTCTAAGTGTGTGTTTCATCCTACCTTTCTCATCGTCGCTTAATTGCGCGTTATATGTAAGTCGCTTAGTTCTTAAGTTCTGTGCTAATCGTTTTCTTTTAAGTGTACGTGTTGCTACTTCTCTTTCAAACTTGTCTTAATCCTGCTGTATATAGTCGGGTAGGTCATTTCCAGTGTATATTCTCTTCTACTTTTAATTCTTATTTCTAATTATGTACATTCAATAGTCCACAGATTTAGCGTATTCTACGCTCCTTTACTTTACTTGCGTTGATGAGCTCCTTTTCTTAAATCTACGTATGCTTAAACTAATGATATACTCTTAAAATTAGTGTTCCTTATAGTATAGTCTCCGACTTGGGAATGAATGTCTCTACTCGTTTTGTTTATGTAGCTGATTTACGTCACAGTAATCAGCTGATAGGTGCACCATTTCGTATCGCTATTGTTTTGTCCAGTTGGCTGCGTGCTGTGGATGCCGATTTGCTTAAATTCAGAATGGTTTCCGTCGCAGTGAGCGGTGTGTTTTTGCCCATCTCGGTTGTAGCCGGCTGTCCTTAAAGGTGACACTGACCTTGACTTTTCATTTAGCTTCTCTGCCCCAATGATAACCTTTTAGCTGCTTCGCATGTAGTTGTTACTGTACACTCAGCTTTAAGTGTGGCTGCACGTCTCAATACATTTCATCGCTTGTTAGTCTCGCTTAAATCTCGCATGCTGTGAATTCCTTCCTTTTCCATCACTCTTATTTAAGTTCTTGCACATGATGTAGTGTAAGTACGTCATCAAATGCTTTTCACTCGTGCACTGTTATGTATAGTTGTTTTAGGTCTCGTTATATACTCTGTGTTTCCTTGAGAAGTAACAAAAGGTTTTTTTTATTATTAGGTTGCATGTCATTCTTTGCATGTTGGATATTAGAAGAAAATTGAATATACCTTGTTGGCTAAACAGGATAGTAGAAGAAGGAGAGAGTATCGGAAATATAAGTATTGTTCTCCCTAGCTGGAGAGGAACCGGGCGCCAGTCGGTTTATTTGTCAAAGGGCGACAAACCTGCTACCGTCATGTGTTTTATTGATACGACAGATAGGGAAAGAACGAGACTTGAATTTCCATTTAACAAATTTCCGCAAACCTTTATGTGGATGCATGCTTTTTATTTCATCATTTTTTATATTTCCTATCAAGTAGCACCCAGAATGTGGCTTGTCAACAATCATATATGGACCAACATATAACAGTTACCATTTTTTAATCAATGCTTTTAAGTTCGATCATTTTGGATGAGTTCTTAGTAGTACCCCTTTCCCAATATGGAATTCTGTTACGTTTTTCAATTTCCTATCATAAATTCCTTTTCTTATTTGAGCCCGCTCTTCCAATGTTATTAGCACTTGTCGTAATTTCTCGTCTATAAGGTTAGGTTTTTGTGCCCTAATTTAGGTATCGGTTTCTCCCATTGATCTAGTTCCACTTCTTAAAGCATAAGTTCGGCCAGTGTGTACCCTGTTGATGTGTGTGGAAGGTGATTCACTATACACTGAAACGCACCCAGATATTCTATCCATTTCTTTTCATTCTGTGATATATATGTCCGGATAAATCTATTAAATTCACGAAAGCATCGTGCGACGGGACTAGCTTCCGAGTGGAATCTGGATACTAAAATATGGTGTATCTTTTAATTTCAAAAATGATTTCCATTGGTCACTTGTAAAAGTTCGTCTGTGTTTTGAAGACTTTCTACTGGCTTGCTAGGCCTAACGCAAGAAAGGATTTTCTGTTGGGGTTGTCTCCCTTAGCCTTTGGAGTTTCTCCTCCACCACAAAGCAGTGGTTCCCTTCTCATTTAATCCCCAGAAAGGAGAGTTGCCTCATCTGCAGCTACGCCGTCCGAAGTCTTCCTTCTCCTCCGTCGCTGCCATTAAGGTCTTCACCCGTAACCCTGGGCTTGGCTTCCGTGTTATACCCCACGGGATTGGGTCCCTGCCTGAACTCAGCCATCCTAGCACTCTGGCCTACTGAAGTGTAGGATGCCCACCCCCGCGACGTGGACGCGCCAGACAGGAGTTACCTCAGTGGAGGAATCGGGAAGGGGACCCTACCTCCCTGGAGCCGGGTTAATGATTGTGTATGGTGCTACAACCAAAGGTATGAATTAAAAATAAATAAAGATAAGAGTGAAGTAATGGTATTTAGAAGAGAGAAAGGGATCGATGGAAATATTACCTTGAATGGAGAACCCCTAAAAGTGGTAGAAAGTTTCACTTATTTAGGGAGAGAAATAGCTAGGGACAGAAGAATAACCAACAAAATTAGTAGGAGGTTACAGAAGGAAGGCAATTTCTACCAAGCAATAAAACATCTGATTTGGAATAAGAAGTTTCAGAAAAAGCAAAACTCCTTATGTATAAGAATTATTACTTCCCTGTTGTCACCTATGGTGAAGAAACATGGACAATGACAGAAAGGGACTGGAGCAGACTGCAAGCACGGGAAATGAAATTTCTCAGATCAGTTAAGGGAAAAACAAAAATGGACAGAGTAAGGGATGTAGAGATTAGAAAGGATCTTAAACAAAAAAATATGAGAGAAGATATTGAAAAAAAGAGAGATTAAGATGGTATGGGCATGTTAAGAGGATGCATGGGAAGAGACTCCCCAAAATTTTGGAAGAACTAAAGATGGATGGAAAAAGACCTAGAGGGCGCCCAAGAAGACGATGGAAAATGGGAGTGAGAATATCTGTGGAAAGGAGAGGTGTGGCCTGGCAGCAAGTAGAGGAAGAAAAGTGGTGGGAGGACTGAGCCAGATGGAGAGGACTCATCAGCGCCCAGACACGGCAGTAGCTGGAGCGGGATCCGGATATAGAATTTTCCAAATCTATTAAAAACTGTGGTAAGAATTGAGGTAATTAACTATAAAATTTGTGTTTTTTCTAATCATGAAATTTAAAATATAACAGCTCATTCCTTTTTTCATAAATTAAATAAATTCTAGAGTTTCATTCACCTGTAAATATGGTCTGTACGCTGTGCAAAATTCATCGAAGAATCTCTCTAACTTATGAAGAAAAGTGTGCCTACAGCAACAAATGCAGCCATTAGTAAGTGAAAAAAATGATGGAATTTCACACGTAAAAAAAATTTAGTTATTTTTTCGAACTTCCACTGCAATGAGTGTGAATCCTGAATCCTTCCTGGTGATGCTGACAAAGTCTTATGAATTTATTTGTAAAAGTATAGACACTGAAAATTAACATGTCCTGTGATGCCTCTCCTGCACCAAGTCGGCCCGTTTGACGTCCTACCCCCCTTAAACTGAACCTGGAAAGGACGAAAGAGGGTGCACATTAACTTTGAGAAACTGAAAGATAAAGGCAATTGTGAAAAATTAGAGAATGCATATTGTGTAATCACATTGCAAGGACAGGAAACGGAATACACAGAAGAAAGACGGGATCATTTTAAAAATGGGATCAAAAAGACAACTAAGGAAACGCTTGGAGTCAAGGAGAGGAAAAAAGTAAAGAAAGAATAGGTAACACCAGATATGATAACCAAGATGGATGACTACAGGAAATGGAAAACTGTAAACACAGAAGAAGGGAAGCGCAACTACAGAAGTTTAAATAATGATTAAGAAGGGAAACATAAAAAGCAAAGGAGAAATGGCTGACAGAAAAGTGTGACAAGATAGAGAAGTTAGAGAAAGAAAGAAAATATGATTTGATGTACAAAGAAGCAATGGATTTGACATTCAGGGAAAAGAGAAACAACAGTGTACTAAAGGAAGAAGAGGCAGCAGACAGTAAAATGGTGAGTGAACCCCAAGAAATAATGAGAATATGGGAAGAATATATAGAATGGCTATACTCTGTAGACAGCCGACCAAATGAAGAAGTTCTTGGGATAGAAGAGGAAGATAAAGCTGCAGATGATGACAAAAGAAATGCAATACTGACTACTGAGACTGAAACATCCATGAAGGAGATGAAAAATAGAAAGGCAATGGGAATTGATGAGATTCTTATGGAACTAATAAAATCATTGGAGAAAGAAGGGAAAAGTGAGTGGATTGAATTGTGTAATCAAACACAAATGGCCAAAGGATTTTACAGAAAAAATATTAATACCTATAGAAAAGAAAAGGAACAGCAAAAAGTGTGAGGAAAATTGAACAATGAGCCTGATATCGCATGCAGACTAAGTCTTGCTAAGAACGCTGAACAGAAGGCTACATGGAAAGCTGAATTGCGCAATAGGAGATGAACATTTTGGTTTCAGGCGAGGAGTGGGAACTAGAACTGCCATTACGCTACTGAGAGTTATGGGAGAGACGTATATGGAAAAGAAAAGGAAGGTGTATGTTGTGTTCATTGATCTGGAGAAGACTTTTGACTGTGTCAGATGGGACAAACTGATGGAAATCCTAAGGAAACATGGAATAGACTG
Organism: Schistocerca piceifrons; assembly: GCF_021461385.2. Lineage (NCBI taxonomy): Eukaryota > Metazoa > Arthropoda > Insecta > Orthoptera > Acrididae > Schistocerca > Schistocerca piceifrons. The sequence goes on from NC_060141.1 coordinate 382,869,279, forward strand.
CAGGGATAGACGGCTAATTAGAAATTTGTGTTTGAACCATAGAGCAAGAGTAAGAATAGGAGGTGTGATGAGTGAAGATAATTAACTGAGAAGAGGTGTAAGATAAGGTTGTTGTTTTCACCAACACTGTTCAATATCTATCTAGAGGAAATTATTAATGAAAGTTTTGATGGAAGGAGAGGAGTTTGTATAGGGGCTCGGAGAGTGGACTGTATAAGATTTGCAGACGACATGATTGTGATGGCAGAGAGTTCAAGAGAGTTGGAAAAAGTGTTAGATGATCTAAACACAAAATTAGAAGAATTCAGAATGTCGATTAACAAGAAGAAAACGAAAATCATGGCAATTGGAGGAAAGATGAGAAAATGCCGTATGAAAATAGGGAGAGAGGAAATAGAGCAAGTGAACAACTTCAATAACTTGGAAAGTGCAATATTGGATGATACATATTGATCAACAGAAATTAGGAAAAGAATTGCAATGGCAAAAGAAGGATTCAAGGGGAAACAGAAATTACTTTGCAGACCACTAAGCAAAGATCTGAGGAAAAGACTTGCCAAATGTTACATCTGGAGCGGTGCTCTGTATGGTGCGGAGACCTAGCCATTAAGGAATGAGGATGAAAGAAGATTGGAGGCACTAGAGATGTGGATATAGAGAAGAATGGGAAAAGTGAAATGGAAAGACTGGGTAAGAAATGGTGAAGAATTAAGAAGAGTTCGAGAAGAAAGAAACATGCTGCAAGTCATCAGAAAGATAAAATGGAACTGGATTGGACATTGTTTGAGGTGAAACTGTTTGTTGAAGGAAGGAATAGAAAGGATGGTGCAGGAAAAACGGGGAAGAGGAAAAAGAAGACATCAAGTGCTGGACAATATCAAAGGAGACAAATATTCAGAAATGAAAAGACTGGCTATAGACAGACAAAAGTGGAAGAGACTTAATCCATGACAAGACCTGCGGCAAGGCAGAATACTTATTTAATAAAATTGCAGCCAAATAGCCATATACAGTTACTTTGCTTAACATTTTACATTTTTGCATATTCATTTATCGATTTCACTCTTTTACTGCACAGTTTATGTGATATCGTTCACAGGCTTCGTTACACAGTTCACATACACATGTTGTGGTTGGTTCATGATAAGCTTTGTTTTTCAGATTAGATGATGAAAACCGTGAATAGAAAGTCTAGTTACGACGTGTCGCTGTTCGAAGTTTGGTGCTGTCCATGAGCGGTTCGTCATTGCTTCAGTGCCATAGAACAGCCATATTTTTTCTCGTTTGTCCTCCATGATCTTCAGTTGCTTTCTGAAAGCCCTGGTCAATGGCATCATATATCGAAGTCTGATGTCTTCAATTAGGAATGTCTCTCTCGCTAGCAGGTACACTAGTCTAGATCTTGTTGTCTTTGAGAGACCTAGTGCTCTTTTTAGATCGGTCGATTTTACCTTTTCTAGTGTTTCTAGTTTTTTTCTGTCAGGTGGTCCCATATAACCTCCATCCCATAGGCCAGGATTGGCAAGATTTTTGTGTTGAATAATTTCATGGCTGTTTCTAGGCTGAGTAGGCGGATGTTTTTGATGTCCTGTATTGCTATTATTGCTTGGGCTGCACGTTCTGTTGTATGTTTTGTGAAGCATTTGGCTGTTGGTTGTAATGTCACTCCTAGGTATTTAAAGTCTGATGAGATTTCTATTTTTTGTCCTCTGATGCTGATTTCCGCATTCTTGGGTGTTTTACCTCCTTTTCTGAAAATTGCCATTCTTTCTTTGTTATGTTTATGTGTAGTTTGTGTTCACTGCACCATCTGTCTATTTTCTCAATGATTCTCTGCAGCTTCTGTATATCTATTGAACCTACGGCTATGTCGTCAGCGTATGCATATACATACACATCTTATTCATTTTCTCCAATTCGGAGTACTTCCTCAGTGGCAAGAATGTACAGCAAAGGGCTCATTGGGTCACCCTGTAAGACTCCGTTCGATTCCAGAATGGGGTTCGAAAAAGAGAGGTTGTCTGATATTGTGATTAAGTTGTATTCGAGGATTGACTTGATTATTCTTGCCAATACGCTATCTTCTCCCATTGTGTTTTCCAGTTTTTGGACTATGAGATCTCTTTCCAATAGGTCAAAGGCTTTGGTAGTCTATGAACACTGTGTAGAACATTTGTTTCTTTTGTAGCGCTTCGTCGATGTTGTTTAGTAGAAGCCTGACTGCCGTAAGTGTTGATCTTCCAGATCTGAAACCCATTTGTCGTTCTGGGAGATGACTGTCCACAGAGGCTTGGATTGTTTGTGTTATTATCTTTGAAAACATCCTGAATTGAGTATTTTCCAGGGCTATGCCTCTGTACTTGTTTGGGTCCATTGGGTCCCCTCTACCTTTGTAGAGAACTTTTATTGTCGAGTGTCTCCATTGTGTCGGAATTCTTCCAAGTTCCAGGCATTTGTTAAATAGTTTGGTCCATATGTGTTGGAGGGCCTCTTTTGCATCTTGTATATGTTCATTATATATATTATCGCGTCCTGCTGATTTCTTCTAAGGCAGAATACCATTCTACTACTACTACCCATCCTCGTGTCCATTGCAGCAGTTATTCTCTTGTAGATCTACTGGACAGTCCCATGGATTATTCACCAGCTTTGTGTGTAACTGACAACAGGTTTTCCCGTAATGTGGATCTTGTGAAGAATACCCTTCCTAGAGGATTTACATCTTTTTTGGTGGTGGTTAGTGTTTAACGTCCTGTCGACAACGAGGTCATTACAGACGGAGCGCAAGCTCGGGTTAGGAAAGGATTGGGAAGGAAATCGGCCGTGCCCTTTCAAAGGAACCATCCCGGCATTTGCCTGAAACGATTTAGGGAAATCACGGAAAACCTAAATCAGGATGGCTGGAGACGGGATTGAACCGTCGTCCTCCCGAATGCGAGTCCAGTGTGCTAACCACTGCGCCACCTCGCTCGGTCATCTTTTTTGGTGTTACCAACAAAGAACACTGTGTTTTCTCTCTCCATACACAAGTAGTTGCTTCAAAGACATTTCAAATTGTGGACCTAGTGAACAACACATGTTCCAGAGGAGCTTTGATGTAGCTGATAACCAGTTGTTGTTTTTTTTATGGAGGATTGGCGACCAGCAACATAAGCATTCCCTGTCTTCCCAGTTGTCTTCTGAATGTGGGTGGCCCTTACAGCTGTGAACAATACCTGACATAATTTAACCTGCAGTCCTGGGTTTTCCTCCTATGTAAACATTCCCATTAGTTCCTCCTAGTTTTTTCACCCATGATGTCACAGTTTCGAGCGTCCTTTGGTGGTGGTAATGTAAATAAGGCCAGTCTGTCCCCACATGTTGAGGTGCGCACATGAGCACGAAAAAATTTTCGGAAGCATTTACCAACAGGATAACATCCAAAATAAAGAAAATGATCTAGACTATGTTCTTCCACACCGACAGCTCAAAACATTCTCAGAACTTCCTTCCTCAGATTAAGGCCTATGTATGATTCTAGTAGTTTTCTCTTTGCTAGGAATTCCCTTTTTGCCAGTACTAGTCATCTTTTCTAGTCGTCCTTGCTCCATCTGCCATGGGTTATTTGTTACCTAGCTAGCAGAATTCCTTGGTGTCTTGTACTTCGTGATCCACATTTCTGATATTAAGGTTCTCGCTGTTCTCGTTTCTGAGACCTCTCATTACTTTCGGCTTTCTTCGATTTAATCTCAGTGCGTATTCTTTAGGTACTAGGCTATTTATTCCATTCATCAGGTGCTGTAATTCTTCTTCACTTTCACTGAGGTTAGCAAGGTCATCAGCGAGTCTTACCATTGATATCCTCTCACCCTGAATTGTAACTCCGCACTTGAAGCTTCCTTTGGTTTTCGTCATTGCTTCTTCACTGTGTAAACTGAATAGTAGGGCCGAAATACTACGCTCCTGCCTCACATGTTATTTAATCCGAGCACTTCATTCTTGGTCCCCCACTTTAATTGTTCCCCTTTGGTACTTGTACATATGATATATAGTACTCGTCCTTCCCTACAGCCAAAACCCACTTCTCTCACAATTTCAAACATCTTACACCATTTTATATTCGTGAATGCCTTTTCCAGGTCGTCAAATACCATCAACGTGGCTTGATTTTTCTTCAGTCTTGCGTGCACTATCAACCTCAACGCCTGAAATGCCTCTCTGGTGCCTTAACCTTGCCAAACTGATCGTCATCTAACAGATCCTCAATTTTTTTCATTCCTCTGTATATTATTCATATCAGAAACTTGGATGCGTGATCTGTTAAACTGATTGTGCTATAATTCTCGCACTTGTCAGCTCTTGCAATCTTGGGAAATGTGTTGTTGATGTTTTTCCGAACGCCTGATGCTCTGCTGTCAGTCTCACAAATTCTACACACCAACGTGAATAGTCGTTTTGTTGCCACTTCCTCCAATGATTCTACACTATTGGTCATTAATATTGCTGCACCAAGAAGAAATGCAGATGATAAACGGGTATTCATTGGACAAATATATTATACTAGAACTGACATGTGATTACATTTTCACGCAATTTTGGTGCATAGGTCCTGAGAAATAAATACCCAGAACAACCACCTCTGGCCGTAATAACGGCCTTGATACGCCTGGGCATTAAGTCAAACAGAGCTTGGGTGGTATGTACAGGCACAGTTGCCCATGCAGCTTCAGCGTGATACCACAGTTCATCAAGAGTAGTGACTGGCGTATTGTGACGAGCCAGTTGCTCGGCCACCATTCACCACACGTTTCCATTTGTTAACAGATCTGCTGGCCAGAGCAGCAGTCGAACATTTTCTGTATCCAGAAAGGCCAGTACAGGACCTGCAACGTGCGGTCGTGCATTATCCTGCAGAAATGTAGAGTTTCGCAGGGATCGAATGATGGGTAGAGCCACGGGTCGTAACACATCTGAAATGTAACGTCCACTGTTCAAAGTGCCGTCAATGGGAACAAGAGGTGACCGAGAAGTGTAACCAATGGCACCCCATACCATCACGTCGGGTGATACGCCAGTATGGCGATGACGAATACACGCTTCCAATGTGCGTTCACCGCGATGTCGCCAAACACGGATGCGACCATCATGATGCTGTAAAGAGAACATGGATTCATCCGAAAAAAATGGCGTTTTGCCATTCGTGCACCCAGGTTCGTCGTTGAGTACACCATCGCAGGCGCTCCTCTCTGTGATGCAGCGTCAAGGGTAACCGCAGACATGGTCTCCGAGCTGATAGTCTATGCTGCTGCAAACGTCGTCGAACTGTTCGTGCAGATGGTTGTTGTCTTGCAAACGTCCCCATCTGCTTATTCAGGGATCGAGACGTGGCTGAACGATCCGTTACAGCCATGCGGATAAAATGCCTGTCACCTCGACTGCTAGTGATGTGAGGCCGTTGGGATCCAGCACGGCGTTCCGTATTACCCTCCTGAAACCACCGATTCCGTATTCTGCTAATAGTCATTGTATCTCGACCAACGCAAGCAGCAATGTCGCGATACGATAAACCGCAATCGCGATAGGCTACAATCCGACCTTTATCAAAGTCGGAAACGTGATGGTACGCATTTCCCTTCCTTACACGAGGCATCACAACAACGTTTCACCAGGCAAGGCCGGTCAGCTGTTTGTGTATGAGAAATCGGTTGGAAACTTTCCTCATGTCAGCACGTTGTAGGTGTCGCCACCGGCGCCAACCTTACGTGAATGCTCTGAAAAGCTAATCATTTGCATATCACAGAATCTTCATCCTGTCGTTTAAATTTCGCGTCCGTAGCACTTCATCTTCGTGGTGTAGCAATTTTAAAGGCCAGTAGTGTAGAAACCCCGGTGGAGTGCTATCTAACCCTTCTGTCTTATTTGATTTTAAGTTCTCAATAGTTCTTTTAAATTCTAATACTGGATGCCCTATCTCTTCCCTATCGACCCTACACCACATCATGTGGCTGTACTTCCTATTTTGCTCATCACTTATATATCTTCTACGACTGATTCTGGATGTCCTGTTTTTAAGTCAAATTATTTTCGGTGGAAATTCTCAGCATGAATTCCTACAGACAATCGAAATGAGCGGCCAGTTCCCTTAAATGCTATCCCGCCAACCCATGCTTTCAAGCGGTGGTCCGCCTCTCGTGCATTATGGGCAGAAAGCGGCGCTGGGCACAGTTCCACTGCTGCGCCGTATAAATATTCAGCGAGTCAAGTTGGCGGCGGCCAGGAGACAATGAATTCCCGATTAAAAGCGACCGCCAGAGCCGGTGCACAATCGACTCGGCGATGCATTATTAGGAGCACCGCGGGTCGCGGTAGGACAATGCCCACCCTCCGGCGGTGCAGCCGGCTTTCTGCGCCCTCCCTCCCTGTATTAATCAGTCAGGTATTTCGTTAACGACTGATGCCAAACTTCGGAGCTAAACATCCGCTGAGCTTCTGCCCAGATACAAAGACGAATCCATCTACATCTGCCGTAGAGTGCGCGCAGAATAACGTGGCCGGTACATGCGCACTCTACACGGCGCGCTTGGGGCCAGTCATAGTAGTACGAGTAACTGGCAGGCGCTGCAGGGGAAATGCCGATCTAAACCGAGGGTATTTTTTTTTTTTTTTAAGTTTTCAGTCTTCTGACAGGTTTGATGCGGCCAGCCACGAATTCATCTCCTGCTCCAACTTCTTTTATCTCAGAGCAGCACTTGCAACCTACGTCCTCTTTTTTTGTTTGCTGTGACATCATGGGTGAAAAATTTTGGAGGAACTAATAGGAATGCTTACATAGGAGGAAGACCCATGACTGCACGTTAAATTACGTCAGGTATTGTTCACAGCTGTTGAAAGGTGGCTACACTGAGCCACAGCGCCAGAGATTGCGCCAAAGAGTATTATTCAGCCGCCTCCACTGACGGTGCTTGTCGAGAACTCGTAGTAGTCAGTGCTTGCTGAGATGTCGTAGTGAAGAGTGCTTGTTGAGAACTCGTAGTAGGCAGTGATTATTGGGAAGTAGCGGAGTGCAGTGCTTGTCGAGGACTCGTAGTAGGCAGTGCTTGCTGAGATGTCGTAGTGAAAAGTTTTTGTCGAGAGGTCGTAGTAGGGAGTGTTTGTGGAGATGTTGTAGTAGTGAGTGCTTGTTCATGTTTTATGCAGTTGTTTGATGGGCTAGACAGCAGATGTTGTTCTAATGGAGATATTGTAATGATTAGAGTGCTTTTCATTAATATATATGAAGGTAACAAAACTCGCTTTTTTTCCATTATTTCAATGTCTTGAATAATGCGTCATTACAGGTTCAGTCAACAAAGCATATGTCTTGTGTTCTTGTATTAGAGTGTAATTCTGGTTTTCTTGCGCAATTATAGTATTTCTATTTTTTTTAATTACTTCAGTATAAATGGTACTTAAAATTTCTTGTCTTATTGAAGAAGAACCGTGCCAGATGTGTATGTTGAATCACACTTCCACACACAGAACAGTTACACTTGTGCTTTGGTTTCGTACGTTTTATAGTTGCTGGGGACTTAATTAATTAATTGTGTTAACGGAAATTTTCTTTCATTCTTTGTTGTTATTCTATGCAGTCAGATTGCGTACTAAAACTAGTCAGGGCCAACCGTTTACGACACTTCGTAATTGAACATACAGCGACTAAAAATTAAAAGTATTTGCATTCTTTTTAAATAATTAAGCCCCCATGCACGTGGCGACCGCTGTTTCGGATCGTCCCTTGGAATCTTCTGATTGTAAAAATAGTAGACAGTAGTATTGTTGTAGTAATTTGTAGTTTAGTAATTGTAGTCTATATTGCATGTGTAGATTTGGTAATTGGCATTTTTCTAATGGTATTTTCAAAATTTAATTTTTGCTGTCTTGTCTACGGGTTTGACAATTTAGTGCAATTATTTCAATTGTTCGTTAATCGTGGTTGAAGGAAACATTTCGTATAAATGGTATTGCTGGAGATAAAGAGTCATTGTGTGTAATTTTCGTACAGTGACGAGTTTTGTATGTTTTGTAAATGATTACGCGATCGATGAAAAAGGCAAAAATGATGGATAGTCAGAATGACGAAATTGTTGACATGGCGAACTCCCCAACACAAGAGAACAGTATGTTGAATAATGAAGTGGAAAACAATGTAATAAGTCGGGTAAATAGTCCGGAACCATTTCAAAATTTTTCTCAATCAGAAAATTCACAGAATACGAGATTAACGATAGAAGATTCCGGAATAGTATCGAACACGGATAGCTTTATGGCTATGCAGAAGGAAGTTAGTTTTGCGGCAAATGTTAGGGGCGAAAAGAATTTTGAACCATTTAATATGGAGCAGTTGATGGGTGTAATTTTAAATCTGGGATCTGAATTAAAAACAGTGGGATCACAGTTGGAATCTAAATTTAAAACAGAGATGGGAACTTTGGCAACACGGTTAGACTCACAAATAGGAACAATTACAACTGGTATGGGAACAATGGAAACACGGTTAGACTCAGTGGGATCACAAATAGGAACAATTAGAACTGAGATGGGAACAATGGAAACACGGTTAGACTCACGAATAGGGACATGTTTCAAAAATATGAAAGGTGAATTAAAGAAAGAAATCAGAGAAGAAGTACAACCGATTTTGAATTCTCACAATAATAGATTAATTGCAGTAGAGATTAGACAAAAGGAACAGGATAGAGAACAGGAAGAGAGAGATCGCGTGATAGTACAAAAATTTTCAGAGTTAAATTTACAACGTGCACACGATAAGGAGGAAATATTTGAGAGAATCGAGGAAGCCGTACCAAATGACAGAATAAATAATGTAACACAACAATATGAACAGTTAACTACCAAATGTGTTAATACTGAAACCCGAGTCGCGACACTTACGGAAGACGTAAATAAACAGAAAGAACAAATAGGTGATTTATCGGAAATAGTTGAGGAGATTTCAGATAAATTGACTACTCTTAGTTTAAATGGGGACAGAGATTCAGATGATACAGCACCACTGCCATTTGCAGAAACCGAAGAGTACCAGAACATAAATGAACATGTTGAAAATCAGGGAAAATTTAATGAACGCGTTAAAAGGGAAGTTGAGGCATTACGAAAGCAAGTCAAACAAATTGAAGGCGAAATCGTAGGAAAAGACAGCAGAAGAAATTTAGAATCACAGATAGCAGAGGGCTTTGAAGAAAGTAATTTATTTCATGTACGAGATGCAACAAGAGAGCGCCAGGCGCGTGAACTTGACAATAATCGACATTCGGACTGGAACAGTCGCGGTAGGTCTTTGTCGCCACGAGGAGAAAACTTTGACTATAAACACTTCTTAACTGTTCGGAAATTTAAGATCTTTCGCAATTCTAAGAATGACATACATCCATGTGCATGGTTAGATCAATTTACGTACGCACTTCCACCAAATTGGCCACTAAGTCACAAACTAGAAATTATGTGCGGCTATTAAGGTCCTCAGGGGATTCACTACATTAAGTGAATATGTGCCGTAGCGTGCATAGGGCCCCGTGCTGTAGTGGTGCTATTTCCCTTTTAGTTTTCTGCACCGCTGCCTACTCTTTTACTATTCTTTGCATCTGTCAAAACAACTCTTCGACTATCAGTCTATCTAGAGAGTCGTTAAAGAATAACCGGATATGACTATTTTACCCAAAAATGATTTCGGAAATTACCGTTTGGACTTTATACTGTATTTTCAGCAGCATTCATTCGTAGTTTAAACGAAATTTTACCTGTTTATCTTCGTGACAATATTACTTCATATGTTGACGACATTCTTATTGCTAAACGTTCTTGGAGTGAACACAACAAAATTTTGGATTCATTATTACGTATTTTTGCACGAGTTGGCATTACAGTGAACTTGAAAAAATCTGAATTTGGTCGTTCTCAGGTGAAATTTCTCGATCACATTATTTCTACAGAAGGTGTTCTTCCTGATCCAGAGAAACTAGACGCTATTCGTAATTATGCTGTTCCTACCACAAAACGTGATGTTCGTAGTTTCCTTGGTGTCTGTAATTTTCTTAGACGCTTTGTTAGATTGGACGATTTGGCCACACCTCGTTTAGGCGAACTATCTGGAAAGAAATCTAATTGGTGTTGGGATGAGGAAGCTCAGTCAGAATTTGAACAACTTCGTGATACTTTAGTTGCTGCTCCACTTCTTTCGCATCCGGATTTATCTTAAGATTTTTGTTAGACAGTATTATTTAGTTCGCAATGATATTCTTTTTAAACGAAAATCGGTCGACAACTCTGTTTGGTTAGTTTGTATTCCTGATGAGTGGGTAAATAAACTGATTTGGTACACACATTTCAATTATGCACACTTTGGTCCCAGAGAATGCTTTCATAAATTACGAGAAAATAGCTACTTCAGTAATATCGAAAAACGTATTCGATCTGTTCTTGCCAAATGCAAATTATGTCAAAAGGCTAAGCCGCCAACTATTTCTCACAGAGCACCGTTATTTCCTATCACTCCAGCGAAATTAAAGGACATGGCTGCAGTCGATTTGTTCGGTCCAGTGGTTCGTTCTACTAATGGTTTTGCGTACATTTTGGTAGCAGTGGAGTTGACATCAAAATATGTGTGTTTTACACCTTTACGCAAAGCAACAGCTCGTTCAGTATCTAATGCTTTCATCAAACATTTTCTTAAAGAAGTGGATCATGTTGATAAGGTTATATCAGATAATGGATCACAGTTTCGCTCTAAAATTTGGCTTCATACTCTAAGGCGTCGTAAGATTAAACCAATCTTCATTTCACTTTTTCACCCTCAATCTAACGCTTCAGAGAGATGGATGAAGGAAATCAATAAATTGTGTCGTCTTTATTGTCATCAGAATCACAGAACGTGGGATCAGTATCTTCATATTTTTCAAAACATTCTGAATGAACTCCCTAATGATTCAACTTCTTTACCGCCTCTATTAATATTAAAAAATAAAGCACCGACAAATCGCATTTCTGAAATCGTTCCTTTTTCCGCCTACACGGAAACTGCGGCATTCTGAAGTTGTGAACCTGGCTCTGCAAAATATTGCATCTGTGGGTGCTAGAAGAGAGAAATCAGCAAAACGTCCTGGTCGTTTAAAAACTTTTTCAGTTGGCCAAAAGGTATTAATTAAGTCTCATCGTCTGTCTCACAAAGGAAAAGGCTTGTGTCGCAAATTTTTTCTGCTTTATAACGGTCCATATAGAGTTCGCAAAATTATTCATGATAACACTGTCGAAGTAGAAACTCTTAAATCTCGACGCTCTAAGGGAATACATCATATATCTAACGTTAAAATTTTTGTGGAATGACATACTTTTGAGAAACTAACAGTTACATGTAAACACACGGAGAATGCAAGGATACCGCGCCGTGTTACGGCGGCGGCACATACTCAAAGCAACAGTCAAGTCTGCGCGCCGCACAAGGCAGTCGTTGACCGCAAACAATCACTTCCCACGTCACGCGCCTACAGCTGATCGAACGCTCAGTGCGAATGCACTGACAGCCGTAAACAAATACACAGTCTAATTTCTCCGATTAAATTCAGTATAAACCTATAGTGACTTGATAAATTATGTTATTAACGTTCAGTATTTTTCAGGATACGGTTGTATAAAATCTTTAAGACCTTCAGGTAAATTCTGTGTGTGTCCGACGTTAAGAGGACTTGCTATCGAGAAATTTTCAGGAAGAATGTAATTTCGAAGAAGAAACCAATAAACTAAAAAGGTAACTATTAATTGAGTTTATTTTACAGTTAACATAATTCCACTTAGGTACATACTTTAGACGTAATTTGCTGCTCACGATTACGTGATTCATACTTTGTGCTAAATTTCATGTTCTATGAATTTACTTGTGAAGCGACGTGCTTGCGTACATTAACTGATTTTGACAATGATTATTAATGAACAGGGTTGTAACTTGTGTATATTATGCATCGCTTGGCTGCACTGCTTTTTCACTGATGTCATATTTTTTTTTATTGTGTGCCAGCTGTCTTATTTATTTAAATTATAATTGTCACCTGATTAATTGTGCTGACTGTGGTTATGTATGTAGGTTACACTTTGTCATTTATCTGCTTGCGCCTTCGTGTTTACTTATTAAGATTACATATGAACAATTATTTGCTTATGCTGATATGATGCTAATGACCTGTTTATTATGTAAGATAACATATTTGCTGCCTGGCTTATGGATAGTATATTTACACATTTCTGTTTTGTCGTCACAGCTACTCTTTAATTTGGTATATAGAAATGCTGATATACTGTGTATGAACATAGAGTTTAGGTTACACTATGGTATTAATTATAGATTGTTTGCTTGGCAGAGCCTCATTGTAGGGATTGCGCTGCATCCACTTGTCGACATTTTGTTCTCCACTGGTATATTTACTCGCTATTGCATGTTTTGCTTACGCTCAGTGCCTTATATTTTTAAGATAAGAAAATGAACTGCTATAATTCGACGAACGACATTAGTACAAGAAACTTCATAGAAGTCACATGAGCTGGAGGTTTTATGAAAGCTGTATAAATTTATGCTAATAGGAAGGAAGCTAACGACATGACATACCAACACTAGGTTTAGACCATTGAAAGTCATTACACTGCATTTTTCGCGAGCAATTGAAATAGTAAGTGACACTTGACACAAAAAATACTCCACATGTTTGCTTCTGCCATGATTCTTGAAGTGGTGTACACACTGTGAAATATTATGATCATTCACACTCCGTAATCGTACTTAATTACTGAGAGTTATTCGAACTAAAGTCTGTTAGAGGTCATGTATGCATTTCTTTTATTTAATGATGGACAAGGTAACCAAAATGTATTTTATGATTCATAATGAGTAGAAGATTTGGGTCAGATGGATTACACAGAGGTTGTGTGTCGACATTGTGTTTCCGGATTGCATGGGATGATAAATTGAAGTCTGCATTAGGATTTTATCTGTACTTGTTCGAGGAGACTGACAAGAGGAAAGATTTGTTATGGAAGTGAAAGGATATTGGTGCTAAGGTTTATATGTATCGACGTATTGAAGAGGTATTATTGAGGTATTGAGATTATATGAAGTTGATGATTATTGGAGTTTTGGTGGACAAGAGGTAAGGTAAATGATATTGATGATAAGATTTATATGTATCGACGTAAGAGGTATTATTGAAGTATTGAGATTATGTGATGCTAATGATTATTGGAGTTTTGGTGGATAAGAGGTAAAGTAAGTGAGGAGCATATTTTTTTTGTTGGTTTTATGGAACAAGGAGGATGAAGATAGCAGACTAGAACACTAAAGTGGAAGGAAGATTGTCTACGCACACTTTGTTAAATCAATAAGCAGTACATTTTTTTTTTTTTTTTTTTTTTTTTTTTGGGAGAGAGGAAGTAATTGCATATCTTGGCTCACTGACAGTTGTTCAGCAACCGTACATTTTGATCTGGCTTGGCAAACATTGGTCTTGACATGATGACTATGACGTTGACTAACTATTATTGACTGTTATACATTGCTGCCACTACTACTTGATACACATGTCGAACATCAAACCTTTGACAGAATTGCATTTACACAGTTAACACTATTCAATTACACAGTAGTACTTAATGTGGATGAAAGATGAGTGAGTGTGTTTTGTGTGTTTTCCTTTCCTATCCCAAATAATTGGTACCAACCTATCTCCAAAATATTTTTTTATTTGTTTGTTGTGGCTTGCACTGATACCCATAAATACTGTATTATAGGTTTACTGATATTTGTGTATTTGTAATAGTTAATATGACAATTATCTGATATGATTTGTGTGTTTGTTATAATTTGTATGTTTAGTGTAAGAGCATTGAGAATAATTTTGTAAAAGCAATTGTGTGTGCATTCAAACTATTGTTCATGCCTGAACTGTCTGATTAGTGATGGTGAATATTATGGACTGTTACCTGCACTTGTTCAACATAATGCGTGCCACTTAGAAATGTTTAATTTCTGCTGATGAACTGTGTGATCAGTGATAGTGAATATTATGTACTGTTACTTGTACTTTTTCTACATGATTGGTGCCACTAGGACATGTTTAATTTCTGCTTATAAACTCTGATGAACAGTGTGATTAGTGATAGTGAATATTATGGACTGCTGTCTGGACCTGCTCATCATTGCTAGGTGCCACTGATGAACTGCTTCTACTGACATAATGTCACTTGCTGGTGTCTGCACCTGTTCAACATTGCTGAGTGCCACTGATGGACTGCTTCTACTGAGATAATGTCACTTGTTGGTGTCTGCACCTGTTCAACATTGCTGAGTGCCACTGATGGACTGCTTCTACTGAGATAATGTCACTTGTTGGTGTCTGCACCTGTTCAACATTGCGGGGTGCCACTAACGGAACTGATTCTACTGAAATAATATCACTTGTTGCTGTCTGCACCTGTTCAACATTGCCGGGTGCCACTGATGGAACTGCTTCTACTGAGATAATGTCACTTGTTGGTGTCTGCACCTGTTAACATTGCTGGGTGCCACAGATGGAACTGCTTCTACTGAAATAATGTCACTTGTTGGTGTCTGCACCTACTCAACATTGCTGGGTGCCACTAATGGAACTGTTTCTGCTGAATGATGTCACTTGTTGGTGTCTGCACCTGTTCAACATTGCTGGGTGCCACTGATGGACTGCTTCTACTGAGATAATGTCACTTGTTGGTGTCTGCACCTGTTCAACATTGCGGGGTGCCACTAACGGAACTGATTCTACTGAAATAATATCACTTGTTGCTGTCTGCACCTGTTCAACATTGCCGGGTGCCACTGATGGAACTGCTTCTACTGAGATAATGTCACTTGTTGGTGTCTGCACCTGTTAACATTGCTGGGTGCCACAGATGGAACTGCTTCTACTGAAATAATGTCACTTGTTGGTGTCTGCACCTACTCAACATTGCTGGGTGCCACTAATGGAACTGTTTCTGCTGAATGATGTCACTTGTTGGTGTCTGCACCTGTTCAACATTGCTGGGTGCCACTGATGGACTGCTTCTACTGAGATAATGTCACTTGTTGGTGTCTGCACCTGTCCAACATTGCTGGGTGCCACTGATGGACTGCTTCTACTAAAATGATGTCACTTGTTGGTATTTGCACCTGATGACTATTGCTGGGTGCTACTGCTGGAACTATCAATTACTTGTTTTTTTTTTTTTTTTTTTTTTGAATGATTCAAAGCATTTTATGTGAACATTTGTATAAACTGATTTTCTGTGTATTGTGTAAACTATTATGTAAAGTCATATGTATGAAAGAATTTGTATTGCTTACTGTATTTTATATATCAGGTTATTGAAAGGTCAGTGCAAAGCCAAAATTTTATCTAATTATGTGATATTTACGTATTAATATTATCTTTTATTTTTGTCTGTATTTTTGTGGACGAATTTCGGGGTACTTTCACCACCAATGCTGGCAAAAATACCATCAAATTCTGGCCCGTGGAGGAGGGGCATATGAAAGGTTGCTACACTGAGCCACAGCGCCAGAGATTGCGCCAAAGAGTATTATTCAGCCGCCTCCACTGGCGGTGCTTGTCGAGAACTCGTAGTAGTCAGTGCTTGCTGAGATGTCGTAGTGAAGAGTGCTTGTTGAGAACTCGTAGTAGGCAGTGATTATTGAGAAGCAGCGGAGTGCAGTGCTTGTCGAGGACTCGTAGTAGGCAGTGCTTGCTGAGATGTCGTAGTGAAAAGTTTTTGTCGAGAGGTCGTAGTAGGGAGTGTTTGTGGAAATGTTGTAGTAGTGAGTGCTTGTTCATGTTTTATGCAGTTGTTTGATGGGCTAGACAGCAGATGTTGTTCTAAAGGAGATATTGTAATGATTAGAGTGCTTTTCATCAATATATATGAAGGTAACAAAACTCGCTTTTTTTCATTATTTCAATGTCTTGAATAATGCGTCATTACAGGTTCAGTCAACAAAGCATATGGCTTGTGTTCTTGTATTAGAGTGTAATTCTGGTTTTCTTGCGCAATTACAGTATTTCTATTTTTTTTAATTACTTCAGTATAAATGGTATTTAAAATTTCTTGTCTTATTGAAGAAGAACCGTGCCAGATGTGTACGTTGAATCACACTTCCACACACAGAACAGTTACACTTGTGCTTTGGTTTCGTACGTTTTATAGTTGCTGGGGACTTAATTAATTAATTGTGTTAACGGAAATTTTCTTTCATTCTTTGTTGTTATTCTATGCAGTCAGATTGCGTACTAAAACTAGTCAGGGCCAACCGTTTACGACACTTCGTAATTGAACATACAGCGACTAAAAATTAAAAGTATTTGCATTCTTTTTAAATAATTAAGCCCCCATGCACGGTAAGGACCACCCACATTCAGAAGACAACTGCGAAAACAGGGAATGCCTTTGTTGATGGTCACCAAACCCCCCCTTGGAAAAAAAACTGGTTATAAGCTACATCAAAGCTCCTCTGAAACATGTGTTATTCACAAGGTCCACAATTTGAAATGTCTTTGAAGCAACCACTTGTGTATGGAGAGGGAAAACACAATGTTTTTGTTGGTAACACCAAAAAAGATGTAAATCCTCTAGGAAGGATATTCTTCACAAGATCCACATTACGGGAAAACCTGTTGTGACTTGCACACAAAGCTGGTGCATAATTGCTGGGACTGGCCAGCAGATCTACAAGAGAATAGTTGCTGCAATGGGCACAAGGATGGGTAGTGGTAGTAGTGTGGTATTCTGGCTTACGGCAGGTCTTGTCATGAGTTAAGCCTCTTCCACTTTTGCCTGTCCATAGCCAGTCTTTTCATTTCTTCATATTTGTCTCCTTTGATATTGTCCAGCACTTGATATCTTCTTTTCCCTCTTCCCCGTTTTCCCTCCATCAACCTTTTTATTCCTTCCTTCAATAAACAGTCCCACCTCAAGCAATGTCCAATCCAGTTCCATTTTCTCTTTCTGATGACTTTCAGCATGTTTTTTTCTTCTCCAACTATTCTTAATTCCCATATAGTTTTTACCCTCTTCTGCTTCCTCTAGTACATGGGAGTTATTCTGTGATGTCTTAAGAGAAGTCCTATCATCGTGTGATCTCCATATATTCATTTCCTCGTCAATTATCCGAAGAACATCCTCATTTCTTACCTTACCAGTCTGCCTATTTTTCAACGTTCTTCTGTAGCACCACATCTCAAATGCTTCGATTCTCTCCTGTTCCGGTTTTCCCACCGCTCGTGCTTCACTACCATACAATGCTGTGCTCCAAACGTACATTCTCAGAAATTTCTTCCTCAAATTAAGGTCTATATTTGATACTAGTAATCTTAGCCAGATATGCCCTCTTCGTAAGTGGTAATATGCTTTTTATGTCCTCTTTGCACCGTCCGTGACGGGCCATTTTGCTACCTAGGTAACATAATTCCGTAACTTCAGCTACTTCGTGATCACCAATTACGATGTTAAGTTTCTCGCTCTTCTCATTTCTGCTACTTTTCATTACTTTTGTCTTTCTTTGATTAATTCTAAATCCATGTTTTGTACTCGTTAGACTGTTCATTCCATTCAATAAATCCTATAATTCTTCTTCACTTTCACTCGGGATAGCAATGCCATCTGCAAATCTTATTATCGGCATCCTTTAATTCTATTCTTGAACCTTTCTTTTATTTCCCTCACTCCTTCTTCGATGTATGGAATGAACATCAGGGACAAAAGACTACATCTCTGTCTTATATTCTTTTTTATCCTAGGACTTCGTTCTTGGTCTTTTATTGTTCCTTCTTGGCTCTTGTAAAGGGTGGGGCAAACTCAATGACCCGTCCGAGTATATACGACTGAATATGAATGTGTGCATATAACCACATCCCGCTACTTCCGACAGGATAGAGGAACTGCCCATGCAGCCGGCCGAACCTTGTAGCACATTTACACAAACTTCACGCCTGACCGTTGTTACCAGTGGTCAGCCTGGTCGCGGCCTAGATGATCACCCAGGTCACCTGATCTGTCAGCGTACGATTACTTTGTGTGGGGAGCCCTCAAGTCTAAGGTGTATCGCAACAACCCTCATAGTCTTCAAGAACTGCAGCAGTCCAGATTCGGTCCGCCATCGCCAGCTTCCTGACCAGGGCCCAAACACGCCAAGAGATGAATGGTGATCACTTTCAACATATTTTATAGTCAGGTTAGTACTATATTTCCTTTGTACTGTGGAACTCTGTTCTCTGGGTCACTTTTAATTGCCCCACCCTATACATATTGAATGTTACCCGTCTTTCGCTACAACTTATCCCTATTTTTCTCAGAATTTCGAACATCTTGCAGCGATTGAAAGTGTAAAACGCTTTTTCCAGATGGACAAATCTTATGAACGTGTCTTGATTTTTCCTTAGTCTCGCTTCCATCATCAACGTTGCAGTTCTGACGTTGCAGTCAGAACTGCCTCTCTGGTATCTTCACCTTGCCTAAAGCCAAACTGATCGTAACCTAACACATCCTCAATTTTATTTTCCATTCTTCTGTATTCTTGTCAACAACTCGGATGCATGAGCTGTTAACCTGATTGTGCGATAACTCTCGCACATATCGGCTCTTTCAGCCTTCGAAATTGTGTGGATGATGCTTTTCCGAAAGTCAGATGGTATATCGCCAGACTCATACATTCTACACGCAAACGTGAATAGTCGTTTTGTTTCCACTTCCCCTAATGATTTTAGAAATTCTGTTGGAATGTTATGTGTTATCTGTCCCTTCTGGCTTATTAGGTCTTAAAGTCTTCCAACGCTCTTTTAAATTCTGATTCTAATACTGGATTCGCTATCTCATTTATATCGATTCCTGCTTCTTCTTATATCACTTCATCAGACAAATCTTCTCCCTCATATAGGACTTCAATGTACTCTTTCCACCTATCCGCTCTCTCCTTTAAATTTAACAGTAGAATCCCCATTTCACTGTTAATGTTGTTACTCTTGCTTTTACTACCACCAGTCTTTTTTTTTTTTAAGTTTTCTGTATGCCGAATCAGTCCTTCTCACAATCTTTTCTTTTTCGATTTCTTCACACTTTTCATACAGTTATTTCGCGTTAGCTTCCCTGCACTTCGTATATATTTCATTTCCAAATTACTTGTATTTTTGCATCCCTGATTTCCCCTGAATATTTCTACACTTCCTTGTTGTGTTATGCATGGTTTCTTCGTAGTTACCTTCTATGTGCGCATGTTTTTCTTTCCAACTTCTGTGACAACAATTTTAAACATCTTTATTCCTCTTCAACTGAATAGCCTGTTGAGCTATTTCTTATTGCATTATTTGTATTCTCGGAGAACTTCAAGCATATCTCTTTATTCTTTAGTATTTCCGTATACCACTTCTTTGGGCAGTGATTCTTTCTGACTAGTTTCTCAAACTTCAGCCTAATCTTCATCACCACTGTGTTGTGGTCTGAAGCTTACACTCACACTTTTTGTAAATATTACGTGGAGTCCCTCCACGCCTACACTTACACAATGATAATTCAAAAAGATCTACTGTCACTTCTGCTTTGGTTAGTACCTAGAAAGAATTGCGTTGAAAATGCAGGGATTTATTTTAGCTTTCCTTTTTGTTTGAGAGAAGCGTTGTGAGTGTAGAATTTTGAGTAAAAGTTATATTTGTCTTATCGCCATGTTAAAAAAATGCTTCTTTTGCCAAAACGCAACTGACGTTACACAGCCGGCCGGTGCGGCCGAGTGGTTCTAGGCACTTCAGTCTGGAACCGCGCGACCGCTGCGGTCGCAGGTTCGAATCCTGCCTCGGGCATGGATGTGTGTGATGTCCTTAGGTTAGGTAGGTTTAAGTAGTTCTAAGTCTAGGGGGAGTGATGACCTTAGCTGTTAAGTCCCATAGTGCTCAGAGTCATTTGACCCATTTGACGTTACACAACGTCACATCACTAACATATTGTGGATAGGCATTGCGAGAGAATTCTGAAACTGTGGTTTATTAAGGGAGGAACTCATGAAAAGTAAGATCAATAGTTTATGACAATGCACATCGTCCGTGGAAAAACAAATGTGTAATGTCTTCACTTATGCTGTTTCAAAACCCTGCAGCATTTCTCGTTTCACCATCTATCGTTGACTCTTAAAAATTACATTCTTTCATCGAAAAAAGTCTGTAGTTAATGGAATAGATAATAATGTTTTGCATGATAACCGTATGGCAAAATATTCTCCTTTTTGCATGGCATCATTTGACAATCACTCGTTTCAGTATCTCAAACCGTTTATGACATATGAAGATATTTCAAGTGATCAGGTCAGTTTTATCGAGATTTATGACAGACTGGCCTGCCCTTTCGAACAAACGATTGAACTCCCCCAGCGCTTTTGGACGAAATATGGTCACTGCGCATAAGCCGCCGTATCCTACTCGGCCTCTACATTCCTGTACATAAAAACTGCAAACCACTGTGAAGTGGAGGGCACACGGTACTTACCATGGAGCCACGTGTTAGGACTTCTTCGCGTTCCATTTGATTCTGTGGAAGAAACAGCAGCCATTATTTCCTGCAAACTTTATGGTAAAACATTCGAGGAGGTTCGTAAGCTGTACCGTCGAAGATACGGAAAGGGATACCTAAAAGAACCAATATCAAGCTTCTTGTGAATTCAGGCACAAAGGCCGTTTGCTTAATGACGAACGTCCTGGACGATGATCAACATCTGGTAACGCACAGCGGAGCATCGGGGAAGCCATTGGAATGATTTTACGCTCTTCCCTCCGTCGACCGAGCCGTGAGTTGAACATTCCACCATCCACTATTTGCCGTTCTCTTTGTTCCGCGTTGAAGGAGATGGCATATCACATACAGATAATGCGTGACCTGGAGGTGGAAGATTATGCTGCCCATACGAAAATGTATGGTAGTGGAAATCAGTATTTATTTGTAGGAAAAGTAACATTGTCGGTTGGAATAGTTGTGCACAGTGATATGCAATAGTATGAGATCCAGTACACCGACAAATGCAGTAAAACAGTATCAAATCTGATCGGTGTGCACAGTATACAACAAAATATCAACGATTCAAATAGTAGAGGGTTGAATTCGGTATAAAAGCAGTCGGCTTTGTACGGGTTAGTGTGTGCTTACGTGCTTTCACAGCAGACAGGAAACACACACCGCTGGTGACTGCGCGTTTCGTGTACGTAAACGACGATCTTGAGAATGTCACGAGGAAAACCGTTATCATGTGACGGAAAAAGCAACAAACGGTGCGTACAGGGAAACGGTGCTCTCTAATCGTCAAATGGCCAGGAAGTTTAGCCGTTCAAGTACAGTGATTAATAACTCAGGTAGATTGGGAGCACAACATGGACAGAACGGAAATATAGGCTAAGTAGAAAACTATTTGAGGCATCGAAACGGTTACTTTCGCGCAAAGCAAGGGCCGCAAACCGTTACTTTTCTCAGCTTGTTGCTAATTTACAGTTGCCATTAACTGCCAGACGTGTACGACAAATTTTGTCAAATGACAAACATCTTGCGTTCAAGAAACAACTGCAGAAGCCTGCTCTAACACTCAAATGTAAACAGGTTAGACTGGAGTTTGCTGTAAAACATATATGGACTTCAAAATGGGATAAAGTTATCTTCAGTGACGAGAACATGTTTAATTTAGATGGACCAGATCGATTTCAGTATCACTGGCATGATCTGGGTACAGTGCAACAGCTAGGAATAAGCAGAAATTTTGGTGGTGGAAGTGTTGTAATTTGGGCAGCCATTTGCGCTAAAGATAAATCACGCATCGTTTGGCTAAATACTAGAATGAACTCTAACATGTGCACTGAGATACTCGAGATAGGATTGGTTAGAATTATCAGGACCTAGGCGACGAAAGTCTATACTTGTAAAGGGTGTTTATAACAATGGAAGGCAACTGGAGGCCATATGTGAGGTGAAAAGAGCGATACGCGAAGAGCGGGCGACAATATCACTGAAATAACTACAAACCCTAACAAAATCAATGTCGAAGAGATTTTTGAGGTAATAACAGTACACTAAATGTCTTTATACCAGTTTCCATGCACGAAATGCAATTGCCTTATTTTGTTACTCGTATTATGAAAAAACTATGTAATTCCGTCATGTTGTTCATGATTTATTTGTATCTACTACTTTCTTAATGAATTCGACACATAGATGGTTCAGACATTATACTAATACTTCGAAGGAACCTTGTCTTTAAACTGGCTTCCACTAGTATACGCCAACCGTTTGGAAGCTCTGGAAAATGAAATGGAGTTAGAAAACTCGTCGGCTCATACGAGGCGACATTTTACACAAATGGTTTTGCGGACAGTCACAGTTGCCAGATATGGGCCACCAACAACCCTCGCGAGGAGCTAGAATGGGTGAGAAACACTCCGAAACTAAACGTATGGTCAGCGATGGCAAAACTAAGATTAATGGATCATTGTTGTTTGCAGAGCAAACAATAACATATACTAGTTACATTGACATACTGAGCTTTTTCTGTAACGGGAACTGAAGTCTGATGAAATTCTGAATTCAATTGTGTACCAGCAGGAAGAGATCCTCCCCAGTTTGCTCTTATCGCAACCATAATTTCCGTGAACGGTGGAGAGCTAGCGTTTCATCGCCATACGCTCTCGGACATCACATGACCTTACGTTCTTAGACATTATGTGCGGTTACAAAGTGTCTCATGTGTACAGGGTACACTGCGATAGCTGCGTGATCGTGTTGTGGAAGTGGTACACAGTATCACACCTGATCAACTACGAAACGTGTTCTGGGCTATGGAAAAGTAGTCTTTTTGTGTTGACATGCAGGTTGACCACGTTGAACTTAACTAACTTTTAATGCCTCTTATGTGGCGTTGTTATATAGATGTATGTTTTCTGCGGAATGTGTATTTCCTTCAAGCTCCCTAGGGGTGGGTCCGTATCAAGGGGACGGCGAGATGGGCTCCCACTAAGAGCGCAGACACAGCTTGAGACACAAAAACTAACCGTAAAAAGAGAAAGAAGGAAGGCTGAATAATTAACCAGGGGAGGCACGTGAGCTCTTCTGCCCCTCTTGTTGCTGTCTTCTGCTTAAAGGAAGAATTCTTTTTCTTGGCCCACGACTGGAAACGTGCCCATACAGTGTCATTGCTGCAGTGTCATTCGAACAGTTACTACCCTTGCGGATGTCTACCCCAGCGCTAACATGATATATGTGGCAACAGTGCACCTGGTTCCAACAGCTGCCTCCTGCAGAATTCGATCACTGTCAACAGTGTTCTTGATGGTACTTCGCTGCGAAAATGTAAGACCTGAAGGTCAGCGAGTGGAGTGTTGAAATAAATAGCTTTATGACCAAAGACATCCGACTGATGTCGATTTCTACCGACTGGGGAATGGAGGTAGACTCTATGATCCACGAAGCAACCAAACATCGAGTAGAGAATGCGTAATTTACTTGTCTATTCAGTCAGTACATCTCCTGCTTCCTGGTTTCGATTGTTATGACCTGTTGTATAAATAAAAAAAATCAAAACTAAACTTTATGTGGCAGGTTAATAATATTACTCGGAGTGTACGTATATCAGGTGTCGGTTTGTAACTTCCAGTGGTGCCCAGAATCTTTTGTAAACTTTCATCAACGTCCAGACAAAAATGGTAAATTTAAAAGCATGTAAATTTTCGTTTTTCATTAAGGCTGTGGTACATGTACAGAAACACGTGGTAAACGTTTAATAAGTTTTTAATCTTTTTTTCACTCCTACAAGGGGCAGCCAAATGAAAACGAGATATATGGAAAAAAGTCAGTCGACTGTTTATTATTTCAAAAGTAATCTACATAACTGTAAATACATCTATCGCACTGTGTGACAAGACGGTCAATGCCTTCATGCCTAAAGGTATAGTTGCCTCCACAACCGAGATTGCACTCGGGCCTGTACCTCTTCGTCCGAGACCAATCGATGGCCACAAATGTTTTCGTTCATAGCTCCGAAAGTTTGGGAGAGAGATCATAACAATGTGGAGAATGTCCAAGGGCTTCCCATTTAAACTTCTGCAGCGTACTTGGCGGGGCCAAAGTTGCCAAGGTTACTTCCATTACGCTGGAGAAGTTTCACTGGGAAGTCCTCACACATCCTCCATACCATCCCGATCTCTCCCCATGCGATTTCCATATTTTTGGAGCCTTGAAGAAAAACACACTCGGCCATGTATTTACTTCGGACGAAGAGGTGCTCGCCTAGGTGCAATCACGGTTCCAGAAGCTGCCACACCTTCTCAGTAAATGCACTGATCATCTGGTCTCACAGTGGGATTAGTGTGTTACCAGTTATGGTGATTATTTTTGAAATGATAAACAGTTTCTTACTTTTTTACCTACGTGTTGCTTTCATTTGACTGCCACTTTTGAAAATTACAGGTTTACGAATTATCGCGAGACATTAGATTTGCAGTCTTCAGTTAATTTTTTATAGTTAGCATTTCACTGGGACAACTTCATACGAAGAGTGTCTTCATGATGGGCTTACGGTATTTATTTAAAAAAAATTAATTTTTGAGAAAGATTTGTCACATATGTACGTCGAGTCAAACATAGCAGTCATGTAAATAGCCATTTTATTTGCGACCTGCATATTTTTTGGAAACGTGTTTAGCCCAGAAATTCTTCAGTGACTGTATGTTTGTACATTTGTAAGGAGATATCTTCTTGCAAGGCAATTATCTCCATTTTAAGTGAAGGCATTGGAAGTGTTACGGCGTAAAGTCAAGCATCGGTAGGCCAGTCGGAAACGACTGGGAAGAGAAGGCTGGGAGAAGTAGTCAGCCAATCGCACGCTGACCGGAGCTCACTCCAGGACGACAACGTGACAGCAGTGGCCCCTAGCTGAAGAGGAAATAAGGGCCACACTCGACTGGTCGTGACCCAGTGGAATAGCAGTTTCAAAATTAGGCACTTGTATACCAGCGTTAACTCTAGTCACCTCCGTTGTATTCTATATATATCACTGACTTGGGATTATTTCGTATGTCGCCCTTTGCTTGCGACACATCTGTACAGTTGTAAAATTAAGTATTGTTTCTTTTCATTTTGTAATAAAACTAATTAATACGATTTGTGTGAATTGTTTGCCTAGCCAACCGAGCACGCAGTTTTCCTAGACACCGCGTATTTGACGACAAGGCTGGACTTAATAGGAAGATCGAAGAACTCTGCAGTTACATCAGTCAGTTCTGCAGCAGTAGAAACTTCATACCACGATTTTAAGAATTGTAAAATCTTCCTTACTTCTGCAAAGTCTAGCAATCTTTCTGTTAATTTCTTGTCAAGATCTGACATAAAACTTAAAAGGACTGTTATGTTTATTTCAGAATTCGTTTTATATTCACATATCTTCGGAAAATGAACAAATTCATCATTTCTACCATCTCTTACAAAAATATCCAGCTTGCTACTGAAAGCAGATGCACTTTGTATCAGATCATGTATTACCCTGCAGGGTCCTTATAACTTGATTGTCAGTGCATATCAATATTCCAGAATGTCTTTAGAATGCTACAGCTAGCATATTGCACTCGTTTCCTAGGAATTTCAAGTATTCCCTTGCATCCTGTCTAAAGAAGTGTTCCAACAAAGAAGTTCCTTTTTTTATGTTTGTCAGGAATGTTCTATTACTTGGCCTCTCCTTAACCAACGAAAATTGTTATGTCCCAGTAAGTCGGAATTCGCCAAATCTAAATTCAGACAAACAGTTTGAAATGCCAGTGCTGAGGAGTGGAACAAGAACTCATAAAATTGATCAACGTCACCAATACACCTTCCAGCTTAGTAATGAGTTTGCCACAAAGGTCTGTCTGTTGAATTATACACTTGTAAACGTAGTAACACACCATTATTATACCTCATTCTGTATACCATGCCCCTCTCTTTGGCCATCATCGACAGCATCTCATCAGTTGCAAGGGAAACCGTTTCGTTATAACTTCTTTTTTATTTTTTCGTGAGGTCGTCGTCTCGAACAAATTTTATCTTGCTTTTGACTGGCAATAATTGCAGCAGTTCATCACTAAATATTCCACTTTCATTGTCAAAAATCTCACACTGACATTAGCTCATCATCAATAATATCACATAACTCATCAAGGAATATGGTGTAGCAAGATGTCATCTGCGGAAAATCAAGCTACTTTTGTTGTCAGCAGCCATAATTTGTCTTTCATATATTTCTTCTTGCAGATAATGGAACAGCGACGACGATATCCTTCATCTCTTCAACATGTGTCGTGGCCACTTCCAGCATATGTCAACATACTCTTAGATTGTCCGCACTTTGTATCTGTACAGAGTGGACTAATGTGTGCAAACTTAGCTTACCATCTAGCATGCAAATGGACAAAACATCTGAACAGTCTTCAAAAGCCCAGGGTGTTAAACAGACATTCTATATAAATATGAACCTGGCCCTGTAAGTCAGCTAATATCGGGTGTGGATCATAACAACAATCATTAGAAATAGTGCTGTCACTTAACTAGAATGCATGAATCAATAAAAGTGAAAGTTTTGGGTCTATTCTAGAAAGACAAAACAGCTATTCCCTTTTTTATTCTACATATAATTTATCAACTGTGCTTTCAGGGGTCAAGTGATACACAACAATCATGTTCAGCTACTTTCAACACTCAATAACAAAATATTTAACACTTGGACATACTGAATTGACAATTATTAAAATCGTTATCTCTACATAAGAAACATTTTTTATCACACAAAAGAATGATTGAAATCTTCATTAGCTCATTTACATCTATGATGTCATAGCTGACCAATGCACTGAGGTGGTGGAGAATAAATTTACCTTTTAAACCAATGAAAAAACTCTCATGTACCGTACTCAATGTATCCTAGCTTTTGATATTCAATGGTAAAAGCATACACAAGTTGGAGTGAGTAAAATCTCGACTCACGTTTACTGTGGCCTAATGCATGACGGTACTTTACCAAGTGGCATCTGCAATGGCGTTGTCTCCGTGCTGGATCTGAAACACTAATTCCCTACTCTGGCCTTGACTGAATTCACTCAGTCTCAACTTTCCTGCGATCTGTAGAACGCTGATCTTTCCCTGGTCGAAATAATGGCTATTGCACACTTTCTAAGGGTTGGAGTGATGTGCACAATTTCTTTACCCGCAAAAATTCTCACAGGAATAATTAACTACCTCTTTGCTATCTGTCACCAGGATACATGAAGCGTATCGTCCACACTTCACAGAAAGCAAAGCTCTCAATGCCCTCGCTATTTTCCACACACCTGTGAGGTCCGCCATGAGATGAGAGAGATAAACAGAAATTTTAGTTCTCAAAATGCTTTTATATAATGAGGATCACCCAACCATGTCACGTCTGCATCGTCCAGTACGGCTTCAGCCAATCGCCGTCTCTCTAGAAGTGAACTATATTTTTGTTGCCGGGACACAGACTAGCCCTGTTAAAGCCATCCAACCACTTATGCTTGGTCTTGGTTGTATTTAAGCTAACATGAATAATGTATTGTTCTGGCTTTATCCCTTTCTGCACTGAAACTCGCCATTCTCTTGTTAAGTGGGGTTTTCTGATGCCATTAACCATCCGCTCTGTTCATCTCCAAAATGATTATTTATTCATGCCCTTCTCCATATTGGTAGATATCGTTTTGTTAGTTTTTGGTACATGAGATTACAGTAGTTGCCTTTTGTTGATATAATATAATTAATATTTTCTGAGGATCTCATACTGTATCGTACCATTGTTATGGATCAAGCACATGTAAGGTCCATCAAATCTGGATACCTTACACCTGCCATTCTTTCTGAATTAATTTTGTGCAGCTGTGATCAATGGTTCAGGTATTGCTTATTGCAGTGCAAAATTATAAATTCAGTTGCTTTTAATCATTGTCGAGCTACTTGTCTATCTTATGCTAGATTATGTCGTTTTAACATTCTATTTTGATTTGAAATGTATTGCTTTACACAGCAATTTCTGTTTAGATGATTATTATGTGGCTTTACTGTCCTTTATAGCAGTTATTTGACTACTCTTACATTTTCTCTAGCACTTGTCGTTAAGTTCTATTAAATTGGTTCATCCACCCTTTAGATTCTCTCGTTACAATAACTTCAGGCATTCCACAATTCTCAAACAATCATGATATTGATGATTGTGAAAGACGAGTGAAGTTAAGGAAGCGTTTGTTTATCTTATCTCTGTTCTGAACACGTAAATACTACTTCAATATTGAATTGTCATCATTTTTAAAATAGTTACTATTTTTGCATAACACAAACTTTATATTCATTCACATTATTTTTACATTATGTTTGCATTATGTTTGCGAAATATCTACCATACACAAATTCTTATTAACATGTCTTTAGATTGCATGGACATTCACAAAATTACATGTGAAATACAAAATATAAAACATGGAACATTTATGAATATACTTTAGGAATTTACAAATCTTATTATAGAATACAAATGAAACACATAAAATACAAATTCTCAGTGGTACAGGTGCGACTGAATATTTACAGGCATCTCAACTCCTTGCTGAAGTGATTATCTTTTGCACCCTTTATAATATTACAATGAATTCGCCACATGCATCACTTTCTTTCTTAGCGCGCTTTACCCTTTAAACTTTGTGCTTCCTGACGCTGCTGTCGATCAGTGGTGGTTGATGCTGCTAGTCAGTTTTAGACTCTGCGTGATGTTGATGAAGATTATCGACATTTAGAGTTCTGAGTGTTCGATTACGAATGCCATTACATGGTCAGCTCCACGTTGCATTGTTTTGACAACAAACTGCTCGTCCAAGGCAATGCCATGATGTGACAACATAGGTAACATCATCCTTTATTGGCTTCATTGCCATCGAGGTTGATGAGTGTAGCCCCCTCGACGATTGCTGCAGTTTGATGTCCCCATTATGCGTACTCTGTTTGATGGTTTGACTTCCTTTGGTTGGTTTGATAGTTGGAATGAAATAACTGCCATGGTTTTGTTAAATATTGCTTTGTGTTGATTCTGCCAAATCTCATGCTGGTTTAAGGTATAGGATTTAGAAAGGAATCTTGCTGTCTTCTACCCCCATCTTGGGACCCTTTCTTCTCCTCATTTCTCTCTGTGTTTTCATGTCTTCTTTCTTGGATCTTGCAACTTCTCGGGCATAGGAATAGCATATGTTATTCAGTGAACATTATTCGGAAGGATTAGCAGTAATGTTGCTATGAGATATGGTAAAGTTGGAGTAGATAATTTCTGAAGTGATATATCTGTGGTCAGTTATCAACTTCTCCATCTGGTATTGAGAGAAATATTCCGAGCTTATTTTTCCAGATGGTTGTACTACGGAGTTGTTACGAACGGTTTGCTATTGTTAGTTGCCTCTACTGTATTTCATGGTAATGGAAACGCTTCGCTTTCTTCGCAGTTGTATGTCCTTTGTCCCTCATTGTTGTTGGGCTTTCCTTGTCCTCTCCCTGTTGGGGTGAGGCGTGGGACAATATTCTTCAAAATACACCTGGCTTGAACTCTGCACTAATGTGAAGCATGAATCACTAAATACCTTACTTCAGTCTCTGGTTTGTCCCCAGTGCCATATTGTGCAATCGTATAAACTCTCGCACTCAGACCGTAGCCCTTGATCAACCTTCCGCTTCTGTTGTCAGCTTGTCTTCCTTTCCCAGACGAATGTAGTGACGTGGCGCAACGTGTGTTCTCTGTTTCACTTGGTTACCATGACGTTTTGTTTAATGCTACTACTTACAAGTTTCTTTATCTAAATTTACAATGAGTTTTACATTGAATATTTACAAGAATAATACAATGAATATTTAAATAGTTTTTTTTCAATACTTCATAGAAAAATTATGATTTACACCTTATTTACTTTATTCCATAAAGGTTCCTTTACATCTTGAATGAGCATGGATTCATGATATGGAGGTTAGTTAACTAGTACATCATGCCTTTAGTTTTATTTTTTTCTGACCTATTTTAACGATTTAAATGATTAATATTATTGTATCTATATTTGAATATTTACATATTTGTAGAACGTCCTGTCTGCATCGTGAGATCTGCTGCTACCTGAAACATATCTACATTCTTTTGCTGTATCATCTGTGATCCATTTATATTTTTGTTTTAATGGCTAATTGCCATATGACCCATGCAAGATTTCCTAACCAATGCGTCTGTAGAACAGCATGTCATTCTTCATCAAATAATGCTGACGAATGTCAACCGAGGTCTTGTCTTTCCGCTTATGTTTGATCTTTAACACGTCTGGATCTATGTTCTGTTCGAATAAGTCATTGTCACTATTGCAACGAAACAACAGTATCCTTGACAGTTACACGAGGTATCGGACTTATCTCCGAAGTACTCTCGTCTTCAACTTCCTCCATTAATATGTCCTCAATTACTTCGTAATTTAACCGGTGTATGTGTGTTTGTTCTGTCACATTTGGTTGCTTATGGACAATCATAGTTGCATCATTTTCCATCAACATTTCATGGTCTTCATCGAGAGTTTGAGGAGAAGTACTTCCCTTTTTTAACTTGTTCAACTGTAGTCTCGCTGCTTCTAGATCAGCTTCTACAGTACCCAATCTAGATTTTAAATCCTAATACATTAATTGTATCTGAACACGCACCCTGTTTCATCTCGTTGTCGTATTCGTTATCTGCCATTGAGAGTTGCAGATTAAAATTTTCAGCTATGTCGTCATTTATTACGACGCTGTTTTCTGTGTCTGGTGTGATAGCTACATAGCCTAGGTAATACTGCCGTACTATGTCCTCGTACGTGTCAAAATTGTATATTTTTGAATCTGATTTATCAGAGTGTTCACATCCTTTTTAATATGGTTCGTTTTCCGGTCCAGACGGGATATTTTCCCTGTATATTTCCTCTCCATTATTGCCTTGTTCTTTTCGATTTTGTTCGATTCCGGCTATCCACAACGCCTCTGACTCTTTCTGCTTTTCTTTCAAAGATTTGTGGAATGGTTTTAGTAGATCTTGTAGTGTGTCGAACTTTTGTTCAGGTGTACTTATCCGTACTTCCTTATTTCTTCTTTGACCTGTATTAGCCGTATTTTGTCAGTTAATCCTATCGTCTTGATCAATCGTAGCTTTACAGCTTACAGTAGGGTATGTATTATCTTGCTGAAAACATTTTTCGTCTGTGCAGAATCAAACTTCTGCACCATATACATTAATGCTTCGTGACAATCAAATGGTTAATTACTAGGTAACGCTGGTATTTCATCCTAATAGTCAGTGTCAGTCCAATCTATCTCGTCTCACTATGTCAGTTGTGATTTCCTCCCTATTTGTAGTATCTGTACGGATACTTTTTATGATCGTTCTGTTTCTTCCTCTTCCCAATTTCGACTCTCGTACGTCACACCGTAACCTATTTATTGCTGCGGTCGCCTTGTCATGCGTTTCTAAAGAAAGTGTATCTGCTTGAACTCCTGCAATACCTAACATCAGTCAGCCCTCACGATTCCCAAAATTTTGTGGTCGTAATTCAACCTCCATCTGTGGTTCGTTTCTCCGGTAATTACCCGAAGTAATTGCCTGTGGCTGCGTTCTCGCACCACCTCCCCATCTGCTGGTGATCGCTGATTAAAATCATTCTGTCGGTTATCCCGAGTTCTCCCGTTTCCATACCTATTTTCATCTATATTCCGCCTGTTCCAACCACTGTTAAAACCATATCCATTACGCTGTGGTCTAGTGTTTCCACTACTCCCATTTCCGTGATTATTCCCATTTCGTCCACATTTCAATCCGAATACCGGCCTAACATCGCTACAATTATTATTCTCTTTACCATTACGTGTTCTTTCAAAATAATTCTGTCCTGAGCCGTAACGTCTTTGAGCGTCGGTTTCATACATGAAAATTCTACTTCTCTCAAAACACCTTTGAAAGTTTCTACATTATCACCCCACGTCCTATCAAGGGTTTTTGATAATTCATTGGCAGTTTCGTTTTGCATATTTGAATCAATTCTTCGTCGCTGTATGGTTTAATTAAGTATTGGTTCCTTTTAGCCATGTTCTCAAGGAATTTGACTGCTTTTTTCTCACGCGAATTTTCGAATGAGACATTTTGTAATAATCCGTATTTTATTCTCAGAGCCTCAGGTGACCACTATCTTGCTATAAAGGCAGTTCTAAACGAATCATACGAATCGCAAATCGCAAGTTTCTGCTATCTTCTGCATAGTTTCACCAACACTTCCCTCCATATGTGCACAAATGAAATCTAACTTACGTTTCAAAGGCCAATGTGTCGGTATTCCTACTTAAATACACTCCTGGAAATGGAAAAAAGAACACATTGACACCGGTGTGTCAGACCCACCATACTTGCTCCGGACACTGCGAGAGGGCTGTACAAGCAATGATCACACGCACGGCACAGCGGACACACCAGGAACCGCGGTGTTGGCCGTCGAATGGCGCTAGCTGCGCACCATTTGTGCACCGCCGCCGTCAGTGTCAGCCAGTTTGCCGTGGCATACGGAGCTCCATCGCAGTCTTTAACACTGGTAGCATGCCGTGACAGCGTGGACGTGAACCATATGTGCAGTTGACGGACTTTGAGCGAGGGCGTATAGTGGGCATGCGGGAGGCCGGGTGGACGTACCGCCGAATTGCTCAACACGTGGGGCGTGAGGTCTCCACAGTACATCGATGTTGTCGCCAGTGGTCGGCGGAAGGTGCACGTGCCCGTCGACCTGGGACCGGACCGCAGCGTCGCAAGGATGCACGCCAAGACCGTAGGATCCTACGCAGTGTCGTAGGGGACCGCACCGCCACTTCCCAGCAAATTAGGGACACTGTTGCTCCTGGGGTATCGGCGAGGACCATTCGCAACCGTCTCCATGAAGCTGGGCTACGATCCCGCACACCGTTAGGCCGTCTTCCGCTCACGCCCCAACATCGTGCAGCCCGCCTCCAGTGGTGTCGCAACAGGCGTGAATGGAGGGACGAATGGAGACGTGTCGTCTTCAGCGATGAGAGTCGTTTCTGCCTTGGTGCCAATGATGGTCGCATGCGTGTTTGGCGCCGTGCAGGTGAGCGCCACAATCAGGACTGCATACGACCGAGGCCCACAGGGCCAACACCCGGCATCATGGTGTGGGGAGCGATCTCCTACACTGGCCGTACACCACTGGTGATCGTCGAGGGGATACTGAATAGTGCACGGTACATCCAAACCGTCATCGAACCCATCGTTCTACCATTCCTAGACCGGCAAGGGAACTTGCTGTTCCAACAGGACAATGCACGTCCGCATGTATCCCGTGCCACTCAACGTGCTCTAGAAGGTGTACGTCAACTACCCTGGCCAGCAAGATCTCCGGATCTGTCCCCCATTGAGCATGTTTGGGACTGGATGAAGCGTCGTCTCACGCGGTCTGCACGTCCAGCACGAACGCTGGTCCAACTGAGGCGCCAGGTGGAAATGGCACGGCAAGCCGTTCCACAGGACTACATCCAGCTCTCTACGATCGTCTCCATGGGAGAATAGCAGCCTGCATTGCTGCGAAAGGTGGATATACACTGTACTAGTGCCGACATTGTGTATGCTCTGTTGCCTGTGTCTATGTGCCTGTGGTTCTGTCAGTGTGATCATGTGATGTATCTGACCCCAGGAATGTGTCAATAAAGTTTCCCCTTCCTGGGACAATGAATTCACGGTGTTCTTATTTCAATTTCCAGGAGTGTAGGTCAATAAATGTGCGGTGATGGAGAATATTTGCGTCTTTCTTATAGTGCTGGTATTCCCACACTGTAAGAAAGTGGTTATCATCAAAACCTTTCGCTTCTCTCTGTTATTTACCTTCTGGGTTTTGAAGACTGAAATTCTGTCCTTGGTTTGCGTCAAATCTACGCAAACGTGTGTAGCTTGGTTCATTTTGTGACATTTATACCTAGAATCACTTGCAGGTCTCATTGCGCAATATGCGTGCATAACGCCCGCTACCGGCTCTGTATATTGACGTGTAAGCAATTCTGGCTCGTTAGATGCGGTATTGTAGCCCGTCAGTATTCGTCCTACAGGTTGTGGTGTTGCGCAACGCGTCTCTGTCTTTTGATAAGCGTATATCAAGCTTTCTGCTGGGGGTACTGAACCTTGCTGCAAATCACACTCTTGTATTCCCGACTGACCTGTTATTCTTTCTTGAACAAGTGGTTGCAATCCATACTGTTCCCTACGATTACCGTGATGTTCTGGCATACGCTGGTTTGGGCTAATTTCCCGTTTGCGGTTTCGGACTGGTATCCACATGTGTCTTTCCGTCTTACGTCACACGTAATTTCGCGTACCCTTTCTGTCGTATTATCGGCAACTGTCGATTTTGCAGTCTTCACAGTAGTGTCTACTGACACTAAGGTGGATTCTGTCGTCGTCTGCGAGTCCTCACTAACGGTTTCTACGTCACCTCGACGTTCGATCGAACGTAAAACTTCCGATCTCAGCCGTTGAAATTGGTGTTCGTTTTTCTCTTGTATTTTTAAAATAGGAGCATCAGATTCCTTTATTGCTGCTTTTGTAGTTTTTTGTGAGACGTCGTCTCAGTGATAACGTGTTTCGCTTTCGTCGCCGCTTTGATGGTTAAAGCTTCAACCTGTTGTTTAACCTTTTTGACATTTTGTTGTGTAACTTCACGCAACGTAATCATGTCTGTTTGGACAGTGTCAACGTCTGTTCACAATTTTTTGTGCCCTGTAACGAGCGCTTTAAGCGTGCTTTGCGCTTCCTTAGCTTCAGTTCGTATTTGATCTAATTGACCTTGAATGTTATCACACGTTTTTTGTATTTCCTTGTTAGTTTCTTTCAGCCCCCAGTGTTAATTCTTTTTGCCCTTACGTTATGCGCCCTTCTAATTCTTTTTGCCCTTTTATTACGCGCCCATCTATACGCCTTTCTGATTCCTGAGATTGTTGTAATAAACGCTGCAACATTCCATATATGCTGGCATTGTCATCTACACCATTTTCGCCAGTGCCGTCTGACGCAACCGTTTCTCGTTTCTCGTGAACCGTTTCCTTCACTTCCGAACATAATGTAGGAGCACTAACACTCGTTCTTTCATACATCTGCAAGCCTGACTGATTCAATATGATTACGTTTGGTTCAATATGCTGTAAATCACTATCTACAGACTCAGCGTCTGATTCATTAGCAACGCCGTTCTCAGGTCCATTCCTTGGACCATATTGAACATCATTGCATTTTCAGTCTCATTCCGTGTTTCTACTTGTTCTGTCTCCTGTTGTTCACTCTGATCTACCTGTTGTGTGTCCAGATATATCCTATCTTGATCATCCATGACCTCCCTTTGTCTTAATCGATTATTTTCTGTCATTTTTGAGCGTTCCACTAAGCAATGCTGTTCGCGAATTTTCCGGACCTGACTACGAGTCAACATCTGCTCAATACTCTACCCCAAAACATCATCCAAGGTCCTATATTCAATATTTGAACCGTTTCCTCGTCTTTTACTAACGCTTTTGGTTAATGGAGTTGAGTCAGAACTCAACACAACCCAATTCAACGATGTGTTGCGCCAGCAAATAAGAAATACATGACTACAATTCTATCTACTCTTACTACACAGTTGAGTCACATTTACATTTACATTTTGCTCTCCAATTTTCCTCAGATTATTGTTTGGGAGCATTATTTGTTTTGCACCTACCAAAAACAAACATTCAATCTATCAGACAGCTGTAATTCTGCATCCTGGCAGAATCGCCATTTGTGAGATTGTCTGCACTCTGTATCTGCACAATGAGTGGACTAATGTGTGTAAACTTAGCTTACCACCTAGTGTGCAAACAGACAAAACATCTAAACTGTCTTCTTAAGTCCAGGGTGTTAAACAGACATTCTATATAAATATGATCCTGAACCTGTAAGTCAGCTAATATCTGGTGCGGATTGCAACAACAATCATTAGAAATGCTGCTATCACTTAACTAGAATGCCTGAATTAATAAAAGTGAAAATTTTGGGCCTATTCTAGAAAGACAAAACAGCTATTCCCTTTTTTATTCTACATATAATTTATCAACAGTGCTTTAAGGGGTCAGCTGATACACAACAATCATGTTCAATTACTTTCAACGCTCAATAACAAAATATTTAACTCTTGGACATACTGAACTGACGATTATTAAAATCGTTATCTCCACATATGAAAAAATTTTTATCACAGGAAAGAATGACTAAAATCTTCACTAGGTCATTTACATCTACGATGTCATAGCTGGTCAATGCACTGAGTTGGTGGAGAATAAACTTACCTTTTGAACCAGTAAAAAACGCTCATGTACTCAATGTGAGGGTAGACTAGTATCCTAGCTTTTGATATTCAATGGTTAAAGCATACGCAAGTTCGAGTGAGCAGAATCTCGACTCAACATTTACTGTGGCCTAATGTGTGATGGTACTCTACCAAGCGGCATCTGCAGTGGCTTTGTCTCTGTGCTGGACCTGAAATGCTAATTCCCTACTCTGGACTTGACGGAATTCATTCTGTCTCAGCTTTCCTGCGTTCCATAGAACGTTGATTTTTCCCTGTTTTAAATAATGCCTATTGCACACTTCCTAAGACTTGGTGTGATGTGCACAATTTCTTTACCCGTAAAAATTCTCGCATGAATAATTAACTACTTCTTTGCAATCTGTCGCCACAATATGTGAAGCGTATTGTCCATACTTTGCAGAAAACAAAGCTCTCAACGCCCTCGCCATTTGCCACACACTTTTGCGACCCACCTCGAGAAGAGAGAGCTATCCAGAAATTTTAGTTCTAAAAATGCTTTTATATAATGGGCATCACCCTACAATGTCACGCCTGCGTCGCCCAGTATGGCTTCAGCCAATCGCCATCTCTCTAGAGGTGAATTATATGTCTCTTGCCAGGTCGCAGCCTAGCCCCGTTAAAGCCGTCCAACCACTTACCCTCAGTCTTGCCTGTATTTAAGTTAAAATGAATAATGTATTGTTCTGGCTTATCAATTTCTGCACTGAAGCTCGCCGTTCTCTTGTTAAGTGGGGTTTTCTGATGCCGCTAACCACCTGCTCAGTTCATCTCCAAAATGCTTATTTATTCATGTCCCTGTCCATATTGGTAGATATTGTTTTGTTAGTTTTTGGTACATGCGATTACTGCAGTTGCCTTTTGTTAATGAAATGTAATTATGGTTTTCTGAGGATCTCGTACTGTATCGTACTGGAATGGTCCGTAAAATCAGGATGCCTTACAATACATTTCTTTAATGTCTTAGATTCTGAAAATGGCTTTTGCTTTTTATTATCTTTCCAGTACACACACAAGACATCTTCTACAGATTTTTCTTGCTCAGTCTCACATCAGGCTGATATGGTCGTTCTTTTTTTAAAAAGAAAATGGAAAATGGCATTGTATATACCTGAAGTTCATATTGGTGTGATACACGTCTAGGGGAAAGTTTTTATGCAACTTGTAACACTTTTATTCTATATCGATTGTATTTGCTTCATGTAACTCCTAGGTGTAAGGCAGCATCTGTGTTACTATTTTCTTTGACTCATCACATGTCTAAATAATTGTTCTTATTTTATATAAAGTTGTTTAACAAGAATTGTTTTAGAAATATGTTCTTCTATAGTGTAAATATGCTAACATGTTGTGTATAAAACTAGTTTATGTTTAGGGAATGTAGGTTTATATATATGTAAAACCTGATGGGAAGTCCCTCTGTAATGAAACATTACAGGCGGAAAGGTAAAAGGTGGTTTGGCAAGAAGTACTGTAAGGCGACTTTGTGAGAGAAAAAGTCGGTGATCATCATCCAAACAGTTAACATAATGTGTGCTGAATGAGGCTGGCATGTGTGCTGAATGAGGCTGGAATTGTAGCAAGATTAAATTATGCCTCAGATTTGGATGTATATGGATTGTTAGATCATTCCGTTTATTGGTTGGCTCTGAATAATAAAATTCCGGCTCTAGGAAGATAAGTTACAGAACAATTTTACACCAAGTTCCATGATCACGTGTGACCACTTCATTCTAGCACCCCGTCCACCAAAGTCACTACAAGTAAAGTTTAGTATTCTATTTATTTGCATGGACAAGTAAGTTGCTTTATATGCAAACAACAAGTGACTTAATTTCAACAGTATGTTAAGAACACTGATTTAATCCTCCTTCCTGGAAAGGGTCCATTTCCAAGTGATGCGCCGGCCGTTGCAGCCGGGCGGTTCTAGGTGCTTCAGTCTGGAACCGCGCGACCGCTGCAGGCGCAGGTTCGAATCCTGCCTCGGGCATGGATGTGTGTGATGTCCTTAGGTTAGTTAGGTTTAAGCAGTTCTAAGTTCTAGGGGCTGGTGACCTCAGATGTTAAGCCCCATAGTGCTCAGAGAAATTTGAACCATCCAAGTGATGCTATAATTCCAAGTGTCCAGATTCTAAGGAACTACAGAATCACAACTGTCTCAAAAGTGGTATCTATTTTGTAGATCTATAATTTTCTCAAGTGTTAATTAGTCCAGGTATGAAATTCCCCACATTCTCAATAAAAGTATAGCAAAAGAATTCGCGCTAAGGTAATGGCCTACTTACAATATTTAATTTTCATTCTTACCAAAAGTTTTATTAGAAGTAACTGAAAGAAGTTGTGATTATAACGTGTAATTGTAGACCATTACAGTAGAAAGGCCTATCCAATTATTAGCTAATTTTCGGGTTTGTAAGAGTGCTTTTATTCTTATACTTCTGTTAATGTATGCATCTTTATTATATCTGATCAGAAATGTTTGTACTAATCTCTGTTAACAAACAGTACCGTTTCTGAGTCCCCCATTAAAAGCTGAGCTTCTAGATCAGTAACTCCTCCACTGCAAGTATTCAGAGACATTTGTGCTCATTTTAATATAACTGGTAACAACGTATTAAAGCCATAAAAGAGACAGGGCCCCCATGTTTTACTTATTTGTTACATAACGCAAATACGTACATGCACCACCTGTAAACCAATACTAATCCTATTAAGTAGCATAACAGTATGACATCCATTTCTGTATTAGTGCCTTTCCATAGCAAACTGTTAGAGCAACCTCATGTCCAATGCAGCTGTGATCCTCTTTTATTTTGTGATACTGTGTAATGAAAATTATCTTTCGTGTTTTGAAACAGATAATGTACGTTAGTAAGAGATAGTTTGCTGCCAAGACATTTTAAGCTTTTATCTACGCTGTTCATGACAAGCTACCTTACAATTACTTGCTAGATTGTGCTGTTGTTCCATGTCCAATTTACGAAACAGATTTCAGCCCCAAGTAAAGATATATACAGCAGGTGGTTTTGTTATTTACAATATGTTTACTTGGAACTACTTTGCCTAATTAGTGTTATCGACCATCTTTGATTCATATGACTCCAGTTTTACTTTACAACCACAATAACGCTGATTCGATCCCCGCTAGTATAACTACTACTGCTCCTTTCCAAAACGCAATCTTTCAAGCAAAGAAGCATAGTCCGATTCCTACCCACTAGTACACGCTCACGGTCAAACTTTTAATTCTTTTCGAAGGAGTGACATTATCGGGAACTTACTAATGCGGTAATATGCAGTAATGTTATAAATTGTTGGTGATTTTCTTTGTAGTGCAGCTTTAAATTAGCAAATTTAACAATACCGACACTGTCGTCACATATGAGGCGAACTGGAGCAGCTTTAACTTCATCAGGTAGTACAAAAAGAGTATAGTTCAGTGCATTCAGTCAGAAACTTCCTGTTTTCATTCCTTCCTGTTTTCATTGCCGTCTTTAACGCTTTCAAGCATCCGTATTGACTGCTCCACACATGTTATTATTACATGTCAATAAACAACACAAATGAACGTACTTCTGTGTGGCATGAGGTGGCAACGACTTACACAGCCCGTCCAGAAAGTTTCGAGACTGATTTTATTCCTGGCATATAAGCGACGTCAGTGTGATAACTATGGTGGCAGCTTGAACTAACAGCTGTAAACAACTAATGTGCTTTCGACCAGTCATTTGTGAGCAGGCAGCGCTAAGGCCGCAACACACACATCAATGGTGCAACAGTGCCGTGACCTTCCCGTGATTGAACCAGGCGTGATGCCACAGTGACACCTGTTCGCAGTGATCACTCTTTCTTCCTTTGTGTGGCAGTCCACTTGAGCGTCCGGATTGGTGAAGTTCTCAGACAACGATCTGATGGTAATTGCTGAGATTTTGGATGAAGAAAGAGAAAAAAAAGTGAAAGAGTGAAAATGTGTTCATCAGATGCAGAAAAACAAAGCAAGAGCACGGGAATTTATCACTCTGTACACTGAATTGATCGACGCTGAAGCGAAGTTTTATGACTCTTTCAGAATGTCAGAAAATTCATTCAACTTACAACTGAACAAGTTGGAAGTTCATCTGCGAAAGCGAAAAACACACTGGAGAAACGCTATCACACCAAGAGAACGGCTCACCGTTTGCTTGATGTTAGATAGTATATAATACACACATAAAAAAAAGTTTTGCATCACCCCAATTCCCAAAACTCCTGAAGATAGACGTTGATCTGTGGATACTGTATTACAAACACAGTCCCATTGACTGTTCAGAGATATCACTAACCCGCCCAAAGATGTAAACAACCATGGATGAGCAGCGCTTATTAGACAGAGGGGGTCCGACAGCCAATCAGTTGCAGTCATTCCACCAGGAAGGAGGTACACGGCTCGTGTTTTCTACAGTTCAACCATGCCTAGACGGGCAATACCGCGGTTCGATCGCGCCCGCATTGTTACTTTGTGCCAGGAAGGACTCTCAACAAGGGAAGCGTCCAGGCGCCTCGAAGTGAACCAAAGCGATGTTGTTCGGAC
The DNA here is from genome assembly GCF_021461385.2 of Schistocerca piceifrons. Lineage (NCBI taxonomy): Eukaryota > Metazoa > Arthropoda > Insecta > Orthoptera > Acrididae > Schistocerca > Schistocerca piceifrons. The sequence continues at coordinate 382,910,334 of NC_060141.1, forward strand.
AAGGAGGAGATACAGAGAGAGAGGAACTGTCGATGATATGCCTCGCTCAGGCCGCCCAATGGGTTCCAATGCAGTGGATGACCGCTACCTACGGATTATGGCTCGGAGGAACCCTGACAGCAATGTCACCTTGTTGAATAATGCTTTTCGTGCAGTCACAGGACATAGTGCTACGACTCAAACTGTGCACAATAGGCTGCATGATGCGCAACTTCACTCCCGACGTCCATGGCAAGGTCCATCTTTGCAACTACGACACCACGCAGCGTAGTGCAGATGGACACAACAACATGCTGAATGGACCAGTCAGGATTGGCATCACGTTCTCTTCATCGATGAGTGTCGCATGTGCCTTCAACCAGACAATCGTTGGAGACGTGTTTGCAGGAAACCCGGTCAGGCTGAACGCATTAGACATGCTGTCCAGCGAGTGCAGCAAGGTAGAAGTTCCCTGCTGTTTTGGGGTGTCATTATGGGGGGCCCTTTGTACGCTGCTGGTGGTCATATAAAGCTCCGTAATGGCAGTACGATACGTGGATGCCATCCTCCGACCGATAGTGCAACCACATCGGCAGCATATTGGCGAGGTATTCGTCTTCATGGACTACAATCTGCGCCTCCTTCCTGCACATCGTGTGATTGGCTTCCTTCAGGATAACGACATCGCTCGACTAGAGTGACCAGCGTGTTCTCCATACACGAACCCTATGTAGCATGCCTGGAATAGTTTGAAAAGAGCTGTTTATGGACGACGTGGGACAATCTGGACCAACAGTGCCTTGATGAACTTGTGGATAGTATGCCACGACGAATACAGGCATACATCAATACAAGAGGACGTGCTACTGGGTATTAGCGGTACCAGTGTGTACAGGAATCTGGACCACCACTTCTGAAGGTCTCGCTGTACGGCGGTACAACATGTAATGTGTGGTTTTCATGAGCAATAAAAAGGGCGGAAATGACGTTTATGTTGATCTCTATTCCAATTTTCTGTACGGGTTCTGGAACTCTCGGAACCGAGGTGATGCAAAACTTCTTTTGATGTGTATATTTGGCCACTGTAGTTTCGTGAAACGCGGTTTGGTTTCACTACCTCATGGGGCGTAGTGCAGTTCAAAAGATCGTACGAGAAACTTCCAAGATAATTACAGGGAATATGATGGACGAATTAATGCCTACTACGGTTGCTATGAAATGTGGCATGTTTCCTTTATAGGAGCTCTGGGTGAGAAACATGTTTCTATTCAAGCTCCTCCGAAGAGCGGATCACTATTCTTCAATTACACAACGACATTCCCCATAAATTTGTTGCCTCTTGTAGATGCTAAGTATAACTAAATTGCTGTTTTTGTCGGGACAGATAAAAAGAAAATGTTCAGCTATAGCCAACATTCTCAAATAATCTGTAGCTTAGCTGGTTGTATTCATTGATGTAAAATAAGAAATATATATACTTATGTACTTACCAGCTGATTTTTGTTTCTGCTCGTATTTTATTCTAGAGCGTTTTCTTCAGCTCTGTGACCATATATACTCGATTACTGCACTGTTACATTCTACTGTTCGTAGTCCACTAGCGGCAGAGAGTTGCAACTTGTGTCAGAGAAGGGGGAAAGTTGACCGAGTAATATGCGTGACATACACTTAACAGCAAAGAAACAGGTACACCTGCCTAATATCGTGTAGAGAGAACGCAAAAGTGCCGCAGCACGACGTGGCAAGGACTCGACTAATGTCTGAAGTAGAGCTGGAGGGAACTGACACCATGAATCATGCAGGGCTGCCCATAAGTACGTAAGAGTACGAGGGGATGGAGATATCTTCTGAACAGCACGTTGCAAGGCATCCCAGATATGCTCGGTATTGTTTATGTGTGGGGAGTTTGGTGGCCTGCGGAAGTGTTTAAAACTCAGAAGAGTATTTCTGGAGCCACTCTGTAACAATTCTGGACGTGTTGGGTGTCGCATTGCCCTGCTGTAATTGCCCAAGTCCGTCGGATCGCACAATGGACATGAATGGATGCAGGTGACCAGACAGGATGCTTGCGTACGTGTCACATGTCAGAGTCGTATCTAGACGAATTAGGGGTCCCATCTCACTGGAACTGCACAGGCCCCACACCATTACAGACCATCTACCAGCACAAACAGTGCCCTGCTGACATGCAGGGTCCATGGATTCATGAGGTTGTCTCCATACCTGTACACGTCCATCCGATCAGTACAATTTGAAACGAAATTCACGGTACATTTGTCAAATGGTCGTACAGGAATATCCCCACTTCATCGCTACTTCAGACATGCTGTGTCCCAACGCTGGTGCAGCTACTATAACACTACATTCAGACTTAGGTAAATCTTTATAACCTGCAATTGTAGCAGCAGTAACTAGTCTAGCAACTTCGTCAAACACTTGTTGTCTTACATAGGCGTTGCCGACCGGAGCGCCTGTTTACATATCTCTGTATTTGAATACGCATGGCGCTTCAGTGTATTTGGGACTGGAGAGAGCATACAACACACGATAGTTGTGCACTAATTTTGTAGACGCTCAGTGCAACTATATCGCTGTTTATGTTGGGGCATATCATAACAAAATGTTACAACTTTAGCCAACATTCTCAAACAATCTTTTACTTAGCTGGTTGTATTCACTGATATGAAATCAGAATTATACACGTGTGTACTTACATGCTGTTGTTATTTCTGCTCTAATTTTATTCCAGAGCGCATTCTTCAGGTCGGTGTCCATATATCTCAGACTGAAGAAATCTTACAACATAGGATAGTTGCTCACTAACTCAGTGAGTTTTTCGTCATCCATGTGTGTGATGATATACTACTGCATGACAAACAGCAACCTGTCTGTGCTCGTACTGTCACTGCGAACACTGCCCTCTAAATCCCTGAAGCAATGCTCCCAATCACGCCGGCGGTATACTGGTTTCGATCAAAGCACTGTCGAATCACTGATATGCGTGAAGTGGCCTTTACGGTGTTCGCAATGAACTTGTGACCGCACTGTGTCACAAGCCACAACGCAGCAACATCTCTAAATCAAGTGTTCAAAATATTGTCCAGAATATTTTGAAGAAAACTTGTAATTCCTCTCAATTGTTCTGACTTTTCTCTGGCGAAGTGATCTAACATATGTGAAACTTGTTCTGATCTAACGTCCTACCACAGTTGCACAAGGACGCTCTGTGAGTGTTTTCGGAATTAGTGTTGAATCTATGACCTGCAGAGTAAAAAGATACCATCTCATGTTCGCAGAGTTAAGAAGAGTGCAGCAGTACTGGTAGTGATTTAATTAGACAGTGATCTCAATGTCAGTTCCACTAGACCCCCTGTAAAAGAAACGTTAATTCTAACAGAACTTTTCGCTATTTGGGGAGCAAAATAACTGATGATGGTCGAAGTACAGAGGATATAAAATGTAGACTGGCAATGGCAAGGAAAGCGTTTCTGAAGACGAGAAATTTGTTAACATCGAGTATAGGTTTAAGTGTCAGGAAGACGTTTCTGAAAGTATTTGTATGGAGTGTAGCCATGTATGGAAGTGAAACATGAACGATAAATAGTTTGGACAAGAAGAGAATAGAAGCTTTTGAAATGTGGTGCAACAGAAGAATGCTGATGATTAGATGGGTGGATCACACAACTAATGAGGAGGTTTTGAACAGAATTGGGGAGAAGAGGAGTTTGTGGCTCAACTTGACTAGAAGAAGGGACCGGTTGGTAGGACATGTTCTGAGGCATGAAGGGATCACAAATTTAGCATTGGAGGGCAGCATGGTAAAAATCGTAGAGGGAGACGAAGAGATGAATACACTAAGCAGATTCAGAAGGATGTAGATTGCAGTAAGTACTGGGAGATGAAGAAGGTTGCACAGGATAGAGTAGCATGGAGAGCTGCATCAAACCAGTCTCAGGACTGAAGACAACAACAACAGAACTTAGTGTACAGGTTCAAGGCGTCACTTCTTGTTAGCAAAGAGTAATTTAAATGTGTTTTTCCTTTATTAATGTTTATTTTTACTCTCAGTATGACTTCATGACATAATTACAATACATACCAGATGGTAAAATATTTATATGCTGGGTATTCGCAGACTGTCAATATCAGTTCCTAACTGCAGAATTGTTTAGTAGTAAGCTGATCGTTAACCATATCTGCGGGTCAGCAGAATACAAACAAATTAAATTCAATTGGGGCCAGAAACATCAATTACTCTCGCCATCGTCTCAATGTGGTGCGAGTCGCCTTGCTCAAACTCTCAACAATTTGCTGCAGGAGAAGAGAGAAATTTTCTGTCTGCATTTTGTCCATACCAAAGCTGGTGGCCACGCTTTTTCTTTCTGTCCAATCAGAGCATTCATACTTGTTATAACTCCACCCACCAGAGTTTCTGTAGCCTATCAAAGGCATCATTTCTTTCATAGGGCATGTTTAAGTTCTGCTATGTAATACTAAGATAAAAAGATTTTTTTTTTTCAAGCGGGTTTTAATGCAGGTGGCCACAGTGAGTTACCAAAGTTTTGAGTTGGATTTCTCCGGACATTTATCTGCCATCTCCAGCCGTTTTCCTGCAGAAAGGCCTTCCAAAGGATTGTCGTTAAAAGCTAGATTTATAGGGTGTCTTCTAGGGACAAGAGCTGCTTCTGCTGGTGGCCTGAACAGTGGCTGCGGCATCGCATTGTGTCTGCTGGATCTCCTGCTGCGCAGGTTTCAGCTGAACATGAGACTCTCCTTTCCTCAGAACTGTGTCTCACAGCTCAGGTTTAGGAAATTACTTGCATGCAATTCCTAATGTGAGTTTAGTGGTTTATGTTCACGAGATGTCAGCTTGTTTATTTGATTTACATGTCGATAACATTCATACACTTTCATGTAACTATGTCATATGACATATCGATTTAACCAGAACTGTTTCAGGAATTCGATGGAAGATGTGTTATTTGTCTGACACCTTCCATATCACCACCCTTCTGTGATACTTTTTGTACTGAGGTTAGACAATGGTCGAGTGATTGTCTATGCCAGTCAAAAATTATACTTTTTCTCAAGCACTGAATATTGGTCAATCACTTGGTCTAGTCCTTATTCTACTTATTTCAGTTGGTTTGTATACTGTAATTTTTAACATGGTTAAATTTGCTAACTATTTAATGTCCCCCTTAAGTGAAGACTATAATTCTTTTTATTAATACTGATATCAATTCCTTTTCTTTATTTATTTAAATGTGCAGTGTGTATTTAAGGTTTTATTTCAAAGATGAGGAGCCTTTCTAATTAGTCTTCTAATATTAATCTCAACCTTTTAGCTAATGACTTTAAATTCCAGTTTTCTTTCTGATCTGTAAATTTACCTAAAATTTTAAGTGGCTTTACACATAATACAAACAGTGCAACATCTACATTCAGTTATTACAAATAGTACAAATATAAAAATATTCTTTTAGTAAATCCTACTGATATGCAATTTTTAAAAATTCTATATTAATAAACCATACAAAATTCAAAAATATTATAGTCACAAATAACGTTATTCACACACGTATTATTCTTGAAGGAAATATTATTCTAACTGACAATAAAGGTTTTAAGAGATGTTATGTTAATAAGTGTGCATCAATAAAATTTTAAAACATTACTTTCACGGACAGTAAACTGACTTTACAAAAACGTTGCTTCAAGAAGATACATATATAGGTTTTCTTTTTAACATATTATGTTAACACTATAAGTATATAAAACATTTTTTACGAAAAGGTTTCTTCTGCATGACTCATGAACAAAAGCTTCTTTTTTTTCGAAAAACTGTTATACAGTTCTTATTCAGACACTTACAATTATTGTATTAAAAGACAAAAACCTATATTAAATCGATTTTAATACATCAAAGTCCTATGTTAATGTTTGTGTTTCTTGCAAGCTTTTCATTGTCCAACACGTTTCATTACCCGATTCCAACAATTATCTTCACATGATATCCACGAATGTTCTTGCATGTGGTTGATGGACTTGAGTGAGGTGACTGTTGGCAACTTCTGGATGCACAGCATCGTTCTTCGTCGACGTTTTGCAGCTAAATGTTGCTGTAGTTTTATGTGGCCTCATAATAATGTCGACCTTCTAGTGTGGTGTCTTGTGGATTAGTGGCTTAAAAATGTGTATATTTCTTCTTAAGCAACTGCTGAAGGTATTTATACCTTTTATTTTTGTAGCACGTCGCAGACAACCAGTTTATAATAGGATGGGTGTTTTGAAAGGTGTATCTTGAAATATTTCCACTATACAACATCGGCCTTCATATTCTGTTCTTCCAAGTATCTTCCTTTCTTCAGACTTTAAACTTGTCTCTTCTCTGGGTAGGATGTGCGAAATTATTGATTACTAGTTGCTTTGAGGAAGTGTAGTTTAGCATTGATTGATTTTCCTTCATCTCTGTAGTTCAATATAATATCGCAGTCTGGTGGCTACTGTGCGATTTTACATGTAATTTTTTTGCGAAATTGTGCCTCATCCAAGCTGGGGTTTCACTGAGACATTTCTTTTGGTTTTTTTTTTGTTTTTGTTTTTATTTTATTTTTTTGCTCCACGCTCTTCCTGCTGCTCAGATATTACTGCCCATCGTTCCCCACAGTGCTTCTGACTTGAATATCGGTTGAAAGTTAATTTTCGCATGGCCTGGATACAATGTCACTCTTCTGTTGTCTGTTCACCATTCCTTGTACTTTTGTTGAGGCGAGGTTACTACCACTGTCAGGTACAAGTGTTGCCTTAGTTACAAGTCACCATCTTTCTCGTGCTCTTACCGACGCCTCCAAATCGTAAAAACTCATTGACTGTGTTCATTCACGTCCTTTATGTTCTTTAGTTGTCATCTGTCACATCGTTGTGGGCAGTTGACGATTGTTTCTTGCAGGAGGTTTGAGCACAAAAATTCTTATTTCCTAATTTACACCTTTTAATAAATTTACGAAGTTTGGCATCCTACCAGTATCCCCAGTTTATAGTGCTACAACGATGAAAAATAACATTACGACGATGTCAAACCTTATTTTCATGATATAAAGAAGAATTGACGATATTTAAAGTTATTGTTTCTATGGTTTTACCAGAGACTTCAATGTTTTTAAATACTGTGTTTGGTGGAAGAAGGTGGGGCATTTGGTTTATAATGTCTTGGAAATCTGTCAGGTGTACATTCCAAGTGTTATGTTTTTTGCTGGCATACAATCGATATAAAGTACGTATGTCTTTCATTGACCGTTTCTCTGAATTTGCACTTGGTTTATATTTTGATATAAAATAGGTTTCATTTTGTCATGTTTCAACGTGTCCTGCCACTGTGCTGATTAGTATTGTGGACTCTTATCTGAAAACATTCGTTCCACTTTACCAACGTGTTTGAGAAAATCCTGTTTGAACGCTTTGCTTATTGTAAGCCCAGTTGCCCGCTCTAAAGCCATTAAAGTGACATATTTTGAAGTTAATTCCACTACCATAAAGATGAAAACGTAGCCCTTCCCTGAGCATGGAAGAGGTCCCTTTGAATCTGTTGTCGCTATCTGTTCTAATCTGTCAGGGATTATTGGAGCATAGATGGTGTGCTCTGAAAAGTTACATGTTTTCCTCTCGTGCATTTTTTGCACTTTAATAAAACTTGCCTTATTCTCCTTTCCATATCATGGAAGAAGCTTGTTTGTTTTGGTTTTAGGAAACATTTTTTTTGTCCAAAGTGGCCATTACTCAAATGTGTGTACCATATGTATTTATTAACTATTTCATCTGGGATACAAACTAAGCATTCGCTGGTGGAAACATTTCGTCTGAAAAATAAGACATCATTTTTCAGGAGATAATGGTGACTGATATCTGGAAAATCTCTGTTTTTCCATTTTTGGTTGATCCTAAGTATATCTGGATCTTTGACCTGTTGTTTTCCTATGTTTCGCAGTACAGTAGCAATGTAGTTTTCGAAGGGTAGTTTTTCATATAATACATTGTGAACTGATCTTCCTCCGCTTCCAGATCTATGTTGTAGATGTTCCCTGTGGACATCTTGAGAGGGCATCTGCTAATATACTGGCTGGTCCTGCAATGAGTGTCATTGTGAAATCAAACTCTTGTAAAGTTAGCATCCATCTAGCTAGCCTTCCATGAGTTAATTTGGCGGATAATAGAAACTCTAAAGCCCTGTGGTCTGGGAATACTTCTGTTTTTCTTCTGAACAGGAAATATCTAAAACATTGGAAGCCCCATACAACGGCCACTGCTTCCAACTCTCTAATGGAAAAATTTTTCTCACTATTTGTGAGTTCTCGACTAACAAATGCAATTGTTTTGTAATTCATCTACCCTTCCTGTTCGTATTCCTGCACCAAAACAACTTGTAACCCTATTTTCGCACTGTCTGCGGCCATACAAAAATTTTGTGCCATGTCAGTATTGATGCTGTTGCTAATGCAGTTTGTGTGTTAGTGTCCAGTGCTCCGGTAGTCCTACTCTGAATTGATCGATGAAGGTTCGTTGATGCATTGACTTTCCTTCGTTGAAATGCTAAAACTTCGTTACAGTGAGGAAATGATCGTTGTTGTACCTCGTCATGGTGCCGTAATAAATTAGAGAATCCTCGCCCCTTCTGTTTCCGATCATTTCACATGTCAGTCTTTCAGGTTGTGGTGAATGCATTGGATATTGTCCACTGTAACTTTCGCCTAGTCTTGCACGATATCGTTGCAATGGAACGCAATGACTTTCTCCCATCGGCTGTGCGCCAGTGACGGTATGCATTACGCTGTAACCATCGCGCCCTTGCATTTCCCTCGGCGTCTTTCCTGGCTAATCTTGCCGCTTCATCATGTGGTCCGAATTCTTCCGAAAAGTATACGTGTGGTATCCAATGTCTCCGTGGTGCCGACTGATCTTCAAAGGTTTTGAAACGTGCCTGTTCTTTTACTGGTGACCGGATATCACGTAATTTCTCTTCTGCCCGTGATTGGAATCGTACTTACATGAAATCTTTTTTCGTTCCTTCGGAAACTTTTTGCTCTTCTGGTTGCGTTATTGAATCGGAAATAGTTACAGATTCAGAGCTTGTACGATCCTGACCGGTTCGCTCTTGTATAGGACGGAACAGTTCTACCATGAGTTTTCGAATTGGTGCTTTGTTTTCGCTTCTGTTCTCACAATACAAGTATGGTTCATTAACCTGTTTGGCTGTCTTTGCAATTTCAGCGTGGGTACCGTCACGTAATGTTTTGACGTCATCACGCAGTGTTTTAATTTCACCCTGAATGTGGTCAAGCAACGGTTTTATTTCGGGCTCGGTGTTATCCCGCAGTGTCTGCATGTCCACTTGGACCTTTTCAATATCTCTTCTTAATTGGGTGTGAGCTATTATTAAATTTTCGATCACCTCCAGTGTGTGAGATTCTGTTCTTCCATTTGTTGGCACACACATATCTTCTGACAAATAAGCATAGTCTGAGACTGCGACCATATTTAGTGGGATTATTACACATCGCCTTGAAGCTAAATTTAATCGTGCTCCATCTCTCTCACATTAAAATAAGTGTTCCATCTCTCCCAAATAACACTGATGCATCTATACCGACTGTCTGGGAGAGATGGAGCAAACCTACTTCAATCTGTAGGTAGCGAAGTCTGCGGCCATTTTAGTTTAGTTTCATGCCTACACATTTGTCAGATTCGCAGTAAAAAAACTGCATCATTATTGTACAAAGTAAGCCTTAATACTAAAACAATGTACCTACAGGGTGAAACTTTTGGCTTATTAGAACAAATAATGTAATTTTTCTCCTGCACCAACACGAGAATTCGGCAACACTTCCGCACCACGATTTTTCACAAAAGCGTTTCCTCGAAAGTAGCGGGAACTGCTCTCCAGCGGCGCATGTGTAAAAATACGCCACTGGTCTGTCTCACCACATATATTTTTTGCGAGTACATTCAGTGTTGTATGTGAATTCTGGCTGCAAAATGTGTTGCGAACAGACTTAGCCGTTATAAGTAATAGATAAAACTTCATGCCTGATGCGGCAGCTTTACTGCAAGAACAGCGACAATGAGGTAACAGATAAATTTATGTTTTCGTTTCATCAATTTACAGTATTTTTTAGCGAGGAAACGTTTCGTAAAGGTTTGAAACTATGTATAAAATTCGTTGCAAATCATTAAGTGCTTTTATTCTCAAGTACTGGATGAAAAAATTCTGGGTATTCTCGTGTAGTTGCGATTTCTTTTTCGCACCCACCCTCTCCTCTTCGATAGGTCGGTGGCTTTTACCTCGTCACCACATTTTCCTGACAGCAGTTGATATGTGAACCAAATATGGTAGAAATCGATCCCGTGGTTTAGGCAGAGATGTGGAGCATAAATATATACAGGGGGACCGTTGATCGTGACCGGGCCAAATATCTCACGAAATAAGAGTCAAACGGAAAACTACAAAGAACGAAACTCGTCTTGCTTGAAGGGGGAAACCAGATGGCGCTATGGTTGGGCCGCTAGATGGTGCTACTATAGGTCAACCGGATATAAACTGAGGGTTTTTTTTAATAGGGACACCCATCTTTTATTACATATTCGTTTAGTACGTAAAAAAATATGAATGTTTTAGTTGGACCACTTTTTTCTCTTTGTGATAGATGACGCTGTAATAGTCACAAACATATGGCTCACAATTTTAGACGAACAGTTGGTAACAGGTAGGTTTTTTAAATTAAAATACAGAACGTAGGTACGTTTGAACATTTTATTTCAGTTGTTCCAATGTGATACATGTACATTTGTGAACGTATCATTTCTGAGAACGCATTCTGTTACTGCGCGATTACCTGTAAATACCACACTAATGCAATAAATGCTCAAAATGATGTCAGTCAACCTCAATGCATTTGGCAATACGTGTAACGATATTCCTCTCAACAGCGAGTAGTTCGCCTTCCGTAATGTTCGGACATGCATTGACAATGCGCTGACGCATCTTGTCAGGCGTTGTCGGTGGATCACGATAGCAAATATCCTTCAACTTTCCACACAGATAGAAATCCGGGGACGTCAGACCCGGTGAACGTGCGGGGCATGGTAGGGTGCTTCGACGACCAATATATGTCTCATGAAATATGCTATTCAATTACCTCTTCAACCGCACGCAAGCTATGTGACGGAAATTCATCATGTTGGAAGTACATGGCCAATCTGCCACGCAGTGAAACATCTTGTAGTAACATCAGCAGAACATTACGTGGGAAATCAGCATACATTGCTCCATTTGGATTGCCATCGATAAAATGGGGGCCAGTTATCCTTCCTCCCATAATGGCACGCCATACACTAACCCGCCAAGGTCGCTGATGTTCCACTTGTCGCAGCCATCGTGGATTTTCCGTTGCCCAAAAGTGCATATTATGCCGAGAACATTAAGTTCGCCACAACAGCTGGAGACAAGAAGAACCGCATACCAGTTAAGAGTGTTGCTACTACTGCGCTTGCCGACGGACCTTGTGTTTTCTGTGGTTGCAGACTTAATTTTAGTATTGACATTAATGATACTTTTTCTCATGGTAATGGTTGGCTCACTGTAGCCATTGTACGTGGAGGGAATGGAGTTCCTAACGTACCTGGACTTGAAAGTTTTATTGATAAAGACATTATTACCTATCGTACCTACCATATGGCAGAACTTGCTAATAATGTCTTCGGTAAATCTGCTTATATGTCTACTTCTGCATTGTCTTTGTATACTCGTAATAAGAGAAAAATATCTGTTAATGAGTCTGTATTTATTTGGGTTAAAGGTAAAGGAGTATGTGAGTATGTAAAGTTTGTTGGTGACTGTACTCTGTATTTTCATAAATAAATTCATCTGTATGCAAACTGATCTGTAGCGTCAGCCATTGCGAATACATAGAAAGAAGGATCCTTTATTGTATGATTATATGATAGCGTAACAAACACTGGTAGCAGTTACTTCTGTAAAATATCTGGGAGTATGCGTGCGGAACAATTTGAAGTGGGATGATCATATAAAATAAATTGTTGGTAAGGCGGGGGCCAGGTTGAGATTCATTGGGAGATTCCTTAGAAAATGTAGTCCATCAACAAAGGAGGTGGTTTACAAAACACTCGTTCGACCTATACTTGAGTATTGCTCATCAGTGTGGGATCCGTACCAGATCGGGTTGACGGAGGAGATAGAGAAGATCCAAAGAACAGCGGTGCGTTTCGTCACAGGGTTATTTGGTAACCGTGATAGCGTTACGGAGATGTTTAGCAAACTCAAGTGGCAGACTCTGCAAGACAGGCGCTCTGCATTGCGGTGTATCTTGCTGTCCAGGTTTCTAGAGGGTGCGTTTCTGGATGAGGTATCGAATATATTGCTTCCCCCTACTTATACCTCCCGAGGAGATCACGAATGTAAAATTAGAGAGATTCGAGCGCGCACGGAGGCTTTCAGACAGTCGTTCTTCCCGCGAACCATACGCGACTGGAACAGAAAAGGGAGGTAATGATCGTGGCACGTAAAGCGCCCTCCGCCACACACTGTTGGGTGGCTTGCGGAATAACAATGTAGATGTAGTTGTAGATTTACCGCTGTTGGCGAATGACGTTTCGTCGCTAAATAGAACGGGTGCAAAAAATCTGTCATCGTCCCGTAATTTCTCTTGCGCCGTGGCAGAACTGTACACGACGTTCAAATTCGTCGCCATGCAATTCCTGGTGCATAGAAATATGGTACGGGTGCAATGGATGTTGATGTAGCATTCTCCACACCGACGTTTTTGAGATTCTCGATTCTCGCGAAATTTGTGTGCTACTGATTAGCCGCGACAGCAGCTAAAACACCTGCTTGGGCATCATTATTTGTTGCAGGTCGTGGTCGACGTTACACTTGTGGCTGAACGCTTCCTGTTTCCTTAAACAACGTAACTATCCGGCGAACGGTCCGGACACTTGGATGATGTCGTCCAGGATACCGAGCAGCATCCATAGCACACGGCCGTTGGGCATTTTGATCGCAATAGCCATACATCAACGCGATATCGACCTTTTCCGCAATTTGTAAACGGTCTATTTTAACATGGGTAATGTATCAAGAAGCAAATACCGTCCGCACTGCCGGAATGTTACGTGATACCGCGAAAAAAGTGGTCCATCTAAAAGATTCATATTTCTTTACGTACTACAGGAATATGTAATATAAAAAATGGGGGTTCCTATTTTAAAAAACGCAAAAAATGGCTCTGAGCACTATGCGACCTAACTTCTGAGGTCATCAGTCGCCTAGAACTTAGAACTAATTAAACCTAACTTAAGGACATCATACACATCCATGCCCGAGGCAGGACTCGAACCTGCGACCCTAGTAGTCCCGCGTTCCGGACTGAGCGCCTAGAACCGCTAGACCATCGCGGCCGGTTTAAAAAACGCAGTTGATATCCGTTTGACCTATGGCAGCGCCATCCAGCGGCCTACCATTGCGCCATTCAAGCAAGACGAGCTTCATTCTTTGTAGTTTTTTCGTTTGATGCTTATTTCGTGAGATATTTGACCCGGTCACTATCAATGGACCACCCCGTATATTCCGCAACGAGCCACTGGATGTCATGGACCACTTATACCAATTAACTCAGAAAGTATCTGTTGTGGGTTGGCAGGAGAGCCGACACCAGTTATGAGAGCAGGCCGAAAGGCACGCGTTTTAGCTCACGCAGGCTGGCGTGAAGTATCGAACAGGTCAAGGAAATTAGACTAGCAAAAAAAGGACGTAGCTGTGGAGTACTTAACTTTAATCCATAAATGGTGAACATCGCTCTTGACGGTACATGTTTTACAGCATAAATAGTAACTGGTAATTGCGCCTTGCTAGGTCGTAGCAAATGACGTAGCTGAAGGCTATGCTATCGTCTCGGCAAATGAGAGCGTAATTTGTCAGTGAACCAGCGCTAGCAAAGTCGGCTGTACAACTGGGGCGAGTGCTAGGGAGTCTCTCTAGACCTGTCGTGCGGCGGCGCTCGGTCTGCAATCACTGATAGTGGCGACACGCGGGTCCGGCGTATACTAACGGACCGCGGCCGATTTAAAGGCTACCACCTAGCAAGTGTGGTGTCTGGCGGTGACACCACAGTATCCATGAACAGCGTCCGAAATTTTTTCGATAAAGTCCTGGTGTTCACCGTGCATTTACGTGTGTTGCGAGTCAGTTACACCGAGAGCTGATCGTTTCCAAGTTTCCATTCATCTCGTAACAATTTCTCCAAAGACGTCAACTGCCTGCACACGACAGCGTGGCTCGTACAGCGGTATACGTGTTCCGCATACCCGCAGTGCTGGAAGACTACCGCGAGTTTCGCCCCCCCCCCCCCCCCCCCCCCCCCGCCCCATCAGAATGCGGACCGGCAAAGCGGTATGAGGCGCGCTCCCACACTAGCTGAGCGCGGCGCGCGGGTTGGGGCACTATCTCCGCTTCCCGACCGCAGACCGCTGTTACCGCCCATCGGCTCTGTACGCCACGCCGTATCGGAAGCGGAATCCGCGAGAGCGCCAGTCGGCCACTCTTCCGGGGAAGTGCCGCGCCGAGTTGTGCGGTGCGGCTCTGAGCGGGCGGGTGGCCCCGGCGCCGGCGCACGCCAAACACAGGAGGCAGCCAGGAGTGCGGTATCCGATGTGTGCTGCCGAGAATTCGCGCAAAACCTCCTGCAGCAGGCATTCGCAGCCCGTGTCGGATGCCGGAAGTCTGACTGAGCTCTGCGCAGTTATCCGCCGCGAAGAGGGTGCTATCTCTGCAATTAGATGAGCTTTCAGACGTGAATATTCGAAGCGGCAATCTACGCTGCTTACTTTATGTTTGCTGCTTTCAGATAATCGAACATTTCGCAGAAAATATTTTATCAACATAAACCTTAATAACCCGGTGATATTCTGGCTGTCGATAGGTGTATGTAAAATTCAAGACAGCTGCAAAATGTTTTGTTACAGCACAGAAATCATAAAAAAATTATTAAAACTCTACCTCTACGTACATACTCTGCAATCCACCATACGGTGCGTGGCGGAGGGTACCTTGTACCACAACTAGCATCTTCTCTACCTGTTCCTCTCCCAAACAGAACGAGGGAAAAATGACTGCCTGTATGCCTCTGTACGAGCCCTAATCTCTCTTATCTTATCTTTGTGGTCTTTCCGCGAAGTGTTAGTTGGTGGCAGTAAAATTGTACTGGAGTCAGCCTTTAATGCTGGTTCTCTAAATTTCCTCAGTAGCGATTCACGAAAACAAAGCCTCCTTTCCTCTACAGACTCCCACCCGAGTTCCTGAAGCATTTCCGTAACACTCGCGTGATGATCAAACCTACCAGTAACAAATCTAGCAGCCCGCCTCTGAATTGCTTCTATGTCCTCCCTCAATCCGACCTGATAGGGATCCCAAACGCTCGAGCAGTACTCAAGAAAAGGTTGTATTAGTGTTTTATAAGCGGTCTCCTTTGCAGATGAACCACATCTTCCCAAAATTCTACCAATGAACCGAAGACGACTATCCGCCTTCCCCACAACTGCCATTACATGCTTGTCCCACTTCATATCGCTCTGCAATGTTACGCCCAAATATTAATTCGACGTGACTGTGTCAAGCGCTACATTACTAATGGAGTTTTCGAACATTACTGGATACTTTTTCCTATTCATCTGCATTAATTTACATTTATCTATATTTAGAGTTAGCTGCCATTCTTTACACCAATCACAAATCCTGTCCAAGTCATCTTGTATCCTCCTACAGTCACTCAACGACGACATCTTCCCGTACGCCACAGCATCATCAGCAAACAGTCTCACATTGCTATCCACCCTGTCCAAAAGATCATTTACGTAGATAGAAAACAACAGCGGACCTACCACACTTCCCTGGGGCACTCCAGATGATACCCTCACCTGCGATGAACACTCACCATCGAGGACAACGTACTGGGTTCTATTACTTAAGAAGTCTTCGAGCCACTCACATACTTCGGGACCAATCCCATATGCTCGTACCTTAGTTAGGAGTCTGCAGTGGGGCACCGAGTCAAACGCATTCCGGAAGTCAAGGAATATGGCATCCGTCTGATACCCTTCATCCATGGTTCGCAAGATATGATGTGAAAAAAGGACGAGTTGCGTTTCGCAGAAGCGATGCTTTCTAAAGACGTTCTGATGCATGGACAGCAACTTCTCTGTCTCAAGGAAATTCATTATATTCGAACTGAGAATATGTTCGAGAATCCTGCAACAAACCGATGTTAAGGATATTGGTCTGTAATTTTGAGGATCCGTCCTTCTACCCTTCTTATATACAAGCGTCACCTGCGATTTTTTCCAGTCGCTCGGGACTTTACGTTGGGCAAGAGATTCGCGATTCACTCATATTCTTTCTTCTTCTCACGGCATTACAACCCTGTGTGGGTTTTAGCCTCTTCAATAAGTTTCCTCCATTCTGCCCTCTTCAGCAAGGTTCTCCGCTACCCTAGGACTCTGAGAAATTTTATATTTCTTCCACATCATCTATCCACCGTTCTCGTGGCCTTCCGCTCTGTTTTCTTCCGGTTGGCTCCATTCAAAAATCTTTTTAATTGTTCTTCCACTAGCCATGCTGAGGACACTTTTTATAATTCTTACCTTGTCAGCTCCACGTATGACGCGATTCAGTATTCGTCCTTGGTCTCCAAAAACCATTATTATCCTGAACTGCCCTTTAGATCTTGCGCAGCACTCTACGTTCAGGTATCCTGAGCTGCTGCTCATCAACACATCGTTAGCGTCCATGTCTTACATCCATAGGTTACGAATGGCCTGATTATAACCGTCTATATTTGCAGCTTCAGCTGCCTGTTTAATAACCTAGAGGCCAACAATTTCTTCAACGTGTGGAAGTATCTGTTACCACTTATGATGCGCAGTTTTATTTCAGTTAATATGGAATTTGTGCTGTTAATATTAGCGCCTAAATAGTCAAAGTTCTGCACATGTTGAAAACTGATACCGTCTGCTGATAGTTTATCCAAGTTATTATTTTCCTTCGGTGGTGAAATTCATGTACTTAGTCGTTGTTTCATTTATACACTAATGGCCATTGAAACTGCTACTCCAAGAAGAAATGCAGCTGATAAACGGGTATTCATTGGACAAATATATTATATTAGAACTGGCATGTGATTACATTTTCACGCAATTTGGGTGCAGAGATCCTGAGAAATCAGTACCCAGAACAACCACCTTTGGCCGTAATAACTTCTTCCATACAACTGGGCATTGAGTCAAACAGAGCTTGGATGGCGTGTACAGGTACAGCTGTCCATGCAGCTTCAACGCGATACCACAGTTCATTAAGAGTAGTGACTGGCGTATTGTGACGAGCCAGTTGCTCGGCCACCATTGACCAGATGTTTCCAATTGGTGAGAGATCTGGAGAATGTGCTGGACAGGGCAGCAGTCGAATATTTTCTGTAACCAGAAAGGCCAGTACAGGATCTACAACATGCCGTCGTGCATTATCCTGCTGAACTGTAGGGTTTCGCAGGGATCAAATGGAGGGTAGAGCCACGGGTCGTAACACATCTGAAATGTAACGTCCACTGTTCAAAGTGCCGTCAATGCGAACAAGAGGTGACCGAGACATGTAACCAATGGCACCCCATACCATCACGCCGGGTGATACGCCAGTATGGCGATGACGAATACACGCTTCCAATGTGCGTTCACCGCGATGTCGCCAAATACGAATGCGACCATCATGATGCTGTAAACAGAACCTGAATCCATCCGCAAAAATGATGTTTTGCCATTCGTGCACCCTCGTTCGTCGTTAAGTACACCATCACAGGCGCTCCTGTCTGTGATGCAGCGTCAAGGGTAACCGCAGCCATGGTCTCCGAGCTGATAGTCCATGCTGCTGCAAACGTCGTCGAACTGTTCGTGCAGATGGTTGTTGTCTTGCAAACGTCCTCGTCTGTTGACTCAGGGATCGAGACGTCATGCGAGTAAGATGCCTGTCATCTCGACTGCTAGTGATACGAGGCCGTTGGGATCCAGCACGGCGTTCCGTATTACCCTCCTGAACCCACCGATACCATAATCTTCTAATCGTCATTGGATCTCGACCAACGCGAGCAGCAACGTCGCGGTACGATAAACCGCAATCGCGATAGGCTACAATCCGACTTTTATCAAAGTCGGAAACGTGTTGATACGCATTTCTCCTCCTTACACGAGGCATCACAACAACGTTTCACGAGGCAACGCCGGTCAACTGCTGTTTGTGTATGAGAAATCAGTTGGAAACTTTCCTCATGTCAGGCGCCAACCCTGTGTGAATTCTCTGAAACGCTAATAATTTGCATATCACAGCATCTTCTTCCTGTTGGTTAAATTTCGCGTCTGTAGCACGTCATCTTCGTTGTGTAGCAATTCTGAAGACCAGTAGTGTAGAAAGGCCTCTAGGTTCTGTGGCTTCTTTCAGCTCGCATATTGTCCTCTATAGTGATACCCTTCTTCTATTAATAACGGCTACATCATCAGCATATGTATACATCTGAGTCGACTTTTTTCCTATGTAAGCAGATGTCTGAAGCTTTCGCACGACTGCTTGAAGTTACAGATTGAAAAGCACTGTAGAGAGCGCGTCCCCTTGTCTGACTCCTTTACTAATGCTAAATTATTTGCTTAGTTCTCCATCCACTCGCACTGCAGCCTTGGAATCGGCCAATGTTGCTTGATCTACCAAGCAGCAGCAAATTATTTAACATTTGCCCTCTATCCAGACTATCCAAAGCCTGCTTAAAGTCTACGTAGAGGTTGTGAAGCTCAGTTTTATATGCCCTTTCATGTATTTGCCTCAACACAAATATCTGGTCTGCTGTTCACCTATCAGGCTGAAATTCACACTGATACTCCCCCAGAATCTCTTCTGCGTATGGTGCTAAAACTCATTCATATTTGCACAGTCAAATTCAGATCACGCCAGAGACAGAGGCAAAAGCAGAAAGCGAGGGAGTTATGTCGCAAGTAGGTCAGGTCGACGACACTCTCTGCCAGGGTAGGATCCGCATTCAGCAGAAAGTAGATTCCAACACAAAACCAAAGGAGGCGAGACAAGTATATTCCTTAGCTTGTGAAACATGTTGCAAGAGACTCTGTCTCTTTTCACAAGAGCACATAGCGAGAGACTGACACAGCAGTTAACATACTGGTAACAGACTAGTAGAATTAAGAGGACGCTTTCGGTCATTTTTTCGGAGCCTTGCATCATATCCTCATCCTAGATCCCTTTAAATACTCCAGCTCTCCATCGCTCGAGTGGTTCGCTGGGATCGATGGCATTCACAGTAACAGCATTCGACTCCATGATTACGAAACTGTAGTGAACCTATGTCCTAGATGTTACAGCACAGTCAGTGAACCAGGCGAAGATGTACTCAAGATGATGGCCTTCACCTGTTGAACTCCATGTACCATCTACTGATGCACAAACTGAGTGGCCTCCGACAACAGCACATCGCAGGGTGCTGTCAATACCAGATTTCAACGCGGAATCCAGAGACAAGACTTCTTGGGTTCCATGTTCCTGTTCGATACTCAGATGCCTTTGGGTGCTGACACCTACCAGGGATAGGGAGGAAAGCAACTGATCACAGGACTACCGGCACCAGATACATCGTGCACGGGTCATCAATGGTCATCGCAGAATTCGGAGAGGCACCGAGTGCACACCACCAACCACCAGAAACTGGTAGTATGACCCCACGTCAGGGTCCCTGACATCATTCCCTGGGCACGCAACTAATTTGCTGAGCTGAATGAGCAACAGCGGAAGCTGGCGGTGGAGAACGACGATTTGTAAACACTCGTAGTTAACCAACTCTGAAAGTGCTATTCTAGCGTCGAAGTCACAGGTTCCCAATAGCTACCCTGACTTCACGCAGACACGTAGAGCCAACTGTTTAATTTATTGTGATGTTAGAACGTGAACTGTCATTTCGCATTAGCAAACGTTGGATGGAAAGACGGGAAATTCGCGTTTCACTTACCGTCGACATTTGCGAGAGCGAAACGCCCCCGAATTTTTTTTATGTGAAAACTCTTAAATGTCTACATATTCATTTCTCAACGTAGTCATCCTGGTGACGAACATATTCCTCCCAACAAGAGCCCAGTTTGTTGATACCGTCAGTGTAGATGTGTAGAATGTCTGACTTTGTTAACGGAGCCACAAGCCCGCTTCTGCTTGCACGGCTTCATCACTATCACAGTGAAGTCCTAGAAGGTATTTTTTAAGTGACATCTTGGGCTTTCGGGTGTTCTGCCGGATATCAGCGGCGTACTTTCACGATATTTCGGTAGCGTAACTCGTTACCTTCATCGGGTGCGACCTGAGACTGCTCCTCGAGTGGACCTGTTCCATTATTTATATCTGTGGCCTTCCCCCTTCACCAGGCGTTCCCTCTGCGGTCCGCGCCCGCTCGCTGCGATCTTCTGGAACATTGCCGTTCCCTTTTCCGTCCGCTGCAGTCCTGGGTGTTCTCTTTGCGGTCCACGCCCGCCAGACACGCTCCTGGGTGTTCGAAGTTCGGTCTGGTGCGTTTGTAATCCCGTCTTTTAAGTTTTGGAAACAGATGAAAATCGGATGGCTCCAAGTGCGGACTGTCTGGAGAATGATCGATGGCAGGGAACACCAAGGCGTCGGATTATTGCAGATGTCGCGGTGTTAGTGTTCGATCTGGCACTGCCAGGCTGAAGGAGAGGGTGCTCTATGTGTGGACGAACTCTTCTGCGGTTATAAACTCGATTACTACACCGACATAGTTACGTTACATACCGACCCGCCAGGGTAGCCGAGAGGGCTAACGCGCTGCTTCCTGGACTCGGGTAGGCGCGCCGGCCCCGGATGTGGTTTTTAGGCGGTTTTCCACATCCCGCTAGGTGAATATCAGGCTGGTCCCCATGTTCTGCCTTAGTTACACGGCTCGCGGACATCTGAACACTCGACGCAGACAGTTGGGGTGCACTAATTCCGTCCTGGGGGGTACGGGGTGGCGGCAGGAAGGGCATGCGGCCACCCCTTAAGCAGTAATACGCCAAATCCAGTTAACGATGGCTGATCCTGCGTAACTGCGGGACAAGGCTCAAGCGATAGAATAGTTACGTTACATACCGCCATGTTGCAGACTACAATTCGGATCCCGCTGGCGGCAGAGGGTTGCAACGTGCGTCAGCGAAGGGGAAACTTGACCGAATAATATGCATGAAATATAACGCCTCAACCGATATTGAGAACAGAGTAACAAATTCGGAGGCATTACTTTTCAGCACGCCCTAGTAGATTATCAGAGATGGAGCACAACAAACTATATGACGGAAGAAGAACCTAATAGTGTACGTGGCTTGACGCGGCTGCTTCGAGCATTCACCACAGCCAATCATGTAACGTGAATACACATCCTTACAGCAACCCCCGAGCTTCCCATAGCTCTTTAGAAGACTTTAGTTTTCTCTCACTTATCTTCAGTTACCTCCTCCAGTAGATTTTTGCTACAGTGCTGTAAGGTGACAAGATTTTTGTTTCGCTATAGCAAGTGTACGTTAGTCGAGGTTTCTAGCCGTTTTCTCTCAAATACAAGTTCCTCAAAAAAACGGGTACGTATAACATGACCATGACTAAATATTTCGCCGGCCGATGTGGCCGAGGCGTTCTAGGCACTTCAGTCTGGAACCGCGCGACCGCTACGGTCGCAGGGTCGACTCCTGCCTCGGGCATGGATGTGTGTGATGTCCTTAGGTTAGTTAGGTTTAAGTAGTTCTAAGTTCTAGGGAGGGCACTTATGACCTCAGATGTTAAGTCCCATAGGGCTCAGAAACATTTGAACTAAATATTTCCGTTGGTATGTGCAGATGATAGTAGTTGAATGGGGCCTACACCCTAGGAAATCACGGATTTCGGTTATCAACAAGTCTACATCTACACACATATTCCGCAAGCTACCGTATGGTGCGTGGCGGAGGGTACCTTGTATTGCTACTGGGCATTTCCTTTCCTGTTCCACTCGTAAACAGAGCGCAAGAAAAACGACTGCCTGTATGCCTCCGCATGAGCCCTAATTTCTCGTATCTTAACTTCATGGTGGTCCTTACGCGAAATGTATGTTGGTGGCAGTAGAATCTTTCTGCACTCAGCTTCAAATGCCGGTTCTCTAAATTTTCTCAATAATGTTCCTCGAAAAGACCTTAGTCTTCCTTCCAGGGATTCCATTTGGGTACCCGAAGCATTCCATAATACAAGCATCTTGTTCGAACGTACCGGTGGCAAACGTAGCAGCCTGCCTATGAATTGCTTCGACGTCTTCCTTCAATCTGACCTCGCATTGATCCCAAACCCTCGAGCGCTACTCAAGAATAGGACACACTAGCGCCCTATATGCGATTTCCTTTACAAATGAACCACACTTAACCAGAATTCTTCCAATAAACCGAAGTCGACCATTCGCTTTTCCTACCAGAATCTTCACATGCTCACTCCATTTCATATCGCTTTGCAACGGCACACCCAGATATTTAAACCACATGAATCGAACGTTACGGGTTTGTTTCTTCTACTCGTCCGCAGTGATTTACATTTTTCTACATTTAGTTGCTGCCATTCATCACACAAACTTCATATTTTGTCTAAATCGCCTTGTATGCTCCTACAGTCACTCAAATTCGACCCCTTACCGTACACTACAGCATCTTCAGCAAACAAGCGCAGATTGGTGCCCAGCCTGCCCGCCAAATAATTTATATATTGTAGTTAGAAAATAATGGCCGTCCTGCCACCCTTCTCTGGGGCATTCCAAAAGATACCCTTGTCTCTGATGAACTCTTGCCGTAGAGGACAACATACTGGGTTCTATTACTTAAGAAGTCTTCGAGCCATTCACTTGTATGAGACCTATTCCATATACTTGTACCTTCGTTAACACTCTGAAGTGTGTCAAATACTTTTCAGAAATGAGTTTCGCACGAGCGATGCTTTCTAAAATCGTGCTGATTCGTGGGCATAAGTTTCTAGATCTTATGGAAATTTATTATATTCGAAATGAGCATACGTTCAAGAATTCTGCAACAAAACGGTTAACCCAACAGACAACACACTATGATGTAAGAAACTTATTTTCTTGTTTTATTTATTATGTTTTTTGGTAAAAGTGAATCTAGTATTCAACTTCTAATTTCCCATGAGCAACGTTTCACCTCTCCTTGTGCCTTACTAATAATAATGATATTTTCCAGCTGAAATGCGCTACGTTACTGGGCAAAGACGGTCCACGATTGAGCTTGAAAATGTTATGAACAATGTCAGTGGATGACCTGAACACCTATATCTTTATACACGGGTAAAGCTCTAGATATGCGTGATACTGTCTCTAATCTGCAACGAGCAAGCAGCTATTAGCAGTTTTCTAGGAAGTGCAGTTGGATGTATCTTTCTCCTCCTCTTGTTTCTTCTTCTTCTCCTTTTTCTTCCACGTCAAGGAATCGGTGTCGACCTGTTCCGAGACAAAAGGAATTAAGACACCTTTTGCCTTCATTTCTTCACTGGCCGTCCTGAATTCCGTCTTCCAGATTAGTTAAAATGTAATGCCTGCCATGCTAAGTGCTCAGGTAGCATCCTTTTGATATGGTCATACTTTCTTAAGATTCCGTATTTGAATCGGTAAGGACGGAACCCTTATTGAATCACCTTGCTGTCTGTCTGTCCTTCCGTCTGTCTGTTCGACTATTAAGGAGTATTTTTTTCAGGAACTGATAGCCATATCAAGTTGAAACTTATTTCACGTACTGAGGTCTACGGTCCCTTGGTGGTGTAAAAAATTGAAGCTTATAAGTCAATGCAACCAAAAGGTGTGACCATTTGTATCTTATGTTTTGATACTCGCTAAGTCACTTACCAATTCCATATAGTACTTCTCCTTGTCCCTGAATCATGAAAATTGGCAAGAGAAAAGGCTTCACAGTAAAAGTAAACGAAAAATCCCTAAAATTTTAACTTGTGATTATATCAGACAAGAAAAAAATTTTGTCATTTGCTATCCAACTGTCGTCTGCTCAGACCCCTATTTTCCGGAGCGGATAGACTTATGAATTTGAAATTTATGTCATACTCAAGTCCACGGACCCACGGAAGCGAAAAACATTTAAGATTCTACCTCAGTACAATCAAAAGATACGCTGATTTGTGTCACATATTTTGATACCTTGCCAGTATCGGTATCGATAATAGGCGAAAATCGTCGAAATCTGGGTATGGATGAACATTCTATATACATAATTAAGCTTGTACGTCACCCTCGGTGCGCGAGTAGTGCCTGATCTTTTCTGTCATTGTGTTTTTACATGTTGTTGCTGTCTTATGCTTTCACTTCGCAGACCGAGAAATGAAATCAGGAGTCTCGCCTCAGTGGCTCCAATTCCTTGTTCTTCTTATTTGCTTGAATCCAGTTCTCACTACGATTCATAAGAGCGGACTTAGCCACCATCTTATATAGTTAAAGTGTTGTCTCTTTCCCCATAATTCTGCCATGATATGCCCTTATATTACGATAGTAGCGTTATATTATTGTATATTTTGAACCACGTCTGCCATCCTATTCAAATATATCGTGCATCGTCTAACTATTTATGTTAATGTGTATGTGGAATTCGCGAAATGATACCGCCTTGCCCTCTCAGGAAAAAGGATTAGATAATAAGAATCTTTGTTAAAACTGATTCCCAGTTTCGGCTTTACACCCATTACCACATCTAAAAGTTACAGCAGTAGCATGCAGATGGGAAGTCAGTACATCACAGATCCACTGAAACATTAATACGGAGCATTTTAAATTGCTATTAGCAAAGAAGCAGTGGGCTCCATTGTTATTGGTTATAAGTCTCCTAATTTACCTGACCTTATGTTTATCTTAAAATACTGCTTACTATCCTGTGGTGTGATTTTTTATTCCGTTGGCTTTGTATCCCCTTTTAAATGTGTAGTGAATATCGATGTTTGGGTACAAGCCTATATTATCTTCTACTTCTTTTTGAGACAACAGTTGTTGATGTTTCTAAGTTTCATTTGACTACGTATCTTTTAATTTCATAGTCAGCAATAGTAACTTCTCATAACGTGGAATCTCCTTTATTTCTGTCTACTTCATGCTCAAAAATATCCGAACGACGTAAATAAGCGTTCCGCCTGATTTGCATGCATCAATCATAACGTGACAGACTTTCAGGGTGTCTAATCTCTTTTTGTTACAGTCGTTTGACCATACAAAATGAATAACACAACGGGGCATTAGACAAATTCATGCTAAATGTCAATTAATACCGCGATACCGCCGATATCAGGAAACGCGGTATTGGAGATAAGGTAGCCCTTAATGCTTGTAAACTCATATTTATTACAAAAAGTGACATTTCAAAAATGTTACCCGCCTCATAAGCATCTGAGACAAATGATGCCCGTAAATCCATCACGCAAATCAACCCGTAATCTTTACTTGAAACCAATTCTTTTTTGAGAGTAAGAGATTTTCAAAGATATCTGCACTCCCAGAATTCGATGATAATAAGTATTTTAGTTGTCCTATTAACCGTCGTTTCTTTGGTGAGTGGTTCCACATAACGTGGTCAATGAACTAACCACTCATAAAAACGACGGTTAACCTCACCATCAACAGCGTTCCGTTATTAGCTTCATTGTACACATGATGGCAGGCGGATCTACAGTGAACAAAAGTATCCGGACACCCCAAAAACATACGTTTTTCATATTAAGTGGATTTTGCTGCCACCCACTGTCAGGTACTCCATATCAGCGACCTTGGTAGTCATTAGACATCGTGAGAGAGCAGAATGGGTCGCTCCGTGGAACTCACGGATTTCGGACGTGGTCAGGTGATTGGCACTTATGTTATACGTCTGTATGCGAGATTTCCACACTCCTAGACATCCCTAGATCCACTGTTTCCGATGTCATAGTGAAGTGGAAACGTGAAGGGACACGTACAGCACAAAAGCGTACAGGCCGACCTTGTCTGTTGACTGACAGAGACCGCCGACAGCTGAAGAGATTCGTAATGTGTAATAGGCAGACATCTATCCAGACCATCATACAGGAATTCCAGACTGCATCATGGTCCACTGCAAGTACTATGACAGTTAGGCGGGAGTTGAAAAAACTTGGATTTCATGGTCGATCGGCTGCTCATAAGCCACACATCACGCCGGTAACTGCCAAATGACGCCTCACTTGGTGTAAGGAGCGTAAACATTGGACGATTGAACAGTGGAAAAACGTTGTGTTCAGTGACGAATCACGGTACACAATGTGGCGATCCGATGGCAGGGTGTGGATATGGTGAATGCCCGGTGAACTTCATCTGCCAGCTTGTGTAGTGCCAACAGCAAACTTCCGAGGCTGTGGCGTTATGGTGTGGTCGTGTTTTTCGTGGAGGGGGTTTGCAACCCATGTTGTTTTGCGTAGCATTTTCACAGCAGAGGCCTACATTGATGTTTTAAGCACCTTCTTGCTTCCCACTGTTGAAGAGCAATTCGGGGATGGCGATTGCATCTTTCAACACGATCGAGCACTTCTTCATCATAATGTACGACCTGTGGCGGTGTGGTTGCACGACAATAACATCCCTGTAATGGACTGGTCTGCACAGAGTCCTGACATTTATCATATAGAACACCTTTTGGATGTTTTGGAACACCGACTTCGTGCCAGGCCTCACCGACCGACATCGATGCCTCTCCTCAGTGCAGCACTCTGTGAAGAATGGGCTGCCATTTCCCAAGAAAGCTTCCAGCACCTGATTGAACGTATGCCTGAGGGAGTGGAAGCTGTGGAGGGAGGAGGGGGGGGGGGCAACACCATACTGAATTCCAGCATTACCAGTGGAGGGTGTCACGAACTTGTAAGTCATTTTCAACCAGGTATCCTGATACTTTTGATCACATAGTGTATTTGCGCCACCATGTCTTTTTCCCTTGCAGCTCAAATACTGGCGATAATTTTGAATGTGTACAGGACTCGAAATGGCAACTTCTGCTTCAACCGCCATTATTTTAGCGTTAGCCATCTTGGCTGCAAACTAACGTACCTTGTCTTTGTAAATCTCAGATCATGTCGTTACATATTTTCCTTTAAGCATTACAACTGGCCTGCAACAAACAATGTATTAAACAAGATATCACGGAATTAGGAAACAGCCTAACATCTGAAAATTCAAGCAGACTAAAATTGGTCACCAGACCGACATTCGAATTCAGTACCTTTGTCGTTTTCGCGAAAGAGCCCTGCCGCTGTGCTGTTTAAGTATGACTCAGAATCTCTCCTCTCGGCTGTATTTCCAACAGTTCCTCATCTCCTACCTTTCAAACTTAACAGAGGCTGTCCTCCAAACCTCGCGTAACTAATACTCCTGGAAGAAAGAAAGTAGCAGAGACTTGTCATAGCCACAGCCTGGGGAAGGTTTCCAGAAGGAAATTTTCACTCCGCAGCGGAATATGCGCTGATATGGAACTTCCTGGCAGATTAAAACTATGTGCTGGACCGAGACCGTATCTTTCCGCGAGCAAGTCTACTTGTCAGCGAAATTCAAAAGGTCCCGAGTTGTGTCTCAGTCCGGCATATAGTTTTCATCCTCCAGAAATTCAAATGAAACTATATGGTTCCAGAGACCTCTTCAAGTCTAAAACATCCAAGATGTATATATGCAGACCAACGTGACCAGTTAAAATTTGTACCATGGCCCAGGTTTTCTGATCTGTAGGCAGATGTACTAACCAGTATCCCACTATGGCTTTTCACCACAGCACAGTTTACTCTAGCATTCCTCCCTCCTCAATCCTAATTCCCATTCACTCATCATCCCACTTGGTATTCCCTCTATTCTATCGCTCTAATCGCTTGCGCCTTGTCCCGCGGTTATGCAGGGCCGGCCATCGTGAATCGAAATTGGCATGTTAATTTTAAGGGGTGGCCGGATGCCCTTCTTGCCGCCACCCCATAGTCCCCAGGACGGAATTAGTGTACCCCAACTGTCTGTGTCTAGTGGAATCCATGAAATAGTGTGAAAGTGTTCAGATGTCTGTGAGCTGTGTAACTGAGGCAGAACGTGGGGACCAGCCCAGTATTCACCTAGCAGGATGTGGAAAACCGCATAAAAACCACATCCAGGCTGGCCGGCACACCGGCTCTCGTCGTCAATCCGCCAGGCGGATTCTATCCGGGGCCGGCGCACCTACCCAAGTCCTGGAAGTAGCGCGTTAGCGCTCTCAGCTACCCTGGCGTGTCCACTAGGTATTCCCTATAAACAGGAAAAACTATTGCATAGGCTCTCCAACCGTATTGCAATAGCACCTCAGCATCGAATGAAATGAGGGATCCTTCCTGAAACACAGGTATAGGGCGGAGGTGTGAATGGGAATCTGGACTGAGGAGGGAGGTGTGCGACGGCAGCAAGTGTAACTGCGGACAGCCACTGTGCCAGGACGGCGTAGTGGTTGGTCTGTCTGACTAGTGAGCAGGAGACCTGGGTTAGAATCCTGGCACTGGTACAAATTTTCATTCGTCGCTTTAGTGTGCATACATACTGCCAGGACGTATCGTATCAGAGCACATTCCGCAGCAGAGTGAAGTTTTCACTCCAGCATACCTTTTTTTTTTGGGGGGGGGGGGGGGGAAGACGGCTGTGTTATCCTTTCTGATAAATGCATGAGCCTGTGTTTCTGTTAATAACTATGTACCGCTACCAGGAATGTACTCATAGGCCAGTATCTGCGATTTATTTTGTTTCGCGAGCAGTCGAGATGGCAGACCGAAAAATGTGCAGAGGGTGAAGGGGAGATAACACTCGCTGGGCTGGCAGGAGGACATTCAATATTCAGAAGTTATTCGCTATTGGCGATTAGCGTGCATGTCAGTGGTGGCAGCGACGCACACAAAGGGCGGGAGCCGTAATGCTCGCTGAGTAATAAGTCAGCCGCGTTGGGCGCCAGGCTGCCGGGTGACGCGAATGTCACGCCATGGCTCTGTTACGGTGGGAGCGTGGTGGATCTGCTGTGATAGCAACGTGTGATTTGATTTTTTTTTTTCTAGCAACACGTCCCTGATCCGCACCGATGGCACTATGTATCTACTTAGTGGACATGGGATCAAAACACCTACAATACTTCCTTGGTGAATCCCAGGACCGGTTTAAGGCCCAAGGGTCACAAGCCATCACTTGGAGCACCAAGCTGAGAAGGGCGTCAGAGGTGCCCAAATGCATGATTTGTATACAGTGCGTATCGTAGTCACGAGGGGCGTTCAATAAGCAAGGCAGCACATTTTCTTTCTCGGCTAGTTTTTGCGTCCCAAGCAGAGCTGCTATTGAGTTTCTTTGTAAGTAGGCTGTTTAGGTTTTTTTATTGGTAACGCCACCTCTGTATGAAAATCACTGGCTGTGCTGTGTGCAGTCTGTGGCTGCTTTGCATTGTTGTAACACTCGCCATTGTAGTGTTGGGCAGCGGCAGCTGGATGTGAACAGCGCGTAGCGTTGCGCAGTTGGAGGTGAGCCGCCAGCAGTGGTGGATGTGGGGAGAGAGATGGCGGAGTTTTGTAATTTGTGATGAACTGCTATATTTATTATGACTTTTGATGATATCAAGGTAAATACATTGTTTTTTCTCTATTAATATCTTTCATTTGCTAACTATCCCTATCAGTAGTTAGTGCCTTCCATAGTTTGAATCTTTTATTTAGCTGGCAGTAGTGGCGCTCGCTGTATTGCAGTAGCTTGAGCAGCGAAGATTTTTGTGAGGTAAGTGATTTGTGAAAGGTATAGTTTAATGTTAGTCAGGGCCATTCTTTTGTAGGGAATTTTGAAAGTCAGATTGCGTTGCGCTAACAAAATATTGTGTGTCAGTTTAAGCACAGTCTTGTATTAATTCTTCAAAGGGGACGTTTCATATGTCGACCCTTAGCCGAGGATGCCTCACTGGAATCTTCTGATCTTTTTTGTAGTTTGTGTAATTAGTGTAGATTTTATTTATTGCTAGCGCGTAATTGTAGAGAAAATCTCCTTTGTAGTTGCAGACTTTCATTGTTGTACAGTAAAACAGTTGTGGCATGCATGTAGATTTGCACCAAGTATTTCGCAGCTGCAATTAACTAGATATTATTTTCAGTGCTATGTTAATGTGTTCTCTTATTTTTGATCTTCAAATTGTGTTTTTCTGTGTTGTCGTGTAAAATACTGTGACAATAATGGCGTGTGAAAAACGTAATACTAGGCTCCAAAGTAAACTGAGAAATGACAGTGAAAATGAAAGCAGTGTGTTAGCGCCACCGAGTAATGAATTAACTGATGTTCAAAGTAGTAATTTGGTAATTGTGCATATGGAAATGGAGCGGGCTGCAAACAATGGTGTAGACAGTGAAACAGGTAGTGAACAGGGAAGCATTATCGATCAATCGGTCGGCAACAGCTCGCCTCAGGAATCCGGAATGACAGGACACAATTTCGCAAATACTGTAGATTCAGGTTTTGGGTTATCACCGTTTTCTCAAATAAGTCAAGACACATTTTCTGCTTGTCAAAATGTGAATGTTGCCGGTGCAAATGCAGTGCCGAAAAGCGTAGAGAAACAGATTCCAGACACTAATACATTATTATTGCAATTAATGCAACAAATGGAACAAAATCAGAGACAAACACAGCAACAGTTAGACACAATGGAACAAAATCAGAGACAAAAACAGCAAAAGCTTCAAAAGTTAGACACAGTGGAACAAAATCTTAAAAAGTTAGACTCATTGGAACAAACACTTGAACAAACACGTGAAGATTTAACTACCGAGTTACATAACATTGAATCGAAATGTCAAAAAGTCTGTAATGACGTAAAAATCACAAATTTGTGAGCATTTTCAACCTTTTTTTTTTTTTTGTGGCATGAAAATGCATTACAGAATCACGAAACAGCCATAAAAGAACTGCAAACCATTGTCCATGAAAATCATGAGACCTTGTGGGCTATAACTGACTCAGTTGCATCTACCGATTCGGTTACGCAACTTGCAAAAACTCAGGAAAACTTAAAGGACACAGTAGATTCGATTTCAACACAAATGGACACTCTGAAACTTGGTTCAGAAAAACACACTGAGGAAATGTGTTCACTATCGGAGAAAGTAGCCGAACTTTCGGATCAGGTCACTAACTTATCTACAAAGGTAGATGATGATCTGAATGACACAAGACCTGTAGCCTTCACTGACACAGAAGAGTATGAACAAATTAGAAAATTCAAACAGAATCAAAATCAAATCAATACACAGTACAAAAGAGAAATCCGGGAAGTACAAGATCAGCTGACACAGGTAATACAAGAATTACGTATTTCAGAGGATACTCGCGCCCCAATACGGGAAGAGGGACACAGAAATACGGAACAGCCACAAAATAATAACACAGGGCATTTCGGAAGTTATGAAAGAAATTGGCAAGGTGCACCGAATTTTGAAATGGAACCGCCGAAACGACGTAACAATGACCGATATGCGACTCGCCGACATGATGACTTTGACTATAAGCTGTTCATTACTACACGTAAATTCAAAACATTTAAGAATTCTGGCAACGACATTCATCCACAAGCATGGCTCCATCAATTCTCTCATTGTTTTCCTCCCAACTGGTCGTTAGAACACAGATTAGAATTTATGTGTGGCTACTTAGAGAATGAACCAGCTGTAAGAATGCGATCGGTCATTCACGATTGTCACAGTGAAGGAGAATTTTACCATGCCTTCCTCTCAGCATATTGGTCTCAAGCCACACAAGACCGAGTAAAACATAGCATCATAATGATGAAACGTTTCGAACAATCTGAATTTTCCAGTCTTATGAAATATTTTGAAGACATGTTGCATAAGAATCAGTATCTTTCAAACCCATACAGCCCCTCAGAACTCATCCGCATTTGCTTAATCAAACTGCCTGAACATTTACGACATATTATTTTAGCAGGACGTTGCAAAGATGACATTGAAGCTTTTCAGGGTCTGTTACAAGAATTGGAAATTGACACTGACAATCGGGGAACGCGGAAACAGGAGCACAACAACTACAGGTCACATCTGTCACAATTCCACGATGAAAGAAATAATAACTGGACACGACAAGGCTATTCTCACAACGCAAATCGTGACCGAAACAGACACCACCCGTATTACAACCGTTGGCAGAGTAGTAATAATTACAGGGAAAGATCACCTCTCCGCAGTAGTGACTATCACAGAGACAATCAGAGAAACAGACAATATGGGAACCAAAATAAATACTATCAAGGGAGACAGAATAACTTTAGACGCAACGGACCAGCGCGCAGTTACGATTCAGGGAGAAATTCTCCACCATGTGACCGACAAGAAAGAAACTATGGAATCTACCGACATGACGACAGACGATATGATCGTAACGACAGACCTGAATTGCATCAGAAATGGCGGGATTCAAACAGAGCAGGGCCCTCTCGTCACGGTGAATTTGTAGAAGTTAGGTCTCCAAATCCCAATAACGACGCTCGCCAACAAAGAGACAATAGGCAATGACTCACACCGCTGGCAGCCACAAAACGTTCTTATGACACTAACAACGCATTTGCCGTAGCTAGTAATTACGTAAAAATGGAAGACATTAGGGACATCTTACTCCAGGAACACGACATAAAACATAACAACATTGCATATCCTGTGATTCACATTACAGTAAATGATGTAAAATTTACGGCAGTACTTGACTCTGGCAGTCCCATTTCAGTAATTAGTGGAACAGCCTTTCGTAAATGCAACAAATCGAACGATTGTCCCACACTTCCGTTACGTAAGATTAAATTACAAGGTGCAATCTTTGGAAAAAGTGTAGATGTACGCCAACAAACCAACTTAGAATTCTTTTGTCAAAGCCACAGCTTCTCTATGAGCTTTCTTATTGTTCCATTATTGTCGACGGAAATTATATTGGGAGTAGACTTTTTGAATGAATACAAAGCAATCTTAAACTTTCACGATGCTGAAATAAGTTTAGAAAAAGAAGGTAAGTCAGTAGCTTTGAAATTTGAAGATTGGCTCTCAAATCATGACGAAGAAATTAATCGGCTTTACCTTCTGTTAGATAACAGTTCGGAATTTTCTACGGAACTAGACCCTAACAATCACTCTGCAAGTACTGACAGGGATGATGTCGACGGCATATTTGACACTAATAAGTTAATTCAGAATAAAATTCAAACAATTGAGAATTGTAATGACACTGATAGGCAGGACCTTTTTGAGATTTTACAAGCACATTCCACAGTTTTTACTCATAAAATAGGAACAATCAAGGGATTTCAATACCAATTTCGTGTTCGTGAGCATACTAAATTTTGTGTTAGACCATATGTAATTCCAGCACATTATAGGGACCGTGTTAGAACAGAAATACAATCTATGCTCGACGAGGGCATTATTGAGCCTGCAGTAAGCTCATACAACAATCCATTACATGTTGTTGAGAAGAAAAATGGATCGATCAGGCTTGTCTTAGATTCGAGACAAATCAATACGTTCATTATTCCTGAAACAGACAGGCCGCAAACGTTGGAAGAACTTCTTCAAAATTTTAATGGTGTAAAAGTGTTGTCTTCCATTGATCTCAGATCCAGCTTTTATCAGATCGAACTTCATCCAGAATGTAGAAAATACACAGCTTTCCTTTGTTTCGGCGTTTGTTATCAGTTTCGGAAACTTCCCTTTGGTTTGAACATTTCTTCAGCAGCATTCATTCGCGGGCTCAATTCCATATTACCTGAGTTCTTAAAACGTCACATCACCTTATATGTGGACGATATTCTAATAGCAGAAGCTTCATGGGAACTACATCGCATCCTCAACAGTTTGTTACGTATTCTTGCAGAATCTGGAATTACAGTTAACTTGGAAAAGTCTGAATTCGGTAGGACAAAGGTGAAGTTTTTGGGACATATTGTTTCTTCTGAAGGCATTCAGCCGGATCCTGAAAAGTTAGAAGCAATCAGAGCCATTCCAGTTCCATCCACAAAAAGACAAGTCCGCAGTTTTCTAGGTCTCGTAAATTTTTACCGTCGTTTTCTAAATATGCAAATTCTTGTTACACCAAAACTTTGTTCCCTCACTGGAAAAAATACTATTTGGAACTGGGACGAACAAGCACAATTGGAATTCAATTCTTTGAAAGAAGCGTTACTTCACGCGCCAATCTTAGCTCATCCAGATCTGTCACAAGATTTCTGCCTTAGCACGGATTCTTCTAAAGTCGGTCTTGGTGCCCATTTATTTCAAGAAGCCATAGAAAATGACACTACCATTCAGAAAACCATTGCATTTGCTAGCCGAGTGCTAACAAAATCTGAAAAAAAATATTCCGTTACTGAATTAGAAGCTTTAGCTATCGTTTGGGCATTTAACAAATTCCGTTTCTTTCTTTCTGGTAAGCACGTAAAAGTATACAGTGATCATCGTGCATTACAATTTCTTATGTCTTCAAAATTAAATCATGACAGGTTAAAACGTTGGGCATTGCTTCTGCAAGTATTCCGCTTCACAATTGTCTACATTCCCGGCAAGGAGAACATTGTTGCGCACCGGCTGGGCTTGAGAAAAGTACCACAGAAGGCAACCTCGAGAAAAATTTCGGTATTCTTTACATTCAGAAAGTCGCCTTTGAAAACTTCATCACCACATCTTTAAAGGACATTGCTCATGAACAAGATAAAGATCCGATTTGGAAAGACATCAAGAGCAAATGGCATGAAAAGACACACACACAGATTCGGCATTATTATCTGGTTAGAAACAACATACTGTTCAAACGCTGCACTGTTGATGAAAAGCTATGGGTACTTTGCATTCCAGACGATTTTGTTAATAAGCTCATTTGGCACATTCATTTCAGCTACACACATTTTGGCCCACGAAAATGTTATCATATTCTTCGAACGACTTGTTATTTTAACAATATGGAAAAGCGAATTCGAAGAGTCTTGTCTATTTGTAAACTTTGTCAAAAGGCGAAACCATCTATTGTCTCACATCGTGCTCCGTTGTTTCCTATCATTCCTTCTAAATTAAAAGAATTTGCTGCTGTTGATCTCTTGGGACCACTTGTCAGAACATCTAATGGATTTTCGTACGTTCTAGTCGCTGTTGAACTTACTTCAAAATTTGTTTCTTTCACTCCGTTACGTAAAGCCACTGGACGATCTGTATCCAACGCCTTTGTTAAAAATTTCTTACGTGAAGTTGGCCACGTTGCTAAAGTCATTTCAGATAACGGACCGCAATTTAGATCTGCTGTTTGGTCACGCACGCTTCGGAATCATAAAATCAAACCTGTTTTTATTTCATTGTACTCACCACATTGTAACCCCTCCGAACGGATTATGAAAGAAATCAATAAGCTTTGCAGACTTTATTGTCACAGAAAGCATCAGCATTGGGACAGATATTTACACTTATTTCAAAACGTGCTGAATGAAATGCCTCACGACTCCACTGCTTTACCACCTACTCTTGTACTAAAGAATGAAGAACCACCGAACAGAATCAGAGAGCTTGTACCTTTCCCGAATGCACGTAAACTTCGACACAAAGACATAATTGATTTGGCTCTTAAAAATATAAAATCTGCAGCAGACAAAAGGAGAAACCTACACGGTAAAGCAAATGCAAAGAAGTTGTATATTGGTCAGAAAGTTCTCATTAAAGCTCATTCATTGTCACATAAGAAGAAACACTTGAGTCACAAATTCTTTCTAGTTTACAATGGACCTTATAGAATCCGACGTATACCACATGATAATTGCGTTGAAGTTGAAACTCTGCGTACTAGGAAGAGTAAAGGTTTACACCACATTTCACATGTAAAACCGTTTATTGAAAGATAATCTACTTTTTAACTTTGTCTTTGCCATAAAACTTTTCACTTCACATTTCTAGTATGCTTTGTCAGACTTAAGAAACTGTTAACATGCAACAATGTTTGAAGTTAAATTTCCAGTCTAGAACCTAGGGAACATTTTTAAACAGAAATTACGAATGCATTGTTATAGTGAACAGACGACACAGTGTTGTATTTGTACATTCTTGCTTGTTAGTTGCACGATTACGTAACGACTATCAGGCTTACATACTTAGGACACATACTGGTACTGCTAATGAGATTTTAATGCAACATTTTGGTTTACTTGAAAATACATTCTGGGTTTAATGTACTTTCTGTGAGACACCAGACGACACAGTGTTAGTTTATGTGACAGTTATACGATTTTATCACGACGCTACTAATGAGTGACAATTTACAATGTTGCTTTTGTAGTGTTTCTGTTTTATATCTGCACAGTTTTTCTCAATTATTCTGGAAAGTAAAACAGGTTTTAGTAGTAACTTTTGTGGTATAGCTGCTTTGCATTGTTGTAACACTCGCCATTGTAGTGTTGGGCAGTGGCAGCTGGATGTGAACAGCGCGTAGCGTTGCGCAGTTGGAGGTGAGCCGCCAGCAGTGGTGGATGTGGGGAGAGAGATGGCGGAGTTTTGTAATTTGTGATGAACTGCTATATTTATTATGACTTTTGATGATATCAAGGTAAATACATTGTTTGTTCTCTATTAATATCTTTCATTTGCTAACTATCCCTATCAGTAGTTAGTGCCTTCCATAGTTTGAATCTTTTATTTAGCTGGCAGTAGTGGCGCTCGCTGTATTGCAGTAGCTTGAGCAGCGAAGATTTTTGTGAGGTAAGTGATTTGTGAAAGGTATAGTTTAATGTTAGTCAGGGCCATTCTTTTGTAGGGAATTTTGAAAGTCAGATTGCGTTGCGCTAACAAAATATTGTGTGTCAGTTTAAGCACAGTCTTGTATAAATTCTTCAAAGGGGACGTTTCATCTTTTGGCGAAAAACCAGAGCATCGCATATATTCATAAGTGCATTCAGAATGCGGAGACCTGACAGCGATCAAAAGCACGGTCAGTTGTTGTGCTAGGCGTCTGTAATCATTGCAACAAGGTCGCGAAGCCTGTCCGATTCCCCACGTGGCGGCCGACCACACACAGCTGTAATTGAAATGGCTCTGAGCACTATGGGACTCAACATCTTAGGTCATAAGTCCCCTAGAACTTAGAACTACTTAAACCTAACTAACCTAAGGACATCGCACACACCCATGCCCGAGGCAGGATTCGAACCTGCGACCGTAGCAGTCCCGCGGTTCCGGACTGCAGCGCCAGAACCGCACGGCCACCGCGGCCGGCCCAGCTATGATTCCTACTGTGGGATCCTGAGCACTCGTCTCTTATAGGTGCTTAAAGGATGCTGCTTTCTCGGATAGCTTTTCAACATTCAAGCAAATCACATAAATGGCTTTTATTACAAATTAAGTAGGCTGACAATACTTTGGACTTTCAACGAGTTGTAGCAAGCGATGGGCGACACGCAAACAAAGTGCTTCGCTGTCTAGAATGTCCATGCAAGTCATTCACATACGCTCATACGTCACTGCTATAGTTAATATCACTGCTCTTGTTGGCCTCCCTGCTAGTGTCCGTCTTCTACTGCCCCGAGGCTGGCAGGAGCGGCGCTTATATTCTCTTCTACTAGACGCCGCTCCTAGTCTACGTGCTATTGGCTGACGTCGTCTCGTAGCCCTCTCTACTCTTGCGTTCTTCATCTTCGTGCCGGCGCTTGTCGTTAGGCCGGCACACCCGAAATGTTGGAACGTGCGCACACTCTCATTCGAGAAGATCGACGTATCGTAATCAAAAATCTCTCTGCTCAATTGGACATATCTGATGATAGTATTGCCACATTAGTCCATCAGTTGGGATACTCAAAGGTGTGTGCGTGCTGAGTTCCTCGCCGCATTCTAGAAGACCATAAAGATCAACGATGGACCATTTGTGCAGGACTGCTGCATGGCCCAACGGAGGCTGCAATCCTCGAGAAGCAGTACGTGGATGATGGGGAGGTCGTTGATGCAGCAAGACGCCGACCAGTAGAGTGGCACTTTAAGGATATATAGGCCCTCCCAGTAATGGGCTTCAGGCTGTCGCATTGAACGGAGATTATATTGGAAAATAGCGTTTTGTAGTCAGGACAATAGGGTCTATTGGAATCCTGAATAAGACCAATCTGCTTTCAGATTAAAGTATGCGGCGTTACTTGTTGAACGCTCCTAGTACTAGAGAAAACTGACACATGAAAGTGTGTAAGGGATAGGGAGCGAGAACACGAGGTTGTGTCTGTGTGTGTGGGGGGGGGGGGGGGGGGAGGATGGTTGGGGGACAAGAGGCACAAGTCCCTTGTGTTCACAAATGTTTTCTAAGCGGTGTTCACACTAGAGAGAAAAACACGACGGTGTATAGAAGAGGAAGAACATATGTACCGATGTACAGAATATGGTAATAATAGTTTCATGCGGCTGAATAGCTTGGTACAACTATTTAACCTTGACGCCACTTCGAAGATCTGTGTGTCCGTAACTACGCAGTTATCTAAATGGGGAAGGGGGACCTGTATTTTAACATGAAATGCGAACCATGTTTCGATTCTCGCCAGTTTCCACTTCAATGAGAGGTGAATTCCATATTAAAAGCCAAACCACGAAATTTGTGTACTATCGGGGAATTGGTCTAACGATCTTCAGGTTCGAGGCACAAGTTTTATCATTTTCTTTTTTTTTCACCTTCTGTCTTTCAATCTGTTTCTTTGGCACTTGTTTGTCAATCGTCTTGTGTAGATGTCGCGTAGCATCGTTCACAACGTCCGACAAGCAAAAGCACAAATATTTTTTTCTTGCCCAGTTTCGGTTGAAAAAATGCGGAATTTATTGTGGAGTGTCGTGGAACATTTTCATTTCAGCTCCTGTAGTTTGATGGAGTTCTGATATGTGACGGCGCTATACGTAGCCTTCAAAATGGCGTCTGCAAGGGAGGTGCGTTCCAAGCAGAGAACTGTCACTGAGTTTCTTTTGACGGAAAAGCAGAGCGTCGCAGGTATTCATAGGCACTTGCACAATATCTACGGAGACCTGGCAGTGGACAGCAGGATGAGTAGTTGATTGAGGCATCAGTTATTATCACAACAAGGTTGCGCAAACCTGTCCAGTCTCTCTTGTACAGGTCAGGTTCAAGCACCCTCAGATAATTGAAGAAATGCCTTCACGTGTTCATTGTCGCAAAAATGCAAACGAACTTCCCCTCCTCTATTATCCTCTATTACAACGTAAGGCCTCACACAAGTTGCACACCCGAGACGAGCCCACGAAACTCCATTGGACTGTTTTTCCTCATCCAACCTACAGCCCGGAGCACCTTCCGACTTCCATCTGATTGCCCAATGAACGATGCACTCCACGGGGACCGGTATGTGGATAATTGGGAGGTTATTGACGCAGTAAGACGTTGGCTCCGACGTCGTCCAGTGGAATGGTACCATGTGGGCATTGATGCCCTCCCTGTAAGGTGGCGTAAGACTGTCACGTTGACTGGAGATCAAGTTGAAAAATATGGTTCTGTGGGCAAAAGAGTGGCGAATAATATGGTGTATTCGAACCAGGAATAAAATCGATGTGCTTTAAAAAAAACACGGTTGCAGTATTTATTAAATGTCCTTCATTATATGTATATAAAATTTGGCTAAGCTACTCTGCTCTCCAGAGTGGATGCGGATGTTTGCTGTTTTTCCTGCCAGATGGACTCTGCACTGTAGCTGACCAGGTCGTAGCTCCTAACATTCCCGCAAAATGTCACTCCAAACGCCAATTAAATGTGGAATGGATAATAATACATGTATTATTCCAGTTAACAAAGACCATAAAAGGTCCAGTTGGGGAGAAAAACTCGTGAAGTCGCAAATTTTTGTACTATGATAGGAGGGAGAGCTATGAACAAGATACTAAAAGTCCTGGTCCATTGGGTGTGAGCGTTGTGTTAGTGGGCATAGCTTCAAAGTTCACTTTCTTACGTTGTTATCGAATAACTCAAAAATCGCGGCTTCTAGCGAAAATGTTTCCTGGTACAAAATTACACTACATTAAATTTCCTGCAGAAAAGGTCCTATTCATTTTTTCCTGTAGG
Organism: Schistocerca piceifrons; assembly: GCF_021461385.2. NCBI lineage: Eukaryota > Metazoa > Arthropoda > Insecta > Orthoptera > Acrididae > Schistocerca > Schistocerca piceifrons. The sequence continues at coordinate 382,950,563 of NC_060141.1, forward strand.
ACGCTGCAGGGAATGAAGAATCTTAGACTATTAAAAACGTTGTTTTAACGGTATAAAATTAAGGTGCATCTCTATATGAAGTAGGTAGGCAACGGCCTTGACGCAGTGGATACACCGGTTCCCGTCAGATCACCGAAGTTAAGCGCTGTAGGGCATGGCCGGCACTTGGATGGGTGACCATCCGGGCCGCCATGCGCTGTTGCCATATTTCAGGGTGCACTCAGCCTCGTGATGCCAATTGAGGAGCTACTCGACCGAATAGTAGCAGCTCTGGTCAAAGAAAACCATCGTAATGACCGGGAGAACGGTGTGCTGACCACACGCCCCTCCTGTCTGCATCCTTATTGAGGATGACACGGTGGTCGGATGGCTCCGATGGACCACTTGTGGCCTGAAGACGGAGTGCTTCTATAATACGTAGGCTAAAAACAAATATTAAATGTATGTAGTACGTCTAACTGCAGTATAGTCGTAATAAGGCATAAATAATGTCCAGGAGTGCAGCACAGTGCAGAGGGTGGGGATGTGTGTGGTTAGAAGCGTGAGGGAAGCTAGGATTTCGGATTGTGTTCATGTACTTCCCCCCTTTATTGGTCTGCAAGCTGAAGACGGAGTACGTGATTCTCCACTCTTTCTACGCCACTACGTCATAACAAGCAACTACATAGTGTTTCACAAAGAAATATGCCTAATGTCTAAAGCGTGCCTTATGTATCACTGACGACGCAGCGTTTACTTTCCACAAAACGTGCTGAAGCTATATTCTATGCAGATATGAGTTACTAATAACACTAAAGTAGCAAACGCATGCGGACAGCGTCTCCGTAAATCAGTGCACACTGGTCTGCACTGGCAGGAGGGAAAGTGATTCTTAGTTATCTTGTACTGCAGTACTAGTGTTCGTACGGGAAAGTCAACTTCCGCCACCACGAACGATGTTCGCTTTCCGTTTTACAGATAGGTTATTCCTCTCCAGCATTCCATGTTCCCTTTTCATATGTGAATAGACGAAATAATTTCACTGAGCACTTTGAGGAGTGGTAAAAATAGTTGTTTTGAAGAGCGCGCCGCAGCGCGTAGTGTGAAACAGTCGCCCTCCGTTTCTGGCGATGGCGCCCCTGTGGCAATCGCAGCTTTGGTGTCTCCCTCTGGTGGAAAAGGAGAAAGGTTGCCTGTTCACGTGCATTTAAGGGGCGCTATAAGCTCGCCAGGGGGGGGAGTCTGGTCAGTTGGTCAGCCGGGACAGTGCGGGGCAGTCAGTGTCTGTCTGTCGTCCGGAGTGCTACTATGTGTTAGGCAGACATTCTGCTCGAGTTTGTTCAGGCAATGGTCAATGGCGGCTGGTTCGATCGGTTGGTCGGTCGCGCACTGGGACACAAGATGACTTGTCCGTCTTGAGCGTCGGCGCATGAGAGGTCGCCAGCTCAGTCCAGTGGGTCGCGCCGTATAGCGAGGGGTAGTGGCTTCGCGGTCAACACGAGAGCAGCAGGAGTCAACCCATGACATCGGTCTGGCCGGGGCGAGCTGCGACGCCGTGAGACGGGAGATCGGCCGCTAGGTGCAATTCTTATTTCAGTCGACGCCACACTGGGTGACTTGCGGGTCGGTGATGAGGATGAAATGATGGTGAGGACAACACAACACCCAGGCCCAGAGAGGAGAAAATCTCCAATCCAGCCGGGTATCGAACCCGGGCCCGCTTGCATGGGAGGGGAGCACGTTACCACCCAGCTAAGCAGACGGACAGGTGTTACCTAATGAGTGAGGATAAAAGGAAAATGTCAGCAGTTTATATTCGTAAGTAAAAGGCTTAACACGCTGAAGAAGCAGCAAAAAGGGTGCAAAGTTTGAACAAGTAGTTAAAGAGCAGTTTTTTATTATATTTTAATCTATTTATTTATTTAAGAAATTTTGTTTAAGAAAATTCGCTGCTTCTTATTTATTTTTGGTACTTTTAGTTATGATTTCTAGGGGTTTTATTTAGGTTTTAGCTTCAGTCTTTTAAAAGCTAAAGAATATAAGTCTTTAGTTTTAAATACCACAGCAGAGCTAGATATATGTCCCGAAGCGTCGATCTCGCTAGTACTCCCCGTCGGAACTGCTCCACCTGAAATCTCTAAAATGTTTATTTCGTTACGAAAATCGTTCGGTACAACTAGGTGCTATGTTGTATGATGCGTATGGATTGATGTGCCTAACCTTTTCATCAACGAAAAGTTTATTGGTTCTGAGATGTTCTCTCGAAGAATATTGACCGTGAAAAGATGCAGGCTCGCACTGTCATTCCACACGGCACCTCCGATTGATCTACGTCACGTGATACCTTAAGAATATTTGTCAAATCTTTTATAAACTGATAAATACAACCTTGAACGCGTATTATTTTCTTGAATTTGTTTATTGTGCCATCCACTAACTAAACATTCACAATGGAGCTTACTAGTGTAGCACAACAATAGCAAAATCTTTACTACAGAAAACAAGTCCGATCACTGTAATCGCTTCACACAGAGTCCTCTTTGGTTACTTATTCCAGAGGGATGCGTCCGTAGCACGGAACGTCCAATTCACGCAGGTAGTTTATACTACTCTCGGCATTAATAATTCGCCGCACCTGAGTCAAATTTTTCGCCATTTACGAACCATTACAGCTTACTAAATTCACAAACTGGATAGATTAAGAGTTCCCGATTAACTGGCGACATTCGGCCGTTGTACGTATCAAACGATCAGCTTTACTTAACTTGAGCCAACACGACACGGCTGGTAGAGGCACCAAATTGCTGGCCAATCTAGTCGTCTGACGATGGAAGTGTCGCCGCAGCAGAAGGAAAATACCTCTGGACCCAGGAAACAGGAACGCGTCGTCCGCTGGCAAAACTAACCTGACAACACACACGAGAAGGGAACAGTAATCTGTCCAAATAAGGCTACTAACGAGAATGCCTAGGATGTAGCCAACATTAACTTATTGTGAAAGCGACTGCACACACAAACTTAACATTCCTTAAAATTTCTTAAAAATTAAGAGGGTGAAATATCAGCGCCTGCTAATGCAATGAGTAGGGCATACTCATCTACAAAGGGTACTTTGCCTTCGATGCAAACCGTGTTACAATTTGAGTTTGATCAACTCAATTTATAACAGATAATGCTCTTACACTTGCATGGAATATGGCCCGGAACAATAAATGACTCGTACATCAGTTACACTATCCTGATTACCATACACACAATCATTCAGAGCGCATTAATATTACAGGTCCAATTTCACATTAACGCAGACGTGGCCTGACAATGTCAAGTACTCAAACAAATTAAAAAAGCAACACCTAACTCCACTCAGGTATGAAGGAGCCCTGACTTCCAGGATTCCAAGCCGAGGTGTTATTGCCTCCAATCCGTTCAAGCGGTCTTCAAGGTGCCGTAAAATTTAGGCTTGCAGACATGACGTCCACTAATCTTCCCGCAGCTCGCCGCTACCAGTCCTTTGACGAGCCGGCAAGGCTTGCCTCCGACCGATTTAACCACTCGACTCTTCTCGAGGCCCGTACCAGACAGCTGGAGCCCCCAAAAGCATCACCTTGCAACCAAGTGCCCTCCAACCAATTGGCAATACCAGGGCCCGCAAAACCAACGACACACGCTTCGACGAAAGACACATCTCCCCAGATATGATCAGATCGAAATGGGCAACTCACGTAGTTCGTGGCGCCAGCGGTGTAGCACGCGCGGAAAAATTAAAGCCGTCACGGCTCCGATACTGAGGATCTGTTTGATGACGATTAGTTAGACTTCAGTAAAGATAAAGGCTCCAGAGAGGCAATTCTGACGGCGCGTTTGATAATAGAAGTCAGACAGAAGAAAAATCAGAAACCTTCGTGGCTTTTGCCGACCTACAAAATGCGTTTGACAATGTAGAATGGAGCAAGAATTTGAAATGCAAAGTAAAATAGGCGTAGATACGTATAAAGAGGAATACGGATAATATACAATACATTCAAGAACCAATAAGGAATAATTACAGTCGAAGAGGTAGAACGAAGTGCTCGTATCGAAAAGTGTGTAAGACTGGGATGCTGCCTCTCTCCTCTACGCTTTAGTCTCGATGTACAAAGAAAGCAGTGACGGATTCCATGGGATTAAAACTAAGGGTGAAAGGATATCAATGATAAGATTCGTTGATGACATTGCTCTTCTGAGTGAAAGTAAGGAATAATTCCAGGAGATGTTGAATGGTATAAACAGGCTAAAGAGGACAGAATATAGATGCAGTAAAGCAAAGACAGACGAAAGTAAGTACCGAGAAACTGTGCATCAAAATTTGGGGCAGTGAAGTAGACGAAGTGAAGGGATTCTGCTACCTCGGAAGCAAAGTTACTGATGATGGACTTAACAAGGATGATACAAAAGCAGACAAATTCAGGTAAAGATAGCATATCTTGCTAAAAGAAGTACACTAGTATCAAACATTCCCTTAATTCGAGGAAAAATTTCTGAGAATTTGCGTTTCAAGCGCAGTATTATATGGAAGACAATATTTCTGATAATTTACTTTTCGAGCACAGCGCTCTTAAGAAAGTGAGTGATGGACTGTAGGAAAAGAGCACCGAAGACTTAAATTCGGTGCTATAGAAGGCTGTTGAAAATTAGATGGACTGGTGACATGTGAAATGGTGAGGTTCTCTGCACAGTCGAAATGGAAATGAGTAAATAGAAATTATTGATAAGGAGAGGGGACAGAATGATAGGACCAGTGTAGTGATATCAGGGAATACCTTCCGTGATAGTAGAGGGTAAAACCTGTAGGATGGCAGAGAATTGAAAACATGCAGCAAATAAACGAAGACATTGCTTACAAGTCCCACTCCGAGGTGAAGATGTTAGCACGGGAAGACATGACGGGTTTGTCAAACACAGTCAGAAGAGTAATTACTTCGAAAAGAAAGTCAAAAACAAAAATAAATAACTGAATAGCATAATTTTCTCAGAGAAGTCTACTGCGTTTTGTAACCACGAAATATTTTTCGTTTAGATGATATAACCGGATGTGGCTCGGTGGTTCATCGGTTAGGTGCAAGGCCTTCAAGTCGAAACGTCTAGCGTTCGATCTGAAATCGATCATGGTATTTTTTCTGCCACTTGTCGCGTCTTTCGCCTCCATAAATTATCGATTAATGTAAAAAATTCTAAGCTGACCATGGTACAGAGTCCACGTTGTACTGGATAAGATAGTTATAATATTGAAAATGGTAAATAGGAAATTCGACGTGGCTAGTGAAGCACTGCGTTACTCAACTAGCCTTCAAAATGAGGAGATCTTTACTTTTTTATGTCGAAACAAGTATCAAATCTGCAGCATGTTTTTTTTAAGACAGTGCGGAAGAAAAACAGTTTTTTTCCCTAACGATATTCCTTTTACTCTAAATTTAGTCACGATCATCAAAGCTTTCCATATTTACTTTGCTCTTAGAAAACAAAAGCTATGTTTATTGTAGTTAACAAAAAATCAATTTTATACGTAATTCAGAATTATGAATCGGACTTTTTATTGCCACACGTTCAAAAGGCAGTCCCAGATTTTTTATAAATTAAGTTGCTCGCTTCTGCACTTCTAATCCCTCTGAAGCACACATAAAACAAATAATGCCTGAAGCATATTGTGTTCTGTTGTATAAATATCAGACAAAAACAGAATGCAGCCAGCTGGACGAAATATTTCTACATCTCGCGTTTCATGTCTACCGGGAGTGAGTTGAAGTCTCACCTTGAAATGGTACGAAAACTCCAGCTCGAGAAATTACTACCCGTGACCGGCACTAATCTACGAATGTATATCGCAAGTAATGTCGTGGAGCGTGTCAGTAGCCTCTTTATATAGATGAAGGTGGGATAGCATCGAAAACGTAAGGTTTTTACAAAAGTAATTTTCCTCCCTGGAGTGGTTTTGGATCATTCTTCAGGCTAAACAAAACTACGAGACGCTGTTTAATGGCATTATAAAATTTAATACAAGATAAATAATTGCTAATCTTTTTTTTTCTTTTTACTTTTATCGCTCTTCACTTTTTGGTCGTTTAAATTTTCAGAGGACAGTTCCTCTGAATAAGAATTTTGCTGTATTCGGTGTGAATTATTCAAAGGATTTTCAATTACGTTTCTATTATTACTGTAAACATTTAGCCAGCCGTTGCGTCCGAGCAGTACCAGGCGCTTCAGTCCAGAACCGCGCTGCTGCCACGGTCGCAGGCTCGAATCCTGCCTCGGGCATGGATGTGTGTGATGTTCTTAGGTTAGTTAGATTTAGGTAGTTCTAACCCTAGGGGACTAATGACCTCAGATGTTAAGTCCCATAGTTCTTAGAGCCATTTGAACCATTTTTAAACATTTAAACAGTGGATTTTTTCGCATGATTTGGAATTGTTCTGGTGACGGTGTTAATAAACTATGTATTCTGATAAGAAACTAATATTCCCACAAAACTTCTCCTCGCCTACGCTGCTGCTAAAACTGCGGTACCACTTTGCTGCACAACATAAAGCAGACATAGATAATTTTGTCATATCTAGTTGTTCCCTATTGTTTTCTCTATTAATCACGAGGTTATGTTGGAATGACATTTGTTAACGATTATTCTCAATAACCTAAAAAAATTATATTTGTAGCTAGTTGTCCCGATGTCTTATAATTTGACGTTATCAGCTAATATACACTGTATATGTACTTACAAAGGTTTGTAATCATCAGATGTACCAGTTATGTAACAGAAAACGAAATGTGCATGTGGCTAGGACCGCCGCCTGGTGCAAGTCTTTTTATTTGACGCCGCTGCTGCGACTTGGACCTCGATGAGATTGAAATGCTAATGAAGACAACACAACACTCGTTCCCCGAGTGTAGAAAGTCTCCGACCCAGCCGGGAATCGAACCACGGTCCGGCGCATAAGAATGTACCCTTGCATAGTATTCGAGTATTTTGCTGCGACAAACTTCGACAGGTTGTAGGGCATGTCTTGAGGAACAAACAGAGAATAGGAAACGTCATTCAAAGACTCTAAATGCGTCGACGTTATAGGGAACGCCCTCGGCAGCAAACGTGACTTTGTGCGCTGACGGACCATAGGCGGAACGTTTTTCAAAGTTGTTTTTCATTCGGTCATCATGACTGATTGCCACGATCCACAGTGGAGAAAATGGAGCAAGCTGCTGCGTACAAGCGATGCTCTGTCGCCTTGGTGAATGGCGGTTTCGGACACGGTTTTCCATCTGCAGTTTTCTTTCTCTTGCATCCCGAAAAGCATGGGACATTTTAGAGAATTCCAGGAGGGTTGCAGATTGATAGAATCCCATTCCTGAAACCGAGGCAACACAGCGTCGCATTCATAGGAGACAAGGCCTCTCTGCGTAGCAGGTAGCTCCATCTTCTCCACTGGCGATTGTGGCAGTCGGTAGCGATCGCTGAATGACAAACAACATTTCGAGATGTTCCGCCTGCGGTCCGTCAGCGTACAGTGTCACGTTTGCTGCTAATGGGTGACCTAGTGGCAGGAGCTAGCACCTGTAACATCGACGGTCTGTAACATCGTTGGTGACGTTATCCTCGATTTGTTCCTCAAGACATCCTCTGCAAGCCATCTAAGTCTGTCGCAACACTTCTGGAACACCCTGTATATATGACGCAGCTTGTGTAGTTTTACCGGTAAGTTGAATGCGTTACCCTTGTATACATACAGTCAACTGTGAGGAAAGTTCAGGTGGACTGGATGTGAGCAGACGAGAAAAATCTGCGTTAGAGGAGTATGGAGTACGAAAAAGAGTGAGGGAACGAAAAAGAAAATAAAAACTCCGCGTTCTCAGCACTGTCAAAAAGACGTGCACTGGAGCTTCAACGAAAGATGGAGATGAAAATATATATATATATATATATATATATATATATATATATATATATATATATATATATATATATTGTTTTGTAGACGCTGTTTTCCGCGCACAGTGTCTAAGGACCAGTAAGAATCAGGAACTACCCTCGCCGACGAAATTCGTCGGATGCTGAGGAAGCAGAGGCTGTTGCACTCTCGGTTCAAAAGGAAATGCACAAATGACGACACGCGAAGGTTAGTAGAGATTCGAAATCTCTAAGAGGGTCTAAGGTCCTTGCTGACCATTCTGGAGTGGCAGATTCAAGAAATCGTTCACACAGGAGAATCGTACAAACATACCGTCATTTGACCAAATGACGGACTCCCTTCTGGACGACATAGTAAAAAGCATTCCTGGCATAGAGAAACAACTGAAAGATTTGAAAGCAAAAAAATCACCAGACCTGTATGGACTCCTCTTTTGGTTTTACAAAGAATACTCCCAGGCATTGGCTCCTTACCAAGCCTGCATTTATCGTGAATTTCTCGCCCAGCACCAAGTTCCAAGCGACTAGAAAAAAGTATAAGTGACTCTAGTATATAAGAAGGGTAAAAGAACGAACCCGCAAAATTACAGACCGATATCTCTAATTTCGATTTGTTGCAGAATCCTTGCACGTATTGTCAGTTCGAATATAATAAGCTTTCTTGGGACTGAGAAACTTATGTCCACGAATCAGCACGGTTTTAGAAAGCATCACTCGTGGTAAACTCAGCTTGCCCTTTTCTCACATGATATGCTGCGAACAATGGATGAAGTGCAACAGCCAGATTCCATATTTCTAGATTTCCGGAAATCATTTGACACGGTGCCCTATTGCAGGCTCTTAACGAAGATACAACCATATGGAATAAGTCCACGCATATGTGAAAGGCTCGAATACTTCTTAAATAACGGAACCTCAACAGTGAGTGTTCATCGGAGACAAGGGTATCGCCAGGAGTGCCCCAGGGAACTGTGATAGGACCACTGTTGTTCTCTTTATACCTAAGAGATTTGGCGGACAGGGTGGGGAGCATTTTGCGGTTGTTTGCCAGTGAAGCAGTGGTGCACGGTAAGGTTTCGAAGTTGAGTGACTGTAGAAAGATACGACTTAGACAAAATTTCCAGTTGGTGTGATGAATGGAATCTAGACCTAAATGTGGGAAAACGTAAGTTAATGCGGATGAGTAGGAAGATCAAACCTGTAATGTTGTGGTACAGTATTAGTAGTGCCCTGCTTCAGTCAAGTCGTTTAAATATCTGGGCGTAACGTTGCAAAAGCGATATGGGGTGAAACAAGCATGTGACAACTGTGGCAGGGAAGGTGAATGGTAGATTTCGGTTTATTGGGAGAATTTTAGGAAAGAGTGGTTCACCTGTAAAGGAGTACGCATATAGGACCCTAGTACGAACTATTCTTGAGTACTGTTCGAGTGTTTGGGACCCAGACCAGGCCGGATTGTAAGAAGACATCGAAGCAATTCAGAGGCGTGCTGCTAGATTTGCTACAGGTAGGTTCGAACAACTCGTAAGTGTTATGAATATGTTTCGGGAACTCAAATAGGAATCCCTGGAGGGAAGGCGACTTTCTTTCCGAGAAAGACTACTGAGAAAATTTAGAGAACCGGCATTTGAAGTTGACTGCCAAACGATTCTGCTGCCGCCAACATGCATTGCGTGTAAGGACCACGAAGATAAGCTACGAGAAATTAAATCTCATACGGAGGCACATAGATAGTCATCTTTCTCTCGCTCTGTTTGCGAGTGGAACAGGAAAGAAAATGACTAGTAGAGGCACAGGGTGCCCTCCGCCACGCACCGTACGGTGGCTTCTGGTGTATCTATGTAGATGTAGATGCAGATGTAGAAGAACTGCGGATTTCCCTTTAGCACCCGATGCCGTAATAGCCTCCATTTTTCGTGTGAAACCTGCAATCTTCTCGTAGCGCGGCTAAACACCCAGTCCTTCCCCCGTTCGAATTACAGAGCGCTTTTTTGCTTTCTTTAAGGAACATGTGAATATGCCCTAACGTACAACACAGTCACGTCTCCCTCAATCCTTCCTCATCCGTGTTAATCGTCTCTAGCGACCTCGTTTGGTCACAGTGTATCACGTGCATCCTGCGGATTACAAACACCCACGCGGCCAGCAAAATGTCTGACGTTATCGCACCCACGGACTGCGCAGTGTTATTCCGCTCGCCCACATAAGATGAGAGTTCTCTGAAACCGAAATTATCTCTAACTAAGCAACTCATCATTTTATGTCTTGCTTTTCAGAGGCAGTATGTCAAAATGACATTTATCATTGTTTCGTACTGTCGGTATCTCTACATCGTTAATTTTTCCAAGATTTGTTGCGTTCAGTCGAAGATAACGTTAAGGAAAAGAATCAAGTCAAGACATCGGGATAACATAGGTAAGGTACACACGGCCACCGATAACATTAGTTTCACTAGACCTTTCCGTCAGTACTTGAACACTTTTTACTGCTTGTTTTTACAGTAACGTGTACCGTTTCCAGTATCCCTAAATACAAAGTGTGACATTGGACGGCCTGTGTTTGGTTTCAGAACATGTTCTTAAGGAAAAGATAAGTTATGAAGGAATAGAGGGCCTAACCTACACTGACGGAAAAAACTAGTACACCTGGAAAGAAAATGTCTAATTAGATCCGATGACGTCATATTTCACCAGCGGGATAGAAGATGGTGGCTTCAACGTCGCCCGTCAACAGATAGTGTAGTACCATAATTCCCAGGTCGCCACCTGTGTCTACCCTCTAACAGACAATCCTCACATTTAGAAGGCTCAGTGTGGTGCAATTAGCCAACCGTGTTACGGAGACGCAGTCGTGCTATCTACATCCAATTGACCGGAACTCCTGCAGCAACCCAACCACCACCGACATCATCAAATCTACCACAAGCAGTACCGAAAAAATTAAGGATTCCATCAATTACCATTCAGTACGAAGGCCAGAACTTAACATGTAATGCAGCTCTAAAGAAACACATGGAGGGACCCATTAAAGCAATCTACAAAGGAAAAATCATTAAATATCACTTTGAATCACTTAAAGATCAAAGAACTGCCTTGGATTTCTTCCGTCGCCATAGCATCAACAAATTCACACATCGACCACAAAGTAACAGACACTTAAATGTTGTAATCAAGGGACTCCCTGAAACAGTGGAGACAGGAGTAGAACATGACAGGTTTCTAAACTTCAACCCGCACAACGTTCATCAATACAAAAAGAGAGACAATGATACAAAGCAGTTACGCCCTCTAGCAACCCTACCACAACAACGGTCAAAAATTAATTATGATTGTAGTGTTGCTCACGCTGCTAAATATTGCATTTTCGAGCAACAACAAAGTTATATTATGTGGCAGCCGTCATTAGAGTACAGTTAATAAAGTCATTTCATGAAATAATGGATAAACTAGGCACTCATCTTTTCGTGTTTCACACGCTGGAGGTGGAACAGCCATTTTCCTCCGTTCCCACATCCGCCACAATCCTGAATATACACCACAAGTGACATCATTAGAAGCTACGATAGTTACCATAGAAACATCACAAGGCAAGGTCACCCTGGTGGCTGCGTATCTCAGTCCCAGGGCAGTATGCTATGAAAACGATCTACTACAGATATTTGACAGTCATAATCGCGTCTTACTCGGCGGAGATCTAAACGCTAAAAACACTTCATGGAACCCTCGCAGAAACAACGCACGAGGAAACATACTGCACAACCTACAAGGACGATTACACGCTGCCATAACCGCTCCAGAAGAAGTTACCTACATCCCCTTCAACCATCGCCATCCTTGATATATTCATTACCAAAAACCTGGATCCTTACCTCCACCTCCGAACAGTATTGGAGCTTACTTCTGACCATCTTCCTGTAACTGGACATATTGGAAATGCCATAGAACCGCCTCAACCACGCCACAAAACTACAGTAAAGTGGGACCAGTACCAAAGATGGCTGAACAACAACATCCGACCCACACTAGATCTAAACTCACATCAAAAAATAGAAGAAGCAATATGAACACTCACCGATAAAATAGAAACAGCTTCAGAAAAGCGTCCACAAAGGTCATATTACGACAATCAAACTTCCACATTCTACCACCTCTTATTCAAGATCTAAAATACTTAAAGAATACACCGGTGGCTACACACACGTAACACGCAAGACAGAAGAGAAGTAAATATACTTAAAAAAGAAATTCACCGTCGCGTACAAGAGTGGAGAGCGGAAGTATGGGAAGAATGAATGAGCGCACTCCAACTCCGAAATAGGGACGACTGGAAACTAATTAGAAACCCCAGAGGCAATAGAGCAAATAAACCGGCCCTACTACAGAGCAACAACCTTCGTATTTGACGCTTTACGTCAGGTGGAACTGTTTGCGACAACCTATCAACAGCAGAATACAATCGCACCACAAGAACTCCCACAGCAAGACGAAATTGAATTTGAACAGCATGTCATGGCCATAGTCTGAAGCATACAACAACCGGAGCCCACCACACCCGCAGAAGTAAAAACAATTATAAACAGACTCGGCACAAATTCTGCTCCTGGATCAGACCTGATAACTAACCTCCAACTTCAAAACCTACGAAGAAAAACTGTTGTCCTGCTCACAAGAATCATCAACGCCTGCCTGTTAAACCACTACTTCCCTGAAGCCTGGAAAGTCTCAAAAATCGTTCCTGTTCCCAAACCTGGAAAAGATTTTCAAAAGCCAGAAAATTATAGATCCATCAGCTTGCTCCCAACTATGCCAAAAATCCTTGAACGAGTCCTTCTCTCAAGAATCCATCAACCACTCCTAGACAGCGATGTAATCAGAAGAGAACAGTTTGCATTCCAGGAAACACTCTCCACAGAATTACAAATATTAAGAATAACAGAGTACATCACCCATAATATTAACTTCTCACGATGCACAGCCACAGTTTTCCTCGATGCAGAAAAGGCCTATGACAAAGTTTGGAAAGAAAACCTCATTACAAAACTCAGAGAAGATTGAGACATACCTGACAGTTATATCAAAATCATTGACAGCTACCTACAGGGCAGAAGATGTTCCGTTCATACAAATGGCAAACGATAAGAAATAAAAGTTTTACAAGAAGGCCTTCCACAGGGTTCGGTCCTCTCTCCAACACTTTTTGCAATTTACTTTAATGACATCCCTACTACCGAAAACTCCATTATTGCTCAATTTGCTGATTACACCGCACTCCTGGCCACGCACTGACGACTTACTACAACAATAGCCAAACTACAGAAACAAGTCAACAACACAGAGAAATGGACAAAACTAAACAGTCAAGATAAACCCAGAAAAAACAACCGCTATCATGTTCACCCGCCGTCGCTCACAACTCCATGACCACTTTGAACTATACTGTAAACAACTTCAATGGACTACAACAGTGAAATATTTAGGAGTAACCATTGACAGCAAGATGTTGTTCAAGCATCACATCGAGGACAAAAAACTGCGAATCTCAAGAACCATCCACACAATTTATCCATTACTTGCCAGCAAAGCGATGCACCACAGAACCAAACTCCACGTATACAAAGCAATAGTCCAACCTATGATGCTCTATGGCTGCTCGTCTTGGGTTATCACTAGCAAATCAAATAGAAGACCCTTCCAAGTATTACAAAACAGATGTTTGAAACTCATCTTCAACGCTCCATGGTGGACCAGCACAGATCAAATTCACGCAGAACTTGCCATGTCGACAGTTGATATGCAGATTATCCAGGCTACAAGAAAAATCTCAGGCTCAGACCTACACGCAAACAACTTCAAGATCTGGCAACTATTTAACCAGTATAATGGCATAAAATAAGAGTACCGATGTCTATTCTAAATTACAATTAACAAATTAAGAAATACGTCAAATATCAAATCAGTGTACCAGGAAGAAAAACTCCTCAGGAATACCAAGTATGTAGGCCTAAAGGACCAACAATTAGTGCCCAAAGGCTCCCAAAAGACAAAAATGGTGCCCCATTTTATGAAAAAATCGTGTCCCCAGTAAGAAACATTACCCCCTACACTTGAGGGGCTAACCTCCTCCGGAGGTAGAGTCCTGACCATCGCACAAAAACAAAAAAAAAATCCAACTCAGCGAGTTTGAAAAGGGTCAATTTGAGGCCGTACGAGTGACAGGATGGTCTTCTCAGAGAACTGCACACAAGTTGGACATGTTGCGTCAGTTGTATAACGATGCTGGTATCAGTGGTCACGTGAACATTCTCACACCCTTAGACGATGTTCTGGACGTCCACGTAGCCCACACATTGCCCATGAGTTTCAACGTGCTCTGCAAGGCGTGCAGCAACTTGCCTGGCCAGCACGATCTCCGGGACTTGTCCTGAATCTAGCACCTGCGAGATATGATAGGAGGAAAAGTGACACATCAACCGACAGCTGTTACAGAACTACGTGAAGCGTTGCATAACGTATCCCAGTACAGTGTCATCCACTGACTGGATGACGGAGTCAGCGCCTGAATTGCTGTACATGGAGCCTACACCACGTACTAATATGGGTGTTTCACTATGGGTCGATACCTGGTACATCACAACTTGTGCTATTGATCTGTAACTGTAATTTTTGTACTCCATATGCACTGATGCAACAATAAATCGTGAGTGAATTGTAAATCTGTAAACGAGTGTACTGTTTTTGTCTTGAGCAGTTTGTATTGACTGAGCACTAAAAGTACAGAAGACCAACTGTTTCATAATGTTTAAGTAAGAAGCTAAATTGTTTCTTCTGATTCAAGTGTGGCGGTTTTTGTGTATCATCAACATGGACAAGTGCAATGAATATGGATGATACGATACTCTATGGTATTCTGCTGTTTGAATTCACTCTGTTTTGTTTTTTTAGCAATTGCATTGATTTGATTTTGTAAATGATACTGACAATATTATACACATGTATAATGCATTATTCAAACTACAACTTCTCCCGGATGATTATTTTGTTCAAATTGCACAAGAATTCCACATGACGTAGTGTAATAATGTTGACTGCAAGTTGTGCTCATATCACTAAAATTACAGATCGTATATCAGAGCTTTTATAATTTTTTTTGTCTTCGATGGATTTAATTATTCTTAGCAAATTGATCACGAAAAGGAACCACACAATACTACCCGCACACAACACTGACGTATGCTACCAAAAAATATTTTTCTCCGTGATTCGTCCGTAGTGTAATTTTGGCCTCATACATCAGCAATGAAATCTTGTTCAACAATAAATACCATCAGCACTGTTCTTAGAAAATGCAGTCTGATTCGATTAATTTTTTTTCTTTTATAAATAGAGTTCAGTACCACCGGTGCACATTTTTTTCTTACACATCGAAATATTGTTTGCAGTTTCAAGAAATTTAAATTTGCCGCTGTAATAAAAGTTAAGATGGCGGCCAACAAAAGACAGAGGATTTCTTTTTTAATTAAGATTTTCCTTTTCCCAATAAATAGTTAATCATTTAAATTGATGCCACCAATAAAAAAATTATTAAATTGTTTTGAAAATTAGTTTAACACAAACCCATGCTATTTTCAAGTACAGACGAAGTTGCCATTTAATCGCAACTAACAATGGCTGCGATTCTTGCAGCTATGATAAAACAATTAATACAAAATTATAATTAAAAGAGGAAGTGAATTTTCAATAATGAATCATAAATAATTTTAACGGATTTGGCTCTATTTGTTTTTACCAGCAAATGAACATAAAAGTACAATAATTTTACATTAAATGTTTTTCATTTTACAGACCTCAAATCGATTCGCGTCTTGCGTCGGCGATGTACATCAGAAGAAGACGACAAAAGGGTACAAAACAAAAGAAATGAATGACATAGATTAACAAAGAATGTGAGACAAATTTTGTCTCTGTTTTACATAATTATCATCTTTTTAAGAAATAATTACATAATTGAATGAATATTATCCACACGTTCATATTCCACTCGTAATAAAAACATATAACTATGAGTCGATACCTGGTACCTCATCACCACTTGTGCTATTGGTCTGTAACTGTAATCATTTTTTGTACTCCATATGCACTGATGCAACAATAAATCTTGAGTGAATTGTAAACCTGTAAAAGAGTGTACTATTTTTTTCGGGCAGTTTGTATTGACTGAGCACTAAAACTACAGAAGACCAACTGTTTCATAATGTTCAAGCAAGAAGCTAAATTTTTTCTCTTGATTCAGCTGTTAAAGATCAATTTGCGCCTTCACAATGTGTGTTTTAAAACCCCCTGTTAACACGCAGTAATTCACAGTTTAAGTATCTATTTACTTGTCTCCGTTCTTTGTAATTATGGCTGTGAAGTGTATTCGCTAGAAACGTTGCGTTCTGGCGCACAGACAACGCGCACTGCCAAAATCGCGCACCTCGAGACGTACTTATCACGGGTCTGTGGCGTTCTTATATCTCTGTCACCTGAAGTATCATCCTTTTCGTGTTAAATTTTCTCTGCGCAGGTGAACTATAACATTCAAAGACTTATTACGACTGAGGGAGAGGAGAGAGAGAGAGAGAGAGAGAGAGAGAGAGAGAGAGAGATTATCTATGCCTCGTGATGTAAAAATTCTGTGGATATAAAGTGGAACAGTATGTACACTAGAAACTTACTTTTGATTTCGCAATTCCGGAGAATAATCCAATGGTAGGATCGCAGAGGAACTGTAATTAGCTGCATTGTTGGAAGCTGCCATTTTGAAAACTTAAATATAATTCAACTACTTATGATAACATTTCATCTTATAAGAAAGGATTATGTATCCTGAAATGTAGCTACGAAAATCATTTATGAAAAATTTAATTTCATGAATGGGGAAAGTACGTTTAATTCCGTGGTTACTTTAACTTCTCCCTGCTCCGTGGCTCGGAACATTATTTGGGGTGTCGTAAATTTGTAACCTAGGAAATCAGTAAAGCCTGCACCATGGTCGTTTACGCTCTATTTTGAGATATTAATGTCTGGACCTTCATCGAAATTAATACACAACTTGGACACTTGATTCCCATGTTGCAGAGTGAGTACGTCATAGCACCCAAGACGGCTTCCCCACGGCGTACGATTGTGCCTCTGACTCTTTTAAGAATTGCCGGAATTCTGCGGAGCCACAGAAATTTTATTCCAGGTTCTGACTTCGACACCGAGAGGCCGACAGAGTTTGATTAAAAACTGTAACTGCCTATCATTTTGTTTTATAGACTTGAGAATTCAAACAGGAATTAAATTTATACATGGACGTATGGGAGATATTATGCATTGAAATATTGGGGAAGCGACTTCTGTCCCCCAAAAGTTTTCATTCAAGTATCTAGATATTATTCAGTCATAATAACTTAAGTTTGATGGGGAGCGAAGCTATACTGACTATAACATATAAGGGTAGACAGACCCTTTACGTCAGCAGATTGGTTCTAATAGTGAGTAAAGTAAGAAGGACTTCGTTGCTGTTCTATATGAAGGGTAGTTTTCCATTTTCTCTATGATTCTGTAGACAAACTTTTGTGGTGGTTGAAACTTCCTGGCAGATTAAAACTGTGTGCCGGACCGAGACTCGAACTCGGGACCTTTGCCTTTCGCGGGCAAGTGCTCTACCAAGAGGTTGTTTGTGAAGTGCTACGAGATGTTAATTTCGTGTGAAATAATGACTCAATTTGTTGTTTGTGTTCATCAGAAAAGCATAGTTTACGGAAATGTTGGCGGCATTTTGCGCAGTTTAAAATGCAAGCCGATCAAGGAATCTATCGTAACGGACGCTATAGACGACCCCACAGCTGCGGCGCAGAATCTAGCTAGATCCTCAGCACCTGCAATTGATCCCCTCACCGTAATTATGCAGAAGCCTAGTTTGCTATCTCAAAATATGTCTTATATAGTGCAAGCGCAGTCAACCATGGCACAATCGCAGTCAACCATGGCACAAGAGCAAAACGATACGAAAATTCAGGTCGATTACATGGCACAAGCGCAGTCTGAAATCCAGACACAGGTTGACTAAATCGCACAGAAGAAAATGGTCAAATGGCCGATGTGTGGATGCACACACAGTGCCCGAACTCTTACGTGAATCGGCAAAAAGCCACGAGTAATGAGTATGATGGGCAGGGGCACTATGAATATAGTGCGGGACAATAAGTTGGGAATGTGGTGGGTCTCACAGGAGGCGTGCCAGAGATAAGTCCCTGCAGACGCACTATCCTCTGTGTCCCAGATGCCTGGAGCGTCTACCATGTAAGCAGAAGATTCCGGATTCGAGTCCCGGTCGGGGCACACATTTTCAACTGCCCCGTTGACTTGTATCAATTCCTGTATGCAGCTAGAGGTATTCATTTCACTGTAATTTCATTCTAACGAGCTGCATCGTTGCCGGTGGTATCTGTTCTTTCGAAAGAACAGAGACCATCTTCATATATACATGTCGAATGAGTTACAACAATTGCGATGGGTTCAAGACAAATTTTCGATAGAGATCAAAAAGGTAGGTAATACTGTCGATGAAATTATGAATCGATAGAATCAAGTAGAAGAAACAGTTGCTAGCCTCAGCAAAACAGTGCAAGATATTTCCTCAGGACAGGAAAATAAAACCGAAGAAAATTTTATGGCACATAAGTGTCACTTTTCGGAGGAGATCGATAACTGGACAAAGATGAAGGAACAGCAGCTGAATCAGGCGATAACAGATGATGTAACATCTGCTATCTCGTCCTAATCCCCGTATGAACAGAGAATTCCTTTAAGAAAGGGTTAGAAGAGGTTAACACTCAGGCAGATTCCGATTTTGTGAAATGGAAGGAGCAAGTCGAGGAGTCTATTAAGATGACCAAAGGAAAGTTAGAAAGTTTCGAGGGGCGGTGAATAGACAACAAACTTCGGACAGCGCATGCAGTATCGGAAATCCAAACGTGTATTCGCGATGCTACAACCCACCATTCAGTCCACAAGAAGCCGCTATGGGCCATTACATGTATTCTACACCTAATATCGAAGAGAAAATGCTCAAGTAGCAACAATTTCAGATATTTAATCCCGATAAAAGGACGGTAAATCCTGTAGTGTTTGTGCGAAGCTTCAGGGGTGCTTTGCCAAGCAGCTGGACTGACGCACAGAAAATAAGCTATGTATCAAGTTATTTTCAAGAAGATGCAGTCGATGCATGCGAATCTTGTAGGACTGAACGATGAATCTGAACAGACATTCTTAGCAAAATACTGGTCGTGCGGAATTCAACGAAGGTTGCGTGGCATTCAACAAAGGTTGCACCAAGAAGCATTTTACCCTGAACATTTCTCGATCAAGCAGGAGACGTTAAGAAAGCTCTTCGAAAAATATCTCAATAAATGTCGCTATTGGGACGATCCATTACCACAATAAAATATACTGAGAATATTAAAAGCTACACCGAAGAGCCAAAGAAACAGGTACACCTGCCTCATATAGTACAGGACCCCGGCGAGCACGCAGAAGTGCCGCAAGACGACGTGGCATGGACTCGACTAAAGTCTGAAGTAGTGCTGAAGTGAACTGACACCATGAATCCGGCAGGGCTGTCCGTAAATCCGTAACAATACGAGAGCGTGGAGATCTCTGCTGAACAGAGCTTTGCAAGGCATCCCAGATATGCTCAATGTTCATGCCTGGTGAGTTTGGAGGCCAGCGGAAGTGTTTAAACTCAGAACTGTAGAAATTCTGGGCGTGTGGGGTGTCGCATTGAATGGATGCAGGTGATCAGACAGGATGCTTAAGTACGTATCACGTGTCATAGTCGTATCTAGAGGCATCAGGAGTCCCATATCACTCCAACTGCACACGACCCAGACAATTACAGAGCCTCTACCAGTCCACCAGGTTGAACAGTTCCCCGCTGACATGGAGGTTCCATGGATTCATGAGGCTGTCTCCATACCCGTACACGTCCATCCGCTCAATACAATTTGACACGAAACTCCTCCGACTAGGCAACATGTTTCCAGTCATCAACAGTCCAATGTCGGTGTTGACAGGCCCAGGCAAGGCGTAAAGCTTTGTGTCGTGCAATCATCAAGGATACACGAGTGGGCCTTCGGCACCGAAAGCGCATATCGATGATGTTTGGTTGAATGGTTCGAACGCTGACACTCGATGTCCCAGCATTGAAATCTGCAGCAACTTGCGGAAGAGTTGCACTTCTCTCATGTTCAACGGTTCTCTTCAGTCGTCGTTGGTCCCTTTCTTGCAGGATCTTTTTCCGGCTGCAGCGATGTCGGAGATTTGATGTTTTATCGGATTCCTGATATTCACGTTACACTTGTGAAATAGTCGTACGGGAAAATCCTCATTTCGTCGCTACGTCAGAGATTCTGTGTCCTGTCGTTCGTGCGCTGACTAGAACACCACGTGCAAACTCACTTAAATCTTGATAACCTCCCATTGTAGCAGCAGTAGCCGATCTAACAACTGCGCCGGACACTTTTTGTCTTATATAGGCGATGCCAACCGTAGCGCCGTATTATGCCGGTTTACACATCTCTTTATTTGAATACGCATGCCTATACCAGTTTCTTTGGCGCTTCAGGGTAGATTACCGGTCTGAGTCAGAAATCATATAGTTAAATGTGTCAGACGAAAAATCTGAGGAATTTTTTTCTCTGTTAGATTCGATCGACCTGATTCAAGAAGTCATGAAGTCCACGTGAGGATCGGCAACGGGTATAATAATGCGAACACTGGTGTCTATCACTCCTCAAGTGGCCGTGGAAATGGTAGTAACGCACAAAGAACAAACCAAATCGCTAAAGTAAATCCAAGGAATTTACGAGATGGTAATCCGAACAGTGGAAGAACAACATTGAAAATCGGAATGGCAGTCGGAAGACCGTCCAGAAACACACTTAATAGGGGCGATCGGAGGTACAATAGAGTGCAACCTAATGATCAGCAACTGTCAACTAGTTTTGGAACAATAACTTTCGGCAACAGAGGGTCAGCCGGAGTCTACGACAGGAGATTGGCACATGCAGACAACAGTAATTACGGAGGTAACAGACGACTTAAAAGTGGTAGGCACGTGCGACCAACAAATTAATCGTGACTGCCTCGAGTCCCAGAGACGCAGTCAGGGATTCGAGTAGGGGCAACGATTAGCAGTTGCAGATGCTACAGTATAACGATACAAAGGAATTATCAGAGGAATTATATGATGATATTTATCAGTGTGACAAGGTTTATCATTTCCTGCTAGTGTCGGAAACGTTTGTTACAATCGCAGGAATTCCAGTCACTGTAACATCAGACACGGGAACTTCGGCTAATTTGATATTGAGGGCTTTGCTCCAAATGCTATTGCGAAAAGCAAAACAATTTTCCCAGTGGAGAACTACAGAATTATGGGAGCCTTAAGCACGAGATCCGTAAGTGACAGGATGCAGACACAATTGAGCTGAAATTCGGAAATGCAGGAATTACATGCGCTTTCCTGATTGTTGAAAAATTGATCGTGTGTTGTATCCGCGGTACTAGTAGCATGCGAGAGAGGGGCGGAAGCACCGACTTCTCAGCGGGGAAAGCGAAATTTTTGATCGACCGTGCTTTAGTGGAGGTTCACATTATACGGAAAGGAATACATGAGCAGTACGGCCGTGCGGCCCGCATAAACTTGATCATCACAAATAATGAACGTCGAAAATAGTTTTCCCTGAACACAATGAAAGTATCTACATTTACAGAAAATGTAATCGAGAAACTGAAGGAACGTATGCACCTCACTTTATGAACACAAGCAGCAGTTATCAAGCGTCCTATTGTCCCATTCGGTTGTTTTTGAAGAAAAATCCGAAATTATCAAAGGATACGTGTGTCATCTTGATGTTATGTTGACATAGGACATGTTGTCATAGCTTCTATCCTGTACCCTGGCGTCTTAAGGAATTTGAGGAAATTATGGGTATTGCTGCGACCACATCTATGATCTTCATTACTTTCCAAAAAGAATAGGAAATGGCAATTATTATATACTGGACGATTCGTAATTGTGAAGATTCCAAGCTCTGTTGCATATTTATTAGCGTATCCAGAAAGTTTACGAATCAGAGTACTGTATCCCCATCAGGATATTAAGAAATATTATGTGAAGCGACTAACCGTGGGAAAAGGGTTATCATGATTAAATTCACATTGATTAGGAATTAGTGAGGAGTGATAGACTATGGTTAAATTTATAGTAACTGTGTTTGGTGTTATGATGCACTTTTAGTGAGATCAGAGTTACTAATAAAAGATTATGCACCGCATAGTGAGTACTTTAGAGAAGTAATGATAGTGTTTATCTAGTAATTATAGTGTATAGTAATGATAGTGTTTATCTAGTAATTAATTAATTAACTAACTAATTCTCTTTACTGATGACCAAGTTAGATCTTTATTTTTAGGAAAAGTGTATACATATTTGTATGGCTGTATGATCTTTAAATTTTCATTATTTAAGGTTAGATTTAGGATGTGTCTATGTGTTTTATTCACTCATGTTCATGCAGCGTAAGTTAGTCTTTTGTGCGAAAGGGAACGTACCTGAACTGACTGAACTTATCTGTAGGAGGTATTCTGATTTATGGTGATGGTGATATTTTAGGAACTTGCAGGAATCTTCGATAACGAATAGTTAAGTTTTGCTACATTCTTACCACTTAGTGAATCTGCAAGTTGATTGTTATATAAGGTACGGATTGAGATTGGATTATTGGTTCTTGACCCTAATGAATTTTACTTTCAGGAAGATGGAAACCCTTATATATGTCTGTGTGATTTATTTGATTTCAAATTATCTTGAATGTAAGAGGAATTGCTTTATCTGTTTGCTCTAAAGTGAATTCAGATTCGAACATGGTCTGAAAAGAAATTGAGAAGGCATAGGAGTTTAAGAGAGAAATGTATAATGAAAGCATATAAGTGGTGCGAAAGTAAGGTGATCTATAGTCTTCGTCGGAAGCATTGGTGGAATATTCACTTTGGATCGACAAAAAATTTTCTTGTCTTACTATGAAGGATGATAATGTGATAACAGTGCACCAAGAGAAGGATTCCTAAAATTGTAATGAAATGTTCATGATCAGTGATTTACTTTGGAAAGATTTCTGTAAAAATACACTGTACCGCCAAAAGAAACTGGTATATGCATGCATATTCAAATACAGAGATATGTAAACGGGCAGAATAAGACGTTGCGGTCGGCAACGCCTGTCTAAGACAAAAAGCGCCTGGCGCAGTTGTTAGATCGGTTGCTGCTGGTACAATGGCAGGTTATCAAGATTTAAGTGAGTTTGAACGTGATGTTATAGTCGGCGCACCAGCGATGGTTGGTTGGTTGTTTCGGGGAAGGAGACCAGACAGCGAGGTCATCGGTCTCATCGGATTAGGGAAGGGCGGGGAAGGAAGTCGGCCGTGCCCTTTGAAAGGAAGCATCCCGGCATTTGCTTGGAGCGATTTAGGGAAATCACGGAAAACCTAAATCAGGATGGCCGGACGCGGGATTGAACCGTCGTCCTCCCGAATGCCAGTCCAGTGTCTAACCACTGCGCCACCTCGCTCGGTCCCAGCGATGGGACACAGCATCTCCGAGGTAGCAATGAAGTGGGGATTTTCCTGTACGACCATTACACGAGTGTACCGTGAATTTCTTTTCAAATTGTATTGATCGGATGGACGTGTAAGGGTATGGAGACAATCTCATGAATCCATGGACCCTACATGTCAGCAGGGCACTGTTCATGTTGATGGAGGCTCTGTAATGGCGTGGGGCGTGTGCAGTTGGAGTGATATGGGATCTCTGATACGTCTAGATACGACTCTGACAGATGACACGTAAGTAAGAATCCTGTCTGATCACATGTTTCCATTCATGTCCATCGTGCATTCCGACGTACTTGGGAAATTCCAGCAGGGCAATGCGACACACCACACGTCCAGAATTGCTGCAGAGTGGCTCCAGAAACACTCTTCTGAGTTTCAACACATCCAGTGACCACTAAACTCCCTAGACATTAACATTGTTGAGCATCTGGGATGCCTTGCAACGTGCTGTTCAGAAGAGATCTACACCCCCTCGTACTCTTACGAATTTATGTGCAACCCTGCAGGATTCATGGTGTCAATTCTCTGCAGCTCTACTTTAGACACAAGTTGAGTCCATGCCATGTCGTGCTACGCCACTTCTGCGTGCTCGCGGGGAACCCTACACGATATTAGACAGGTGTACCAGTTTCTTTGGCTCTTCAGTGTAGATGAAATTGATTGCTATGAAGTGGGCTCTGTAGTAGAACATACCTCTTCCGAATATACTGAATCCATGAAGGATCCGATGGAGAAATGTGCTACTAACCTGTTCTTTTGCTGTGTCTGAGGTAAAGATCTCCGACTGATCCAATGTTTGAAATTGTTTCATGTCCTATTGGTCCTGTCTGGTGCTGTGAGGTTCGAGATCATCTCACTTTCCTACAACCTGGTTCCTGGTTCCCGCAAGATTCGTCCTACATCAGCCTCCAACAGTTCCAGTCAGCCTCCAGCATCCAGCCATCCATGTGACGATCAATTCCATTCAGCTCCATCAACCTTCGTCGAATCCGGCTATTCAAGCCAACAGATTGTTATTCTGTATTTTTGTTCACTAAACTGTTTTAAACGCACAAACTGTAGTTTATTCTCTATTAGTAATCTGAACATTCAGACACTTTCCCAAACGAAATTAGCTAACGTATTAAAATGTCTAAGGGGATTTGTACATGCTATTTTAGTTTTCTCTCGGTTAACACCTGTTCTTTCTCTATACAATAATAACAGATGGCAACCACTTTTAAGGAGGATTTAAGGTTAGTTGCTTCTTCTAATGACCGTTGTAGAATTATCACTACTTGATAGTTCTTTACTCTTTTCCCGCAAATGCTTATGCGTTACTGCGCAAATAATTCATATGGATCAAAGACTCATTATGAATGCGAGAGAGGGAGGGTAACGGAGAGAGAGAGAGAGAAAAAAAGAGAGAGATAGAGATTATCTCTGCCTCGCGATATAAAAATTCTGTGTATATAATGTGGATCATTACATGTTCTATAAACTTACTTCTGACTTCGCAATTACAGAGAATAATGCGGTGGTAGGATCGCAGCGGAACATTAACTAGCGGCATTGTTGGAAGCTGCCCTTTTGAACACTGAATGTAATTTGATTATGATAACATTTCATCTTATACAAGAGGACGATGTATCTTGAAATGTAGCTATGAAAATCATTTATGGAATAATTTAATTTCATGAGTGGAAAAGTTACGCTTAATTCCTTGGTTATTTCAACTTCTTCCTGATATGTGGCTAGGAAGTTTATTTGGGGTGTTGTAACTCGTACGGAACTTTGTATCCAGGGAAATCAGTAAAGCCTCCACTACGATCGTTTATGCTCTATTTTGAAGGATTAATTTTTGAACTTTCATCGAAATTAATACACAACTTGGACACTTGATTCCCATGCTGCAGAGTGAGTTCGTGATAGCCCCGAAGACGGCTGGCTTCCATACGGCGTACGACTGTACCTCTGGCTGTTTCAAGAATCGCCGGAATTCTGCAGAGCCACCGAAATTTTATGCGACACCGAGAGGCCGACAGATTATGATTACAAACTATAACTGCCTAATCATTTTGTTTTACAGACTTGAGAATTCAAACGGGTATTAAATTTATACCTGGAGGCATGGGAGATATTTGTGTTAAAATATTGGAGAAGCGACTTCTCTCGCCCAAAAGTTCATTCAAGTAACTAGATATTATTCAGTCGTAATAATTTAACTTCAGTTTCGTGGGGAGGGAAGTTAAACACCTACAATGTACTTTAGTACCACATTATCCGAACAAAAGTATCAGGACTCCACTACATCTAAACATCTACATGATTACTCTCCAATTCACAGTTAAGTGCCTGGCCGATGGATCATCGAACCACTTTCCAGCTATTTCTCTACCATTGCACTCCAGAATTGCGCACAGGAAAATGGGCACTTAAATCTTGCCGCGCGAGTTCTGATTTCCCTTATTTTATAATGATAATATTTCTCTCTGTGTAGGCGGGCGCTAGCAAAATATTTTCGCAATCGGAAGAGAAAGAAGAGGAGTTTCAGCTGAAGATTCTGCCACAACGAAAAACGCCTTTGTTTTAATGGTTACCACCCTAATTCACGTATCGTGTATGTGGCACCCTCTCCGTATTTCGCGATAATACAAAACGAGCTGCCCCTCTCTGAAGCCCCATCTGATGCGGATCCCTCACCGAAAACCAGTACTCCAGAAGAGGGCATACATGCGTAGTGTAAGAAGTCTCTTTAGCTGCACTCTCTAAGCGTTCTATCAATAAGTCGCAGTCGCAGCCGTTAGCTTGTTTTCCCCACGACACTATCGAAGTCGTCGGCCCAATTTAAGGTAGGCCTATTTGCAATTCCTAATCACTTAGCTGAATTTACAGTCTTTAGATTTGTGTATTTTATCGTGTAGCCGAAATTAAGCGGATATCTTTTATTACTCCTGTGGCTGACTTTACACTTCTCGTTATTTAGAGTCAATTACCACTTGTCAAACCATACGGAAATCTTGCCTACATCATTCTGCCCTTGGTTTTCCTCATCTGATGACATTAATCGACGGTTAACGACAGTAACATTTGCAAACAATATAAGAGGACTGCTCAGACTGTCTCCTATGTCATTTATATAGATCAGGAACAACAGAGAGCCTTACTAGATGACTTTCGGCCAACTACTACGAAATGTGACCTTTGTGACAAGAAATCACGAATCCAGTCGCACAATTGAAGCGATATTCCATAGGGAAGAAATTTTATTGGTAGTCGCTTTTGAGAAACGGTGTCAAAAAGCTTCTGGAAATCTAAAAACGCGGAATCATTTTGACATCCTGTGTCGACAGCACTCATTAATTCGTGAAAATAAGAAGCAACTTGTGTTTTGCAAGAACGATATTTTCTGAATCCGTGCTATTAGTCAAAAATTGTTTTCTTCGAGGTAGTTCATAATGTTCGAACGCATTATATGTTCCAGAACTCTATTGCAAATCGATTTTAGTGATATGGGTCGATAATTCAGAGAAATTAATCCATTTCCTTTCTTGAGTGTTGGCATGACTTGTGCTGTTTTCCAATCTTTATGTACGGATCTTTCGAAGAGCGAGCGACTGTGTATGATTGCTAAGTGTCGAGCTTCTGCATCAGCATACTCTGAAGGGAAGCTGACTGTTATACAATGTGGTATTTTGCATTCTTTTAAATTTGGCGTGTTTTTTTTTTCGTTGCTTCTGCAACAGCGTTGTTATCTGTTTTGTGTTCCATGAGGCGTCAGTACCATCTCTTATTAATTTATTTGGTATATACACTGATCAGACGAAACATCATGTCCACCGACCTACTATCGATGTAAACCCGTCCAGGAGATAGCAGCGTCACCTGACGAGGAATGACTGCTAGCCAGACACACGCACTGTGCATGTAGTATCAGCGAGCGTGTTGTCTGAATGTAGAATGGGGAAGGAGCGCTGTCTACCTGTGAATTTGACGGAGGGCATTTCGGGAACTGCACGACTTGTCGGGTATTCGAGAAGTGTTGCGGTGCGTGTCTTCAGTACGTGGCGAAAGCAGGGAGAAACCACGTCCAGACGTCGTGGTGTTGGGCGATGTCGGACGTCGTAGGCTGGGCGGACTGTTAAAACAGGGCAGGTGGCGAACTGTGGCGGAACTAACATCAGACTTCAATGCTGGGCACAGTCGTGCACTCACGACGATGGGCCTCTGCAGCTGACGATCCATGTATGTGCCAATGTTGACACCACAACATCGACAATTACGACTGAAATGCGCGCGTGAAAATCGGCACTGGACATTGGCGTAGTGGCATAGTGTTGCACGGTCTGATGAATCCTGATACCTTCTTCATCATGCAGATGGGAGGACGCGAATCCGTCGCCTTCCAGGGAAGCAGCTCCTTGACATCTGTACTGCGGGAAGGAGACAAGCTGGCGTCGGTTCCATTAAGCTTTGGGAAACATTCATGTGGGCATCCACGGGTCGAGTGGAGCTCGTGCAAGGTACCATGACGGACAAGGAGGATCGTACCCTGGCGGCTGACCACTTGCTCCCCTTCATGACGATCATGCAGTGGCATTTTTCGACGACATAATGACCCATATTAGAAAGCCAGGAGGGTGATGGAGTGGTTCGAGGAACTCAGTGGGAAGTTCCAATTGATGCGCTGGCCCCCTAAGTCGCCAGATCTGAACCAGATTGCACACATCTGACGTGTGATTGAACTTGGCGTCAGAGCACATCGCTCCCCTCCCCGTAGTTTACGGGAATCAGTTGACTTGTGTGTGCAGATGTGGTGCCACCTCCCTACAACGACCTAACAAGGTCTCATTGCTTTCGTGCCACGACGCGTCGCCGCTGTTATCCGTGTCAAAGGTAGACCTAGCGGCTATGAGATCAATGGTCATAGTGTTCTGGCTGATCAGCGTATCTCTCAATTGCTGTTGATACAGTATACGCTTAAATAATCATGTCGAAGCGAGTGAAGACTGTCTCCTACAAAGCCGTCAAGGGAATTTTTATTTACCTTTTTTAAACAGATGTACTTTTCATTTACTATGGTGGGTTTGGATGTTACAGTATTCAGTACCGCTGCAACAACCTTGTAGTCACTAAATCCTGTATCCGTAACAATGCTCCCTATTTTCTCAGAATTATTTGTTGCTAAGATGCCAAACAGGTTCTCGGAACCATTTACACTTGGAGTGCGCTCCAGTACAACTTCGGATGGCGTTTTACGCCTACCGCCGGCTTTCAACGTGTATTTTCTCCAACACATCAAGGGGAGGTTGAAGTCAGCACCAACTATAATTGCGTGAGTGGTGTACTTATCTAAGACTCAAGTTTTCTTTGAACTGCATCATCTGAGTCGAGGGATCGCTAAAAATAATTAATTATTAGTTTATTTCGGTTGTGAAGTTTAACTTCTACCCTTACTAAGTCACAGGAACTATCTATTTCAGTTTCACTGTAAGGTAAACTAATTCTGACACCAATCGACAGTCGAGCAGCAACTGTATTTAAACTAGCCTTTCTGAACACGGTTAGGCCCCTTGTAATAATTTCCGCGGAAATTTACCTTGCTTTCCGTACCTAAGGTGCTTTGAGCTTCAGATCTTTCTATTAGCGCTCTGGTTCTTTCACAACACAGCTACCACAGTTTACAACAACAAACCTACACTACTGGCCATTAAAATTGCTACACCACGAAGATGACGTGCTACAGACGCGAAATTGAACCGACAGGAAGAAGATGCTGTGATATGCAAATGATTAGCTTTTCAGACCATTCACAAAAGGTTGGCGCCGGTGGCGACACCTACAACGTGCTGAGATGAGGAAAGATTCCAACCGATTTCTCATACACAAACAGCAGTTGACCGGCGTTGCCTGGTGAAACGTTGTTGTCATGCATCGTGCAAGGAGCAGAAATGCGTACCATCACGATTCCGAATTTGAAAAAGGTCGGATTGTAGCCTATCGCGATTGCGGTATAGCGTATCGCGACATTGCTGCTCACGTTGGTCGACATCCAATGACTGTTAGCAGAATATGGAATCGGTGGGTTCAGGAGGGTAATACGGAACGCCGTGCTGGGTCCGAATGGCCTCGTATCACTAGCAGTCGAGATGAGAGGCACCTTATCCGCTTGGCTGTGACGGGTCGTGCAGCCACGTCTCGATCCCTGAGTAAACAGACAACAACCATCAGCACGAACAGTTCGGCGACGTTTGCAGCAGCATGTACTATCAGTTCGGAGACCATGGCTGCGGTTACCCTAGACGCTGCATCACAGACAGGAGCACCTACGATGGTGTACTGAACGACGAACCTGGGTGCACGAATGGCAAAACGTCATTTTTTCGGATGAATTCAGGTTCTGTTTACAGCATCATGATCAGTGTTTGGCGACATCGCGGTGAACGCACATTGGAAGCATGTATTCGTCATCGCCATACTGGCGCATCACCCGGCGTCATTGTATGGGATGCCATTGGTTACGCGTCTCGGTCACCTCTTATTCGCATTGGCGGCACTTTGAACAGTGGACGTTACAGTGCAGGTGTGTTACGACCCGTGGCTCTACCCTTCACTCGATCTCTGCGAAACCCTACATTTCAGCAGGATAATGCACGACAGCACGTTGCAGATCCTGTACAGGCCTTTCTGGATACAGAAAATGTTCGACTGCAGCCTTGGCCAGCACATTCTCCGGATCACTCATCAATTGAAAACTTCTGGTCAATGGCTCGTCACAATACACCAGTCACTACTCTTGATGAACTGTGGGATCGTGTTGAAGCTGCATGGGCAGCTGTACCTGTACATGCCATCCAGGCTCTATTTGACTCAATGCCCAGGCGTATCAATGCCGTTATTACGGCCAGAGGTGGTTGTTCTGGGTACTGATTTCTCAGGATCTATGCACCCAAATTGCGTGAAAACGTAATCACTTGTCAGTACTAGTATAATATATTTGTCCAATGAATATCCGTTTATCTTCTGCATTTCTTCTTGGTGTAGCAATTTTAATGGCCAGTAGTGTACTGTTGTTAGGTCTTTTGCCCTGCACCCATTTGGACTGACGCCCTTTCTATAGCTTCCCGAGTCCCTCTAACCTACAAATTCGGAGCTGATCACTAGAGGTGAAGAGAGGAAGACTCGCCAATGCAAAACGACCGGGGAGTAGTGTGTTGTCAGCAGCAACAGTACAATTGATCTATTAGGGGAGCTCAGTGCTTCGAACGTAGGTAGACCAGACATTCGATGTCACCTGGGTAACAAATTCATTGACGACGTTTTAACACGTCTAAAGCTGTCCTGGTCGAGTGTTAGTGAAGCGATTGTGAAGTGGAAACGAGAAGAAACGCAAGCAGCTAAAGCGAGAGCAGGCAGAGCTTACGAACTGACGGGCAGGGACCGTCAAGCATTACGAAAGTTAGTGAAAAACTTCGCAATAAATCAGCGGGAGGACTTGCTCTTGAGTGTGTTAGCAGCAGTCCATCTAGCACAATGCCTGTGCCTCGGGAATTAAAGAGGTAGAATGGTCGAGCAGCTTCTGATGACCCAAACATTTCTGCAGTCAGCGCTAGGCGACGGCACTGGACAGTGGATGACTGAAAACGAATGAAATGGAGTGACGAATCTCGTTTATCCTCTCACAATTGCAGACAGAAGGCTTTAGGTGTGGCGAATGTCTGCAGAGCGTTATCTGCCATCATGTGTAGTGCCAACAGTTAAGTACGGAGGAGTTGGTTTCACGGTACAGTGGTATTTTTCGTGGCTATGGTGTGGACCCCTTATCGCTCTTAAGGAACGCTATTTACGGAAAGGTACGTACACGTTTTATGTCATTGTGTACAGCTTGCAGCAGAGGTAAAGTTCAGAGACGATCATTGTTTCTATCAGCATGGCAGTGTAACCTGCCATAAAGCACTGCCAGTGAAGCAGTGGTTTGTCGAAAAACATATTGCTGAAATGGATTGACCTGCTCAGAGTTCCTTTCTGAACCTGATGGATAAGTTAGAACTTGGGCTTCGCTCCAGACCTCTGCCTTAAATATCACTGCCTTTTCTGGTTTCGGTTCTTGAGAAAGAATGGGCTGCCATTCCTCCAAAGGCATTTAGACACCTTTTTGAAAGTGTCCACAGCAGAGATTAGCTCGTCATAAAAGCGAATGTTGGACACATCCCACATTAACGCCCACTAATGGGTGTCCGAGGCAACGGCCTTGCCACAGTGGTAACACCGGTTCCCGTCAGATCACTGAAGCTAAGCGCTGTCGGGCTGGGCTAGCACGAGGACGAGTGACCTACCATCCGGTCTGCCGAGCTCTGTTGGCAAGAGGGGTGCACTCAGCCCTTGAGAGGCAAACTGAGAAGCCACTTGATTGAGAAGTAGCGGCTCCGGTCTCGGTAACTGTCATACGGCCGAGAGAGCGGTGTGCTGACCACATGCCCCACCAGTGACGCTTGTGGGTGAGGATGACACGGTAGCCGGTCGGTACCGTTGGGTCTTCCAAGGCCTGTTCGGACGGAGTTTAGTTTACTTTTTAATGGGTGTCCAGATCCTTTTGATCAAACAGTGTACATTTGTTACCTTTCAAAATCGAATTTTCACAGCAAAAAATACAAGAAGTCCATATGAACACATGTATGACGATCCTTCGTTTAAGAGTTATTAATGAAATGATGTTTTAAGTATTCTCAGACACTCACCCTCGTGAAGGAAAGGATGAATCTGTCCACAACCAGATGGTTCGTTTAAACATCAGAGAGATTCACTAATTAAAGTCTTGTTGCAGGTGATATATCCATGTATTGCGTCGGCACTTGAAATCATTAACCTCCTCCGTTATAGAGAGACCAAAAATGTAACGTTCACTTCGAAAGAAGGTGGACCTTCGCATTTTCTCATCATCAAATAATTACCAGAGGTTTAAGAAGCAATAAGTGACCAAAACGTGATAGGACCGCCCGAGGATTAAGCTCAGAACCTTCGGATTCCTTTTCAGTGCCATCCTACGTGACTATGCCTCTTTATCTAACTACACAAATATTTATATGGTACAACGGATTCTATCCCCGGGCCGCTGAAACACGTCACTTGACAGCTCGCGTGTGGTTGGTTATACTGCGATTACGAGGTTGCAATAGCTGCCACTGCACCCACCCACAACTCCGAAGTACGTTTTGTAAATATAAGCCCAGATCATCATACGTGATCTGGGATATAAGCTACAATCAACGTTTGTATGTTAAGTGCAAGAAAGTACGTTTTTCTAACAATGGAGAGAACGACGACGGAGACTAAGCGTTTGATAGTATATGAAACCGGCAAATAAAAACACCCGAAGTTAATGACAATATCTATGAAAAGTCGTTTCAAATTGTTGCCGCAATAGCTGCATGCAAAACGTCGTATAATAATCTAAACGTAAGCATACCAAAGAACACGCTATCAACACTCATAGAAAGCCATAAAGCAAAACATGCATAGCCTACTCGATTACAGAGAGAAAGAATTAATTCTGTATACATTTACAATCACCAATTGACGATGCCAATGGCGCAGCTCCATCCAGTTCTCCTTCACTATCATCGGAATCGGCGCCAAAACCGTTGTCTCTGTCATCATCATCATAAGAGAAATCATTAGTTGTTCGTTTTCATTTATAATGCCGTCTATATTCTGTGCTTCTCTTACAAGTTTAGGAACATGTTCTTCTTTTTTCCTGCATGAGGTAGCGTCTACAGTAGCAAGACTTCTGTTGTATTAAAAGTCTTATTGTTACTTCTAATGTACGAAGTGATTGTTCGCTTGCTATTTCATTTACAACGTATTTAGGCTTATTTTGTTTTAAGAGCGAGTATAACAGCAGCTTTGTCAGTCTGACGCCCGCAGCAATGTCTCTCGCCTGCAACCACTGCGCCATAGCTTCTTTAAGGTCACTAGTGGTGGGAGTTTTATCTAAAATCACGGAATGGTACGGAGCATTGTCCATCACAAACACTGTCGGAACACTAGAAACCGTGGGTGGTCCATATCCTCATGATAGCCACTGGCTTTTTTTTCTTTCGAAAAACTAAAAGTCCTTCAGGCACAAAGCCGTTTGAAGATCCTGCATGGGCCACAATTTATCGGAATCCTCTTCCTGTTGGCTGATGACTGCTGCTGTTCAGAGTATCATCTGTCCAAAATTTCTCAACTGATTCTCAAGCGTTGACCCAGGTTTCGTCTAACCACATGACTGAATGTATGTCCTTTCCTAGAATATTGTGTAAGAAAATGGTACGAGCTGTAACGACATGAGCTTTTCCAAGTAACAGTTTTCGTCCATCTAACTATTTAAAACGGAAGCCCATACTTTTTAACATCATCTTAAGCGGCGTTTTCCTCCCTGAGAAAAGTTCACTTTCTTTTAAAGAAATTAGCAGCTTCGCTATTGTGGCGTATTCTTTCCTTTTATAGTATCCGTATATGCGCCGACGAAATGCATCGGACTGGAAAGAATGAATATCTGTAACAGGACGAGGCTGCTTTTTTTTCTTTCCCTGAGCACTTAAAAACACACTGTTTCTTCCACAGAGGCTTTCTTCCACAGGGGCTTACTTCCACACGGTTTTCTTCACTGTCTTGTAAGTCTTGAAGTAGCACCCTTTTCCTTATAACTGTTCTTTCACTGAGTCCCAGAGTTTTCGAGGTACGCTCTAAAACTTTATCAGCAGGAATCCACGCATGCAAATGAACAGAAACAAATTCATTTTTTCTAGCTCGTAAAACTCACGTGTCGTCCGTATCAATTCCAAAGCCTGACTATTTAATGGCACTCCACGGCGCAAAGGATTGTCGCTTGGTGAACGACATCGTTTTGATGACATTGTTTAACAAGCAAAAACTGTAGTCGAGGCGTTAAAACAACACAGCGGTCCTAGGCGCTACAGTCTGGAACCGCGCGACCGCAACCGACGCAGGTTCGAATCCTCCCTCGGGCGTGGGTGTGTGTGATGTCCTTAGGTTAGTTAGGTTTAAGTAGTTCTAAGTTCTAGGGGACTGATGACCTCAGAAGTTAAGTCCCATAGTGCTTGGAGCCATTTGATCCATTTTTGAACCACAACACAGCACAACAGCAGGCGTTCGCGCACTAACATACAATGTTTACATGGAAGCCGGCAACGTGGTAGCGTCGACGCCGGAACCGACTTTTGTTCGGTGCTATTATTGGTTCAGAAGATGCGGCGCCTCGCGTTCCGCACTTGTTTGTTATTTATATTCCCAACTCCACGGCCCTTGGAGAGTGACCTTGAAGTGACATGTCTCAGCCGCCCGGGTGTAATTTTGGCTCTCGTATGTCCCTATGCATCTTTATCTCACTAGATAAATATCTGTATGGTATAACTGAGTCCACTTTTGACTTGATCCTGTAGTCAAAGGTTCTCATGCATTTATGCACTCTTGTTCATAAAAAATAGAACCCCTTCAACAGATAGGACGTTCATATTCACAGGTCCTCGTGAATTAATGCAGAAATGGTTAGCATGTGAACCATGTCGGCCCCGGGGGGTTCAAAATCAACATCGATATCGCGGCGTAACACAACATGACACTAAAATGTGTATACAGCTCTCATTGTGACTATAAATCGAAGGTAACTGATCAGTGTGACCTGAGCAGACGTGCAGGATATCTCGCAGACGTGGGCGTGAACCGCACCCTCAAATCAGTGAGTTTAGAAGAGGGCGCTTTATTGGCATGAGAGAATGTAGTGCATCCATCCGGGAAACTGCTGCTCGTGTAGGGAGAAATGTTTCGGCAGTGCAACGAGTGTGTGCAGAATGACTCATGGGAGGCCGTAGAACATGAGAAGATGGGTCAGGTCGCAACATCCAGACCACCCACCGAGAAGATCGACACCTATATCCAAATGACATTGCAGGACACATCTGCGTCCCCCTCAGCTCTGGCGCAACTTTGGAACAGTGTAACACGTCTTACGCTATCAGGGTGACAGTCCGTCGCCGTTTATTACGGCGTGGCTTTGCGCATTGCTGCGCGGTCGACTCGCATTGCCACCGTTCGCGCCGCTCCCCCCCCCCCCCCCCCCCGCGTCGGAGGTTCGAGACCTCCCTCAGGCATGTGTGTGGTCCTTAGCGTAAGCTAGTTAGTTTAAATTAGATTAAGTAGTGTGTAAGCCTAGGGACAGATGACCTCAGCAGTTCGGTCCTATAGGAACTTACCACCGACCACGTGTGCATCGTCCACTTCTCCGCCTGTTGTTGTTGTTGTGGTCTTCACTCCTGAGACTGGTTTGATGCAGCTCTCCGTGCTACTCTATCCTGTGCAAGCTCCTTCATCTCCCAGTACCTACTGCAGCCTACATCCTTTTGAATCTGCTTAGTGTATTCATCTCTTGGTCTCCCTCTACGATTTTTACCCTCCACGCTGCCCTCCAATACTAAATTGGTGATCCCTCGATGTCTCAGACCGCGTCCTACTAAACGATCCCTTTTTCTAGTCAAGTTGTGCCACAAGCTCCTCTTCTCCCCAATTCTATTCGATACCTCCTCACTAGTTATGTGATCTACCCATCTAATATTCAGCATTCTTCTGTAGCACCACATTTCGAAAGCTTCTATTGTCTTCCTGTCTAAGCTATTTATCGTCCACGTTTCATTCCATACATGGCTACACTCCATACAAATACTTTCAGAAACGACTTCCTGACACTTAAATCTATACTCGATGTTAACAAATTTTTCTTCTTCAGAAACGCTTTCCTTGCCATTGCCGGTCTACATTTTATATCCTCTCTACTTCCACCATCATCAGTTATTTTGCTCCCCAAATAGCAAAACTCCTTTACTACTTTAAGTGTCTCATTTCCTAATCTAATTCCGTCAGCATCACCCGACTTAATTCGACTACATTCCATTATCCTCGTTTTGCTTTTGTTGATGTTCATCTTATACCCTCCTTTCAAGACACTGTCCATTCCGTTCAACTGCTCTTCCAAGTCCTTTGCTGTCTCTGACTTCTCCACCTACTTTTGACAAATGCGCAGAAACATGCTAGACTCAATGGTGTATGGAACGATGTCACTGGGGAAAGGAATGGCATCGGATAGTGTGGTTTTCGGACGAATCCAGGTTCTGTTTGTTTGAAAACGATGGCCGCATTTTGATTCGCCGCAGAGAGGGCGAGTGGCATCAGACTGCATTCGTACAAGACATACAGCGCCATCTCAAGGCCTTATGGTGTTGTATGCTGTTAGGTACAACCACAAATCACAGGTGATTTGTGTCCATGGCACTGTGACCAGCGTGGCCTACGTGAATGAAATCCGTGACCGTAGCCATACCCTTTCTGCACAACACCCAGACACCATTTTTCAGCAAGACGACGCGCGACCTCATGTTTATGCAACAACACGTCACAAGACGTCAGCCTTTTGCCCTGACTCGCCAGATCACCGGACTTGTCGCCAATCGAAAATGTGTGGGATATGGTGAAATAACGGGTGCAATGCTGCGCCCCAGTGCCAGCCACAATAGATGAACTTTGGAAGCAGGTGAATGCAGGACCTTAAACGCATCGATACCATCACGGATGGAACAAGTTACCAGGGCCCATGGCGGACCCGGTGCCTACTAGACAACAGAACACATGCTGAACCGAGGTGACTGAAATGCTAATCATTTCTGCAGAACATAGTAATATACATGTCCTGTGTATGTGAACATTATTTCTCTAGTCGTTCAAGATGTTCCGTTTTTTTTTTTTTTCCTGAACATGAGTGTGTTTATGAAGCATACAGCTGTGTCAACATTAGGAACTAGTTGCCAGTCTTTCTGATTTTTGTGACCCAGAGGCACATCAGCTGTAACAGCTTCAATGTACAGCACAAGTGTTAATAACCGACGGATATTCCACAGTTGCAAATAACAAGAATGCTCCGTGGTCAGCGCCACAGATTGCTAACCAAATGCACCCGGGTTCGATTATCGGCTGGGTCGGAGATTTTTTCCACTCAGGGACATTGTGTTGTGTTGTCGTTACGTGTCTTGTTACTGAGATGGCTGAATGGACACGACACGAAAGCCAATAAAATAGTAATTAAAAAATGTAAAGAGGATGTAATACTGCCTGAAGAAATACTGCTGTTTCCGATTTTTATTTTTGATGAGATTACTTGTGACAAACAGGATCATAAGAAGGCATGCTTTTCTGTGGGACCGCTCGCTGTAGCCGCGCGGTCTAGGAGCTTTGCCACGGTTCGTGCGGCTCCCTCCCGTCGGAGGTAGAGTCCTCCATCTGGCATGTGTGTGTGTGTTTTGTCCTTAGCGTAAGTTAATTTAAGTTACATTAAGTAGTGTGTGAGCCTAGGAACTTACCACAGACTTCCAAAGTTTCTGTAGGTCGCCATTACGGTGTAATGTGGTGTCGTCCAAAGACAGAAGCGCCGGAGCAAGGCTGGTACCTCGCAACGCGACCAAAAGAGAAGAAAGTCCTCAAGCAGCATGAACGAATGAGCGACACCAGCGTAGCGACGCCGTAAACGTATCGCCACCCCACTGCTCGCGCCCTTCTACTTACGACCGATTATCTAGTAAGACGACAGTATCGTCTCCTAGTAGGCCAGTTGTGTGATCAAATAATAGGCAGGACTCTGGTGAAAGTTATTGTTAAATGTACTCTGAGTGAGAGAGCTGTATTTTGTCTGTATGCACTGATATGACGATGTTCAGAGACAGTTAAAAATACTCATGAAATTCCTGTGCAAATAGATTGTGCGAAGTTACATAATACTTTTTATCTATGTTATAATAAAGTGAACTAACATTTTATGTATTATAGCATATATTTCGTCTGCTCCCGGAGCGAAGTAAAGAAACCTCCATTCTACTGACGAGTGTATTTTCGTTCGGAACAATAGAAGACAGTTTTTATCTACGTCAACACATAGCGAAATTTCGAAATAGTTCATTAGAGACAAAACAAACGGAATTTTCTGTTTCAACAATAGTAACATAATTTGAGACATTTATTCTGTGACCATATTAATCAAGAAAAGTTTCTTATTACACAATCCTTGAAATGTGAAACGTATATAATTGTGGTGTGCTTACTGTAAGACCTTCGGTACACACACCATCAGATTATTTGACTTGTCGCTCTAACGAAGTAGGCGAATGTCAGCAATATGTCTCGTGGTCTTATCGTGGCGTGTTTATCTTCTGTCGTTAGACGATAGAAATGCCACTTGCACGCTTAGAGTAGCAGATTGACGGTGACCAACTTTAAACAGAACTTGATTAATTTTCACACACATTTATTAGAATAATAAAAAGCATAGAAATCACTTGATTCTGGATGCTGTTTACAATTGACAACCTGAAGTTCCCTTGGTCTTGGTACGTTAATCTTATTCTCACGTTAATCTTATTCTCACATACTCTTATTCTCACATACTCTGATACTTGACAATGTGTCTATTCATTTATCTTCATGGCTATGAACAGGAATATGATAATCTTATTAGGCGCAGACTGAAACTTGACTATAAACTGGTACAGACATACAGACTAATGCAGACTGACCAATTGGAGGTCTGTACACTCGTTATAACACCTCGCGCATTCAGGTATCACTGCGCGAGTGTGATCCGCGAGGAGAAAGGGTTCTACGTTAGCAGCAATCTCACTGGCAGCGTAACATAGTAATACGCGGATCGGCGGAAGCAGAATTTGGTCCGTCTCCAAGACAGCGCCATCTCGTAGTGCGGAGACAGTCGAGCGCTGCGCCTGCGCTGTTGTGCTTAGCGGGGCGCGCTCTAGTGGGAAAGTTGTGTACGCGCTGACTACGCGGACCTATGTACACAACAATAATATTTCAGTTGTATGCAAAGATCACGATTTAAATAGCGTGCACTATTAATTTGGGTAACTATATTCTTGTGTAATGGAGTAATAGAATAGGAAAGAGTGATACTGTAATCTGTATGTTGTAGATAGAGAAAAGATGTAAACTGCGAATGTAAATCTTATGTTATAAAAGTATTCTAATATGTAAATTGTAATCTGTCTGTTGTATGTGTATTAATGATTGTATGTGTACACTCTAATACCAAAAATGGCTCACTCACCGCGAAGGAATTATCCCAGTGGGACGGAAATCGGAAGATACGATGTACATGTACAAACCAGCAAATGATTACATCTTCAGAAAAATTTGATGATTTATGAGCATGCACTTACGTATTTCTTTTTATAAAAAATCATATCGTTCGGATACTTTTGAAGATGGTTTCTCTTTTTACAATTTAAGTGAAGTTTATTTAATATTTTGATATAAAAATGCTCTAATGTTGTGAATGTTTTAGCTAAATAATCGGATAATTTTTTATACGGCAGGCACTGTAAGATTGGCAATTTCATATTAATGGACAGTAAAATACTGCGCTGTAATTGGCTGTTTCATTTCAGTGGATGCTAAAAGTTTTCAATTTACTGCTCGCATCGTATTGCATTTTTTAAGAATATTTCCTGTCACAAACATTTCGCATTTTTGGAATTTCTAATTACCACCATTTTAAATTTTTAAATTTCTCGGCAACGCCACCTTGAATTGTAACATCATGACAAAAATGTCCTCACCATTTCCTGAAGCCGGGCCCTCTAGACCTGAACCTAGGGTTGAGGGACCCGCCACAACAACATGGATAAATTACTGTGAGACTATTTGGTTTGTTTAATTTATTTCTTTTAATCTGTTCATTGTTTACTGTATCACTCAGCGAACAGTGACTGCGTCAGGCAATACAGCACTCTTCACAATACGATATAAATGCTCTAATGATAGAAACAGCTCTCTCTGTAACTTTTCTCGCACTATACTTTTGCTGGTTCTTAAATGAAAGGGATAATTAACAGAATACGATTTGTACTAAACGGTCACTGAGTTGCCTAAACAAAAACGTGGTTCTTTCGTTTCAGAATATCAAAGTCATCAGTTCATTAATTTAACTGAAAAGATAGTTTTGAAAGGATGACAGTTCATATCAGTTTTTGAGTTCATAAGTAACACATTTGCTAACAATGGCTAGATCGAAGCATGTTCGAATTAGCAGTTAGATTCAGTTCTATTTGCACACTTAAGTTTCCCTTTGCTGTACTGCTTTCCTAAATTAAACTATCACATTACTAAAACTGGCGCTAGCCTTACAACTGTTCAATTAATAATATCACCCACCAATGGCTGCTGCCACCGAAGATTAACGTTTCAGGTTTGCCCACTGATATCATGGGTATTTACGCGGCGATTAATCACTCATTGTGGCCCCACTATTGGATGAAAAAGTTCAAAAGTTATATTTTATCAACAGCTGCAAAAGTCAGTATTTTGTGGTGCGATCCGACCGCACATGACCGTTTCATATAAAACCTTAACAGAGACTCCTTCGCTTCGGAAAATGGCGCGTGAGCGGTAGCGTTAGTACATTGTTGAACGACAGAGCAAGACATTGCCTCTTTCCAAATAAGGAGCGTTCGGCTCGAGTGTTCTAGAGAACCAGTGATTAGTACGGGATTGACTACGCCTTTATACCACTGTCGGGCGGTACTGTGGAAAAATGTATTGTTGCTTTTATCAAGACAGGTTTCTAAATTATACTATTGTTCCAAAAGACGTGACTAATAATTGTTTCACCATTTCCAAAGTCATCAATAAGAAGAACCCTCTAATATTCCAGGTAAGTCTGCATAACCACGGCGTCGAATGAAATCGACTTCTATTTTTGTGGTGCAGGGAAACTGGCTTTGACCCACCACTTTGATTACTGTTTAGTTTCTGTCGTGAAACAATGGACCCACGTCTCATCCACGTTAACTGCTCTGCGCACGAAATCAGTTGGTTTCTTTTTTGGACACTCCACATATTGCCAAGAAATTGGTTTTAGAACTTTCTTTTGGTCAGAATTCAGCGAATGCAGCAAACTTTTTGCGCAGAACTTAGTATTTTGAGACTTACCATCATCTTTCATACGAAATGGCTATGGCATTATGTTATTTTATTCACTTATAACCACCGGTCGTCAGCTACTATGTTGTGCGCTTCCCTGTTTTCATTTAGGGTGTGTTTTAGGAAATATCTTCAGGTAGGCTATTTTCAAGAGAAGTACCGCCATGCTGGAATTCAGAATTGGAAGTGAAGGAGCCGATTTCTTGTACACTTTCACTGTCAATGAATGATTTATGGTGGTGATAAATCAACCAAAACGACACGGTATTGTACGACTTCTGTTTGAAGTAAAGGATACAACATGTGTACTTCAAAAATTCACGGAAACAAAACATTTCTGTAGATCAACTTGAGACATTACTTACGTTTAAATACGTCACATTTCAATCTTCAGGAGCTGCTAATAAATACGTCTTTACTCACAGCCGTTTTCAGTCCTCTATTCATCATCTGGTGTCTTAAATATACTTGTAAGAGATATTAATAGTACAGTGAGGTTAAGTGTTGTCAATGAACTCAAGATGCCTGGTAATGATTAACATTTGTATTAATAATATCACCATGTTACAAACATTTCAAGAAGCCTGACGAGCATTGAAATCGGTTGTGAATAGGAAGTACTTATTAGCAGCTCTTGACACTCGAACTACGAGTTAAAAAATAGTACTTACGTGCTATTGCGCAACATATACAAACGAACAATAGTTTCATACTTGTCAACGTCGGCTTAGTGCAAAGAAAAAAAATATGTTCATCTAATATCTAGAAGTGTTCTCTGAAAGACTGATCAATGTTTCTTCTGACGCTTTTCTGGCAAGGAAGTTTCTGCAGTCACCTACATCAGATAGGAGTTAGTGTGTCCTAAACGTGTTTGGGCAACTCAGCATCAGGTTGCGACTTTAATCATTTAACCCTTTCGTGTTGCTGTTATGGCTGTAGGCTAGGCAGTTTGTGTAAAAGACTAAGCAGACGGAAATGAATTTCCCTCTAGTATCGTTATTGTCCTCTTATCGATGAAACGACTCACAAAATAATCTTTGTCTTCTTAAGAGACCGTAACCTACACATACACTCCTGGAAATGGAAAAAAGAACACATTGACACCGGTGTGTCAGACCCACCATACTTGCTCCGGACACTGCGAGAGGGCTGTACAAGCAATGATCACACGCACGGCACAGCG
This sequence comes from Schistocerca piceifrons, assembly GCF_021461385.2. Taxonomy (NCBI): domain Eukaryota; kingdom Metazoa; phylum Arthropoda; class Insecta; order Orthoptera; family Acrididae; genus Schistocerca; species Schistocerca piceifrons. The sequence continues at coordinate 382,993,374 of NC_060141.1, forward strand.
GACACACCAGGAACCGCGGTGTTGGCCGTCGAATGGCGCTAGCTGCGCAGCATTTGTGCACCGCCGCCGTCAGTGTCAGCCAGTTTGCCGTGGCATACGGAGCTCCATCGCAGTCTTTAACACTGGTAGCATGCCGCGACAGCGTGGACGTGAACCGTATGTGCAGTTGACGGACTTTGAGCGAGGGCGTATAGTGGGCATGCGGGAGGCCGGGTGGACGTACCGCCGAACTGCTCAACACGTGGGGCGTGAGGTCTCCACAGTACATCGATGTTGTCGCCAGTGGTCGGCGGAAGGTGCACGTGCCCGTCGATCTGGGACCGGACCGCAGCGACGCACGGATGCACGCCAAGACCGTAGGATCCTACGCAGTGCCGTAGGGGACCGCACCGCCACTTCCCAGCAAATTAGGGACACTGTTGCTCCTGGGGTATCGGCGAGGACCATTCGCAACCGTCTCCATGAAGCTGGGCTACGGTCCCGCACACCGTTAGGCCGTCTTCCGCTCACGCCCCAACATCGTGCAGCCCGCCTCCAGTGGTGTCGCGACAGGCGTGAATGGAGCGACGAATGGAGACGTGTCGTCTTCAGCGATGAGAGTCGCTTCTGCCTTGGTGCCAATGATGGTCGTATGCGTGTTTGGCGCCGTGCAGAAGAGCGCCACAATCAGGACTGCATACGACCGAGGCACACAGGGCCAACACCCGGCATCATGGTGTGGGGAGCGATCTCCTACACTGGCCGTACACCACTGGTGATCGTCGAGGGGACACTGAATAGTGCACGGTACATCCAAACCGTCATCGAACCCATCGTTCTACCATTCCTAGACCGGCAAGGGAACTTGCTGTTCCAACAGGACAATGCACGTCCTCATGTATCCCGTGCCACCCAACGTGCTCTAGAAGGTGTAAGTCAACTACCCTGGCCAGCAAGATCTCCGGATCTGTCCCCCATTGAGCATGTTTGGGACTGGATGAAGCGTCGTCTCACGCGGTCTGCACGTCCAGCACGAACGCTGGTCCAACTGAGGCGCCAGGTGGAAATGGCATGGCAAGCCGTTCCACAGGACTACGTCCAGCACCTCTACGATCGTCTCCATGGGAGAATAGCAGCCTGCATTGCTGCGAAAGGCGGATATACACTGTACTAGTGCCGACATTGTGCATGCTCTGTTGCCTGTGTCTATGTGCCTGTGGTTCTGTCAGTGTGATCATGTGATGTATCTGACCCCAGGAATGTGTCAATAAAGTTTCCCCTTCCTGGGACAATGAATTCACGGTGTTCTTATTTCAATTTCCAGGAGTGTACATTAGCTGAATACCACTTCACGACAAATTAGTATATATCTAATGTTCTTTATCATTTTCTTTCTCAGTAATCTAAATGAATGAATGTTCACTTAAAACTATCATTGACACATTCATAAAAATATTTTACCCTGTTTACAGCCATCAATCGCCATTGGAACAAGTGTAGCAGCGTCAGGATAACCTTAAAGTAAAGCGTTGGTAGGACTGTAATTGTTGCCCATTACTACGGTGTGTTGTTATGGTTTGATACCAGCTCGTATGCAAATAATAATAATTTAGCGTTATTTAATGGCGTAGCGTAGCTCTTTGTATTGGACGCCACTAGGCGCCTTGCCTGTCCTTATCCAACCGGGGAAAGGCGACCTACGGTATAAAGTGGAATCCGAACCATGTGTTGCTTCTGGGACTCCTCGATCGTTGACAGGTGAAGGCTAGATTAAACCAGAGAGTCAACAATCCGTTGTCAGACCTCTCAGTTTCCAGGCACGCTCTTTACCATTAGACCACCTGGCCTGACAGCAAGTACGTGTTTCATGTTTCCTGACATAAAATTAATGTAATCATCACATAACCTGTTAACGAAATAAGGCGCCGGCTGTTTCGCATGAACGCCAAACGCGTTATAACATATTAAACCTTTCCTCAATGAGTAGCTCTAGTGATACTTGCTTTCTAGTCAATCAGTTGTTAGATGACCTGTCATATTTTTAACGATGCCACAGCAAATGAAATCTCTACTTTGAGCTCATGGTGACCTTGTTGTTGTTATTGTGCAGTCCATAGACTGATTTAATGCAGCTCTCCATGCTACTCTGCCCTGCCTCTTCTCTGCCTCTCTGCCTCTTCATCTCCGAGTAACTACTGTAGTCTACATCCTTCTGAATCTGCTTAGTATATTCATCTCTTGGTCTCCCTCTACGATTTTTACCCTCTACGCTTCCCTCCAGTACTAAATTGGTGATCCCTTGACTCCTCAGAATGTGTTCTACTGACTGATCCCTTCTTCTAGTGAAGCTGTGAGACAAATTCCTCTTCTGCCCAATTCTGTTCAGTACCTCCTCATCAGTTATTTCATCTACCAGTCTATTCTTCAGCATTCATCCGTACCACCGCATTTCAAAACCTTCTTATCTCTTCTTGTCTAAACTGTTTATCATCCGTGTTTCACATCCATACATGGCCACAGTCCATACAAATTGTGCATGTATACTAATACAAGACAAAATTTTATTTCATGTATAAACGTTACGAACGTGTGTACCAGAGAAGAACCTTGACAGACGCTGAGAGGACGGAGAAACATACAAACAGAAAAGTGAAAAGGTAAGGACCACTGGGCATCAATTCTTGCTGCGTAGGCTTGGTATCATCAAATAACAGGAGAGTAAATGGTACATGGTGCGTAGTGGAATAGGAAATATTTTGTGAAAACAATCGTTTTAGAGATATTACCCATTTTTTAGAAAGCATAGTATGCTACAGTAGATCAGAACCAGTATTTGTAGTAAGTAGGTATACTGTAAAGCAGTAGCCAGTAAAAGTGTAGACTGTTAAAGCGTGTGAAGCAATTTGTGCGAATTTCTTGTTAATATGAGTAAAGTTCGCCGAGTTATGGAGCCACAACAGAATCAGGATACAAATGTACAGGATAATGTTCCGTTATTAAGCGATATTGGTTGTGATACGGAGATGGTAGACGTTACTAGTAAACATAGGAATGATAATGATGATAAGCTATTTTCGGGTGAATCACCAAGATCTAGTCAGTACAGAGAAGTACCAGAACAGATTGCTGCTACTAGGGCAAGTAGCAGCACCACAATTAACAGATTAACGACGACGCCTGTATGTTCGCCGATACCCGACCCGTTCGCAGTATTCCTCAGGAAGTTAGAAGAAAGGGACAGGTTACGGGAAGAAGAAACGAAAGAAAGAGATAGGATCATGGAAGAACGAAACACCCAGCTAGTTAAAGAAATAAGGGAACAAGTCGAAGAAAGAGACGAAGCATTAACAGATCGCATGAATCAAGAGTTAGAATAAGTACAGTCGGGGATAAATGAAATGAAGAGGGCATACACCGAATTGCCGAACATAGCAATATGGCACAAGATGTGCAAACGGCACATACCATTATAAAAGACGAGGTCGAACAACTTACAAACCGTATGGAAACCCTTGAAATACTGCAAAGGAAACTGTAGACCAATATTTAGCCGAACAAGCTAAGAAAGGAGAACAGGAATTCCAAGATTGGCTAACTGAGAAAGACAGATCTCGGAACAAATAGAGAATAAAGTAAAGGCTGCCATGTAGCAAGTAACCAACGGCGTAGCTGTTTATAAACAGAGCGCAACCGAAGCGCGTCAACTCGCAGGCGAAAAAACTGAAGCGAGCTACAAATCCTCAATGCCACCGTGACCTTCACTTGCCCATGTTAGGCACATATTTCTGCCTGACTCATGTAGTTCTATCACCGTCAGAGGGTGGTACGGGACCACGAGTCCCACCGCCACACCTCTAAAGTGAATTGTAGTGACGCAGTCACTGCCCTGTGGAAATTTACTGCCTTAGAGACACAGTTAGACCGCAATAGACCGGTGATGCTGTATTGTAACTTATCACCCCGGACTACAAGTACATTAAATAAAAAAAGTGAAGCGGTCATAAATAGTATATTCGAATTAAAACGTGCGCGTTCACAGGCGCGGAAATATGTTACCTGAGCTATACAAGACAGTGTGCTTTCGGTAAAGCTAATACTATGTAGGGGTTATATCAGCCTGTATTTAATTTTGACAGATTGGACGAAAATGTACAGCGTAGTATGCCAATGCGTAATCACATGGGACCAACTTCCTCTGCTGTAACTACTACTATTGACGAGAGTGTAATAAAACACCGCCAGTTTCAAGTTTACAACGCGGGGAAAAAATCGGTGCACCTGCGATATTTATAAAGGGATTTCGGAATATTTTACCCAGTGCGTGGAACGATCGACAAAAGATTCTGTTTATAATAGCGCATATCCAAGGTGACGCTGCCCTATGGGCGAATGAAATTATTGATGACTGTCAGAGCGTTGCCTGATCAAAATAGCAGTCCGAATAATCATAGCTATCCGGTGCAGTGGATGCACAGTTCAATGCAGCCACTACCTACAGTAAGCAGTAATAATTACCAAGGTGACAACCGGAATACGATGCCAAACACAAATGTGATACCAGAGCCTTGGACGGATAGTAACAGCGGTGTGAGGATCGTTGAAATGACAGGTGAAGGAATCAATAACATTTCGCGACCGTCAAACGAGAACCGACCTCAATAAGCTCCCCATTGTAGGTCGACGGACGGAGCGGGGGCACATCTCGGGACAACTACCAAAACAATATTCGCATGATGAGATACCAAGAAAGCAACACAATGCAACAGGATTTGTTAACGGAATCGAATAAATGCAATAACAAGGAGATCGAAATAGTGCAAACCATATTAAAGGCACGAATAAATCACATCCCAATAGAAGTATATGTAGACACAGGAGCTACAACTAATGTACTGAGCTATGGTCTTTCCAAAACTTTGTCATAACCGCAAATTGCCTACATACCCAGTGCAAAACTGTTGTGTTACTGGAACCATTAGTGCACAGACACAGAACATTCAATACTAGGTGTGGGCGGAATTATGCCTTGGGAAATAAACCGTGAAGTGTGCTTTTCTAGTGGTGTAAGTATATTCTTACTATAACTACGTACGGTGAGAATTTAACATTAATTATTTTCATTGCGTAGGTAAGACCATTATAAGCTGAGTACTTTGTAGGAGGCCAAGTAAATGTTTGATTTTATTTTGATGAGCGCCAGGCTCCCTACAAGTTTATAATTCCACGAAATAAAGTCCAGGCCAGAATTCACATATCTCCCCCGAATGGTATCGCTGAAAATATCTGGCCTCTCGCAAATTTGAAACACTGAAATACTCAAACTCAAATTAAATAAGGATTTGAAATGATTTCGTAGCCTCTGTTATGAATGAAAATTGCAAAATAACATAATATGGTTCAAATGGCTCTGAGCACTGTGGCGCTTAACATCTATTGTCATCAGTCCCGTAGAACTTAGAACTACTTAAACCTAACTAACCTAAGGACAGCACACAACACCCAGCCATCACGAGGCAGAGAAAATCCCTGACCCCGCCGGAAATCGAACCCGGGAACCCGGGCGTAGGAAGCGAGAACGCTACCGCACGACCACGAGATGCGGGCTGCAAAACAACATAACATTTAAATGTACTGCGAAATGGCGGTCAATTTGTTGCTAGTCAGCAATAATGGTTTTTGGGCGTCGTAGCAGCTGAAAAATTCTAATTAATCTCTCTCGTCAAGTGAAACATTAAGATGAGGTACTTGCATTATCTTGAAATAATAACATGCGCTATTTTTATACATGCATTTTAAGCAATAATTTTACATACACACGTTAACATCGTCTAGAAGAGAAAACAATAACAACATCTGCAAGCGTTAAGCGCTACACGCAATCTCTATATAGCAAAGGAAGCATAAGAAGTTCGATTTGTTTTGTTCATCTGATATATAGTTACACAAAGATATAAATATTTTATTTCAGTCTATTTTTACTGCGATATTAATTATCAGTGATGAGGTCTTTTTCTCATCAATTTACGTTACACTTTTTTGTAAATATTAATCGCACATTTCTTCACAAATGTCTCTTAAGTCTTGTTTGTTTTATTTCATTCACTTATTTTATGCATTGCACACGCACTGTCCGTAAAAATCGCCTAAGGAACACTACAAGTTCTGTAAACGAATATTCCAAAATAATTGTGTAAGGAACCCGAGAGTAACAGAAGCTGCGTGTCAATTATCTGTGAGAGAGTCCACTATTGCTGTTTATACAGTGACAAATATGCTGAATTCTGATGTCTGAATGTATTTCTTACAGTTTTGAAGTGTCTATTAGTTAATTTTAATCATTTATTTGTATTAGGAACATCACGTATCTAGATTGTGGACAGCTGGGAATGTAGGTCTCACGGGATAAGTCCCTGCCGTCGTACTATTCATCTGTGTCTTCGGTGGCTCAGATGGATGCCGGCACGGTAGCTCAACGTGTTCGGTCAGAAGGCTGCTCGCCCTCTATATTAAAAGTACTGAGTAACGGAATCAACGATCAACTTGAATGGATGTTTTGTGACGTCCGCCCAGACCAAACGCAACGAAGAATACCGAACAAAATTTAAAAAAAAAAAGATGGTTAGGGCGTCTGCCATGTAAGCAGGAGATCCCGGGTTCGAGTCCCGGTCGGGGCACACATTTTCAGCTGTCTCCATCGGGGTATATCAACAACACCTGTCGGCAGCTGAGCGTTTCAATTAATTATCATTTACTTAAATTTCTGTTGTAAAGAGTTGTATCTACTATTTTATTAAGTCACTAAACTGCTCACACATATTGAAGGTTATGTCGTATTATGGTATCGTACATACGTTTTCCTATTTTTGTTTTGAATGTGCAGTTTCCAAAGGTGTAAATCTGTGATTCTCCTACCTGAAATAGCCGCAGTTGCTAGTAGAGGAAGCTTGGTGACGTGATCTACGATCATCTCTAAGCTGCTTGACAAAGATGGTGACAAGATGGTATCTGTTCTTAAAAGTCTATAAATTCACAAATAAATACTTCCACTAAATTTGCAGCTTATAAACAAGCCTGCATGGGATTTAGAAGTGCTATATGGTTAAATCACAAACTGTTGTAACAACGCTCCCGAACCACAAATATATTTGGCGGGCGGGAGCACTTTTATTCAAAATTCCACCACACCTACTATGTCCTTAAACCAGTTTCAACAGTTCTAAACAGTTTCTTGGTATAAAAAATCCACATATCCTTCACAGATTTTGATAACAAGTTCGCACTTAGGACACAGTTCTTCTTAACTACACAATCCAAATACCTTTGCTATTTCGTCGACTAATAAAGTTCTTGTAACTCCACGCTCCGTAAAACACAGTCCACTCTCCGTAACCAGGTTTTAATCAGAGTCCAACTGTTTGCTCGATTCCTCCAACGTGCCGCATTTGCCGTCCACCATGAAACGATTCTTGCCCACTTCTTCTCATCTTGCTAAATTCAAATCTTTACCAACAAATTACTTTCGCTTCGTCTTGCGTCAGTCGATGTGCTCAGAGTCTTCTCTTGGTCCGCTTTCGCTGTTTCTGGTACATGTAACGTCGAACTGGTTTCTAGAGAGATATCTACCTCAGTGGGCAACAGCATGTATGATTGATAGGCAATCACAGCGCGGACCTGGCGCGTTGTTGGTATCAATTACCCCTGTCTCAAGCGCACCGCTGGCTTCGTTAACGACATTATTTTGATTGTGCTTCAATAGCGTATGAGTTTTACTTTACTTCAAAATGAATCCGACCAAAGGAATATAATTGGCTACCCTAATTAATCCTCGTCGTCAAACACTGGCTTCGGGATACAACTTTTATAGCTGCCTTTGTTGTGTTAAAGTATGCATCGTGTAATATTAATTATACTGCTACGAAAAGATGCACCTTTTCACAGATTTATAAAAGAAGAGCTCATCTGTGAAATGGTAATTTATGAATTACGGGGAGCGTTGAATAAGTAACGCCACCCTTTTTTTTCCTCGGCCACTTTCGTTTGAAAAAAAATGCGGAATTTGTTGTGAGACATCGTGTAATATTCCCGCTTCAGCCTCTATAGTTTCATGAAGTTCCGATTGGTAGGAGGCGCTTTAAATAGCGATCAAAATGGCGTCTGTAACGAAGATGCGTTCCAAGCAGAGAACTGTCACTGAGTTTCTTTTGACGGAAAACCAGAGCGTGGCAGGTATTCATAGGTATTCCAAAATGTCTACGGAGACCTAGCAGTGAAAGAAAGCACGGTGTGTTATTTAGCAAGGCGTCTGTCAACATCTCAACTAGGTCGCTCAAACCTGTCCCATCTCACGAATGCCGGCCGGCCGCACCACAGCTGCAACTCCTGCAATTTTGGAACGTGCGGACCCTCTCATCCGAGGTGATCGTCGGATTACAATCAAACACATCGCTAAACAATTGGACGTCTCTGTTCGCAGTGCTGACACACTCATCCACCATCTCGGGACTCAAGTGTACGTGCCTGAGTTTCCTCGCCGCCCAGTGAAGATCATAAAGAACAACGAAGAGCCCTCTGCGCAGATTTGCTTGCGCGTTAAAAGGCTGATCGTGACAGTTTCTTGTCGAACATCGTCACAGGTGATGTAACATGGGTTCATCACTTCGAGCTGGGAACAAAACAGCAATCCACAGGGTGGCGCCACACACTTCTCCTTTGAAGAAAAAGTTCAAATCCACATTCTAAGCCGGTAAAGTACTACCTTTAGGAAATGCACGAAACGATTTCCAGTGCACTCGTCGCCAGAAAAATGAAAACTAACTTTTCCTTTGTAAGTAGGCTGTTTATGTTTTCTCTATGAAGTAGGCTGTTTACGTTTTCTTATTGGCAACGTTACGTAGCGCTCAATATGAAAATCACTGGCTGTGCTGTGTGCAGTCTGTGGCTGCTTTGCATTGTTGTAATACTCGCCATTGTAGTGTTAGGCAGCTGGCTGTGAACAGCGCGTAGCGTTGCGCAGTTGGAGGTGAGCCGCCAGCAGTGGTGGATGTGGGGAGAGAGATGGCAGAGTTTTGAAATTTGTCATGAACTGCTATATTTATATATGATGATATCAAGGTAAATACATTGTTTGTTCTCTATTAATATCTTTCATTTGCTAACTATCCCTATCAGTAGTTAGTGCCTTCCATAGTTTGAATCTTTTATTTAGCTGGCAGTAGTGGCGCTCGCTGTATTGCAGTAGCTTGAGCAGCGAAGATTTTTGTGAGGTAAGTGATTTGTGAAAGGTATAGTTTAATGTTAGTCAGGGCCATTCTTTTGTAGGGAATTTTGAAAGTCAGATTGCGTTGCGCTAACAAAATATTGTGTGTCAGTTTAAGCACAGTCATGTATAAATTTTTTAAAGGGGACGTTTCATATGTCGACCCTTAGCCGAGGATACCTCACTGGAATCTTCTGATTTTTTCTTGTAGTTTGTGTAATTAGTGTAGATTTTGTTTATTGCTAGTGTGTAATTATAGAGAGAATTTCCTTTGTAGTTGTAGTTTTTCATTGCTGTACAGTAAAACAGTTGTGGCATGCATGTAGATTTGCAGCAAGTTTTTCGCAGCTGCGCTTGCAATTAACTAAATATTATTTTCAGTGCTATGTTAATGTGTTCTCTTATTTTTGCTCTTCAAATTGTGCTTTTCTGTGTTGTCGTGTGAAATATTGTGACAATAATGGCGTGTGAAAAACGTAATACTAGGCTCCAAAGTAAACTGAGAAATGACAGTGGAGACCAAAGCAGTGTGATAGCGCCGCAGAGTAATGAATTAACAGACATTCAAAGTAGTATTTTGGTAACTGTTCATAGGGAAATGGAGCAGGCGGCAAACAATGGCGTGGACAGTGAAACAATTAGTGAAGAGGGACGCATTATCGATCGATCGGTCGGCAACAGCTTGCCTCAGGAATCGGGAATGACAGGACACAATTTTGCAAATACTGTAGACTCAGGTATTGGGTTCTCACCGTTTTCTCAAATGAGTCAAGTCACATTTTCTGCTTGTCAAAATGTGAATGTTGCCGGTGCAACTTCACTGCCGAAAAGCACTGAGGAACATGTTTCAGACACCAGTGCATTGTTATTACAATTAATGCAACAAATGGGACAAAAGCTTGAAAAGTTAGACACAATGGAACAACACCAGAGACAAACACAGCAACAGTTACACACAGTGGAACAAAATCTCAAAAAGTTAGACACAGTGGAACAAAATCTCAAAAAGTTAGACACTACACTTGAACAAACACGTGAAGATTTAACCACTGAGTTACATAACATCGAATCGAAATGTCAAAAGGTCTGTAATGACGTAAAACACAAATTTGTGAGCATTTCCAACCTATTTTTTCGCGTCATGAAAATGTATTACAGAATCACGAAGCAGCCATAAAAGAACTGCAAACTATTGTTCATGAAAATCATGAGACCTTGCAAGCTAAAATTGACTCAGTTGCACCTACCGATTCGGTTACGCAACTTGCAAGAACTCAGGAAAACTTAAAGGACACAGTAGATACCCTGAAAATTGGTTCAGAAAGACACATGGAGGAAATAAGTACACTATCGGAGAAAGTAGCCGAACTTTCGGATCAGGTCACTAACTTATCTACAAAGGTAGATGATGATCTGAATGACACAAGACCCGTAGCCTTCACTGACACAGAAGAGTATGAAAAAATAAGAAAATTCAAACAAAATCAAAATCAAATCAATGCACAGTACAAAAGAGAAATCCGGGAAGTACAAGATCAGTTGACGCAGGTAATACAAGAATTACGTATTTCAGAGGACACTCGCGCTCCAATACGGGAAGAGGGACGTAGAAGTATGGAACAGCCACAAAATAATAACTCAGGGCACTTCGGAAATTATGAAAGAAATTGGAAAGGCGCATTGGATTTTGAGATGGAACCGCCTAAACGAAGTAACAATGACCGACATGCGACTCGCCGACATGACGATTTTGACTATAAGCTTTTCATTACTACACGTAAATTCAAAACATTTAAGAATTCTGGCAACGACATTAATCCACAAGCATGGCTCCATCAATTCTCTCATTGTTTTCCTCCCAACTGGTCGTTAGAACACAGATTAGAATTTATGTGTGGCTACTTAGAGAATGAACCAGCTGTAAGAATGCGATCGGTCATTCACGATTGTCACAGTGAAGGAGAATTTTACCATGCCTTCTGTGGTGTCACCGCCAGACACCACACTTGCTAGGTGGTAGTTTAAATCGGCCGCGGTCCATGTAGTACATGTCGGACCCGCGTGTCGCCACTGTGATCGCAGACCTAGCGCCACCACCAAGGCAGGTCTCGTGATACGAGAGTGGACTCGAACCCAGTTGTACGAGAACCAAGCTACCGCCCAGTTGTATGCGAACCTAGCTATCGCCCAGTTGTACGAAGCCTTTCTCTCTCATTAGCCGAGAGACAGAATAGCCATCTAAGTTAATGGCTACGAACTAGCAAGGAGCCAGTTGTATTAGTGCCTATAGCTTACAAGTATTCAAGAGAGATGTATTCCAAGGCCTAAATAAAAGATAAGTAAAAAGCATCTACCTACTTTTTTTCTTATTCATTTATAAGTTCTCATGTTCCAGACTTCACGCCCGTCGGCGTGTGTGTGTACGCGTGCCTGCCTTTCTTTTGGCTACTACCGTGTGGCGTAACAGTCTTGTTACGTCACTACAGATTGGCGACGAGTAAAAACTTCTTTCTGATTGCTTACATTTAATTGTGTCATGGCTTCGCCACATTCTCCAGATGTACTGTCCGAATTTTATCGCTTGCAGAATCAGCAGACGCAGGCGTTACTGGATGCCCTTGGACAGCTCGTCCAGGGTCAACGTGCGCTGCACACCGATGCGGCCGCAGCCGCTTCACCGCTACAGCAGCCACAACCTGCCGTTGCACCGCCTTTTAGGCACTACGACCCGAACCACGAGTCCTGGCAAGAGTGGTCTCGTCAGTTCGCCTTTCACATGGCTGCCTACAGAATTCAAGGTAATGAGCGGCAGCCGTTTTTGCTTTCTTGTGTCGGTGTGTCCACATACCGTGTGATAGTGAAATTGTTTCCCCGACGCGACGTAGCAACTTTGTCATACGAGGAAATTTTGTCTGCATTAGATGCCTATTTCAAAGAAACAGTTAATGTGGTTGCAAAACGGTATACGTTTTTTCGTACAAAACGTACGGCCGGTCAAACTAATAGGGAGTGGGTAGCAACATTGCAAGGACTTACTAGGGACTGTGCCTTTGAATGTGACTGTGGTCTTTCTTATTCAGATACAATGGTGCGTGATGCAATTGCACAGAACGTTTCTGATGTTCGCATACGGGAGCAAATTTTGAAACTAGTTAATCCCTCCCTTCAACAAGTGATAGACATATTGGATAGACAGGACACACTGGACTGTGCTCAGGAATCTTTTGAAACTTCGCCAGCTGTGTGTAACATTAACCGGCCCGCTGGACGCGCTCCGCGGCCCGGTAACCGGGCCGTGCGCACGGCGACACAGCGACCGCCGCGTGCTAAGCCAGGTGTGCCGCGCCAGCCCGCAAATGCAGTGAAATCATGCCCGCGGTGTGCTACTAGACATTCGCGTGAACATTGCCCATCACGCCAAGCTATTTGCTTTTTCTGCAATAAGAAAGGACATGTTCAAAGTGTTTGCCAGAAAAAGCTCAGATCAGACAATCACGATCGTTCCAGGCCCTTTGCTTCGCGCCGGAATCGAACCAAGGACACTCAGGCTCGTGGACCTTCGCCTATGGACATTCATGTCGTTAATTCCACTTCGTCCAGTGACACTTTCTCTAACAGTGACTGTGATCGTCCCACAAAAACTGTGCGTCGACGTCGCCGGAAATCACGTCAATTAGCAAGTGATTCTGTACCAGTGTCTGTTCCAATTGCACAAAACAGTCGCTCTTGTCGTCAGCAGGACAATAAACTTTTTGTGGACTTAGACTTTGAAGGCAAAGTGATCCCATTCCAGCTCGATACCGGAGCTGCAGTTTCATTGCTCAATCACGACACGTACAAACAACTGGGCGCACCTCCGTTGCGTGCCGCAAATGTTAAGCTAACTACATATTCCGGACAGAAAATTCCTGTGTTAGGACAGTGCAGCCTTCTTGCAACATTCAAGGGACAAACAAAACTTGTGTCATTTTACGTTCTTCGTTCTTCTTCTGCAGTGAACTTATTTGGTCTAGATTTATTTAAGTTGTTTAACATGTCTATTGTAAATCAGGTCCTATCAGTGAATCAGACTGTGCCTACAGACAGTGTTTCTCGCTTATGTGACGAATTTGCAGACATTTTTGCACCGGGCTTAGGTTGCGCTAAAAACTATGAAGCACATTTAGAACTGAAGGTAAACGCGCAACCGAAATTTTTCAGGGCGCGCAATGTTCCCCACGCATTGCGTGATGAGGTCGCAAGAACGTTACACGATCTCGAATCACAGGGTGTAATTGAACGTGTGCAAGCTTCTCTCTGGGCCTCACCCTTAGTAATTTTGCCAAAACCTTCCGGAAAATTGAGACTTTGCGTGGACTTCAAGGCCACAGTGAATCCACAGCTAGTGACTGCTACTTTTCCTTTGCCCCGCCCGGAAGATCTTTTTGCTAAACTGTGCCCGGGAAAATATTTTTCAAAGTTGGACCTAGCCGATGCGTACTTGCAAATACCGGTGGACGACGAATCCCAGCGCGTATTGGTGGTTAACACGCATCTTGGATTGTACCGCTTCAAAAGACTGCCATTCGGGTGTGCATCCGCCCCTGCCTTGTTTCAGCAATATTTACAAACTATTTGTGCGTCGGTCCCTACTGCAGCAAACTATCTGGACGATATAGTGATCTCCGGACAGACAGAAGAAGATCATCTTGCGAATTTACGAACATTATTTCAGGTCTTGCGGCAAAATGGTCTTCGCTTGAGGAAGGACAAATGTGTGTTTTTTGCTCGTGACTTACCATACCTGGGACATGTCATTAATGCCCAAGGCATACATCCGAGTCCAGAGCACCTCCGTGCCATACACGACTTGCCGTCCCCTAAAAATCTGAAACAGCTACAGAGTGTGTTGGGTAAAATTAATTATTACCATAAATATGTGCGCAATGCCTCTTCCATTTCAGCTCCGCTTCATCGCTTACGCCGTAAAGGTGTTCCGTTCGTCTGGACGCCGGAATGTGAACGCGCCTTTCGCCAGTTGAAATCGGCGTTGCTTTCTACTACTTGCCTTACGCCATTCGATCCCCAGAAACCCCTTTTGTTGATGGTAGATGCATCGGATTTCGGGATCGGTGCTGTACTTGCGCACAAAGTTGGCTCCCATGATCGCCCTATTGCCTTTGCGTCCAAATTGCTCTCGTCTGCGCAAAGAAATTATTCACAGATAGAGACAGAAGCTTTGGCTCTCGTGTTTGGTGTTACTAAGTTCCATGATTTCTTGTATGGTCGTCACTTTACCATCATCACAGACCACAAACCTTTGACGTCGCTTTTTCATCCGAACAAGCCTGTACCTCCACGTACAGCGCAGAAATTCATTCGCTGGTCTATTTTCCTCTCGCAGTACCGCTACGATATCTTGTATCGGTCCACTGCTAAGCACGGAAACGCCGATGCGTTGTCCCGTTTGCCTGTTGCTGAGGATAAAGCATTCGATTCTTCCGAACTTGCTTGCATGTTCATTGATTCGGAAACCGATGAAGTGGTCGAATCGTTTCCGATTGATTTTCGTCGTGTCGCTACAGCCACAGCTGCTGACCCTGTCCTTGCTACTGTTTTACGTTTTGTTACTACGCAATGGCCTTTGTCAAAGTCTCGGATCGCGGATCCGTTGGTTCGCCGATTTTTTGCTCACAAGGAGAGACTTTTTGTTCGACGTGGTGTTTTGTTGTTGCGTTCTGATAATGATCAGTCCAGAGTCGTGGTCCCACGTTCGTTACAGTCCTCTGTTTTACGGCTTCTTCATCAAGGACATTGGGGTATAGTGCGAACGAAACAACTTGCTCGTCAGCACTGTACTTGGTTCGGAATCGATGCTGCGATTACGAATATGTGTTCTTCGTGCCCGGCGTGTGCCGAACAACAGTCCGCGCCGCCGCGGAAAGTCTTTGCGTGGCCAAAAGCCACTTCCCCTTGGCAACGCTTGCACATTGATTTTGCTGGTCCATTCTGGAATGCTCGATGGTTGGTTCTGGTCGACGCCTTCAGTAATTTTCCTTTTGTTGTCCGGATGTCTTCCACGACGTCCTCCGCCACCATCCAAGCGTTGTCTGCTATCTTTTGCATTGAAGGTCTTCCGCAGACTATTGTTTCCGACAATGGCCCACAATTCATGTCCGCAGAATTTCAGTCATTCTGCCAGGCCAATGGTATTCAACATCTGACATCCGCGCCGTTTTCGCCTCAGTCCAACGGTGCCGCTGAACGATTGGTCCGGACTTTCAAGTCACAGATGTTGAAATTGAAAGAGTCGCATTCTCGGGAGGACGCATTGTTGCTCTTTTTGTCTTCGTATCGCTCTCAGCCCCGAGATGGGCGCTCGCCGGCTGAGTTGCTCCACGGTCGTCCTCATCGCACCTTGATGTCTTTGCTGCTTCCGCCGCATCAGGTTCCTGTGCAGCGGCAGACTCCTGCTTTTGCTCCAGGCGACGTTGTATTTTATCGCAACTATCGAGGTTCACGGCGTTGGCTCGCAGGGCGCATTCTTCGCTGCCTCGGCCGCGCGATGTATTTGGTTTTGGGGGCCTCTGGTGAGGTGCGTCGGCATCTCAATCAGCTGCGCCTCTGTCGTCGCTCGGGTTCTGCCGCTCCCCGTCTGCTTTCAGCGACGGTGCCGTCCGGTCAGCGCCCTGGGGACCCATCTACTGGCTCGCCTCATCCCCAGGTGTTACCGACGATGCCTTCCATTTTGCCCCATGGCGACGCGCCGCCGCCGCCGCAGCAGCAGCAGCAGCAGCAGCCGCCGCCGCCGCCGACCGCATTCGACGCTTCGTTGCAGCCGCCAAGCGCCTCCCAGGGTCACGCGCCGCCGATCGCTTCCCGTGACCAGCTGTCCTCCGCCATGGAACGCCCGCCCGCTCCGGACCACATGACGTCATCGCGCGTCGGCTACCCCGACGCCATGGACGTTGACCCTTCAGGACCTCCTGTCTCTTTACGGGCGCATACACCGCATGTTGACGTGCACCCTGGACTAGTTTTGCAGGCGTTTCCTAGCTCCCCTCGGACCGGATGGCCGGGTGCGGGTGGCACAGCCTCGCCTGTTGTTAGGCTCCCCACCTCATCGCATACGTCAACATGTGGTCCTCCCCACGGCGGGCGGAAGCCTTATTACACGACCGTTCGCCGATTTGCGGGGGAGGAATGTGGTGTCACCGCCAGACACCACACTTGCTAGGTGGTAGTTTAAATCGGCCGCGGTCCATGTAGTACATGTCGGACCCGCGTGTCGCCACTGTGATCGCAGACCTAGCGCCACCACCAAGGCAGGTCTCGTGATACGAGAGTGGACTCGAACCCAGTTGTACGAGAACCAAGCTACCGCCCAGTTGTATGCGAACCTAGCTATCGCCCAGTTGTACGAAGCCTTTCTCTCTCATTAGCCGAGAGACAGAATAGCCATCTAAGTTAATGGCTACGAACTAGCAAGGAGCCAGTTGTATTAGTGCCTATAGCTTACAAGTATTCAAGAGAGATGTATTCCAAGGCCTAAATAAAAGATAAGTAAAAAGCATCTACCTACTTTTCTTCTTATTCATTTATAAGTTCTCATGTTCCAGACTTCACGCCCGTCGGCGTGTGTGTGTACGCGTGCCTGCCTTTCTTTTGGCTACTACCGTGTGGCGTAACAGTCTTGTTACGTCACTACACCTTCCTCTCAGCATATTGGTCTCAAGCCACACAAGACCGAGTAAAACATGGCATCATAATGATGAAACATTTCGAACAATCTGAATTTTCCAGTCTTGTGAAATATTTTGAAGACATGTTGCATAAGAATCAGTATCTTTCAAACCCATACAGCCCCTCAGAACTCATCCGCATTTGCTTACTCAAATTGCCTGAACATTTACGACATATTATTTTAGCAGGACGTTGCAAAGACGACATTGAAGCATTTCAGGGACTGTTACAAGAACTGGAAATTGACACAGACCGTCGCGGGATGCGAAAACAGGAAAACAATCACTACAGGTCACATCCGTCACAATTTCGTGACGACAGAAGCAATAACTGGACACAACAAGCCTATTCTTACAACGCAAATCGTGACCAAAACAGACACCACCCATATGACAACCACTGGCAGAGTAATAATAGTTACAGAGAAAGATCGCATTTCCGTAGTAATGAATATGACAGAGATTACCTTAGAAACAGACAATACAGGAACCAAAACAATTGTTATCAAGGGAGGCAGAATAACTTCAGACGCAACAGTTCGGCGCAGAGTTACGATTCAGGGAGAAATTCTCCACCACATGACCGACAAACAAGAAACTATGTAAACTACCGACAAAACGACAGACGTGAATTTCATCAGAACTGGCGGGATTCTAACAGAGCTGGGCCCTCTCGGCAAGGCGAATTTGTAGAAGCTAGGTCTCCTAATCCCAATAACGACGCGCGCCAACAAAGGGACAGACAATGACTCGCACCGCAGGCAGCCGCTTGCGCCGGCTGGCTCAGAGAAAAATAGCATAGACACTAACCTTGAGAAAAATTCCAGTATTCTTTACCGACGTATACCGCATGACAATTGCATTCAAGTTCAAACTCTGATTACTATGAAGAGTAAAGGATTTTACCACATTTCACATGTAAAACCGTTTATTGAAAGATAATCTGCTTTTTAACTTTGTCTTTGCCATATAACTTTTCACTTTACATTACTAGTATGCTGTGTCAGACTTAAGAAACTGTTAACGTACAACAATGTTAGAAGTTAAATATCCAGTCTAGAACCTAGGGAACATTTTTAAACAGAAATTACGAATGCATTGTTATAGTGAACAGACGAAACAGTGTTGTATTTGTACATTCTTGCTTGTTAGTTGCACGATTACGTAATGACTATAAGGCTCACATACTTAGAACATTTACCAGTACTGCTAATGAGATTTTAATGCAACATTTTGGTTTACTTGAAAATACATTCTGGGTTTAAAGTACTTTCTGTGAGGTACCAGACGACACAGTGGTTAGTTTATGTGACAACTACACGGTTTTATCACGACGCTACTAATGAGTGAAAATTTACAATGTTGCTTTTGCGGTGTATCTGTTTTATATCTGCACAGTTTTTCTGAATTCTTCTGGAAAGTAAAACATGTTTTAGTAGTAACTTTTGTGGTATAGCTACAATGAGACTGCCTTTTCCGTAGCACAACAATACGTTACAGCACAGTAATTTCTTCATCACAGCAATAAGCGTAATAACTAAGATATCTATAGGCAAAGCATTTCACTTTTGTTTATCATGAGGTAAGTACACTCCCGGAAATTGAAATAAGAACACCGTGAATTCATTGTCCCAGGAAGGGGAAACTTTATTGACACATTCCTGGGGTCAGATACATCACATGATCACACTGACAGAACCACAGGCACATAGACACAGGCAACAGAGCATGCACAATGTCGGCACTAGTACAGTGTATATCCACCTTTCGCAGCAATGCAGGCTGCTATTCTCCCATGGAGACGATCGTAGAGATGCTGGATGTAGTCCTGTGGAACGGCTTGCCATGCCATTTCCACCTGGCGCCTCAGTTGGACCAGCGTTCGTGCTGGACGTGCAGACCGCGTGAGACGACGCTTCATCCAGTCCCAAACATGCTCAATGGGGGACAGATCCGGAGATCTTGCTGGCCAGGGTAGTTGACTTACACCTTCTAGACCACGTTGGGTGGCACGGGATACATGCGGACGTGCATTGTCCTGTTGGAACAGCAAGTTCCCTTGCCGGTCTAGGAATGGTAGAACGATGGGTTCGATGACGGTTTGGATGTACCGTGCACTATTCAGTGTCCCCTCGACGATCACCAGTGGTGTACGGCCAGTGTAGGAGATCGCTCCCCACACCATGATGCCGGGTGTTGGCCCTGTGTGCCTCGGTCGTATGCAGTCCTGATTGTGGCGCTCACCTGCACGGCGCCAAACACGCATACGACCATCATTGGCACCAAGGCAGAAGCGACTCTCAACGCTGAAGACGACACGTCTCCATTCGTCCCTTCATTCACGCCTGTCGCGACACCACTGGAGGCGGGCTGCACGATGTTGGGGCGTGAGCGGAAGACGGCCTAACGGTGTGCGGGACCGTAGCCCAGCTTCATGGAGACGGTTGCGAATGGTCCTCGCCGATACCCCAGGAGCAACACTGTCCCTAATTTGCTGGGAAGTGGCGGTGCGGTCCCCTACGGCACTGCGTAGGATCCTGCGGTCTTGGCGTGCATCCGTGCGTCGCTGCGGTCCGGTCCCAGGTCGACGGGCACGTGCACCTTCCACCGACCACTGGCGACAACATCGATGTACTGTGGAGACCTCACGCCCCACGTGTTGAGCAATTCGGCGGTACGTCCACCCGGCCTCCCGCATGCCCACTATACGCCCTCGCTCAAAGTCCGTCAACTGCACATACGGTTCACGTCCACGCTGTCGCGGCATGCTACCAGTGTTAAAGACTGCGATGGAGCTCCGTATGCCACGGCAAACTGGCTGACACTGACGGCGGCGGTGCACAAATGCTGCGCAGCTAGCGCCATTCGACGGCCAACACCGCGGTTCTTGGTGTGTCCGCTGTGCCGTGCGTGTGATCATTGCTTGTACAGCCCTCTCGCAGTGTCCGGAGCAAGTATGGTGGGTCTGACACACCGGTGTCAATGTGTTCTTTTTTCCATTTCCAGGAGTGTACATTGACTTCTGCAGAACTTAGCTTTCAGAGGACAATAACTACGACACTTTCACAGAGATTATCTTACAGCAAGACGCACATTTAGCGCTACAGGACACGTATTTGAGTGATTAATTTTGTACTTAAAACATTTATTTTTAAAGATTTTTGAATTACAAAGAAAGTTTTCCGTGATACATTTCATTCCATTGCTGTAATCTGTAACACCTGAGGGTATAATTACAATAATCCTCAGGGGGGTACACGCTTACTTTGTGTACCATGTGTTTGGCAAGCACAAAGAGCCCTAGCTAATATGGTATTTGCTTATACAACTTTACACATCGGTACCATATTTCTCTAACACACAAATTACACAGCTATCTGATCATTTAACTGAGAGGTAAACATTTTTTTTAACTACATCAGTGACAGATGTTTACGTAATTACACAGTTGGATAACTTCACACTTATGAAATTGTATTTTGTCTGTACTTTGTGAAATGCTCATATTTTTCGGAACCATTGTGATACTAAGAGAGCTTTGAATGATGTATTTGGTATGGGATTCTGATTTTTAAAGTACGTTTGAGGCAGATGACACTTTTGACATGAGCAGAGAATTTTTTTTTAGGTTTTGAAGTTATTGGAGGAAGCTACGACGATTTTGAGATTTGACTGAGGTGTTATGATGTTATTATTACGACGACGATGTGTATTATGCTGCTGAGGTATGTTTATGATTAATAAGCTGATGCTATATGAGTTATTTTTTACTGTAATATTTTTTCTGCTTGAGCTATGTCATGTTTAGGTATAAGTTACTGCTGTTTGCCAGGCATAGTGTTACTGAATTTGACTTTGTGTTACTCTGCTAAGCCAGTTTTACTACTCATTTATTTTTCTTGTTGCTGCACATTGGCTCATATTAGTTGTAATGTTGCATTGCTTGGTAATTTAGATTTACTGTAGCTTGCTTTGCAATTTTCCATTTTTTTGGTCATTGTTGTTTGTGTTACTTATTTTGTGCTGCTGCATTGCCTCGTTCCTTAGTTTAGCATCTGAGCTCAGTAGATTTAAGTTAGCTTAAGAGGGGGTAGCCTCTAAGAGAATGAGTTTCGATGAATTGGAAGAAATGCATAGAGAAGTTATACGAAAAAAAAGTACAGAAAACAGGTTTAGGTAGGATTTTCTTGGAAATAAATGTTGAGGTAAGAAATGTGTGAACATATAAATACAGAAAGCATGCTTAGATAGAATTTTTTTTGGTGGAAACAAAGGATGAAATAAGAGGAAAGATATATGAAGTTTTGGGTTGGACTGCAGTACCACATGTTACACTGAAAACGAACCCTGTCCTTTCCTATTGGTGTTATCCCACTATGTGTTTGTGTACCCTTGTGTATTTGTTTTCTTCCTGTCTCTGTGTAATTTCATAGAATTTTTTTCTTCTTTTAATATTAAGCTACATTCACTATGATGAGGAATACTGTTATCCTCAAATATAATTGGCATTAATAATATGTTATGTACCTTGTAAATATGCTTAGACATTATTTATTCTGTTTTGTTTTAATGCTCATGTGTGAAGTTGATGTTTCAAAAGTTATTCTGATCTTTTATGTATGTACTCATGTCATAATTCCTGTAACACTGATGTATATGTTATTTCGATTCTTTTGCAAAGCTTGTGCTACAAATGTTATCTGTATTGTTATGTTCTTTAATGATGTATTTTGTACCTTTGTAATTGTATTCTTATGTTATTAAATTGTAATTGTCACCAGTTCATGATATTATTAACTTGTTAGTTACATTTCACTGCACACGTTTCTGTTGGTCATAGTATATGGACAATATGTGAGAAGTAGGGACTGTTAGTGTTTGCACATGTGATAATAACTCAGCAAGGGACTGGATAACAGCATTGCTGGTTCTAAGGACAATTTCAAAAACTTTGTGAGTGCACAAGTGGTGGTTTATGGACTTGCTATATTATCCACAAGACTCTTCAATGGTGATTGTGCACCTGCACAGTCACAACAGATGGCTGCCGGCTATCTCTACAAGGACAACAGTGGGCCTGCATCTTTGATGACCCACCAGTACCATTGTCTCTACAAGGACTACAGTGGGTCTACATCTTTGATGATCCATCAATACCATTATTTCTACAAGGACTGCAGTGGGTCTGCACCTCTGGTGGCCCACCAATACCATACTCTCTACCAGGACTACAGTGGGTCTACTCTGTGATGACCTACCTACTAATATTCTTCAAAACGTCGAATGACTCTGCTGTGGGTTTGCTCTGTTGTGGCCCATTATCTGTCAGCATGTCAAGAGTCAGCACTGTCTTTCCGTTGGAAGGACAACGCTACTTCTTCAAGACTGCATGGAAATCCACTACTTCCGTGTGCATTTTCTTCTACTGCTCAGACTTTGAGAAAAACACTACTATTTTACCGTGATGAACGATCAGGACTGTCTTTCTTGACTGTGAGAAAATTTGAGCTTTTGACCAACATTGTATCAATAAGTGTGTGCATTTCATTTCTTTGTTATTGTAATTATGAAAATTTTTTTCAAATCTGTATTGGGCACTGCCCAAACCAATTTGTAAAATTTTTTGTGGGGAGCATGGGGGCTATGTAAGTAGGATGTTTATGTTTTCTCTATGTAAGTAGGCTGTTTATGTTTTCTTTTTGGCAACGTTACGTAGCGCTCAATATGAAAATCACTGGCTGTGCTGTGTGCAGTCTGTGTCTGCTTTGCATTGTTGTAATACTCGCCATTGTAGTGTTAGGCAGCTGGCTGTGAACAGCGCGTAGCGTTGCGCAGTTGGAGGTGAGCCGCCAGCAGTGGTGGATGTGGGGAGAGAGATGGCGGAGTTTTGAAATTTGTCATGAACTGCTATATTTATATATGATGATATCAAGGTAAATACATTGTTTGTTCTCTATTAATATCTTTCATTTGCTAACTATCCCTATCAGTAGTTAGTGTCTTCCATAGTTTGAATCTTTTATTTAGCTGGCAGTAGTGGCGCTCGCTGTATTGCAGTAGCTTGAGCAGCGAAGATTTTTGTGAGGTAAGTGATTTGTGAAAGGTATAGTTTAATGTTAGTCAGGGCCATTCTTTTGTAGGGAATTTTGAAAGTCAGATTGCGTTGCGCTAACAAAATATTGTGTGTCAGTTTAAGCACAGTCATGTATAATTGTTCAAAAGGGGACGTTTCACCTTCTCCGTGACAACGCAAGGCCTCGCACATATCTGCGCACCCAAGAGGAGCTCACAAGACGTCATGGGCCTGTTCTTCCTCCTCCACCGAGCAGCCCGGATCTCGTATCTTCCGACTTCCATCCCTTTGGGCCAAGGGGGTGATTTCATTGACGTCCTGTAAGCCATCCCTGAGGAATTTTCGTGTCGAATTTGGGCAGCGGTGTGTCTCAAGAGTTTTCCTCGGCCACTCATAAGGAAACTGCATGATTTCAATGCCGGGAATCGCGGTTCACACCTTCATTGCAGAGACCACAAAAGGAGGGGCGCAGTGTGGGTGAGAAGGGCTCTGAAGACCTTCCCATTGGGTGACACGTCCACTGTGGCGTTGGGCAGAATTGTGGTGAAATTTGGAGCCAAAGGGACGTCATTAGCCCACTTTACATGCCACATGAACTTCCGATCTCTGGCCTTTATTTCGCAGGTGTCGATACGTTGCTGCCTGAAGCGTCGTCGAATCCGAGGTTGACGTTAAAGGGCGCCATGCCTTTGCACCGTTACAGAGGCACCTTTGAGGCAGACTTATGGGTCGCAGTGGGAGACAGTACGGAGTTTCGAAAAAGTGATCCTTCTATTCTGTTGAGCGGTGTGTAAGGGCAGCTAAACGTCGCGACATATCAAAAAGGATATGTTCCTGGAGGAATCGCACCCTGTGGCTTACATGCGAGTCCATAACGGATATATGTTGAGTACTTCAGGACGTTAATAAATCATTTTCTATGGGTCCCATGTCAAGAGACTCACAGGCCAGAGAAGCAGTTACTATTCGAATCAAGTTTGCTACATCTAGAAGGGCACTGTCGAGCACATACAGTAAGACAATCGAACACAACAGTAGCCATCCCTTAAAAAGGCTCACTGGCCAATATCGCAAGATAAAGATGGCGCAAATCTGGTACCAGGCGGTCATTTGATCCTCTTCCTTTGGCTTAAGTCAAGGCAAAAAAAAAGGGTAATGATCGTATGGTATTGTTGGGCGGGGGATTTCGGCCGCCGTATTGCAAGTCCTTTTTAGGTGACGCCACAACGGCGACTTGCGAGTCAATGATGATGAAGGACTCACAACACCAGTCCCCAGTCCCCTGCCGGGAATCGAACCCGGGCCCCCTGCGTGGTAGGCGGTAACGCTGCCGCTACGCCGGCCAGTGTAGCCGAGCAGTTCTAGGCGCTTCAGTCTGGAACCGCGCGACCGCTACGGCCGCAGGTTCGAATCCTGCCTCGGGCATGGATGAGTGTTGTGTCCTTAGGTTAGTTAGGTTTCAGTAGTTCTAAGTTCTAGGGGACTGACGACCTCAGATGTTAAGTCCCATAGTGCTCAGAGCCTTTTGAGCTACCACTACGCTACGGAGGTGGACTCAGTTAAGTTATGTGTATTTGCCAGTCGATTTTATGGAATCACAGCAGTAAGATGGGTCGACGTAACAGAACTGCACCTTATCTACCGTGTTTGGCAGTATTGTGTACTCCCCGCAGCCATGTGACACAGCGCAAGAACAGTAGTCGTAAAAAGGTTCTAACCCATAGGGACTTGGAGACGAGTGTCACATCCTGTCAGTGACAGTCGATTTCAAACCCGACAGATGTCAGTGAATTCAGATAAACCTGTTTCCAAACGAACGTTGCGAAGTTTACTGCAGGAAGTGAACATCTGGATGTCTCGCAAAAGACCTTTGCTCGTTATAGCACATCAAGCTGCACTGCTTTCTTAAGCTAAACAAAATAGAAATTGAATAGTTGCTGCATAACACATGTGGTATGGCCCGACGAATCGAAGCCTTGCCTCTTTTCAAACGATTCGTGGCGCGAGAGCATCGACGTCCCAATGAGGTGTTTAACCCACTGTGTGTGAAGTGTGGAGTGTTGGTGACACTTTAGGGGTGTTTCTCTATCAATCATTTAAGTTGCTCTGAACATTCCTAGGATCAGGTGTTGCCCTTTCTTCTACATCTTCATGAAGAGTACGCTATGAGTACTAACTAATGTCTTTCAAGGCGATCATAGCCGTGTTCACAGAGATGTAGACATACGATCCTGGTTTGACGAATATTCGGGGACTCTATGGCGCCTCGACTGGCTCGCTAAATCATCCGATATTCATACGACAGAAAATGTCTGTAACTATTTGAAACAGTGTGTTAAACGCAGCTCTACGGGCTATGATAATCAACTAGTGGTTTTGAGATACGAGTAGATACGCCGTGGAGAAACGTGTGGGCTCTCTTCCTCAACAAATTTACTCTGTTATCAAGACTAGACGATGTGATGTCTCCGAGGCTAACTAATTTTTCGTCTCGTTTAGTTTCTTGAATGAGAGGCAGTACTCCCTTTCATATTTGCTGTAACAGTTGTGGAGATGGCTAACGCCAAAAGCGGTAACTATTACAAAACGCTTATGCAATCAATGATGGGAAATAATTGTAGTAAAAGGAAATATATTTGATAAAGACGCACGTAGAGTTACTGTTGTAAGTGGTTAGCAAGTAGCTATGTGGTGATAAGATTTTCAAAAATGGGGAGCTAAACATGCTTCTCACAGTGCTCTGGAAAATAGAATTGCTGAGACAATATCATGCGAGTGCTAATTTTCTTTTACATCAGTGTTTTAAGAGGTACTGTGAGAGAAAGGCTTGATGATAGTTTCCCCAGCGGACGGATTGACCGCCGGGGAACGACAGAATGGTCTGCATGCAGCACTGATCTACCCCATGCTACTTCTTACTTTCGGGTTGAGCTAAGAAACAAGTGTGCAAGTTAAAACCAAAAGACATCAACAGTCTTGACAAAATGTCCGTGACGTGTTTGTAATTGTCGCAGTTGAGAAACTAAGAAATACAGTGGATTCTGCTCCTTAAAGTTTTAACAATTGTGTGGAGAATGTGGGGGTGTACTTTCAAATGTAACTTAATAACCGAATAGTAGGTCATAATAATGTATTCAGTGGAAATAAAACTGTGATCAGTTGTATACTTTTTGAAAAAAAATGTTCAAATGTGTGTGAAATCTTATGGGACTTAACTGCTGAGGTCATCAGTCCCTAAGCTTACACACTACTTAACCTAAATTATCCTAAGGACAAACACACACACCCATGCCCGAGGGAGGACGCGAACCTCCGCCGGGATCAGCCGCACAGTCCATGACTGCAGCGCCCTAGACCGCTCGGCTAATCCCACGCGACATACTTTTTGAAATATATATTGTTACAAATAGGTACTGACCATACAAACGCCTTGTAGAAAACCATGAGAAGCACAAGTTTCATTGTAAAAGATGCAACGTAATGTTTCGTAAACAGTATAGTAAGTAGCATTGCCTCCTGGCGTGATCGCTCAACAACGCC
Organism: Schistocerca piceifrons; assembly: GCF_021461385.2. Lineage (NCBI taxonomy): Eukaryota > Metazoa > Arthropoda > Insecta > Orthoptera > Acrididae > Schistocerca > Schistocerca piceifrons. The sequence continues at coordinate 383,019,943 of NC_060141.1, forward strand.
AGAAAACAGTGCATATATTTCTTCCCACCACTTCATTGTAGAACAATTTCAAATTAAGGTCGAAAAGCAAACATATCGCCTTTTTTCTACCAATATTTATTTCTAACCGGTTTTCGGCTTATTGTGCCCCAATCAAGAAACAATTTTCTAGCGTCCACAAGCGACACTTCGTGTAGAAAACCAAACATTAGAACCAAAAACAGTATCAACACATAAATACAATCGTTCGCCACGATATTAGGTGATAAATGTCGAATACAGTGCTCATCACCCGTGTTATGCACCAAACATGTTAAATTACAGTGTTAAATTTCAATTTAGAAGTCGAATGGTATCGAGTACAGTTCTTAACGAAATCCCACGATACTGAAGTGTGAATGAACGTAATACAAAAGATTGTTAAGATGGTGACAGATACAGAGTGAACATAGGAGTGCTATATATAGCGAACAAAGAGAAAAACTTAACCTATTAGAAGTACTCAAGGTAGATAAGCATTTAGCTCAAAACCCTGAGTTGATTCCAAATGATCAGTTATAGCTGAGCACATCAGAATGCTAAGCAACAAATGATCCAATTAACTGGCTGCCCACAACTAGACCTCAATCCCAATAATCATATTTTACTCAAGAAACTTGTACCACAATATTAATGTCATATACATTTCTTTGTTTTCCTTACACACTTCAGTGTTACATTCAAACATCCCGTATACTTTAATACTGTGTTTTCGTTATGTACCGTGTTTGATACTATCCACGATTCATCTTCTGAATTGTTATTTACTACTGTAATTTATCATGTTGAGCGCTCTTTCGACATTTCTCACCTAATACCATGACCAAAGATTATGTTTCCGAGTTAGTAGCATCTTTGTTTCTAATGTTTTGTTTGCTACACAATAATGGCCCTTGTGGACGACTAATGTCTCTTGTGGTCGCAAGTCAACTGTTTCCTGACGACTGTCCAGTTGAAAATCCGTCTCGAAATAAACACATATTAGTGGAACAGAATCGCCGTTTGTCTCTTTTTCAGCCGATTCGAAACAAAGCAATATTACTAGAACAAAAACGCAATATTTCTTCGCCCATAAACAATGAGTACAGATTCTGACACAGGATCTCGAAAAATCAACATTGTATCATCACAGAGTGAACAAATAATCAGAGAAGTTAAAGACTTTAAATGACAATTTATAAGAACTTTCTCTGAAATATCAAATGTTATAATCTAATTGACTTACTTACTGACTTAATTCCTTTGGCCCCTACGGGGGCATAGGGCATCCAAGAATCTAATTGAGTGGAGCTATAAATGCAGACGTCCTCTACCGGACAATCAAGTTAAGGAGCAAATCCCTTATGGCCATTTGAATAGTATATTAGAGACAAATGACCGAAGGAAAGGTGGAATGTACAAAACAGCAACTAGACTTTAAGAAGGTAAGCCAGTCAAACATAACAGCAGAAAATCAATCGCAGGAGAACGGCTGGTTGCGACAGCCATCTCTAATCGCCCATAAGGATAAGGCCGAGGACACACAAAAGAAGAGCTGTAAGACCTAAACGTGTTATGGTACTGTCACGTCTTCCTTTGACCATATGACAACATATGTGAAAAACAGTGTCTCTGTCAGTGAAAATGCATCGTAGACAGTTTCGCTTAGAGTTTTCAGCTAAGCCTAACTGCTATTTTGTACAGTTTGTCTTTCCTTCTGCCATTTGTCTCTCATATACTACTCAAATAGCCATCATCAATTTGTTCCTTGTCATGATTGTGCGATGGAGGTCTTCTGTGTTATAGTACCATACTCTGGTTTCTTGGCCAGTTCAGGTAATGCGAATCTGCCACGTAGTCAAGGTAACACAGTTCCACATATCCGACTCACAGCGTACCCTATTACGAGGTGCATTCAAGTTCTAAGGCCGCCGATTTTTTTTCTAAACTACTCACCCGAAATCGATGAAACTGGCGTTACTTCTCGACGTAATCGCCCTGCAGACGTACACATTTTTCACAACGCTGACGCCATGATTCCATGGCAGCGGCGAAGGCTTCTTTAGGAGTCTGTTTTGACCACCGGAAAATCGCTGAGGCAATAGCAGCACGGCTGGTGAATGTGTGGCCACGGAGAGTGTCATTGTTGGAAAAAGCCAAAAGTCACTGGGAGCCACGTCAGGTGAGTAGGGAGCATGAGGAATCACTTCAAAGTTGTTATCACGAAGAAACTGTTGCGTAACGTTAGCTCGATGTGCGGGTGCGTTGTCTTGGTGAAACAGCACACGCTCAGCCCTTCCCAGACGTTTTTGTTGCAGTGCAGGAAGGAATTTGTTCTTCAAAACATTTTCGTCGGACGCACCTGTTACCGTAGTGTCCTTTGGAGCGCAATGGGTAAGGATTACGCCCTCGCTGTCCCAGAACATGGACACCATCATTTTTTCAGCACTGGCGGTTACCCGAAATTTTTTTGGTGGCGGTGAATCTGTGTGCTTCCATTGAGCTGACTGGCGCTTTGTTTCTGGATTGAAAAATGGCATCCACGTCTCATCCATTGTCACAACCGACGAAAAGAAAGTCCATTCATGCTGTCGTTGCGCGTCAACATTGCTTGGCAACATGCCACACGGGCAGCCGTGTGGTCGTCCGTCGGCATTCGTGGCACCCACCTGGATGACATTTTTCGCATTTTCAAGTCGTCATGCAGGATTGTGTGCACAGAACCCACAGAAATGCCAACTCTGGTGGCGATCTGTTCAACAGTCATTCGGCGATCCCCCAAAACAATTCTCTCCACTTTCTCGATCATGTCGTCAGACCAGCTTGTGCGAGCCCGAGGTTGTTTCGGTTTGTTGTCACACGATGTTCTGCCTTCATTAAACTGTCGCACCCACGAACGCACTTTCGATACATCCATAACTCCATCACCACATGTCTCCTTCAACTGTCGATGAATTTCAATTGGTTTCACACCACGCAAATTCAGAAAACGAATGATTGCACGCTGTTCAAGTAAGGAAAACGTCGCCATTTTAAGTATTTAAAACAGTTCTCATTCTCGCCGCTGGCAGTAAAATTCCATCTGCCGTACGGTGCTGCCATCTCTGGGACGTATTGACAATGAACGCGGCCTCATTTTAAAACAATGCGCATGTTTCTATCTCTTTCCAGTCCGGAGAAAAAAAATCGGAGGCCTTAGAACTTGAACGCACCTCGTACTACCGCAAGCTTTAAAGTCACAGGAAATTTGACATCGCCGGCGTTAGCAAGCACGAGAAGGGAAGCCTAGCTGACATTGTGCAGAAAAGTTCATAGGTGAACTTGAATGTCAGTCATCACTAAGAGGTAACCGTTGGGTGGACCAAGTCTGGCACATCCTAAGCACAAACCATTTCTCCTTAAGCACTGCAGAATTGAACAACAGTTACGGAGATCCTGCCTAAGCGGTGTGATGAATCAGCGTTCTGGAAATTAAAATGTCTACTTTAAGGCCATTATTGAGGGTAAAAGCATTTTTAAAATTAATAAAATTTAATTTCAGACATGCAATTTAACTGTGGAAAACATATCACCCAATTAAATATTTGGTTCTGAAATGAAATCCAAAATTGTAGATGTCGTTGATGTCAGCAAAGCGACATAATGTATAAATGATGAATCACCCTTGCGGTGCCTTGTTGTTAAATAACGGCCTCATAATACATACAATAATTAGTGTACATCGCAACAGTGTGGAGCATAGGTTTTACGCTTATGGACATAAATTTTGCAAGTTGGTTTATACAACAGGTATGTAAGCCTGCAGACAGAAGTTTTCTCTTACAATTTGGTTTTATCAATGACGTTTCACGCCCAGACTGCTTCTCTTTGTATCCTTGTCACTATCTCCCGGCCCTTTCTTTCTTTGCTGGATCAAATGGTTCAAATGGCTCTGAGCACTATGGGACTTAACTTCTGAGGTCATCAGTCCCCTAGAACTTAGAACTACTTAAAACTAACTAACCTAAGGACATCACACACATCCATGCCCAAGGCAGGATTCGAACCTGCGACCATAGCGGTCGCGCGGTTCCAGACTGTAGCGCCTAGAACCGCTCGGCCACCCCGGCCAGCTCTTTGCTGGAAGATGAGTCGTTGTAGCTAATCGAGAGCCACAATGAATGACTTTTAGTTTAACCTTGAGTCCATATCCAAAGGCGACGTTTTTGATTCTTCATAAATATTTCACGCTCTTGCGAATTCAGCAGTCTCGAAAAAAATAGACGCATTTGTTTTGTGCCAGCATAAGAAGATTATAAGCAGTAGGTAGGCAAGTAAGGTACGTAATAAAGATACTGTAAAGATCAAGTAACGAAATAAATCCATGGAGAAGCCTTACCAGCAGCAAAGGAGGGTGGTAAGCCATCCAGGAACGATTATCTTAGAAAATGAAGTAGTAGTAGAGCTGGAAAATTGTAGGAACTGAAAAAGTCGGAGTATGTGAAACAAAGTGTCAAAGATGTCCAGTGTGCGAATATACAGAGATCAAAAGATAATCATTAGGTGAAATACGTCACCTAACCAGATCAAAGACATCTATATCTATAATCTGTAAATCACCGTGAAATGTGTAGCAGCGTTAATGTAGCGTATTTTAAGGTCTATTTCCGGGCCATTCTTCATAGAGCGTGAGACTTTGCCCCATTCACCGGATTATCAGTATGGTATAAACTATGAGAAAAAGATTGAATAATCAACGAAAGGATAACGTTCTACGAGTCGGGGCGTGGAATGCCAGAAGCTTGAACGTGGTAGGGAAACTAGAAAGGGAAATGCAAAGGCTCAATCTAGATACAGTAGGGGTCAGTGAAGTGAAGTGGAATGATGACAAGGATTTCTGGTCAGATGACTATCGGGTAATATCAACAGCAGCAGAAAATGGTATAACAGGTGTAGGATTCGTTATGAATAGGAAGGTAGGGCAGAGGGTGTGTTACTGTGAACAGTTCAGTGACTGGGTTGTTCTAATCAGAATCGACAGCAGACCAACACCGACAACGGTAGTTCAGGTATACATGCTGACGTCGCAAGCTGAAGATGAACAGATAGAGAAAGTGTATGAGGATATTGAAAGGGTAATGCAGTATGTAAAGGGGGACGAAAATCTAATAGTCATGGGCGACTGTAATGCAGTTGTAGGGGAAGGAGTAGAAGAAAAGGTTACAGGAGAATATGGGCTTGGGACAAGGAATGAAAGACGAGAAAGACTAATTGAGTTCTGTAACAAGTTTCAGCTAGTAATAGCGAATACCCTGTTCAAGAATCACAAAAGGAGGAGGTATACTTGGAACAGGCCGGGAGATACGGGAAGATTTCAATTACATTACATCATGGTCAGACAGAGATTCCGAAATCAGATACTGGATTGTAAGGCGTACCCAGGAGCAGATATAGACTCAGATCACAATATAGTAGTGATGAAGAGTAGGCTGAAGTTCAAGACATTAGTCAGGGAGAATCAATACGCAAAGAAGTGGGATACGGAAGTTCTAAGGAATGACGAGATACGTTTGAAGTTCTCTAACGCTATAGATACAGCAATACGGAATAGCGCAGTAGGCAGTACAGTTGAAGAGGAATGGACATGTCTAAAAAGGGCCATCACAGAAGTTGGGAAGGAAAACATAGGTACAAAGAAGGTAGCTGCGAAGAAACCATGGGTAACAGAAGAAATACTTCAGTTGATCGATGAAAGGAGGAAGTACAAACATGTTCCGGGAAAATCAGGAATACAGAAATACAAGTCGCTGAGGAATGAAATAAATAGGAACTGCAGGGAAGCTAAGACGAAATGGCTGCAGGAAAAATGTGAAGACATCGAAAAAGATATGATTGTCGGAAGGACAGACTCAGCATACAGGAAAGTCAAAACAACCTTTGGTGACATTAAAAGCAACGGTGGTAACATTAAGAGTGCAACGGGAATTCCACTGTTAAATGCAGAGGAGGGAGCAGATAGGTGGAAAGAATACATTGAAAGCCTCTATGAGGGTGAAGATTTGTCTGATGTGATAGAAGAAGAAACAGGGGTCGATTTAGAAGAGATAGGGGATCCAGTATTAGAATCGGAATTTAAAAGAGCTTTGGAGGACTTACGGTCAAATAAGGCAGAAGGGATAGATAACATTCCATCAGAATTTCTAAAATCATTGGGGGAAGTGGCAACAAAACGACTATTCACGTTGGTGTGTAGAATATATGAGTCTGGCGATATACCATCTGACTTTCGGAAAAGCATCATCCACACAATTCCGAAGACGGCAAGAGCTGACAAGTGCGAGAATTATCGCACAATCAGCTTAACAGCTCATGCATCGAAGCTGCTTACAAGAATAATATACAGAAGAATGGAAAAGAAAATTGAGAATGCGCTAGGTGACGATCAGTTTGGCTTTAGGAAAAGTAAAGGGACGAGAGAGTCAATTCTGACGTTACGGCTAATAATGGAAGCAAGGCTAAAGAAAAATCAAGACACTTTCATAGGATTTGTCGACCTGGAAAAAGCGTTCGACGGTATAAAATGGTGCAAGCTGTTCGAGATTCTGAAAAAAGTAGGGGTAAGCTATAGGGAGAGACGGGTCATATACAATATGTACGACAACCAAGAGGGAATAATAAGAGTGGACGATCAAGAACGAAGTGCTCGTATTAAGAAGGGTGTAAGACAAGGTTGTAGCCCCTACTCTTCAATCTGTACATCGAGGAAGCAATGATGGAAATAAAAGAAAGGTTCAGGAGGGGAATTAAAATACAAGGTGAAAGGATATCAATGATACGATTCGCTGATGACATTGCTATCCTGACTGAAAGTGAAGAAGAATTAAATGATCTGCTCAACAGAATGAACAGTCTAATGAGCACACAGTATGGTTTGAGAGTAAATCGGAGAAAGACGAAGGTAATGAGAAGTAGTAGAAATGAGAACAGCGAGAAACTTAACATCAGGATTGATGGTCACGAAGTCAATGAAGTTAAGGAATTCTGCTACCTAGGCAGTAAAATAACCAATGACGGACGGAGCAAGGAGGACATCAAAAGCATACTCGCTATGGCAAAAAAGGCATTTCTGGCCAAGAGAAGTCTACTAATATCAAATACCGGCCTTAATTTGAGGAAGAAATTTCTGAGGATGTACGTCTGGAGTACAGCATTGTATGGTAGTGAAACATGGACTGTGGGAAAACCGGAACAGAAGAGAATCGAAGCATTTGAGATGTGGTGCTATAGACAAATGTTGAAAATTAGGTGGACTGATAAGGTAAGGAATGAGGAGGTTCTACGCAGAATCGGAGAGGAAAGGAATATGTGGAAAACACTGATAAGGAGAAGGGACAGGATGATAGGACATCTGCTAAGACATGAGGGAATGACTTTCATGGTACTAGAGGGAGCTGTAGAAGGCAAAAACTGTAGAGGAAGACAGAGATTGGAATACGTCAAGCAAATAATTGACGACATAGGTTGCAAGTGCTACTCTGAGATGAAGAGGTTAGCACAGGAAAGGAATTCGTGGCGGACCGCATCAAACCACTCAGTAGACTGAAAAAAAAAATAAAAAATAAGGGGCGATCAAAATGTTTCCGCTTGAGGGCGTTGCTGCAGCGTATATGCAACGTTACGCGACTCCGATTGGGATGTATGGCCACTAACGACTAGGTATTAGCGTGGTATTTTCGTCTTTGCGATATACGTGCGGAAAATGCTGACACATGAAGTATGGCGACGTTATTATCAATTGCTTCCATACAGGACCAACGTGATGTTACTCTGTTCTTGGTTGCCGAAGGAGAAACATCGTTAGTCATCCATCGGAGAATGATGAATGTTTAGGGGCAGCATGTGTGTTGAAATCCGCCATTGTGGAATGGTGCGCCACGAAGGGTGCTGCTGCTCCATGACAATGTGCGAAACCATATCGTAAATGTTCCAACGCACAAGTTACGCCATCTCAAGCGGGCGACACTCGAGCACACATCCCATACTCCCGATCTCTCCCCATGCGATTATCCTGCATACAGCCTTTTCAAGGGTCTACAGTTTCTGTAGTTCCAGGATGTGCATCAGGTAGTTAGGGACTTCTACATACCAGGACAAGGTGTTTTATCAAACGGTTATCTTCAGCCTACTGCGTCGGCGGGATGATTGCCTCAATGCTCACGGTGATTTGCTTGGTTGGCACACCGCTTCTCTACTGTATGGCCTCCGAAAGGAAACTTTTTGATCGTCCCTCATAAAACAGAAGATCAATTTTTTTCAGCCTCTGACCGGCCGCAAAATGGAAACGAATAGCAAAACCCAAAAATTTTCTACTTGCAACATTTCGCTACGCATTCAAACTTCTTCTCCACGTAGTCCCTACTTCGACTTAGACATTTGCCGAAGCGTGGCCCCAACTTTCCGATACCCTAGTGATAGAAGGCAGCTACCTATGACTTCCGCCAATTGCTTTCGCTGGTCTGCACCTTGTTGTTTGTGCCAATATGCTGGCCTTGTGGCTAGCCATTAACCAGAGCGTAGGGATGAAAATCTGAGGGAGCCAAGTTTCGGGCGTACAGTGAGTGATCAAACACTTCCCATCTAAAACGCTGTAGTAGCGTCTTCGTTGCATCTGCAATACGCAGCCAAGAATTCGTGTCATGCAGAAGAAAACGCGTGACAGTTGTGTTATGTGGGATGTATGAAATCTGGCGAAACCCCTCAGCAGGGCCTCACACTTGGCGGAGACACTATTTTCTTGGCATCTTTACGTGCTCACTGTGCGCTCAGAACTGAAAAGTGCGAAGTGATCCGATAGGCATCCTAGAGACACTGCTTGACACATCTGGCCAAAGCTTCACGAGATTTTCACTGTGGTTTTAATTTCGCGATTGGGGGTTGAAAAAAATAGCCTTCGTAGATTAGGATGAAGAATTTTGCAATTTATGCCCTGATATACAGTGACTGGAGTTTTCTAAACAGGATCTCGCGATTTGTGTAGTGTCTTTCTTCAAGAGTCTGCCATTTATGTTTTTCAGCATATGTTTAAATCTCTCGCCAGTCCAACAAAACTGGGATCATTCGCACTGCCTTTCTCTGAACATGCTCAATGTTCCTGCTATTCCGACCTGATATGGATCCCATATACTTGAAAAGTTTTGTATAATTGTCCATACAAGTGTTTTATGTGCAATCGGTTTTGAAGATAAACTACAATCTACCAGTATACTAATAACGAGTTGTAATGAGCCATGTGCTTCACCTTTAGCTAAACCCATGTGTCCGTTCCATTACTATTACCAAAACACTTTTATCCCCAGATATTTGCATCGCGTGACTCTCTCTGGTTGTGATTCATTAATCCGGCTGTCAAAGGCCACCACTATTTTATATTTCGTGAAGTGCACAACTAAAGAGTGAAAGTACAATTTTCACGTAACTCGCAAAATGCAGCGCGTGTTGATAAACAAAAAATGTATGGCTTCATACTGCTCCTCAGTAACTTCCCATTTTGTACAAGAACAGCTGCAAAACTGTTTCTTTGTCAAGAATCTTTCCGTGAGTCGTTGAATCTCTGCTCAACAGCATTGGCGTTGGATTTGGAGCTAAGTCATAGTTTTCAGACTAACGAATGCGGCGGTACCACAAGCAGAATCAAGATGTTCAGCTGTAATGCTTCAGTGAACACACTAAAAATATGGGACTTCATATGATCGTGTAAGTATTCGATCTCTGCTTTATTCCTACAGAATATAAACTCTTGTTAAGATAAATGTTGTCCTGCTGCCCTGTAATCTAACAACAGGCTACCGTACGTTGAAATAAAAATACGGTATACCAGTTCACAGGAAACGACCCTCGTTTTTATCCTATAAAGACGATAAAGAAACAATCTACGATATACAGATGCAAGGCTGCGTGAGAAATTTCTCTATGAATAGATCGCTGTAAAGCCTATCACTTGGCACTTCCTGTCGGTATACACTAATGGAGTGCTGCCCCGTATTCGTTGATAGGACGACTCGACTCTGGTACAGTGGTATGTTAAACTTCTTTGCATTTATTTGGTGCTGTGTAACTGACAACGGTGTACTGTACGTTTAGCATAGGTCTTTGTCTCTACCTCTATCATGATCTGATATATCCGCGCGACTCGTAACTTTCCATGCACTAACGCTGTTTTCGCAAAAACAAATCCTTCGAGAACGCTGTGATTGTGATCAACCTGGCTGTTATATTTGACTCTAGCTTTCAGCTGAGTTCTACTTCTCTGCGGTGTTTGAAAGTTCTGTGTTCTCATATATCAGATAAATGTACGGGGTCCAGGAAATTTATTAGCCTACTGCAGTCGGTATCCAGAGAACTGGCTTTTTGCCAGTTGGATGAAGGTACTGCCTAGGACTTAGAATCAACTTCTCTCTACATGGAGCGTCCAAATATAGCCCAGAATTTTTTTTTGTAGGTTTGTGTGCCTAACAGAATATTTAATAAAAATTACGATAAATCAGCATGGATAAAAGATTTTGTAGCAGTTCAATGATTATGGAGCTATAATTATGATTATTGTACAACAACATCCGAACAGGCCATTAATCACGCAGATCGTAGTGTGATAGTATGAGCCAGAAGCCTAATAGGTGGGTCACAGTCTTCTCTTATGCAGAGTGGTTTTGCAATATTAGCAGTACAAAAAATATGTTCTTTGCTCTTATTTTTAAAAAAGTGAACACGGGAAAGTTTGTAAGTTACGGCAATGCGCCACAAGAATTTTTTCCTCCAGAGGAAATCTTTACAAGTAAGTGACTAGTCACACACACGACTAGATAAACAATCAATTTTTCTCTTGATGCAACTAACTCTTTCATCAAGACACAAGAGTCTCCGTACGGGTCTATCTGGATACAGAAAATGTTCGACTGTTTCCCTGGCCAGCACATTCTCCAGATCTCTCACCAACTGAAAACGTGTGGTCAATGGTGGCCGAGCAACTGGCTCGTCACAATACGCTAGTCACTACTCTTGATGAGCTGTGGTATCGTATAGAAGCTGCATGGGCAACTGTACACGCCATCCAATCTCTGTTTGACTCAATGCCCAGGCGTATCAAGGCCGTTATTACAGCCAGAGGTGGTTGTTCTGGGTACTGATTTCTCAGGATCTATGCACCCAAATTGCGTGAAAATGTAATCACATGTCAGTTCTGGTATAATATATTTGTCCAATGAATACCCGTTTATCATCTGCATTTCTTCTTGGTGTAGCAATTTTAATGGCAAGTAGTGTATGTTTCCCGAAATATTCTGAATTTTTTTTAAATATTTAAGTGTTGTACTGGATATTTTCTGCTGTATGTGTGCTGTGCCCATTGAGGGTAATAGCTATGTACAATCAGTGGAACGAACAATTGAATGGTGTGGGGAAGGGGGGGAGTAAGTTTTTATAGGTATCGAATGTATGAAAATGAATATTTGAAGAACTTAGGGGCTAATAGTAATTGAAAATTGTTTATAAGGGTGGAGTACAGAATGTGTGATTCCAAGTAATTGAAATTTTTGAGATTCTGCAAACGATTTATGAGCACATATATGAACTATAAACGATGGAAGAATGTGGTCTTTTACTTAATTGTGGACCGCGCCCTTACAGTTATTCTGTTTATCAAACGTTTCGAGCAAATATGAATATAAATCGTCGATTAAAAGCTGCTTCATTCAGTCAGTCTGTTACTCAACAGTGTCAATAACCACTTTTGTTTGTGTTATCGTAAAATCAAGAAAGGCGCAACGCTGTCTTAGTAAAATCAGCGAAAGCAGAAACTGCAGCATCACTCATCATCTTCATACTTCACGAGGTAGGCGCAAATTACTTGCTTACATCACTGAACGTATAATCCATAAACAGTAGAAACAAACTAAAAATGAAGTGAGTCACGTGTGCAGTTTATCAGTAACATGAATCCATATTTTTAACGAATATACAGATTAAAGACTTCCCTTTCATATTTAATGAAAATTATCATTTTAGAAGCATCTTCGCACGTGAAATTTCTTTAACAGAAGTTATACTGCTTAGATTTTAAAGCAACAATCCAGTGTACACAAAAATCGTAAATACCGTTGTACCTCGCTGGTATTTTGTCTTTTTAGTCCGTTTAATTTCATGACATAGACTTTACAACCTGATGATGAGAGCATTGTTTCTTGAAACGCGTTGTTAAAATATATGTATAAGAATCGCGGTTGAATGCTAACAGTGATAACCAGTATAACGACAACTGCTACCTCGACTCCATAATGGATTATATTAAACCCCTTCAGGCTTTTCCTAGGAAACTGACGCTATCAGAAAAATTATACTATGATTTCAACAGCCACTTCTTACCCTACCATAAAAAAATAATGTTATCTTCTATCCAATCGCTATTCCAAAAAATAAATCCATTTAAAAATACTAATTCAGCTCTTATACAGCTTGTTATAGAGTTAGGAAACGGTTTCTTTACTTACAGATACAGTATCACACGACGTCTTCTTTCATTCTCTCAGCTTTCATTCACCAAATCTCTAGTCAGCCTAGAACGTGTAAACTACATCGGTACTAAAACGAACCTCCTTGCTCCGAACAAATTGTTTTTGCGGCACAGTGATTGAAGATAACTGTACCTCTATGCAAGTGTTATTTCATTTACAATGATTTCAATTTTTTTATACAGCTAAACATCTATATCTACATAATTACTCTGCAATTCACATTTAAGTGCTTGGCAGAAGGTTCATCGAACCACAATCATACTATCTCTCTACCATTCCACTCCCGAACAGCGCGCGGGAAAAATGAACGCCTAAACCTTTCTGTTCGAGCTCTGATTTCTCTTATTTTATTTTGAAGATCATTCCTACCTATGAAGGTTGGGCTCAACAAAATATTTTCGCATTCGGATGAGAAACTTGCTGACTGAAATTTCGTAAATAGATCTCGCCGCGACGAAAAACATCTTTGCTTTAATGACTTCCATCCCAACTCGCGTATCATATCTGCCACACTCTCTCCCCTATTACGTGATAATACAAAACGAGCTGCCCTTTTTTGCACTCTTCCGATGTCCTCCGTCAATCCCACCTGGTAAGGATCCCACGCCGCGCAGCAATATTCTAACAGAGGACGAACGAGTGTAGTGTAAGCTGTCTCTTTAGTGGACTTATTGCATCTTCTAAGTGTCCTGCCAATGAAACGCAACCTTTGGCTCGCCTTCCACACAATATTATCTATGTGGTCTTCCCAACTGAAGTTGTTCGTAATTTTAACACCCAGGTACTTAATTGAATTGACAGCCTTGAGAATTGTACTATTTATCGAGTAATCTAATTCCAACGGATTTCTTTTGGAACTCATGTGGATCACCTCACACTTTTTGTTATTTAGCGTCAACTGCCACCTGCCACACCATACAGCAATCTTTTCTAAATCGGTTTGCAACTCATACTGGTCTTCGTATGACCTTACTAGACGGTAAATTACAGCATCATCTGGGAACAACCTAAGAGAACTGCTCAGATTGCCACCCAGGTCATTTATATAGATCAGGAACAGCAGTGGTCCCAGGACGCTTCCCTGGGGAACACCTGATATCACTTCAGTTTTACTCGATGATTTGTCGTCTATTACTACGAACTGCGATCTTCCTGACAGGAAATTACGAATCCAGTCGCACAACTGAGACGATACGCCGTAGGCCCGCAGCTTGATTAGAAGTCTCTTGTGAGGAACGGTGTCAAAAGCTTTCCGGAAATCCAGAAATACGGAATCAACTTGAGATCCCCTGTCGATAGCGGCCATTACTTCGTGCGAATAAAGAGCTAGCTGCGTTGCACAAGAACGATGTTTTCTGAAACCATGCTGATTACGTATCAATAGATGGTTCCCTTCGAGGTGATTCATAATGTTTGAATACAGTATATGCTCCAAAGCCCTGCTGCAAACCGACGTCAATGATATAGGTCTGTAGTTCGATGGATTACTCCTACTACTCTTCTTAAACACTGGTGCGACCTGCGCAATTTTCCAATCTCTAGGTACAGATCTATCGGTGAGCGAGCGGTTGTATATGATTGCTAAGTAGGGAGCTATTGTATCTGCGTAGATGTTCCATAGCACGCACGCTATTGTAACCAGAGTACTGCAGTGACTTCCATTCCAGAGTTTTCCTTTCTGTCCACGAGATGACTGTCATACCGAAAGCCACACTGTTTAATATGTGAAGCAAGTGGCACATAAAAAATTAATTTACACCAGCTCATACTCATTAAAACATACGCAGTAGAGCACCAACACAGTGTTGACGATGGTGCCGAGCGGTGGTCTAAGCCTCTAAGGAGTTACCACAACGGCAACTAATATATGAGATTGCTCGCATCTGATGAACGAAACTAGTGAATAAATAAAATAGTTCGAGAGGTGTGACGGTTATATCTGTACATAAACTACAATAGCCGCTGTGATCTCTTCAGGCGATGCTAACATTTGCAAACATCGTACAAATGTAATGCACGCATGATCGTAAACTCTCTTTTTTAATGGTTGAAGGGCTTCAGATAGATCTGCTTCAACCCGTCCTCTCAATGAGCGGAAGGAAAATACCTGAAAAATGTTGAAAAAAGTAATGTTACCCACGCGGTTCCAAAGCATCGCATGATGCCATCGCCTGCTTTTGAAAAGTCCCCGAACCTTTCATGTGCTTCTTCTCCATCAACATCATCAATCTTTCGGTTTGTTGACAGCTCTCCACCTGAAACCATTAGAATTTCTTCATTTCTCCACAGTTAGAGGCTCCTGTATTATACATAGATTGTTCCAAAAATACCAGTCGCGGTCTTCCTTGGGTTACCCCTCCTAATAGTGTCCCTTCTAGGTTATTTGCAATGAACTGGTTATGACGTGTTATGCGACCAATCCATTCGTGTCTTCTTCGCTGTGTTGTCCTTCTAAACCTCTTTTCTTCGTGAGTTCTTTTCAGGACTTCTTGGTGGGTTGTTGTATCTGATCTGTCAACTTTGTCTTCAACAGCGTTACAAGCGGTTGCCAGCACCATAGCTCAAGTTCTTCAAGAGAGTTCATTCCATGTTTGCCTACTGTCTCTGTTTCAGAGCTCTGAAGTACTACCCTCCAAATACCGTACGTTCCAAATACAGTACGCTCCAAATACAGCTTCTGGCCACCTTTACCCGTATTTCAGTATTTTTGTTGTTTGAACAAAGCAGTTTTATCTTATTCATGAACATTGATTTTGATTCTCTAATTCCTTTTTTTTATGTTTTCTTTGATTCTTATGTCTTCATTTATTTTACTTACGAAATATTTGTATGACTATTGCTTGGTTTAATTTGCTCTAATTCCTTGAAACACCCAAGTATTTTTATCTTTGGAGAGTAAATTTCCATTATGTAATCATTCGACAGTACCATATCCATATCGTCTAAGAATCTTTGGAGATTTACTTTATCTGGAGTTATGAAATGGTTCAAACGGCTCTGAGCACTATGCGACTTAACTTCTGAGGTCATCAGTCGCCTAGAACTTAGAACTAATTAAACCTAACTAACCTAAGGACCTCACACACATCCATGTCCGAGGCAGAATTCGAATCTGCGACCGTAGCGGTCGCTCCGTTCCAGACTGTAGCGCCTAGAACCGCACGGCCACTCCGGCCGACCTCGAGTTATCAAAGCTATGCCATCCGCAAACCTACGCATCCGCACTCTTTCTCTATTTTTTTTCCAGTCGTTCATTGCATGCGCTGTGTAGTTATTACATAGGGATGGAGACAGGTTGCACCCTTCTCTAACACCTTTAAGTATTCTAACTTCTTTCTGTGTAGACCTATTTCTTGTCTTTACTTTTGCTGTTTGTTCTTTGTGTAGCTCCGTTAAGTATTCTTCTGTCTTTATAGTCTAGTTCAATCATTTTTAGAATTTACATTAGTTTGTATCATCTCACAGTATGAATGCTTTGCTGAGGACTGCCAAAACTATTTTTTCTGTTGATCATGTTTTACTGGTAATGAGTAGTAAGTGGCAGACAGCGAACAATGAAAATGCTGCAGACTATGGCCGGCCGGTGTGGGCGAGCGCTTCAGTCTGGAACCACGCGACCGCTGCGGTCGCAGGTTCGAATCCTGGCTCGGGCGTGGATGTGTGTGATGTCCTTAGGTTAGTTAGGTTTAAGTAGTTCTAAGTTCTAGGGGACTGATGACCTCAGATGTTAAGTCCCATAGTGCTCAGAGCTATTTTTTTGTGCAGACTATGACTATGTTTGTACGTCTCGAGACTAGTTGGCTAAGGAACGCATTTATCTTGTTTGTAAATAAAATGAAGTACTGAATCTTCCCCTTGCATTAAACTGAAAGTCATAAGCAGGAAGCAGACTTCGACATTTTACCGACGTGAGCATCTCTCACAGCCCTCATGCAGTCACCATATCTCTTACATGTCCCCAGTCGGGAGGACGACGGTTCAATCCCACGTCCGGCCATCCTGATTTAGGTTTTCCGTGATTTCCCTAAATCGCTTCAGGCAAATGCCGGGATGGTTCCTTAGAAAGAGCACGGCCGATTTCCTTCCCCATCCTTCCCTAATCCGAGCTTGTGCTCCGTCTCTAATGACCTCGTTGTCGACGGGACGTTAAACAGTAACCTCCTCCTCCTCCTCCTCTTACCTGTACTTATAAAACACTTGTTCGACCGGTTCTTGAGTATTTCTCCTTACCAGGTTACATTATAAGATTGTATTGTATTGTATGTTAACCGGGAACCTAGAAACGACGGAGAGGCTCCGTCCCCACCGCAGCCGCAGTGGTCCACAACCCCACGACGACTACCGCAGTCCACTTCACCCCTCCGCCGCCCCACACTGAACCCAGGGTTATTGTGCGGTTCGGTCTCCGGTGGACCCCACAGGGAACGTCTCACACCAGACGAGTGTAACCCCTATGTTTGCGTGGTAGAGTAACGGTGGTGTACGCGTACGTGGAGAACTTGTTTGCGCAGCTATAGCCGACATAGTGTAACTGAGGCGGAACAAGGGGAACCAGCCCGCATTCACCGAGGCAGATGGAAAACCGCTTAAAAATCATCCACAGACTGGCCGGTTCACCGGACCTCGGCACAAATCCGCCGGGCTGATTCGTGCCGGGGACCAGGCGCTCCTTCCCGCCCGGAAAGCCGTGCGTTAGACCGCACGGCCAACCAGGAGGGCTACATTATGAGAAACAGAAGATCCAACGAAGAGCGGCGCGTTACGTTGCGGCACTGTTTAGTCGGCGCGAGATTACGGAGATGCTCAACGAACTTCGGTGACAGCCGCTACAAGAGAGGCGTTGAGCAACTCGAAGAGATTTGCTATTAAAATTCCGAGAGAGTACTTTCCAGAAAGAATCGAGCAACTACGCTTGCTTTCACATACGACTCGCAAAATGACCATAATGAGAAAATCGAGATATTACTGACAATTCTTGCCACGTGCCATTCGCGAATGGAACAGGGGAGGAAACAACAGATAGTAGTAACAGAAGTAACTTCTGCCACACACAGTAAAGTGGCTATATGGAGTATGGATGCAGAAGTATCGCAGATACAGGGTGCTTCAAAAAGAATATACGTATTTCAAATGCATATATTTATTTAATTTTAAGACATAAGAATACGAAACTTTACACACATATTTACGAACCTCTCAAGTTCAGATTACAGATGTTCAATATGTCGTCCATCAGCGACACGAACAATATCACATTGATACTCAAATTCCTCCCATACTCGTGCAAGCGTGTCCTTCGTCACTGATGTTATGGCATTACGGATCCGGTTCTTCAACTCCTCCATGTTCTGTGGGAGTGGTGGTACGTAAACGTTATCTTTAACGAAACCCCACAGGAAGAAGTCAGAGGGTGTAAAATCCGGTGACCGTGGAGCCCAGCTGAGACATGCCAAGTCGCCAGCTCCTTGACGACCAGTCCAACGGTTCGGTAGAGTTTCATTCAGATATTCACAAACTTGGCGACTCCAGTGAGGGGGTGCCCCGTCTTGTTGAAAAATTAAGTTGTCTTCTTGCAGCCTCGGAGACAACCAGTTTTGAAACGTAGCGAGATAGCACTGACAGTTAACGGTATTTCCATCAAGGGAGAATGGGCCGTAAACAGATGATCGGCATATCGCACAAAACACATTGACTTTGGCCGAATCTCGTACGTGTTAAACGGCTGCATGCGGATTCTGTAGGCCCAAAATTCGAACATTTAGTTTGCTTACCTGAACATTAACATGGAAAGTCGCTTCATCACTGAACACGATGCGATGTGCGAAAGTGTTACCATTGTCAATAGCATCAAGAATCTCTTTACTAAATTCCACACGTTTGCATTTGTCAACAGCACGCAGAGCTTTAAACATCTGTAACCCGTACGGCTTCATAACCGACCGATGTCTCAAAACACTCGAAATTGTTGTTGTAGGCAGTTGTAACTCCCGACGGGCAAGGCGAGTTGATTTTGAAGGCCTACGGTGGAAACCAATTTGAATGCGTGCAACATTTTCTTCAGGAGCACGAGGACGGCCAGGACTCTTTCCATTACATACACATCCTGTATCTAGAATCTGTCGATAAAATCTGCGAATGTTCCACCCATTCGGAGGATCAATTTGGTACCTCAATTGCACTTCGCAAACTCGAGGAGATAAAATGATTTCTGCTGCGCAGTAGCCATTTTAAACACATGGCGGTTGCCAAGCAAAACAGAAGACAACTGACATCTGGCGGCTATTAATTTAACTAGACTACGTATTCGTTTCTCCAATAGCCGAGCCGAGGCCCAGCGATCTATAGTTTGGACAAAATAATACTTTGTAATGCGTATATTCTTTTTGAAACACCCTGTATATCCAGAACCAAATACTACGGGCGTTCAATAAGTAATGCAACATATTTTTTTCTTGGGCAATTTCTGTTGAAAAATAAAAACGGAATTCCTTGTGGGACATCGTGGAATATTCCCGATTCAGACCCTATATTTTCTTACAGTTCCGATAGGTGGCGGAGCTATGCGTAGCTTTTCAAATGACGTCTTTAACGGAGGAGCGTTACTAGCAGAGAACTAATATTGAGTTTCTTTTGGTGGAAAACCAGACAATGGCAGATATTCATAGACACTTCCAGAATGTGGACAAAAGCACGACGTGTGTTTGGGAGAGGCATATGTCATCATCGCAACAGGTCGCTCAAGCCTATCCGATCTTCCACGTGCCGGCCTGCCGCATACAGCTGTAACTCCTGTAGTTTTGGAACGTGCAGACACTCTCATTCGAGGTGATCGACGGATCGCAGTCAAAGACCTCGCTGCTCAGCTGGATGTCTGTGTTGGCAGCGCTGAAACACTCGTTCACCAATTCGCGTACCGAAAGGTGTGTACCCGTTGTGTTCCTCGCCGCTCAACAGAAGATCATAAAGATCAGCGAAGCACCATCTGTGCGGATTTGTTTGCGCTTTACGAGGCTGATGGTGGCAATTTTTTGTCGAACGTCGTGACTGTCGATGAAAATGGGTTCATAACTTCTAACCAGAAACAAAGCGGCAATCCATAGAGTGGTGCCACACCACTTCTCCTCCGAAGGAAAAGTTCATTGCCTCACACTCCATGACAAGGCAAGGCTACACAGAAGTCTGCGCACCCGAAAGGAGGTCACAAAACTTCATTGGACTGTTCTTCCTCATCTACCCTACATCACAGATCTCGCGCCTTCCGACACCCATCTGTCTGACGCAAAAAAGAAAGCACTCCGCTGAAGGCAGTACACGGATAATGGGAAGGTTACTGATGGAGCAGGACGTTGCCTCTGATGTCGAGAAATAGAATGATACCATGCGGGCATAGAGGCCCTCCCAGTAAAGTGTCGCGAGCCCGTCGCACTGGACAAAACAGCGGCGAATAACATGGCGAGTTGCAATCCGGAACAAGACCAACCTTCTTTCGGAAAAAATGACTTGTTTTACTTATTGCACGCCTCTCATACAATGGATATGAAAATTGTAGCTGTCTGTTATTCTCTCAGTCTAAATAAGTACAGTCTGCAGGATTACTGTAACCAAACCTTGCCGAGGTTGTAACTCTGAATTACCGATGGACGCAGGCGAGGACAGGCGCACAGACCGCAGCGCGATCTGTCATCAGCAGCTGGATGGAGTCTTAAGCCTCGCCTCGTCACAGATGCGTCACATCAGCAGCTGGATGAAGTCTTAAGCCCCGCTTCGCCACATATGCGTCAGATCCAGTTCAAGTTTGCTTCGGTTGCAGTTCAATGCAAGTAAAGTGGCCGTTGTTCGCTGATGTGGGGCCCTGCAATCTGCTGAGAGCTACTGCGCAGCTGAGCAAACCAATTGCTGCTGAGTGGACGCGCTGACCCGAGTTAATCTCCAGGGCGGGGACAGCGTGCGTATTGGATACACCAGCCGCTGCCGGCTTCTACTTCTGCTATGTTAACTAACACAATCATCCTGTTCCTGTTTGATTACTTGTACACTTCAAGAGAAAAAAAAATAATAAATGAAAAGCCGCACCATGAATGAATTAACCGAATGTAACGGAAATGTATGGGAAAACAACTGATTGCAATTTCAGAAAAAATTGATGATTTATTTAAGAGAAAGAAGTTCACAAATAGAGCAAGTCAATAAGGCGTTGGTGCACCTCTGGCCCTTTAGCAAGCAGTTATTCGTCTTGGCATTAATTGGTAGAGTTATTGAATGTTCTCCTGAGGGATATTGTGCAAATTCTCTCCAACTCATATCGTGAAAATGTACAGATTATTGAAGGACCCTGCCCATAATGCTTAAAACTCTCAATTGGTGGGAGATCCGGCGGCCTTTCTGGTCAAGGTAGGGTTTGGCAAACACGAAGACAAGCGGTAGAAACTCTCGCCGTGTGCAAGAGGGCATTATCTCTTTGAAGTGTAAGCCCAGGATGGCTTACCATGAAGGGCAACAAAACGGGGGCGTAGAATGTCGTCGACGTATCGCCGTGTTGTATGGGTCCCGTGGATGACAACCAAAGGGGTCCTGCTACGAAAAGAAATGTCACCTCAAACCGTAACTCCTCATTGTCGTGGCCGTATGACAGGAGATAGTGAGGTTGGTATCCCACCACTGACTCGGGCGTTTCTGGACATGACTTCGAGCTGAAATGTCATCGACGTGAGTAGAATTGCCTTCAGGGATGAGTCCCTCCTCGAACTGAGCCCCGATGAGAGGGAAGACATGTCTGGAGACGCCCTGAACATCTGTGGCGTGCAAACCTGCCTGTCGCCCGCCATACTGCCCGAAAACCAGACTGATGGTGCCATTTCCTTTCATAACTGGACCACTTCGGTTGTCATCCGTTAAAGCACAGCGGTACATTGACGATATTCTACGCCCTGTTTTGTTGTTCACGGCTAGCTTTCCTTATCTTATTTTTCAGCAAGATAATAGCCGACCCCACACGGCGAGCGTTTCTACTGCTTATCTTCGTGCTTGCCATACCCCACCTCGGCCAGCAAGGTCGCCGTATCTCTCCCCAACTGAGAACATTTGGAGCAATATAGGCTGGGCCTTCCAACCAGCTCGGGATTTTGACAATCTAACACGCCATTTGGATGCAATTTGGCACAACATCCCTCAGGAGCACATCCAACAACTCTGACAATCAGTGTCAAGCCGCGTAACTGCTTGCATAGGGGCACAGGGACCGGAGGCCTTACTGACTTGCTCATTTTCTGAAACACTTCATCTTGAATAAATCGTCCAGGTTCCCTAAACTGTAATCCTTTGTCTCTTTTTTCATGAACAGCTGCCGACTTTCGTTTCATTCAGATAATTTCTTCTTGGTGCTTCGTTTTCTCTCTCTCCCTCTATCTCTCTCTCTTTGTGCTAGTAATATATCCCAAGCATAGCCACAAGTTTCGGTGAGGGTGAGCAGATTTGACATGCAAAAGATGTAAAAGTATTTGATAAGGACCGTTATCATATGAAATTGTTGATTACACACTCGACAACGGCTCGCGACCTATAGTTCGCGGCAGAAGGAGGATGCGAGGTATAGGGGGCATAGAGAGTGACATATCAGCATATCGCTGTAACGCCTGAAGTAATTTCTACCAAAATGGACATGCCTATCACTTGCCATCTGGAAAAATTCACTATGAAGATAAGACACCCATAGCTTCCCTACGGCTGTTGGAGTGAAAAGGGTCACATAAAAGGATAGATCAGAAACAACAGAAGCTATTCAACCAAATATGGTATACACATGACTGATTATTTCTATAAAATACTAAGGGAATAAGATATCCCTGCTACTGCTGGAGATCTGAGAAGGGGTGACGTGCGGAAACATCCATTAATGACCTATACATATTTCTTTTCTGTAACTTGTTGAGCTGAAATTTTTTGACGTCCTCTCTATAGTCTGATGGTGTAAAATAATGGAGCGTCTGACTGTGTTTTTTTCTTGAAACGTCAATCTGTTATTGGCAGAATAACAAGTTTCCCTATAATGCAGATGAAACAGGACACGATTAAGAGAGTAGGGTGTTTACACACACTACCAGTTTCGTTTTCTTTTTTACTGTTCTCTGCACTACGCCATAGTGTTCGTTTCTATCCCGGCTGCCAAATTCCGTTTTATTATTCTCAAGAATTTCCCAATTGAACTGTTGCACGATCGATAGGTCGGGCCACCGCCTCTAGTAGAACGTGTTGCCTTCGGAGATCCTGGTCAGCGTGGAGGTCGGAGGACCGAGGGCAGTGACGGGGAAAGTGAAACAGTTCGCTCGTTGTGAGGCGGCCAAGTTGGAACCTGGCGGCGAGGCTAGCAGTGTATCGGCAGTTGAAGGCTGGTGCAAGTTCAGTAGTTAACACTCACAGACCCCGAGTGTAGCACCGGTACCAAGAAGAGTCATTCAGGCGGGTTCTTGGACTGCGAACCATTAACATCTCGGCTGCGGTCAGCTGCAAACCTCTTGACGTGTGGGGCGCGTACCGAGGAAAGGAGCGTGTTGTGTGCTTCAGCTACCGACCGAACCTGAAGACTGATGGCGGATCGCTGTTGTGTTCCTGTGTTGAAGTTGTGTGTCGACTCCACGTTGTCCTTACTGTATCGATGAACGGTTGTGTCCGGCGAGATTCCGATTTGATCTGTCAGATGCGAGTGAGCCGAGCATCAGCAGCAAGTATAATGACAATTGTCATTTTCTGTACGAGTACTGTGACTAGCTCGGAAGTTTTCTCGTTGTTCCAGGTTCAAGTCCGATTCCACATCAGACTTCTGGTTGTTGATCCCGCTCTTGTCTCTATGCGGGAAAATTGTTTGTGCAGTCCAGTCTGAGTGTTATTTGCTCTAAGGCGCCGCATTTGAGACGGTGCGCCTTTATACAGTGACACGCCAAAGAAACGCATAATCATGTGTATTCAAATACAGAGGTAAGTAAACACGCAGAAAATGGCAACCCCTATATAAGACAATGACGCAGTTTTTAGATCGGTAACTGCTGCTACAATGGCAGGTTATCAAGATTTAGTGAGCTTGATTGTGGTGTTATAGTCGGCGCATGAGCGATAGGACACAGCATCTCCGAGGTAGCATCCGCAGCTCGTGGTCTAGAGGCTAGCGTTGCCGCCTCTGGATCACGTCCCGGATTCGATTCTGGGGCCGGGTTGCGGATTTTCCCTGCCCGGGGACTGGTGTTTGTGTTGTCCTCATCATTTCATCATTATCCTCATCATTAGTGACAGTGGCTGGACTGGACTGTAAAATAAATTGGACTGTGAAAAAAAATTGGGATTTTTATGGGCACTGATGGCCGAGCAGTTGAGCGCCCAAGAAACCAAACATCATCATCATCATTCGAGGAAGCAATGAAGTGGGTATTTTCCCGTACGACCATTTCACTAGTGTACCGTGAATATCAGAATTCCGGTAAAACATCAAATCTCTGGAAAAGATACTGCAAGAACCGGCCCAACGACGACTGAAGAGAATCGTTCAACCTGCCAGAAGTGCAACTCTTCCACAAATCGCTGCAGATTTCCATGCTGGGCCATCAGCAAGTGTCAGCTTGCAAACCATTCAACGAAACATCATCGTTATGTGCTTTCGGAACCGAAGACCCCCTCGTGTACACTTGATGACTGCACGACATTGGACTGTTGATGACTGGAAACATGTTGCCTGGTCTGACGAGTCTCGTTTCAAATTGCATCGAGCCGATGTACATGTACGGGTATGGAGACAACATCATAAATCCATGGACCCTGCATGTCAACAGGGGACTTCAAGCTGGTCGAGGCTCTGTAATGCTATGGGGCATGTGCAGTTGGAGTGATGGATACGACTCTGACGGGAGACATGTATGTAAGGATCCTGTCTCATCACCTGCGTCCATTCGTGTCCATTGTGCATTTCGACGTACTTGGACAATTCCAGCAGGACAATACGACACCCCACACGTCCAGAATAGCTACAGAGTGGCTTCAGAAACATTCTTCTGAGTTTAATCACTTCCGCTGGCCACCAAACTCCCAAGACATGAAGTAATTGAGCATATCTGGGATGCCTTGCAACGTGCTGTTCAGACAGATTTCTGCCCCTTCGTACTTTTGTGGATTTATGAATAGCCCTTCAGGATTCATGGTGTCAATTCCCTCCAGTACTACTTCAGACATTAGTCGAGTCGATGCCACGTCGTGTTGCGGCACTTCTACGTGTTCGCAGGGGCCCTACACGATATCAGGCAGGTGTACCAGTTTCTTTGGCTCCTCAGTGTATATTAAGTGGGTTCATTTCATATCTCACGTCCCACATACACTATTACTGTACCATGCAATTTCATCTACTCTTACTACATGTTTGTACTGCAAGTTTGACTCTCTCTTTTTTTTTTTTAAAAAAAAAAAAAAAAAGAAAAAGAAAATGGGTTTGCGCCTCTTAATCTTAATTGTTAAGTCTCTTTCAGTAAGAACTTTATTTGGCATTTCTTACTACTATCTTATTTGTGGCTGTAATTGTATTCAAAAGGTTATTGTGGTGTGCGTACTGTAAAACCTTCGGTACACATACCATCACATTATTTGACTTGTCGCTCTAGCGAAGTAGGCGAGTGTCAGCAATATGTCTCGTGGTCTTATCGTGGCGTGTTTATCATCTGCGGTTAGGTCAGACGATAGAAATGCCACTTGCACACTTAGAGTAGCAGATTGACGGTGACCAGCTTTAAACATAACTTGATTAATTTTCACACACATTTATTAAAATAATAAAAATCATTGAAATTACTTAACTTGATTCTGGATGCTGTTTACAATTGACAATCTGAAGTTCCTTTGGTCTTGGTATGTTAATCTTATTCTCACATATCTCTGATACTTGACAAAGTGTCTATACATTTATCTTCATGGCTATGTACAGGAATATGATAATCTTATTAGGCGCAGACTGAAACTTGACTATAGACTAATGCAGACTAATGCAGACTGACTAATCGGAGGTCCGTACACTCGTTATAATACCTCGAGTATTCAGGTATCACTGCACGAGTGTGATCCGCGAGGAGAAAAGGTTCTACGTTAGCAGCAATCTCATTGGCTGCGTTACATATTAATATGCGGATCGGCGTAAGCAGAATTTGGTCCGTCTCTAAGACAGCGCCATCTCGTAGTGCGGAGACGGACAAGCGCTGCGCGTGCGCTGTTGTGCTTAGCGGGGCGCGCTCTAGTGGAAAAATTGTGTACGAGCTGACTACGCAGAACTATGTACACAACAGTTATGGTTTATCTGTTTTTGGTCAGGTGTTCCTTAGCCAACTGTACGCGCTAGTCTGGTGGTTTAGTGCCCCGCTACGCGTGACGGTTACTTGTTTACCCCTCGCTTACGTGGCACGGGTTTGGTACAATTTGCGGTTGGCACTCGAACTTCCTGCTCAGTAGCCGTATTAGGATCGGTGCTTATGTTCTGACCACCTTAAGAGTTACATTGATTTGATTTCGTTAACTCACTGAAAAATTATTTGTTTTTCTTGTTGCTGTGATTTTTTCTGTCGTGCAGTCTGTAGTAGAAGCCTGGCCTATTCCCTGTACTAAATTCTAGATTTCTGTGTTAATTAGGCTACTATGTGTGTTTCTTTTGATGAGACTTGGGTGAAATCTGCTTTACTGATAGAACAGGCGCAGCGTCCAAAAGCGGAACCAAGACCGCTCTCGACCGAACGGCCAGCCGGATGCAGGTGGCTCCACACCACTTAATCTTTCCGAGACCACTACTCTTGTCAAGGCAGCGTTTTATAGCACGTCGATGTATTTAGGTGTGTCTTAATCATTGTGCACATACTGCAGCTCTCATCTTAATTTTTGTCTGCAGCTCGTGGTTGTGCGGTAGCGTTCTCGCTTCCCGCGCCAGGGTTCCCGAGTTCGATTCCTGGCGGTGTCGGGGATTTTCTCTGCCTCATGATGACTGGGTGTTGTGTGATGTCCTTAGGTTAGTTAGGTTTCAGTAGTTCTACGTTATAGGGGACTGATGACCATAGCTGATAAGTCCCATAGTGCCCAGAGCCATTTTTTAATTATTTTTTTTAATTTCTAGCTCATGTAAGTTTTTGAAATGTTGGCCGGATAATTTCCTAATTGAGTAATTACTAGATTCATATACTTAAATGTGTTCATAGAACTGTGGCTCGGCCAACTGAATGGTTACTGATTTCACTCCTTGCATGTACAGTGGTTTTTTTAACTGGCCAAACACTAGGAGTTTTAAGATCTATTAATTTCATGAATGTTCTCACTGATTATTCTACCTTTCCGGACCCGGTATTCATCACTAGTTTTGTCTGGTTATTTCTCTTGCGTGCCTTGCACACCTCCGCTATCCGGTGGTACAGTAATTTTCTTATACGGTGTTTATTCGCGGAATACACTTCTATTTTGGATTGTAAATCTTGAAGTTTCTTTCGAGAATGAGTTTTTAGCTGTTTTATTGTACTGCTGCAGCTTTTGTTATTGTATTTAATCCGATTACCGTTAATCATTCTGGTACAGTTTTATGATTGTAAATTATTCTGTTTCTTACTAGTCAGTGCAACTGGAGGTGATTTTCCAATAGGTGTTTAATAAACCTAACTTAGCGTGTTCTGTCAAAATAAAGATAAAGTTCACAACACGAACGATGTTCACTCTCCCCTTGGCCCTGTTCTTCGTACCACAGAGAGCCTGACGCGGGTATTACATACCACCAGTCTCTTGGCGAACATATATTCGAAGGTAATCCGAAATACACTCCTGGAAATTGAAATAAGAACACCGTGAATTCATTGTCCCAGGAAGGGGAAACTTTATTGACACATTCCTGGGATCAGATACATCACATGATCACACTGA
Source organism: Schistocerca piceifrons (assembly GCF_021461385.2). Taxonomy (NCBI): domain Eukaryota; kingdom Metazoa; phylum Arthropoda; class Insecta; order Orthoptera; family Acrididae; genus Schistocerca; species Schistocerca piceifrons. The sequence goes on from NC_060141.1 coordinate 383,047,401, forward strand.
CAGAACCACAGGCACATAGACACAGGCAACAGAGCATGCACAATGTCGGCACTAGTACAGTGTATATCCACCTGTCGCAGCAATGCAGGCTGCTATTCTCCCATGGAGACGATCGTAGAGATGCTGGATGTAGTCCTGTGGAACGGCTTACCATGCCATTTCCACCTGGCGCCTCAGTTGGACCAGCGTTCGTGCTGGACGTGCAGACCGCGTGAGACGACGCTTCATCCAGTCCCAAACATGCTCAATGGGGGACAGATCCGGAGATCTTGCTGGCCAGGGTAGTTGACTTACACCTTCTAGAGCACGTTGGGTGGCACGGGATACATGCGGACGTGCATTGTCCTGTTGGAACAGCAAGTTCCCTTGCCGGTCTAGGAATGGTAGAACGATGGGTTCGATGACGGTTTGGATGTACCGTGCACTATTCAGTGTCCCCTCGACGATCACCAGTGGTGTACGGCCAGTGTAGGAGATCGCTCCCCACACCATGATGCCGGGTGTTGGCCCTGTGTGCCTCGGTCGTATGCAGTCCTGATTGTGGCGCTCACCTGCACGGCGCCAAACACGCATACGACCATCATTGGCACCAAGGCAGAAGCGACTCTCAGCGCTGAAGACGACACGTCTCCATTCGTCCCTCCATTCACGCCTGTCGCGACACCACTGGAGGCGGGCTGCACGATGTTGGGGCGTGAGCGGAAGACGGCCTAACGGTGTGCGGGACCGTAGCCCAGCTTCATGGAGACGGTTGCGAATGGTCCTCGCCGATACCCGAGGAGCAACAGTGTCCCTAATTTGCTGGGAAGTGGCGGTGCGGTGCCCTACGGCACTGCGTAGGATCCTACGGTCTTGGCGTGCATCCGTGCGTCGCTGCGGTCCGGTCCCAGGTCGACGGGCACGTGCACCTTCCACCGACCACTGGCGACAACATCGATGTACTGTGGAGACCTCACGCCCCACGTGTTGAGCAATTCGGCGGTACGTCCACCCGGCCTCCCGCATGCCCACTATACGCCCTCGCTCAAAGTCCGTCAACTACACATACGGTTCACGTCCACGCTGTCGCGGCATGCTACCAGTGTTAAAGACTGCGATGGAGCTCCGTATGCCACGGCAAACTGGCTGACACTGACGGCGGCGGTGCACAAATGCTGCGCAGCTAGCGCCATTCGACGGCCAACACCGCGGTTCCTGGTGTGTCCGCTGTGCCGTGCGTGTGATCATTGCTTGTACAGCCCTCTCGCAGTGTCCGGAGCAAGTATGGTGGGTCTGACACACCGGTGTCAATGTGTTCTTTTTTCCATTTCCAGGAGTGTATATTACCGAGTGATTAACCTTGCAACACTATACCTATCCGCAGTGTGCGTGAACACCACACTGGGGAGCTGTGTACCCCAATTGTCAAAATAATTAAGATCATCCCAGAGGTCGAAATTGATGTTTTATTTCTAGGATATTAGGAAATCCAAGGCATGCAGATTTGATCGATGATCGCTAATGTATTCTGTATTGGCGTTTGCGAAGTCTGTGTCTTGAAATGCACTGAGAATATGTAAAATGCGAACTGCACCGTAGTTCATACACCACATTAAACAATAAGTGTTCGTAAAAATGGTTACTTATAACACTTCACAGGTTGTAGACAAGCAAGACGTATCTAACACTATCATGCCTAATAAATTAGTGTGATATTCTAAACAATTTTCTGGCTGATAGATCCTTTACGTTTTTATAGAAAAAGTTATGTATTCAAACAAACAACGAGCGGTGGACTTAGAGAGCGTCTGCTCCCTCGGTATCCACCAGCGCTCTGCTCTAAACATCTTTGCGTCAATAACTACACTGCCTGTACCATAAACTTTGCCACAATATGCAGGATCAAAGAGTTTTATTTATTGGACACAGACGGTGGTTGATTGCGTTTTAGCATTATATTAGCTTCTGTAACATTTCACCATTTTTTCAATTATTTTACATATATTTTCAGTGTTTGTGTTTGTAACTAACGATATAACTTTACACATAATCTAACACAGATTTTATAATCGTACACACGCTATTTTGCGTGTCTTAATGTTATTGGTTGTCCAACGGATCACGCGCAGATGATGGGCGGAGCTCTCTTTACATCCAGTTAGCATCCCTATGGTAGCCAGTAGCAGACGGCAGATGGACTATGGATTTTTATTTTATTTAGTTTTATCTAATATCAGTTAAAGTGAATAACTGTATTATACCTAGCCTACTCTATTAATTTCAAACACATTATTGGTCTTATGACGGTCGATGTACGACTGAAACTGTTTACCATATCAAAAAAATTAAAACCTTTTGTGATCCGGATGGACTGTTTTTATTACATAAATGAAAATTGTGGTGTCACCGCTGGACACCACACTTGCTAGGCTGTAGCCTTTAAATCGGCCGCGGTCTGTTAGTATACGTCGGACCCGCGTGTCGCCACTATCAGTGATTGCAGACCGAGCACCGCCACACGGCAGGTCTAGTCTAGAGAGACTCCCTAGTACTCGCCCCAGTTGTACAGCCGACTTTGCTAGCGATGGTTCACTGTCTACATACGCTCTCATTTGCAGAGACGACAGTTCAGCATAGCCTTCAGCTACGTCATTTGCTACGACCTAGCAAGCCGCCATATTCAGTTACTATAGTTACTATCTTCAATAATGTATTGTGAACAGATAATATTGTGACTCACGTACCGTCAAGAGCGACGTTCATCATTAATGAATTAAAGTTAAGTATCAAACTAATTATGTCCGCTTTCTGAATTCTCATTCCTTGTCATGTTGCAGACCTCACGTCAGTGTAGTTCTTCCCTCCTCACGCCAGCCTGCGCGAGCTAAAACGCGTGCATTTCGGCCTCCACTCGTAACACGGTGTTGGCTCTTCTGCTAACGCAAAAGAAAGTCTTGGAAGAAAGAGGACATAATTCTCGAGAAAAAATACTGGGTAAATTTAGAGGAATTCGCGACAGTTGAGCAGAGTGGCACATGTGGTGGAATGTGTTGACATTTCTACTCACAAGGGGAGGGCCTCAGAGACGGCCAACCGATTCGGCTCAGATTTGGCAGGTCGCTTGTGTACAACCTAAAACGAAGGAATCTAAGATATTTTGGGTCAACACCCCCGCGTTTTCGAGAAAACCACCCCTAAAGGTTATGACGAGCGATCGACTCAAAATTGGCGGGATCGATAGATACTTGTAAATAGAGCATTTTTCATCATCAGGTATGGGGTCCGAAAACGCATACTTTTTCAGAAATCGAGGTAAGAAACTTTTACAACTGCCGCGTCTATACCACCATGGTCAACGCAGTTAGCCGACAGCGCAACGCCAAGGTAAGTGGCTGGGAGTCGGAAAACCCGGGTTCGAATCTCGAAGAAACCTAGCAGATGTTACTCTTTTCGTTTGTATTTTTCCATATCTCAATTGTTTTCAGCGAGGCACGGGACAGAATGCACGCGGGGAGAGTTATGTTGTCCCGGTTGCCTCTTCGTCATATCATAAGGAAGGAACAGTGTAGCTGTCGAAAGATTGCATTCATTAGATGCTCTTGGTGCCGTGAGTATATTTGTTTCGAATGTTTATATGACAAGTACCATCCATCTAGTTGTTCGAAGAAAAGTGAGGACACGTAACAGTGACTGGAAGAGCCATTGTAAAGTGACCTGGAGTAACATTTTAGTTGTTTACTATCCCAAGAGGTTTGAGAAATTTATTTGCCTACCTTATTATCATTCCTTGTTGATTTACTTACCTTATTAACCCCCACAAAAGAATAACATCCACTACGTTTCTTCGAGATTCGCAGCCAGTTACCTTGGCCTTTGCGCTATCGGTGCTGTCTGCGAAAAGTGTTGACCATGTGGCTACAGAAGCGGCAGTTGTAAAAGCTTCTTACCTCGATTTCTGGAAAAGTATGCGTTTTCGGATCCCATACCTGATGATGAAACATGCTCTATTTACAATTATCTATCGATCCCGCCAACTTTGAGCCGATCGCTCGTCATCACCTTTAGGGGTGATTTTCTCAAAAACGCGGGGGTGTTGACCCAAAATAGATTCCTTCGTTTTAGGTTGTACGCAAGCGACCTGCTAAATCTGAGCCGAATCGGTTGGCCGTGTCTGAGGCCTTCCCCTTGTCAGCCCAAGACGTGTCAGCTAGTTTTTTGCTTACACATTTGTTTTCGCTAACCGAAAACTATACTATCATATTCTAACCTAACCTATACCTCGTCTGAAGATAGGCGGATCGGCCTGAAAATGGTAAGGGCACAATAAATTTTCAACACATTTTAAAGCTAATTACTAGTAATATTCGTGTGTAGTAAACTACCACACGCTGCGCTACCCTACTAGGAAGGAAACAAATTCTTAGTGTTCGTGTATGCTTCCTGCAAATAGGCACTAGTTATACCAAGATCCCGAGGGTCCTCAGAAATGTCTGTCTGCAGAAGTGCCACTTCGCACAAGTGTTCTACCCCCACTTAGAGAACCTCTATTCAATGATGACTGTGCAACCACAATGCCGCCACTGAGGTAGGGATCGCGTCCAAGAGATAAGAGGTGAGGGCGCATACAGAAACATTTAGGCCTTTTCCCTCCATCAGTAAAGGAACTGAACAGGGAAGAAAATTACTATTACTGGTACGATGTACCCTCCGTCATGCACTGTGATTCAATGAAGAGCGGCGCGCTTCGTCAACAGATCGGTTAGTCGGCGCGAGACACCACTGTTTTAGGAACTTAAACAAAACAAAACCTCACTCTTGAACCTGAGTAAGGAAGACTGTTCCTGTGACTTCTTGGTAACCATTTCTCCCTCATTGTTTCAGTCTCTAGAAAGTTAAATACAGAAAGTTTTGGGCCACTGTCATAATTCCTTCTACAAATCGGCACAGAAAAACGAAACGGCGTTTTTACAGTAAAAAGATCATCGTAGGTTGACGAATACACACAAATCGTGCAATCTTGTGCACACAAAGCAAAGAAAAATAATTCACGTTCAGTTACGAAGTATTTACACTCAGGAACGAATTCAGTCACAATAAACAGCGTGCAATGCGAGTGTTCCTCTGTAGTCTGCATACGACGCTATGTTATGACGTCACGCACTACGTGCATAGGAGGAGTTTTTTTTTTTAAACAAAAAAAGAGAGCATTACCGACATTACCGAGATGCTCAACAAACCCCATTGGCAGACGTTACAAGAGAGACGCTGTGGATCACAGAGGTTTACTATTGAACACTTTCCGGGAACAGTCGGACAACATACACTGAAGAGCCAAAGAAACTGGTACACCTGCCTGATATCGTGTAGAGCCCCCGCGAACACGCAGAAGGGCCGCAACACGACGTGGCACCGACTCGACTAAAGTCTGAAGTAGTTCCCTCCAGGGAACTGACACCATGAATCCTGAAGAGCTATCCATAAATCCACAGGAGTACGAAGGGGCGGAAATCTATCTGAACAGCACGTTACAAGGCATCCCAGATATGCTCAATAATTTCTGGAGCCACTTTGTAGCTATTCTGGATGCGTGGGGTGTCATATTGTCCTGCTGGAATTGCCCAAGTACGTCGGAATGTACAACGGACATGAATGGATTTAGGTGATGAGACAGGATACTTACGTACGTGTCACCTGTCAAAGTCGTATCTAGACGTATCAGGAGTCCCGTATCATTCCAATTGCACACGACCCACGCCATTACAGAGCTTCCACGAGCTTGAACAGTCCCCTGCTGCATGCAAGAACCATGGATTCATGAGATTGTCTCCATACCCGTAAACGTCCATCCACTCGATACAATTTGAAACGTGGCTCGTCCAACCAGGCAACATGTTTCCAGTCAACAGTCCAATGTCGTTGTTGACGGGGCCAGGCGAGGCGTAAAGCTTTGTATCGTGCTGTCATGAAGGCTACACGAGTGGGTATTCGGCTCCGAAAGCCCATATCGATGATGTTTCGCTAACTAGTTCGCAAGATGACACTTGCTGTTGGACCAGCAGTGAAATCTGCAGCACTCTGTGGTAAGGTTGCAATTCTGTCACGTTGAACGATTCTCTTCATTCGTCGTTGGCCACTTTCTTGCAGGATCTTTTCCCTCCCGCAGTGATGTCGGGGATTTAATGTTTTATCGGATTCCTGATATTCACGGTACACTCTTGAAATGGTCGTACGGGGAATTCCCCACTTCATCGCTACCTCGGAGATGCTGTGTCCCATCGTTCGTGTGTCCGTGCCCGGTAGCTGAGTGGTCAGCGCGACAGAATGTCAATCCTAAGGGCCCTGGTTCGATTCCAGGCTGGGTCGGAGATTTTCTCCGCTCAGGGACTGGGTGTTGTGTTGTCCTAATCATCATCATTTCATCCCCATCGACGCGCAAGTCGTCGAAGTGGTGTCAAATCGAAAGACTTGCATCCGGCGAACGGTCTACCCAACGGGGAGGCCCTAGTCACACGACATTTTTTATTACATATTCGTGTAGTATGTAAAGAAATATGAATGTTTTAGTTGGACCACTTTTTTCGCTTTGTGATAGATGGCGCTGTAATAGTCACAAACGTATAACTATGTGGTGTCACGTAACATTCTGCCAGTGCGGACGGTATTTTTTTCGTGATACGTTACCCGTGTTAAAATGGACCGTTTACCAATTGCCGAAAAGGTCGATATCTTGTGATGTATGGTTATTGTGATCAAAATGCCCAACGGGCGTGTGCTATGTATGCTGCTCGGTATCCTGGACATCATCCAAGTGTCCGGACCGTTCGCCGGATAGTTACGTTTTTAAGGAAACGGGAAGTGTTCAGCCACATGTGAAACGTCAGCCACAACCTGCAACAAATGTGATGCCAAAGTAGGTGTTTTAGCTGCTGTCGCGGCTAATCCGCACATCAGTAGCAGACAAATTGCGCGAGAATCTGGAATCTCAAAAACGTCGGTGTTGAGAACGCTACACCAAAATCGATTGCCCCCGTACCATGTCTCTCTGCACCAGGAATTGTATGGCGACGACTTTGAACGTCGTGTACAGTTCTGCCACTGGGCACAAGAGAAATTACGTGACGATGACAGATTTTTTGCACGCGTTTTATTTAGCGGCGAAACGTCATTCACCAACTGCGATAACGTAAACCGGCAACGGAAAATCCACGATGGCTGCGGCAAGTGGAACATCAGCGACCTTGGCGGGTTAATGTATGGTGCGGCATTATGGGAGGAAGGATAATTGGCCCAAATTTTATCGATGGCAATCTAAATGGTGCAATGTTTGCTGATTTCCTACGTAATGTGGCGATGTACTTCCAACATGATGGATGTCCAGCACATATCTCGTGTGTGGTTGAAGCGGTGTTGAACGGCATATTTCATGACAGGTGGGTTGGTCGTCGAAGCACAATACCACGGCCCGCATGTTCACCGGATCTGACGTCCCCGGATTTCTTTCTGTGGGGAAAGTTGAAGGATATTTGCTATCGCGATCCACCGACAACGCCTGACGACATGCGTCAGCGTATTGTCAATGCGTGTGCGAACATTACGGAAGGCGAACTACTCGCCGTTGAGAGGAATGTCGTTACACGTATTGCCAAATGCATTGAGGTTGACGGACATCATTTTGAGCATTTATTGCATTAATATGGTATTTACAGGTAATCACGCTGTAACAGCATGCGTTCTTAGAAATGATAAGTTCATAAAGGTACATGTATCACATTGGAAGAATCGAAATAAAATGTTTAACCGCACCTACGTCCTGTATTTTAATTTAAAAAAACCTAGCTGTTATCAACTGTTCGTCTAAAATTGTGAGCCATTCTGTGGTCGTGGGGTTGATCTGCTATTCTGTTGTTCTGCGCAACGGATTAATCTGAGATGTACCCTTTACCCTGTGGCTCCTGCAAGATTCAATTTCCATCCCCACACAACTACAGAAGTCAGACGGATGCTGCTAACGTTCTAAAGAGAAATGCCTGAAAAACTTTCAGCAATAAATATCTTCTGGAGTCGTCCGCTGTAAGGAAATGACACAAAAATTCACAAAATTTCTTACGTAACTAGTGGGATGCTTGGGTACTGGAGTAGTGCTAGTTAGTGTAAGAAAAACATGAAACTAACGAAAGTTATTATTTATTTTGCAAAAATTCTGAGAAATCACAACGGCACTTTTAGTTATGAATTGAACAAGTTATATCCTGGTTCTTTTCATAATGTAAAGTTACCTCTCAAGGACAGGATTCGCTAATGAAATTTCTATACAAACTTTAAGATTGTTGTTGAATTGGCAGAATGGCTGAGAGGCGCGCCTACTCAACTTGAATAATCATCCTTTGGAATGTTGCTAGGTACGGTCGAGGCTGTCGCGTGTGAAATGCAGTGAAGTGTACTGTTGTGGAACAAATATGGGGCTCACAATAGCTGTAGTGCACAATACCGTAAGCTGCGATGACTGCTGTCTGCGCCGCTCACGTCTGACAAATAAGATAACTTTCGTTCTATCTGGATTGACCTTCGCCAATCAAACTCTCCCAACGCCTTGATGAAGTAAAGGATTCCTATTCGACCCTAGTCTAACTATTGGCGTGGTACACCAGTCAGATAACCAGTCCACCGCGATGCCACTCAAATATTCGCTCGCAGGCGTTTAACTATAACTCTGTCCGTTCACACTGCACAATAAGTGTGTTGGCCAACACAGTGAACAACGCTTAATCGTAAGGACTCAATATAGAGTCGCACTTTGATTCGCTCTTGACAGAGGTGCTCTCCCAGTGAAGTACTGAGGAGAGACTTATTCCTTGCTGCAAGAGCGACAACGTAATGGCGCCTCTCCACGCCAGATGTAAAGGTGTATATCTTTCGGTATCTTCCATTACTCCATCAGCTCAAGGCGTCAGAAATATCGTCCGCCAATCAGCACTGCTATTCTAAAACTGGAGAATGACGTATCTTTTAAGGTGACCAATCCGGAAATCTGTTATCGGCATTTAGGGTTCGCTGTCTCCCTGTGAAAATCTCTGAAACTGTGTGCTATGTGTAAAGAATGCTTAGGTTGGTCGCTCCCACACAATGTAGCGGAATTTGCTTTTAAGCCAAACATGAGGCCGTTCCCCCTTTCACTCGGGCACTTGCTGTCTGCTCCAAGGGCGGCTGAGGTTGACTCGTCCTCTGAAGGGACTGGCCTCCCAGTGTGTGGTCTGCCTGTCTCGAACTAAAAGCTCCTGCGACCATCGTGTCTCGAATGTATGTGTGTACGCCAGCCTCGAGTATTTCAACCCCGGTGCACACCTGTTATTTGCATATCGTTTACACGAATTCATACAACATTGACTTTATCTTATCGAGTTCGGGTTCGAATGAAGCGTCTTGATGTGCGAAATATGATTGTGAGGGCGAAATATGTAAGCAATGAATATGTTTGTGACTATTACAGCACCATATATCACAAAGCGAAAAAAGTGGTCCAACTAAATCATTCATATTTATTTACGTACTACACGAATATGTAATAAAAATGGGGGTTCCTGTTTTTGAAAAAACGCAGTTGATATCCGTTTGACCCATGGCAGCACCATCTAACCGGCCAACCATAGCGCCATCTGGTTTCCCCCTTCAAGCTAGACAATTTTCGTTCTTTGTAGTTTTTTCGTTCCACGCTTATTTCGTGAGATTTTGGCCCGGTCACGATCAATGGACCACCCTGTGTAATGTTTCTTGTAACATATGTATAATTCCCAGTGTTGTATAGATAACAGAGCCTTATACTGAGAGCAAAATGTAATTAGTTTGCGAACGTGGCAGCTGTGGATGTTTCGCTGCTGTCGTGAGGCACAGGCGGCGTGCTGCGGGTGTAGGCGGGGCCGCCGGTTTGCTAATTAACAGACGGCGCCATCAGCGGCGCGTTAACAAATTAGCGGGTGTCGCTTCGCGGCGCCAGGCGTCACACGAGGCGGCGGCGAGCTGCGCGCCCGTGTAGGCAGCAGGCAGGCGGGCGTCTGCTTTCTGCCAGCGCGCGCAACGACCACGGCGGTGCGCTACGGCGACACTCAACGCGCGCCGCTTGCTGCCTGCGGGCCTTTTGTCAGGCACACAATAGCCGCGCGGCAGTCCTCGCAGCGAATGCGTGCGGCGCAGGCGCGTGGTTCAGATGGCGAGTGGCCGTATCTGTCCGCCAGGCAGCCAGACCGTCTGATGAGTGCCTTGCCGTGTATGTTGCTGCCAAACGACGGCTATATCTGTCATCCACATCCGGCGGTTGTGGCCGTGCGGTTCTAACCGCTTCAGTCCGGAACCGCGCTGCTGCTACGGTCGCAGGTTCGAATCCTGCCTCGGGCATGGCTGTGTGTGTTGTCCTTAGGTTAGTTAGGAATAAGTAGTTCTAATTCTAGGGGACTGATGACCTCAGATGTTAAGTCCCGCAGTGCTTACAGCCATTTGAGCAATTTTTTGTTGAATCTATACCGCTCTGTGATGCAGCGTGAAGGGTAACCGCAGCCATGGTCTCCGAGCTGATAGTCCATGCTGCTGCAAACGTCGTCGAACTGTTCGTGCAGATGGTTGTTGTCTTGCAAACGTCCCCATCTGTTGACTCAGGGATCGATACGTGGCTGCACGATCCGTTACAGCCATGCGGATAAGATGCCTGTCATCTCGACTGCTAGTGATTCGAGGCCGTCGGGATCCAGCACGGCGTTCCGTATTACCCTCCTGAACCCACCGGTTCCATATTGTGCTAACAGTCATTGGATCTCGACCAACGCGAGCAGCAATGTCGCGATACGATAAACCGCAATCGCGGTAGGTTACAATCCGACCTTTATCAAAGTCGGAAACGTGATGGTACGCATTTATCCTCCTTACACGAGGCATCACAACAACGTTTCACCAGGCAACGCTGGTCAACTGCTGTTTGTATATGAGAAATCGGTTGGAAACTTTCCTCATGTCAGCACGTTGTACGTGTCGCCACAGACGCCAACCTTGTGTGAATGCTCTGAAAAGCTAATCATTTGCATATCACAGGATCTTCTTCCTGTCGGTTAAATTTCGCGTCTGTAGCACGTCATTTTAATGGCCAGTAGTGTACAGACAAAAAATGACTAAATAAACTTCCAGACATTAAATAATACCCGAGCGAATGCAACACTGCGCTGTAAGAATAATACAGTCTGCATAAGAAATAAAATCTGAGCTGAACGTTTTATTAACTGAACATGATAACATTTCTGATATGCAAAGCTTAACTGTAAATTATCTTACTATGTCCTGACTGATACTAAACTGCCCGTAACAAATTTTCATGACTTGCCTTGAGGCAAAAAATTCGGTCTGTTAGCAAGTGGTGAATATTAAAATACAGCGCAGTAACAAACCATCTAAAGAAAGGAAAGCTTGTGCAATGCATGCAAAAGTAGCTGTGGCAAGCACATATTTTGTTTTTAATGTATTCCGCTCAATGCAATGCGGCGACGCACAATTACAAAAAACAGTTTTCATGAAGAGATGATGATAGGAACTCGACTTATTAAATGACTGAAAGAGGACAGCATAAAAAAAATTATATTGCGAAACTTTGAGTCCTTAACAATTGCAGCTATAGTTACACAAACAATTATTACTAAAAAATATGCTATGAAATTAGTTAGTAGAATGTTAAATGAGTGTTGAAACTATAACTCTCAGTGCAAGCCATGTGAACACATAATTTTGCTTGATCTCGATTCGACAATCAAACTAACTGAGCATAACCAATAAAGAGAAAATTGCTAAGTATTTGTCTTTCTCAAACTCGTGATACATCTCGCGCGACCAAGCAATGCAGCGACTACATTACCTGAAAATCTCCACCGTTCTCAAATCAGTCTTTACCAAATCATATTTCCGAAAAGCAATATCCTTTGCTTTTGCATCTCTGTGTCCTCCTAGTTGTTTCTAGACGGCACAGCGGTGTGACCAGCTCCTGACTCCCTCAATTGTTTCTCACTGAAAGCTACTGGCAACGACAATGTTACTGACAACCAAGGATCGCACTGCTTGTACTCAGAACTTCTGTGGTGTAGCATATAGATTACTGAAGACTTCTGTTTGAAAAATATCCTGTGTACAACTATGAAGTACGACACATCGAATAAAAAGAAAGAAAGTTTGAGTCCTTAACAATTGAGCCGTATTTACAAAAATCAAAGCCGATTTTTATGCTGTACGAAGGAGAGTACTGTTATAAATTACCTTTCAAAGGGAAAAAGAATAACTGGTGAATACACTGAGTTGGAAAAAGTCATAGGATATACTTCCTAATGTTGTGTCGGACCTCGTTTTGCTCGGCGCACTGCAGCAGCTCGCCATGGTATTGACTCAACATACCGTTGAAAGTCCCCTGCAGAAATATTATACATTGTCGAGGCTGAAAAAATCAGCCAACCGGTTGCAAACCCACGGTTTATTTAGTCCTTGGCCTAGGTTTCGACATTTATAAAAAATTCTTCAAGGCTCACTTCTTCTGAGGAAGATATTGTTATAAAAATCTAATCCTTGGTCAAGGGCTAAATAAACCATGGGTTTGCAACTGCGTGGCTGATTTTTTTCAACCTCTTCAAACTTATACACTTTCAGAATCGTAGACTTGTTTAAGACTTTGAGCACTGTCTCTATAGCCGTCTATAATTGCGAAAATGTTGCCGGTGCAGGATTTTGTGCACCAACTGAGCTCTCGATTATGTCTCATAAATGTTTGATGCAGTTCACGTCGGGTGATCTGGATGGCCACACTATTCTCTCGAATTGTCTAGAATGTTTTTCAAAATAATCGCGATAGTTGTGGCCCGCTGACATGGCACATTGACATGCATAAAAGTTCTATCGGAAATGGCTGCAGATGGTCTCCAAGAAGCGAAATGTAACCATTTCGAGTCAACAATCGGTTCAGTTGGGCCAGAGCATCTAACAATACTACCACTTGCAAAGTAGGTTAGAAATCAGATTAATAATGTTGCTCACGCAGCATATGTTCGCTTTATCGGGCAACAACAAAGTTATTGACTGTGGGTGGTATCGTCAGAATGGAAATAATGAAATCACTGTAAAAAAAGTCATTAATTTTGGCACTTATCTTGAATGAATTCCCACGTAGATTTCGTCGAAGTTGTTGTGGCTCATCTTGTTCATTCTAGGGTGATTCCACTTTGACTGCTAGAAGGTCCAGATCTGTATTTTAGCAATATTTGAAGACCTAACAAATTTGTTTTTCAGGAAATCCTTAATGATCAAACAATCCCAGATCAGAACGATGGTATGGTAGAAATAATTTTTGACTTGGTGTTCACGATCCACATTTTTGTTGAACTTCTTGTAAATTCACATGTACTTCTTCTTAATTGCCACATCATCAAGGAAACAGTTTTGTATTAATCTTCATATATTTAATTTCCACTTTAACCAAACACAAGACTTTTCTTTTATTAAGCGAAATAACAACTTAACTTCTGCAAAGTGAAACAAAGACTGCCCTGTGCGCATTCGCGCCAAAACGGTTACAAGTAAGTCAAAGATTATGACAGTCTCACAGAAATGAATACACACAAGAACCATATCAAATGGTTCAAATGGCTCTGAGCACTATGGGACTTAACTTCTGAGGTCATCAGTCCCCTAGAACTGAGAACTACTTAAACCTAACTAACCTAAGGACATCCATGCTCGAGGCAGGATTCAAACCTGCGACCGTAGCGGTCGCGCGGTTTCAGACTGTAGCGCCTAGAACCGCTCGGCCACTCCGGCCGGCAAGAATCATATCACTGTAATATATCGGTACATCGGAGTACCTATACATTAATAAAACCTAATGTGAATATTGTCACAAAAATATGTCGGTTTCAGACTGTAGCGCCTAGAACCGCTCGGCCACTCCGGCCGGCAAGAACCATATCACTATAATATATCGATACATCGGAGTACCTATACATTAATAAAACCAAATGTGAATATTGTCACAAAAATATGTCTGTTACTTCGCAGAAAAGTAGTACGATATTACTGGTATCGAGAACTGGGGTTGGAGTGCCGTAATGGTCACGTAAATAAAGAACCGTTACAAGCACCAAGTCCACTCCATGTAAACACAGCACTCACCGTTACGGAACCACCACCAACTTGCCCACTACCTTGTTGACAACTCCGGTCTGAGGCTTCGTGGGGTCTGCACCAAACTGGAACCCTACCATCACCTCTTACCAACTGAAATCGGGGGTCATCTGACCGGCCATGGTTTTCTTCTGGGGTACAACCGATATCATCACGAGCCCAGGAGAGGCGCTGCGGACAACGTCGTGCTGTTAGCAAAGGCACTCGTGTCGGTTGTCGTTGACTGCTGCCATAGCCCATTTACTCCAAATTTCGCCGCACTGTCGGAACGGATACGTCCCACATTGACTTCACGCACTATTTCTTGTCGGTTAGCAACGACAACTCTGCGCAAACACCGCTGCTCTCTGTCGTTAGGTGAAGGCCGTCGGCTGCTGCTTTATGCTCGGTGAGAGGTAATGCCTGAAATTCGGCATTCTCGGCACACTCTTGACACTGTCGATAGCGGATATTGGATTCCCTAACGATTTTCGAAATGTAAAGTCCCATCCGTCTAGCTACAATAACCATTCTGCACTGAAATTCTGTCAATTCCCGTCGTGTCGCCATAATCACGTCGGAAACGTTTTCACATGAACCACCTGAGCACAAGTGACAACTTCCTTTTATACCGTGTGTACGCGATACCACCTCCTTCCGTATATGAGCATATCGCTATCCCATAACTTCTGTCATTTCAGTGTACTTCGCAAGCCATTTGGCCCATTGGCCCAACAAGTACGAGGAATCCAGGGCTACAAGAGAAAAGAAATAATTTTTCATCATGGCACATGAAAGTTTCGTAGCAATGGGAAAACTAAGTGATATGAAGTACAAGTTGTTGGAGTAATCAGCCCATTCACCAGACTTGCCATCTGTCTGTTCCCTCACCCAACCTGCGACCGTAGCAGCAGCGTGGTTCCGGACTGAAGCGTCTAGAACCGCTCGGCCACAACGGCCGGCATAGATTCAACACTCCTTTAACATTCTACTAAATAATTTCACAGCAGAGATGTATTTTTTAGTAAGAATTGATTTTTGTAAATACGGCTGCAATAGTTAAGGACTCACAGTTTCTTTCTTTTTATTCGATGTGTCGTACTTCATAGTTGTACACAGGATATTTTTCAAACAGAAGTCTTCAATAGTCTATATGCTACACAGCAGAAGTTCTGAGTGCAGGCAATGCGATCCTCGATTGTCGGTAACATTGTCGTTACCAGTGGCATTCAGTGAGAAACAATTGAGGTTGGTCACGCGGAGTTGGTCACGCCGCTGTGCCGTCTGGAAACAACTAGCAGGACACAGAGATGCAAATGCAAAGGATGTTGCTTTTCGGAAATATGATTTGGTAAAGATTCACTTGAGAACAGTGGAGATTTTCAGGTAATGTTGTCGCTGCATTGCTTGGTCGCGCGAGCTGTATCACGAGTTTGAGAAAGGCAAATACTTATAAATTTTTTCTTTGTTGGTTATGCTCAGTTAGTTTGATTGTCGAATCGAGATCAAGCAAAATTATGTGTTCACATGGATTGCACCGAGAGTTGTAGATTCAACACTGCTTTAACATTCTTCTAACTAATTTAATAGCAGAGTTATATTTTCAGTAAGAATTTATTTTTGTAAATACAGCTGCAATTGTTAAGGACTCAAAGTTCCGCAGTATATTTTTTTTTATGCTGTCCTCTTTCAGTCATTAATTAAGTCGAGTTTCTACCATCGTCTCTTCATGAAAATTGTTTTTTGTAATTGTGCGTCGCCGCACTGCATTGAGCAGAACACATTAAAAATAAAATACACTCCTGGAAATGGAAAAAAGAACACATTGACACCGTTGTGTCAGACCCACCATACCTGCTCCGGACACTGCGAGAGGGCTGTACAAGCAATGATCACACGCACGGCACAGCGGACACACCAGGAACCGCGGTGTTGGCCGTCGAATGGCGCTAGCTGCGCAGCATTTGTGCACCGCCGCCGTCAGTGTCAGCCAGTTTGCCGTGGCATACGGAGCTCCATCACAGTCTTTAACACTGGTAGCATGCCGCGACAGCGTGGATGTGAACCGTATGTGCAGTTGACGGACTTTGAGCGAGGGCGTATAGTGGGCATGCGGGAGGCCGGGTGGACGTACCGCCGAATTGCTCAACACGTGGGGCGTGAGGTCTCCACAGTACATCGATGTTGTCGCCAGTGGTCGGCGGAAGGTGCACGTGCCCGTCGACCTGGGACCGGACCGCAGCGACGCACAGATGCACGCCAAGACCGTAGGATCCTACGCAGTGCCGTAGGGGACCGCACCGCCACTTCCCAGCAAATTAGGGACACTGTTGCTCCTGGGGTATCGGCGAGGACCATTCGCAACCGTCTCCATGAAGCTGGGCTACGGTCCCGCACACCGTTAGGCCGTCTTCCGCTCACGCCCCAACATCGTGCAGCCCGCCTCCAGTGGTGTCGCGACAGGCGTGAATGGAGGGACGAATGGAGACGTGTCGTCTTCAGCGATGAGAGTCGCTTCTGCCTTGGTGCCAATGATGGTCGTATGCGTGTTTGGCGCTGTGCAGGTGAGCGCCACAATCAGGACTGCATACGACCGAGGCACACAGGGCCAACACCCGGCATCATGGTGTGGGGAGCGATCTCCTACACTGGCCGTACACCACTGGTGATCGTCGAGGGGACACTGAATAGTGCACGGTACATCCAAACCGTCATCGAACCCATCATTCTACCATTCCTAGACCGGCAAGGGAACTTGCTGTTCCAACAGGACAATGCACGTCCGCATGTATCCCGTGCCACCCAACGTGCTCTAGAAGGTGTAAGTCAACTACCCTGGCCAGCAAGATCTCCGGATCTGTCCCCCATTGAGCATGTTTGGGACTGGATGAAGCGTCGTCTCACGCGGTCTGCACGTCCAGCACGAATGCTGGTCCAACTGAGGCGCCAGGTGGAAATGGCATGGCAAGCAGTTCCACAGGACTACATCCAGCATCTCTACGATCGTCTCCATGGGAGAATAGCAGCCTGCATTGCTGCGAAAGGTGGATATACACTGTACTAGTGCCGACATTGTGCATGCTCTGTTGCCTGTGTCTATGTGCCTGTGGTTCTGTCAGTGTGATCATGTGATGTATCTGACCCCAGGAATGTGTCAATAAAGTTTCCCCTTCCTGGGACAATGAATTCACGGTGTTCTTATTTCAATTTCCAGGAGTGTATGTGTTTGCCACAGCGGCTTTTCCATGCATTGCCCTAGACAAGGTTTCTTTTCTTTAGCTGGTATTTTAATATTCACCAATTTCTTACGGGCAGTTTAATATCAGTCAGGACATAGTAAGATAATTTACAGTTATGCTTTGCGTTTCAGAAATGTTATCATGTTCAGTTTATAAAACGTTCAGCTGAGATGTTATTTCTTATGCAGACTGTCTTATTCTTACAGTGCAGTGTTACATTCGCTTGGGCATTATTTAATGTCTGGAATTTTGTCATTTTGAGTATGTAAATTTAAATGACATTTTATGGGTGCATTTTGAACTTACATTCTTTCAAAATTCGATTTGCAATTTTATGTAGAATTTTTTACCCGTTTGTTTTGTGAGTTGGAGCTACAATGTACGTACTGTGAAGTCGCACATTCTAGCATTGCTCATTCTGCGCAGCACAGAAGTTTCACAGGATACCTTATTTCGTATACAGTTTTATGTTTTCTAATTGCTTTTTAGTAAATGTTGATTTCAATACAGTTATACAATTTCAGACTGATCTGCCGACTCTCTTATCTGACAGCTTTCGTGTAAGACCACCACTATCATTATAAAGGTCAATATTACGACAGAGGCGTACACGGAAGTTCAAGAATAGGAAGCCAGTTTAGTACACAACAGCAACGCACACAAGACAGAAAGCAGTAACAGTTAAAAAAATTTATTGTCGAATAAATTGTTTCTGATAGCCAATGAACTGTAGTTGTCAGGCAATCTACAATTTGCGCTTCAGGGACAGAATCTGCTCATTAGAATGACGTTAGACCCAGTGTATTGATCTGCACCTACCGCTAAGAGGTTCAGTGAGTTAGACGCTGCAGGTGTATTTGGGAGGTCTGGGACGGAAATCCAAGTCCAATCATCCTAATTTAAGCTTGCCGTCGTTCCCCTATCACTCAATTCAGGCGTACGCTGGAACAGCTACTTTATCACAACCTCTAGCATTTTTCTTTCAGTATGCTGCGGGGAACTTGTAATTACCTCAATGCCCAAGCCACCTTGTAATCTTAATCACCCAAACTCTGTATTCCTCTCATTAAATGCACGCATAAACCAGTGTCCTTCGCTGCCTAGACATCAGAAAGAAATTTTAAATACGTTAGTTAGTAATGATGGTGCTATGAAGAGAGACATAGTAGACGATTTGAATAAAATCACGATAACATGTAATATTGTTACAGTGCACCAGACAACAAGCTAAGCACGACTTTCAAAACTGTACGACTTGTACACTTTATCTGATAATTACGGAATTCTAACTGCATGTTAATGTATGTTGACTCACAGGAATTACGCTTGTTCGATTTTTAACATCAGTTGATGCTGTTGTTGTTGTCGATTTTTGTGGTCGTCAGACCGAATATTGTTTGATGATGCTGTTCTCGTCAGTCTATTCTATACAGGCCTCTCCATGTGCGCATACTTAGCGCAACCTACATATATTTTAACATGTTTACTGAGTTCATGTCTTGGTCTCTTTCTGTAATTTTCTCCTCCCAAACTGTTCTCCAGTGCAAAATTGACGATTCCTTGCTCCTTAACGACGTGTCCCCTTCTTTAACTCGGATATGGCATAAATTTTCTTTTCCCATTTCAGTTCAGTATATCCTCAATAGTTCTCTGACGTACCCATCTAATTTCCAACATTCTTCTGAAGCACTACATCTATTCTGCTCTTGTTTGAACTGTATTTCGTCCACGCTTCACTTTTGTAGAAGGCTAAACTCTAGACCACTAATTCCCAACCTACATAATACCGTTACCACTGAGCGCAGTTAGATATTAGATGGTGCCCCCTAATCACCCCTCTCTCCCCTCCCTTCCCCCAACTCCGCAAACAACCAACGATATGTGGCAGACTACAGACTAACAGATTCCCCCCTCCCTCCCCCCTTTTCCCTGTTCCAATGCCGAATGGTGCTTGTAGGTAAGCCTCTGTGTTAGCTCTAATTTCTCGAATTTTCTTGTCATGATCATTTTGCGAGATGTATGTGGGAGGAAGTAACATGCCGTCTGGGCTCTTTCGAAAAGTGCTGTCACGAAATTTCAGTAGTAAATCTCTCTCTGATGTACGACGCCATCATCAACACACACACACACACACACACACACACACACACACACACATACACACACATATATATATATATATATATATATATATATATATATACTCCTGGAAATGGAAAAAAGAACACATTGACACCGGTGTGTCAGACCCACCATACTTGCTCCGGACACTGCGAGAGGGCTGTACAAGCAATGATCATACGCACGGCACAGCGGACACACCAGGAACCGCGGTGTTGGCCGTCGAATGGCGCTAGCTGCGCAGCATTTGTGCACCGCCGCCGTCAGTGTCAGCCAGTTTGCCGTGGCATACGGAGCTCCATCGCAGTCTTTAACACTGGTAGCATGCCGCGACAGCGTGGACGTTAACCGTATGTGCAGTTGACGGACTTTGAGCGAGGGCGTATAGTGGGCATGCGGGAGGCCGGGTGGACGTACCGCCGAATTGCTCAACACGTGGGGCGTGAGGTCTCCACAGTACATCGATGTTGTCGCCAGTGGTCGGCGGAAGGTGCACGTGCCCGTCGACCTGGGACCGGACCGCAGCGACGCACGGATGCACGCCAAGACCGTAGGATCCTACGCAGTGCCGTAGGGGACCGCACCGCCACTTCCCAGCAAATTAGGGACACTGTTGCTCCTGGGGTATCGGCGAGGACCATTCGCAACCGTCTCCATGAAGCTGGGCTACGGTCCCGCACACCGTTAGGCCGTCTTCCGCTCACGCCCCAATATCGTGCAGCCCGCCTCCAGTGGTGTCGCGACAGGCGTGAATGGAGGGACGAATGGAGACGTGTCGTCTTCAGCGATGAGAGTCGCTTCTGCCTTGGTGCCAATGATGGTCGTATGCGTGTTTGGCGCCGTGCAGGTGAGCGCCACAATCAGGACTGCATACGACCGAGGCACACAGGGCCAACACCCGGCATCATGGTGTGGGGAGTGATCTCCTACACTGGCCGTACACCACTGGTGATCGTCGAGGGGACACTGAATAGTGCACGGTACATCCAAACCGTCATCGAACCCATTGTTCTACCATTCCTAGACCGGCAAGGGAACTTGCTGTTCCAACAGGACAATGCACGTCCGCATGTATCCCGTGCCACCCAACGTGCTCTAGAAGGTGTAAGTCAACTACCCTGGCCAGCAAGATCTCCGGATCTGTCCCCCATTGAGCATGTTTGGGACTGGATGAAGCGTCGTCTCACGCGGTCTGCACGTCCAGCACGAACGCTGGTCCAACTGAGGCGCCAGGTGGAAATAGCATGGCAAGCAGTTCCACAGGACTACATCCAGCATCTCTACGATCGTCTCCATGGGAGAATAGCGGCCTGCATTGCTGCGAAAGGTGGATATACACTGTACTAGTGCCGACATTGTGCATGCTCTGTTGCCTGTGTCTATGTGCCTGTGGTTCTGTCAGTGTGATCATGTGATGTATCTGACCCCAGGAATGTGTCAATAAAGTTTCCCCTTCCTGGGACAATGAATTCACGGTGTTCTTATTTCAATTTCCAGGAGTGTATATACTCCGGGCGCATGGTGGGTAACAGCCAGGTTGGTATCCAACCAATGTCTGGGGCGTCTCCAGACACTTCTTCGGCCTGGAATCTCATTGGCTGGAGTAGAGTTGCCTCCAATGACCACCGAAGTTGTGTTTGGGGACGCACCAGGTAGAGGTGGAATACCAACGTGACTCACGCCCACCAGAATTGTTGGTCTGGGGTGCCAATTCATTTCATAGCACGACCCCTTTGGTTCCCATTCGCGGCACCCTTACAGCACAGCAGTACTTTGAGAATATTCTACGTCCCGTTTTGTTCCCCTTCATGGCATGCTGTCCTGGGCTTCCATTGTAAGCTTTCTAGAAAAACCTATCTATAAATTAAAATTCTGAATATTCTTCTTTTCAAAAACTTTCTCGTCGGGTAACGTGAGCTGCAAACACATATTCAAATGGTGAGCGATACTGACTGTTTGTTGGTCCTGTGTTGCGCATTTGAATAGTGAAACAAAACTTGCTGAACTTGAAATAATAAAAATAAACCACATTAAATCCCAAATGAAACTAATAGTATACCTAGTGAAAACCTTATAGTTATAACCCAGTACTTAAGTACATTATGAAAGTCGTGTAACATAAAGTGCAAGGTTTCACGAAATATCCACGAAATAAAATAATCCTCAACTCAGTAGAAAATAACTGTTTAATGTTACGTACACTATTCATTGTAAATTAATCTGCGCAAAAACCAGAATACCTGAAAATTCTGAGTGTACTGTTTGTTCACAAAAATGCAAAGTGAGACCTGCCGGCCGGAGTGACCGAGCGGTTCTAGGCGCTTCAGTCTGGAACCGTGCGACCGCTACGGTCGCAGGTTCGAATCCTGCCTCGGGCATGGATGTGTGTGATGTCCTTAGGTTAGTTAGGTTTAGGTAGTTCTAAGTTCTGGGGGACTAATGAGCTCAGATGTTAAGTCCCATAGTGCTCAGAGCCATTTGAACCATTTGAAAGTGAGACCTGCCCGGAAATGAAATCCTGCCTCGGGCATGGATGTGTGTGATGTCCTTAGGTTAGTTAGGTTTAGGTAGTTCTAAGTCAAAATATTTAGAACTTTACTAAGAACGATGAAGTAGGGCTTTAATTTAAAGACAACTGTTCTTGAAAAATTACCTAAAAACATTGCAGACATTTAAACTAATTGCGCTACTTGTGACATAATGGAGGCAAAGAGATCAAATGAACACTAATCGTGAATATTATTAGTTATCTACGGAACAAAGATTTATTTTAGTTAATAGTTCTGACAAACAAACATTTCAGTCTTGCGCCTGCATTCGTTACCTTGACATATTCCTTCAAAAATCTTCTCCATTCATAAAATTAATAACGTATATTTAAAAACAAATTTTCATATCCATAATAAAATATTTCAGATAATTTCTCTGATTCACAAATATAAAATCCCCTTCTCTGAAAATTCAGCTGCTCGCTACTATGGCTCATATAAAAATGCCCAAGCACACCACAGATTACATTCAACACAGTCAAGGATCTTACTACTCGTGCAGCGTTGTCATTTATCTTTGTCCCAGTACAGTAAAGATGAATTATTTAGAATGGTAGAAAACATATGGAAACCTTACAACATGTCAGTTGGAGAATGCCTGCCCTCACGAGGCGAGAAATCTTGCTGCCTATCTCACGCTTGCCAAACCATTCCTTGCCCAGAAAGGTCTCCGGATCTCCCCCAGTCGAGAACGTTTGGAGCATTAAAGGCAGGACCTTCCAACCAACTCGGTATTTCGACAATCTAAAGCGCCAGTTGGACGAAATTTCGTGCGATATTCGTCAGGAGGTCATCCAGCAACTCTATTTACCAATGCCAAACGGAATAACTGCTTGCGTAAGGGCCAGAGGTGAACCGATGCATTATTATTACTCAGTTTGTGACACTCATTCTTTTCAACAAGTCATCCTGTTTTTCTAAAATTGTAATCATTTATTTGTCTGTACGTTTGCATCACATCTACCGATTTCCATGATTTCCGTTCCATTCGGGCAATTCCTTCGTGGTCTTTCTCTCTCTCTCTCTCTCTCTTTTCTTTCTTTCTGTAATATTGAATGTTTATGTGCTTGAAGGTGACACATTACTAACTCATATTATTTACCTCCTTTTCTCGTAGACAGTTTGCGTTGTAGAACGAGGTTTCAAAACACATCTGGCAGTCTTGACCCGTTCCTCCCTCCCAACAACAACGCGTGAACGGGAGGGCTCTGGGTGCCACCCTCTTGTGCAGTACTTCGAGATCAGGCATTAGGCGGCTGCAGTAGGTGGTTGGGTGGTGTGGGGGGGGGGGGCGGGGGGGGGGGGGGAAGCGGGTGACAAACATCCGGTGCCCGTAAATGTTTAAAATCTGTTTCTTGAGAAGGTCATATGTGCATGCTATCCGAATTGTGACCCAAATTTTCACGCGGGGACTGATAACTTTTAAGTGTGGTTTTTTATGCTTGGTATGTTTCCCTCTACGTCCTACTCCGGAACTGTGGTTTACATTCACATTAACCACCAGTGGTTCGGATTCCACGCTGACCCATAAGTCCACTTTCACTCGTGTATTAATGGAATAAGTCTGGGAGACCCAAGTCACTGATGTGGCACCCAGACTTGCCACCAGCCACTGAACAACACGAAGTTACTGTTATCTTCATTGTAAAGGAAAGAGTTACAGCAGTGTACTCATTTCGTCTGCTTTCTATCACATCTGTTTAGAATAAATACCAGTATATCATGATTGATCATTTACTGGTTGTGAACAAGGTTATAGAACTACGAGCACAACACATCACTTTACCAAGCATTCATATGTTTCAATTAAACTTTCGATTATTTTTCGATAGTTCACTTTAAAACTATACGAGAAGCAAGGACACGCTGACAGTAAGGGGATAGCTTTCATCACACTACATCAATATCATAGGAACGCAGAAGGTAAAATGATACTGTACAGTGTTACTTAACACTCCAAAACACTGAACACACTCCAAGACACTGAAAGCAGCATTTAGTTTCAGTATACAGTCCGTTAGAAATTATTTTAAGATGCAAAACTTGAACAATAAACACATATCTTGAATCACGTACAATCTAAGAAATTTTAGGAATGTGGTGTCACCGCCAGACACCACACTTGCTAGGTGGTAGCTTAAATCGGCCGCGGTCCATTGAGTACATGTCGGACCCGCGTGTCGCCACTGTGTGATCGCAGACCGAGCGCCACCACAAGGCAGGTCTCGAGATACGGGATAGCACTCGCCCCAGTTGTACGACGACTTTGCTAGCGACTACACTGACGAAGCCTTTCTCTCATTTGCCGAGAGACAGTTAGAATAGCCTTCAGCTAAGTCCATGACTACGACCTAGCAAGGCGCCATTAACCGTATCTGAAGATAGTCTTATTTGTATTATCAAGAGCGATGTACCAAAGGACTATATAAAAGTTAAGTATTCGAGGAGCTGCATACTTTTGTTATTACCATTCACTACTTATCCTGTTCCAGAATTCACGCCAGTCTGCGTTAGATAGCCTTCTGCATTTAGGCCTCCTCTATCTACAAGGTGTTGGCACACTTACCAACACATCAAGGAAAATAAAATAACTAATTTCATTCTCGGTATGTGAGTCATGCGCTGGTGCCGGTCACTGTACATCTGTGTTGGATTAACAGTACAACGTACCTACTAGTTACCACGTCCTTGGCAACACAGAATCTAGTAGACTTTTTGTGGTACCGCTGGAGTCAAGTCTATTTCAGTCTCCTTACATCGCTGCTAAGACCGCAGACTAACCTTCACTTCCTGCGCTCCTCTAACAGTCAAGGTTGTACCTTCCAGCATAAACCACACAGTTGCTTGACGCCGATGAAACACATTGCTTTACACTTGAGAAACTACAAACATATTCCTTTGCAGATGTGAAGCCGTGTGTTAGGATATGCATTACAAAGCTACTAAAATCACTTCACTACAAGAAGCCTTACTCCATATGTAACTTTCATTGGCTGTTCGTGTTGGGTAATAAATAGTTCGATCGTAAACGGATCTCGGTATACTGCTAGTTTGCTACCAGAAAAATTCAGTGGTTAACACCATGCTTTCTTTAATACATGATAGATATTCCATCTGCCACGTTATATGAAGAGTGTTTCTCATTTATCCTTAGCCTTTTGCGGAGCTGAAGCAAGTCGATTTAGTCTTGCAAGGTATGTTATCCCGCATGAGAGACGCTCGTTCTGTATCCTTCCGGTAAAAAAAAAAAAAAAAAAAAAAAAGACATCCATCGCTTTGCTAATTAAGAATGGCGTCTTGCAGGTACCACTGTATGCAGTTTTTAAAACGAAGTTTATCGAGCAACAGGTTCCAGTCAACGGAGAATATTACAATTTATGAAGACCTTAGAGTACAATTAACAGAAAATCCCTTTTACTTATACGCCCCGAAATGAAGCTGATGACTATTTTCCCAAAAGGATATCATTCGCACAATCACATAAAATCTCAGATGCTGATTTTCATTTAAATACAGGTAGTTTGATAGAGCGTATGTTCCACGGAAAGTCCGACAACGTATTACTTCTTCCCTCACGCGTCCCACGAAGTGATCGCGACGGGAAAATGAAGCTCGCACGAGGGTTATTCACAATTGTTCTTCCCACGTACGATTCGAGAATGAATCGGGAATGGGGGAAAAGATAGTATTACTGAGGTGTCGTCCGCCACAAACCGTTACGTGGCTTTCGAAGTATAGATACAGAAAGGGCGGTTTCACCCTTACAATGCGACTGCGGTAAAATTTTAGCGTAGCAGGATGGCGTATTTCTACATTAGCCCAGTGGTTGTATTTGGCACTACGCCCTCTTAGGTGAGTGGTCAGCGCGTGTGCTCGCCAGGCAACGGGCACGGGTTCGATTCCCGGCCGTGTCGGGGATTTTTCTCCGTTTCGAGGTTAGGTGTTGTGTTTTCATCATCGAGACGCAAGGCGCCCAGTGTGGCGTCGACTGAGAAGACTCGCAATTCTGCGGCTGAGCTCCCTGTGCGGCAATTACATAACTGTGCGAGCACAATGGGTAGCAGACATTGGGACATGTGCGAGTTTGGGTCTGCGCCTGCGGTGTGCTCGGACAGCCAAAGCGACGATCTCCACGGCAGCTGAGATTGTTCGGTCAGAGGACTGGCTGTCCTCTGGCACAAAAAAACTGAAGTATTCAACGATGAGCTTGAAGGGGTGCCATGTGGCATCCGCTCCGACAAAAATGCCGGAAAAAAAGAGCGGTTAAGGCGACCGCTCACGTAAAGCGGGAAATCTGTGTTAGAGTCCTTGTCCAGCGCAGATTTTCATTTGATTTCAATAGATTGTATAGCTGTGGTGGTACCGTATTCGCAGTCTGCAAATACAATTTCATGGCGTACTTTCAATTTCCTACAGGTTTCTTTTTGCACACAGTAAGTGACACAATTTATCATTTACGTCATACAGGGTGTTTCAAAAATGACCGGTATATTTGAAACGGCAATAAAAACTAAACGAGCAGCGATAGAAATACACCGTTTGTTGCAATATGCTTGGGACAACATTACATTTTCAGGCGGACAAACTTTCGAAATTACAGTAGTTACAATTTTCAACAACAGATGGCGCTGCAAGTGATGTGAAAGATATAGAAGACAACGCAGTCTGTGGGTGCGCCATTCTGTACGTCGTCTTTCTGCTGTAAGCGTGTGCTGTTCACAACGTGCAAGTGTGCTGTAGACAACATGGTTTATTCCTTAGAACAGAGGATTTTTCTGGTGTTGGAATTCCACCGCCTAGAACACAGTGTTGTTGCAACAAGACGAAGT
This sequence comes from Schistocerca piceifrons, assembly GCF_021461385.2. Taxonomy (NCBI): domain Eukaryota; kingdom Metazoa; phylum Arthropoda; class Insecta; order Orthoptera; family Acrididae; genus Schistocerca; species Schistocerca piceifrons. The sequence goes on from NC_060141.1 coordinate 383,074,290, forward strand.
TTTCAACGGAGGTTTAATGTAACCAAAGGACCGAAAAGCGATACAATAAAGGATCTGTTTGAAAAATTTCAACGGACTGGGAACGTGACGGATGAACGTGCTGGAAAGGTAGGGCGACCGCGTACGGCAACCACAGAGGGCAACGCGCAGCTAGTGCAGCAGGTGATCCAACAGCGGCCTCGGGTTTCCGTTCACCGTGTTGCAGCTGCAGTCCAAATGACGCCAACGTCCACGTATCGTCTCATGCGCCAGAGTTTACACCTCTATCCGTACAAAATTCAAACGCGGCAACCCCTCAGCGCCGCTACCATTGCTGCACGAGAGACATTCGCTAACGATATAGTGCACAGGATTGATGACGGCGATATGCATGTGGGCAGCATTTGGTTTACTGACGAAGCTTATTTTTATCTGGACGGCTTCGTCAATAAACAGAACTGGCGCATATGGGGAACCGAAAAGCCCCATGTTGCAGTCCCATCGTCCCTGCATCCTCAAAAAGTACTGGTCTGGGCCGCCATTTCTTCCAAAGGAATCATTGGCCCATTTTTCAGATCCGAAACGATTACTGCATCACGCTATCTGTACATTCTTCGTGAATTTGTGGTGGTACAAACTGCCTTAGACGACACTGCGAACACCTCGTGGTTTATGCAAGATGGTGCCCGGCCACATCGCACGGCCGACGTCTTTAATTTCCTGAATGAATATTTCGATGATCGTGTGATTGCTTTGGGCTATCCGAAACATACAGGAGGCGGCGTGGATTAGCCTCCCTATTCGCCAGACATGAACCCCTGTGACTTCTTTCTGTGGGGACACTTGAAAGACCAGGTGTACCGCCAGAATCCAGAAACAATTGAACAGCTGAAGCAGCACATCTCATCTGCATGTGAAGCCATTCCGCCAGACACGTTGTCAAAGGTTTCGGGTAATTTCATTCAGAGACTACGCCATATTATTGCTATGCATGGTGGATATGTGGAAAATATCGTACTATAGAGTTTTCCCAGACCGCAGCGCCATCTGTTGTTGAAAATTGTAACTACTGTAATTTCGAAAGTTTGTCTGCCTGAAAATGTACTGTTGTCCCAAGCATATTGCAACAAACGGTGTATTTCTATCGCTGCTCGTTTAGTTTTTATTACCGTTTCAAATATACCGGTCATTTTTGAAACACCCTGTATATTTATTTATTAGAAAGATAGTAAGATTATATCCCTTGATATCTCACCTTAACACAAACTAGATGGAAGTTCAATTAACGACATTTCATTTAACGGTAACAATTTATGATGGTCACTTCATCGAAAGTATCCATGGTAGAGACGTTCTTTTTTGTTAACGCTGATGAAGCTACATACAAAAGAACTCTTACGAGCTGGCCGGGGTGGCAGAGCGGTTCTAGGCGCTACAGTCTGGAACCGCGCGACCGTTACGGTCGCAGGTTCGAATCCTGCCTCGGGCATGGATGTGTGTGATGTCCTTACGTTTGTTAGGTTTAAGTAGTTCTAAGTTATAGGGGACTGATGACCTCAGCAGTTAAGTCCCATAGTGCTCAAAGCCATTTGAACCATTTGAACTCTTACGAGGGAATACTACCACGTTCGGATCATGGATTTACTTAAAACTTTGCAGTAGTCCGTTAGGAAAACGTAATGTGCAAGCAGTAAGGTGTACTACTTAGGCAAATTCGAGAAAATCGGAAGAGAAGTTTTACGCGTCGAATATACACAGGCGCGTCGGTCGAGTGGTTAGCATTTCATCGGTGGATCTGTAAATCGAATCCAAGTCATCTTTTCCCTTTTCCTTAAATATATATTTTTTTCAATACTATTATATTATTTCATACAGAAGACATCTCGAAGGTAATGTAAAGAAAAAAATTATATTTGCATAAACTTTTATTAAATTTCCAATGCCATTCGGATGTTTAAAAGTTTTAGTTATTCAGATGTTCAAATGTGTGTGAAACCTTATGGGACTTAAGTGCTAAGGTCATCAGCCCCTAAGCTTACTCACTACTTAACCTAAATTATCCTAAGGACAAACACACACACCCATGCCGGAGGGAGGACTCGAACCTCCGCCGGCACCAGCCGCACAGTCCACGACTGCAGCGCCCTAGACAGCTCGGATAATCCCGCGCGGCTTTAGTTATTACAACAAATATTATAAGGGGCGTTCAAAAGGAAACGATCTCACCCGTGGGGTCATTCTGCTCCACGATAATGCAAAGCGTCATATGGCCAACGCAGTCGGGCATTCCTGTAGAAATTCAAATTGGAGGTTCTCGGCCACCCTCCATACAGTTCGGGCCTCTCTCCCTGTGATTACGCCAGTTTTGGTCCCCTTAAAAAAGCTGTGAGGGGCAAACGATTCACCTCGGACGACAACGTCCAGATGTAAGGGCGGAACTGTTTAACATCACAGCCTCGGGAATTTTATGAGGCAGCCATTCACCGCCTTGTGTCACAGTGGGACAAGTGTCTCAACAGTCAGGGTCAATACTTCCAACATACAGGTACTGGTTTCTGTAATTATGCCTCCGGCTCGTATCTTTTTGAATGCCCATTATATATTTATAGCTGTCGACAAGTAAACAACCAAACGAATAGAGCTTTCCTGAAAATATATGCACGTCGTGATTTGCGAAATCCCTTAGCGCTGCAATCTGGTAAGGTGCCCAGACCTAGTTTGCACCTGTTCGTTTTGACCTAAGGACGCAGAGGCGGGTCCCATAAGAACGAATAGAGTATGTGCCAATTTTTTTAAATCACAAAATTTATTCTTTGACTACCGCGGATGATGAATTTCATGAAGATTCAAAGTGTAATGGAGTTTCAAAACGTCATTTAAAATACAGGTTCATAGACAGTGATAGTCTTTTTCAAGAAACGGATATTTATTGATACAGAGTCATTAGCAACGATTTCTGTATATACAGTGGCGATTGAGGGAAGAACTTTATTGGTGTATAGGAGAAATGTTAGGGGAAAAGATGCTTATTACTGACGGGAACCGCATTCATTCCGACGAAGTAGATGAAAGAGGTCTGTTTCGTTAAGCTGGAGATTTTCCTGATTATAACAATTATGAGCCAACCGAAAAGAAGGCATTGTCTCCATTGAAGACAAAAATAATGGCAGTGAAACGGGAAAAAGAATAACGCACATGAAATCAACCCTCCACATAAAAGAAAGGACGATTTGGAATTCTGCTGAACCTCAAGCATAATTATATCAGAGACCTGAATACTGAAACGAAACCCTAAGTCCCAAAGAAATCGCGCAAAATATTGCTAAGTGTAGTGGCTGACAACATGAAAAATTGCTGTCACCGAAAATGTGCGCAGCTGGATCACCGCACAATCATCGTAGATCTTGCCTCTTCAACCTCCTGAGAAACTGTAAGGCGACTGCCACCCTTCTCAATCTCAGAACACCCTGCAGCTATGTCACTTAATAACTTCGTACTTTCACCAGCCTGATTCACAACAATTATACATAAATGATATCGAAAAATCTGTTTGCGCCATTAGCTGCGCACTAAAATTCTAAACAAAATCCATCCTTACACTGAACTGTATGTGCAGTAAAGCCGTTAACGATTTGCTGAGTTACACTTATAAAAATAATCTTGGTGCTATGTCTTCTCACATATGTTGATTACAGTTGATATATGCATACTGGTGCGATCGTTTTGCTCGTGTCCTTAATTTGACGGGTTGTCCTTCACTGGTTTGCACTGCTGGTGTGTAAACGTGAACAATGTAAAAGAACCGAGGGCGGGTTTAAGTAATTTTGGAGCCCTTGCGAAGTCTGATTTTGGGGCTTCCATTCTTTTTCTGGAATATAATACTGCGTAACTCTATATGACTTTCGTATTTATATCTGACTGTTGTGAACTTACTTGTGTGTGTGTGTGTGTGTGTGTGTGTGTGTGTGTTTACTTGCAGCTCGAATAGTTCGATGAAATTCACGGACTGAGGATTCTTCGAATTTCTATACAAACAGGCCAGTAGTTTAAATACTAGGCTAGCCACAACTTTGCATGGTAAGCCCATGAAATGTCGCAGGTAAGCTAGAACTTGCTGGTGAAAACGCAATAAGTTGTTTCTTATATGAATTGTAATGAATTAACCTCTAGTTGTAAGAGTAGTGGTCAGTGTGATTCTCACAATATATCCGTTCACCCTTTTTTTAAAAAAATTATAAACAAACGGTGCTGCTGTCCCGGCTAGGTAGCCAGTTGGCTTTGCCGTGTTAAATGTAAGCACCTATGTATTAAAATATGCACAAAAATACCCGAAATACACTCTAAAACAAGGAAAATATGCTACAAAAACTAATAATCACTTAAAATGAACGAACCTGCACCTAAAACGAACACCAAATAGAACTGGAAAACGGTAATCTAAAAATTTATTAGGCTGTTCCGACATTGCAATAATACTGAAACAATTCTGAACTGATTCCAGTTGTATCTGTTACAGTAAATTACTAAATATTTTCCCAAGTCTTTCAGAAAGACCATCCTTACACCCGTCAAAATAGCTTTCACGCTTGGAAAAATCCTCTCCGCATAACATTATGGTATAAAGTAGAACTTCATTGTTACAATGTCGATTGAAAAATAATCCTCGAAAGTACGTCCGGAATTATAATGCCTGACATGTTTTTTTTCTTTAACATCAAATTTAACAGCAAGGAAGTATATGACGATTTTCAAATGTACTAAAAATCTTACAGTACTTCATAAAAATTAAGGGAATCATAAATCACTACTGATATGCCAGCGGCTGAAACAATGAGCGTTTCACCGTAGTTTTTTACTTTTGAAGAAGCAATAGCGGCTGGTTCAACGCTGGGTTTCCAGATAGCGTAACATGTAGATCTGTTTACACATTCAAGACAAGCAGCCGCTGAGAGCTAACATAGGAATGAACTGTATTTATATGTAATCTTAAATTTTGATTTTGTGATCCTCTATCACAGATGCGAAGGAAAACCGGCTGTCTTGGTAGTATCATCATGGAAAATTTAGCATTCAATTTAATAGATACTGTCTAATGGCAAATGAAACAGAGAAAAGCCTAATAAATTGTAAATACATTATGTTAAAAGTTACTCAGCTAAATCTTCGCTTCTTTAGCACCTCGTTGCTCATTGAAGATCTGAGATAGTTTTCAATCTTTAACTTGAAAAGCTAAGTTCTGCATAAGCTACAGACACTGGCGTGCACAATAATATTCTTAACGCAGCTCTTACATTTGGGAAAACGTGTTGCAAGTTCATTTCGAAGATGCACTAAGGTACTTCTAAGCATCTATTCGTAGCATATAGGACAAGAGTTCCAACTGGTTTGCAAGACTCTGTGGATTTTTGTCTCCTGAATGCAGTTTTGGGTCTGTCAGAGCTTCTTTATTTCTACATCCTCTGTCGAAATCGTATTTCCTTGGTATTAAATTCTTAATGTCAAAAATTGCACTCAACACGTCACAGCGGCTACTGAGCTGATAAAATCTTTCCTTCAAAGATATAACAGCGGTGTCTGCCAGAACGTAGAAAAAGTAAATAAGCGATTCTTTTCCCCTGGAATTGATTCGTCCTTACTTTCGTAAGAAAACTGCGTTTTAACAGTTCCATATCTGGATTCTGTTAACTCAGCAACATTTTCTAAAGATGCAACATATTCCTTTGCTTCTTTCTTAGCCTTTTCAAAATCGTTCGCCCTATATTCTTCAATAACATTAAGTACTGATTTTACTAATTTTTGTGTAGTGTCAAACTGCAAACCTTCTTGGTGAACTGCTTTATTAACTGTGTTCACAAAGGAGATTATGTCATGTCACAGCATTCAAAGAAAATTTAAGGTCTAACACTTCCTTCAGGAGACTAGATACAACACTGACACACATTGGACCACTTTTGCATATGTTTTTTTAACACTGTTAATGTCAGATCTTTCAACCCGAACACTTTCAGTTTGAACAATCTCTGAACTACACAAAAAAGTATCCAAATTATAGCTGATTTAACCGCATCACTAACAACAAAGTTCAAGCAATGAGCCCAGAAAGGCATATAACGAGCTCTTGGATTTTCTTCGATGATACGAGCCTTAGTGCCACTTTTCTTGGCCTTCATGTTGTTGTCGTTGTCGTTAAAATTGGCCCCTACTATCTGCAAGGAGTTACGCTAAGGGTATGTAATGTCTGAGGAACAATTCAGTTACATCTTTCTCAGAGGTGTCACTCATTTAACAAAAAAATTCTTCAATTGCAACTGGTTTGGAAAACACATCTACCACTCATAAAATTACCGTTAATTGTTCCTCGTGACTTAAATGAGTGTACAGTACAGTATTATAGATTAATATTTATTTTTGAATGCGGTATCCTTCATGATAGCTACAGTCTGACCAAAAATTAAGGGAATGATTTCACCTTGTATGTCCTTAAGTAAGTAACCAACCTTCCAGTTTTAGCCACATGATTATTATGATCATTTAATAAAGGATCGAACTTGGCCATTCATTCCACTTGTCCACTTCCATTACCTGGATTTCGCAACGTTTCGTCGTCGCCTCCTAATGGAAGATTACTGTCGGAAAGGAAACATACTATGGAAAATAACCTTAACAAAATTAATATTCCCCTCTTTTCTTCGAGATCAGTTTCATTTTCAGTTGCCTAATCAATTAACTTTGAGTTTTTAATTCTGTGCGAAAGCTCTTTAGCCGTGCACATTTCAGTAATATCATTGTGGGACAGTTCATCGTCAGAGAGGACTTTTGACGGGCTTCAACAATCTCTTGAACCAATTTTTTTGTTATAGAGCCAGCACTCGAATTGAACAGCTTGCAACGAAATCAGTACACAGCAGCTTTCGTTCGAGAATATACGTGCCACGCTCGCTTAACTGTTTCATCATTTGACAGAGGATGGAAGCAATGAAGAATGGTAAAACATTTCCTTGTACCGGTATACAAAGGCAATGTGATATTTTTTCCACTAATATCTTGGGGATATTTCCTAATTGCTCTTATTCTAAGATTATCGTTTGAATTAGCTATCCACCTTACCGGATCGCTAAGAACGTCAAAAGTTTGAAAGCTGTTACCTTCCTTAGATGATTTTGTCTCGTCCTGGAGATCTTCGCCTGCTCCGGTTTCTTCCGCAGTCACATTATTATAGGCTATTTCCGTTAGTGGAAGAGTTTCATCGGCCACTTTTTCTCGTTTTCACGAAATGTACGATTCTTCAGCAGTATCAACCAATGAAGCTTTAGTAACACTACATTCTTTCACATTACACTGCACCTTCACTGCCAGCCGGAGTGGCGGAGCGGTTCTAGGCGCTACAGTCTGGAACTGCGTAACCTCTACGGTCGCTGGTTCGAATTATGCCTCGGGCATGGATGCGTGTGATGTCCTTAGGTTAGTTAGGTTTAAGTAGTTCTAAATTCTAGGGGACTGATGACTTCAGAAGTTAAGTCCCATAGTGCTCAGAGCCATTTTTTTGGACCTTCACTGAGACACTGTTAATTCGCTTTCAAAATTTGTTTAATGAACCCCTTTGACACAACTGCTCTTCTGGGATGTCACATCTACGTTTTCTTTTTTTTGGCACCCGACAAGTTCTACACTCTAACATAAAATAAATCACAGGCTTCAGCAGCACCAGACACAGACCACAGACTACCTTCGTACTTCACACCTCACAGAGTTGCTGAACCGAGAAATCGGAATCATTAGGGTCCTTTACTTGAACGTGCCGGCCGAAGTGGCCGTGCGGTTAAAGGCGCTGCAGTCTGGAACCGCAAGACCGCTACGGTCGCAGGTTCGAATCCTGCCTCGGGCATGGATGTTTGTGATGTCCTTAGGTTAGTTAGGTTTAACTAGTTCTAAGTTCTAGGGGACTAATGACCTCAGCAGTTGAGTCCCATAGTGCTCAGAGCCATTTGAACCATTTTGAACTTGAACGTACCCGCCCGTGGATTCGTAGTGCAAACCCCAGATCGCTTGCTGGCCTACACGGCGCACTTCTCTAGCAAGCAAGGCGTACCACGCCGGGCAGCGGCGTCAAAACGTTTCTGGTATTTCTGCACTGGCTGGCGACGGTCTGGGGCGGCAATGTAAAACCTTATTTTCGTCGATTCACTGGCAGAACGACTGCTGTGGTTTCCTTCAAAGCTGTCTGGATCAACGACAAAGGTGCTCTCAAGAGCAGCATTAACGTGAATGGAACTGCTAACATTCCAGGTTGAAGAATTTTTTCTTTTAACAGGAAAGCAGACTTCATGAAGTAAGGACAAATATTTGCAGGGCTCACGGCGGGCCCCTCCGCGACAGCTGTGACTGGCGTACCATTGAACCGCCCCTGAAAGATCTCTTTGTGCCCGTTAGCGGCGGTACTGACGTCGCGTCCGCTAAGGAGGAAGTAGCTGTGAAGGCGGGTAAAGGCAACACCACCTAGACTACAGGCCTGCGCGCACGCTTGTGACGTCACATACTGATGGCCGGGTCTGTATCGGAACGCTCCTGTTAAGCACTCTGCAGCTATACGAACTTTACAAGCTTTAGAGCTGAGACCGCATAGAGATACTCGTGCTTCCCTCTCCTACATGTCCTTGTAATGAAAGTATGGAAATTTATATCATTGCGTAAAGTAACTGAAGGAAACTGCCATATGTTATTTCAAGATGTAAAATTATTTTGATGATTTGCCTTAAATATGCGTTTCTAGGCTTCCAATCCCAAAGAAAGCAGGTACTGACAGATGTGAAAATTACCGAACTATCAGTTTAATAAGTCACAGCTGCAAAATACTAAGGCGAATTCTTTACAGACGAATGGAAAAATTGGTAGAAGCCGACCTCGGCGAAGATCATTTTGGATTCCGCAGAAATGTTGGAACACGTGAGGCAATACTGACCCTACGACTTATCTTAGAAGAAAGATTAAGGAAAGGCAAACCTACATTTCTAGCGTTTGTAGACTCAGATAAAGCTTTTGACAATGTTGACTGGAATACTCTCTTTCAAATTCTGAAGGTGGCAGGGGTAAAATACAGGGAGCGAAAAGCTATTTACAATTTGTACAGAAACCAGATGGCAGTTATAAGAGTCGAGGGACATGAAAGGGAAGCAGTGGTTTGGAAGGGAGTGAGACAGGGTTGTAGCCTCTCCCCGATGTTGTTCACTCTGTATATTGAGCAAGCAGTAAAGGAAACAAAAGAAAAATTCGGAGTAGGTATTAAAATCCATGGAGAAGAAATAAAAACTTTGAGGTTCGCCGATGACATTGTAATTCTGTCAGAGACAGCAAACGACTTGGAAGAGCAGTTGAACGGAATGGACAGTGTCATGAAAGGAGGATATAAGATGAACATCAACAAAAGCAAAACGAGGATAATGGAATGTAGTCGAATTAAGTGGGGTGATGCTGAGGGAATTAGATTAGGAAGTGAGACACTTGAAGTAGTAAAGGAGTTTTGCTATTTGTGGAGCAAAATAACTGATGATGGTCGAAGTAGAGAGGATATCAAATGTAAACTGGCAATGGCAAGGAAAGCGTTTCTGAAGAGGAGAAATTTGTTAACATTGAATATAGATTTAAGTGTCAGGAAGTCGTTTCTGAATGTATTTGTATGGAGCGTAGCTATGTATGGAAGTGAAACATGGACAATAAATAGTTTGGACAAGAAGAGAATAGAAGCTTTCGAAACGTGGTGCTACAGAAGAATGCTGAAGATTAGATGGGTAGATCACATAACTAATGAGGAGGTATTGAATAGAATTGGAGAGAAGAGGAGTTTGTGGCACAACTTGACAAGAAGAAGGGACCGGTTGGTAGGACATGTTCTGAGGCATGAAGGGATCACAAATTTAGCATTGGAGAGCAGCGTGGAGGGTAAAAATCGTAGAGGGAGATCAAGAGATGAATACACTAAACAGATTCAGAAAGATGTAGGTTGCAGTACGTACTGGGAGATGAAGAAGCTTGCACAGGATACAGTGGCATGGAGAGCTGCATCAAACCAGTCTCAGGACTGAAGACAACAACAACAACAACAACAACAACAGGCTTGAATACAAACTGTAATTTTAAATTCTGCCTTTTACCTCAGGAGCTACGCTTTCTTGCAGTAAAAAATCGGCAATATGCAACAACAAGCAGACGTTTTAGGTTTTAAATAAAGCAGCTGGAGCTCCTACACAATTTAAGAATTTGTTTCCCTGGTTATTTTCGTAAATTTTCCTCTCCACTTCAAAATTTTCTGATCTCACACGAAACTCAGATCATTCGACGAAATGGAGCACCTCCTGACATAATGTTTAATAAATCAAAAACCCGAAAAATATTTTATTTCCCTGTTTCTCCAGAACTTTAGAACCTTAAACATGAAAAAATTGTTTCTCCGGTATCCTTGACTGAAATTCGTGTCACAGAGTACTGTTAATTTAATCATAATGCACTTACCTCGATCTTGTGCTTTCTATACTGTTTAATCTGTCGAACACTGAATTCATTAAAGCAATTTTCTAAGGTAGTTTACTCAAATTGAAATTATTTCCGAATAAGCGTATATGTAAAACTGAACAAAATCATTCTGTAGCTCTTCCAAATAAAAGTACTGGAAACTCAATAGCCTGGTAGGAATGATAAGGAATACTAAATATTTTCGAGTCGCACTAATTAATATAACTATTCTGTGTGACAGTAGTTGCAAATATGAGAGACATTTCACAGCCAGCTTCGTATTAACCTCGCAGCAATGGTCCAGAATTATGAAACAAATGATACTGGTACATGATACGTAACTGCTTTTAAAAACAATTGGCAAATGTGGTGCAATGGAAACAAACAACACGCTAAAATTTTTTTGTCATTTACTTACCCTTGAATGATGCGTAGAGACAAATTCCTGTCTGGGAATAGCTGCAATCCAGCGATTTCTCAATTTCACACATTTGGGAAATCGAAACATGTGCGCTTTCATACCTTTTTGGGCTTTATAATTTCCCTGGCAAAAGGGAACACAGCACTTGTATCCCTTACTTCGAAGAACTGTAGGCGAGTACTGTATGAAATATATGTCACTTTCACGTGTCACACATTTTCAACACAACATACACGCCAACAGGACTGCCGACTGAAGATAAGATGGCCAACAGTTTGTGACGTCACGTCCAATATGGCAGCTGTGCGTAGGCCTTGTGTCTAGAAGGCTTTGGTAAAGGTCGGATGCGCAGAAGCATCTGAAAGTGTAGGACGTGACTTACAGGCATGCTATATCTATAGCCGCCCGTAATTGCGGAAGTGTTGCCGGTGCAGGACTTTGTGTACTAACTGACTACTCGAGCGTGTCCCATAAATGTTCCATGGGATTCATGTTACGTGATCTATGTGGCCAGTTCATTCGCTCAAATTGTCCAGGAAGTCCTTCAAACCAACCGCGAACAACTGTGGCTCGGTTAGGTGGTGCATTGTCATACATAAAAATTCCATCGTCGTTTGCGAACATGAAGTCCATACATGGCTGCAGATGACCTCCAGCTACCTGAACATTACCATTTCCAGTCAATGTTCGGTTCAGTTGTACCAGAGGACTCACTTCAGTCCATGTAAACACAGCCCACACCATTGTAGAGCCACCACTAGCTTCCACAGTGCCTCGTTGAAAACTTGGATCCATGACTTCGTGGGGTCTGCGCCACACTCGAACCCTACCCTCAGTTCTTACAACCTTAAATCGGAAGTCATCCGACCAGACCACGGTTTTGCAGGTCTAGGGTCCAACCCACACTATGTGATCAAAATAATCTGGGCACCCCCAAAAACATACGTTTTTCATATTAGGTGCATTGTGTTGACACCTACTCACAGATACTCCATATCAGCGATCTCAGTAGTCATTAGACATCGTGAGAGAGCAGAATGGGACGCTCTAAGGAACTCACGGACTTCGAATGTGGTCATGTGATTGGGTGTCACTTGTGTCCTACGTCTGTACGCGAGATTTCCACACTCCTAAACATCCCTAGGTCCACTGTATCCGATGTGATAGTAAAGTGGAAACGTGAAGGGACACGTACAGCATAAAAGGGTACAGGCTGATCTCGTCTGTTGACTGACAGAGACCACCGACAGTTGAAGAGGGTCGTAATGTGTAATAGGCAAGCATCTATCCAGACCATCACACAGGAATTCCAAACTGTATCAGGATCCACTGCAACTACTACGACAGTTAGGCGGGTGATGAGAAAACTTGGCCGGCCGTTATGGCCGAGCGGTTCTAGGCGCTTCAGTCTGGAACCACGCGACCGCTACAGTCGCAGGTTCCAATCCCGCCTCAGGCATGGACGTGTGTGATGTCCTTAGCTTAGTTAGATTTAAGTAGTTCTAAGTTCTAGGGGACTGATGACTTCAGATGTTAAGTTCCATAGCGCTCATAGCCACCTGAGAAAACTTGGATTTCATGTTCAAGCGGCAGCTCATAAGCCACAAATGCCGTTCGCTTTCAAACTCTATTAATTCCCGTCGTGCGCCTGTGGTCACGTCGGAAACCATTCCACATGGGTCACCTGAGTACAAATGAACAGCTCTACCAATGCACTGCCCTTTTATATCTTGGGTACGCGATACTACCGCCATTGTATATGTGCGTATCGCTATCCCATTACTCGTCACCTCAATGTATCCTAGTGTTCGCTAACGAGTGATTATTTTTCTCTCATAGTGTTCATTATGAGTTGCGTTGAGCAATCAAGTCAAGTGCTACACATAAATAGTATTCCGTTTGTATCAGTACCTTAAAAGCCAGTTTTTTGCAGAATCCTAGCCGGTACAAGAAGTGTGCCGTGTCGTTGTCAAATGTCAGGAGCAAACAGCTGAAGCGTGTAGTATAGCTTTGAGGACCGTTCAGAGAATGTCCAGCGAAGCTAAGGTGTCTATGCAGTCCTGCGGCTCAGTTGTTTTTTAAATCACCAGGCAAGAAACACTACCGCAAAAAGAGAGGGTGAGCTAGAGGATTTTGCGAAAAACGTTTTGTGGCGCATAGTATTCAGCATGTATGCTAAACGCGAATATCAGATTAATTTCAAGTGTGAAGGGAGCGGAAAATTTTAGCAGACACAAATGGACCACGTCGAGAATACTGAAAGACATGGGCTTCACATATAAGAAGACTAATGATGGGGAGTAAATTGCCGGCCGAAGTGGCCGAACGGTTCTAGGCGCTTCAGTCCGGAACCGCGGTGCTGCTACGGTTGCAGGTTCGAATCCTGCCTCGGGCATGGATGTGTGTGATGTCCTTAGGTTAGTTAGGTTTAAGTAGTTCTAAGACTAGGGGACAGATGACCTCAGATGTTAAGTCCCACAGTGCTTGAAGCCATTTGAATTTGGGAGGAAATTACTAATGGAACTTAGCAACATTGAAGCTGCAAGGACTGTGTTTTTGAGAACAATGCAAATCAGACAAATACCCACCTCTCGAACGTATTATGAGATGAAACTTCCATCAATCAAAACCATTCAAGGACTATGTGCTGGGAAATGGTCGATGGGTATAGTGGATTAAAAGTTCCAGATGCTAAGGGTGACATAATTGTAATGCTTGTAAGTCGTGTATATTTCTATTGTCTATTGTCAATTTATGAAAGATGTTTATATTTTATTAATAGGCTTAAGTAGGAATAATTAATATTTGTCATTTTGGAAATAATTGTGGTAGCAGGGAATGTCTGCACCAAAGCATTGTTGGCGGGAGAGACCGCACATTGATATAACTTTAAAAAGGGCGGGAGAGACCACGTAGGGATACATTTTAAGAAAAGAGCGGGAAAGACCGCGCATTGATACATTTTGTAATGGTAGCAGGGATTGTCTGCACCAGAAAGCATTGTTGACGGGAGAGACTGCACTTTAGCGTTCGTAGGAAGTCAGTAGTAAGCGAGATGTGAAGCGAGTCGGTAGCAGGTCTGAAGCGAGAGGTTGAGAGGAGCGGTGTGCCTGCCAGCCACCAGCTATGATTTACAAGAGATTATAAACGGGTGTACAGAGACATCAGCTAACTATTATCATAAGAGGAACTAATATTATTAAATTATTTTTTTTAGAAACTCAAGACTGCTGAAGGTATGTTTGCCCAATCCAGGTTGTAAGATTATTGTGAAAAGTAAGTCCCATTTGAACGTTTGTAAAATCATTTCATTACCAACAGTAAATATTTGAAGAATCGTTTTCAGAATATAATTAATTTTTACCAACAATATTGCATTACTGATTATAATCCATCCCAAAAACCATCAACGTAAAACTTCGCAAAATTTTATTGTTGTCAAGAAAAAGTTTAACTATGAATTACGTAACTCCGTTGGATCTTCTCTATCTCTTCTATCAACCCTATCTGGTACGGATCCCACACTGCTGAGCAGTATTCAAGCAGTGGGTGAACAAGCGTACTTCCTTTGTTTTCGGATTGCGTTTCCTTAGGATTCTTCCAATGAATCTCAGTCTGGCATCTGCTTTACCGACGATCAACTTTATATGATCATTCCATTTTAAATCACTCCTAATGCGTACTCCCAGATAATTTATGGCATTAACTACTTCCAGTTGCTGACCTGCTATTTTGTAGCTCAATGATAAGGGATGTATCTTTCTATGTATTCGCAGCACTTTACACTTGTCTACATTGAGATTGAATTGCCATTCCCTGCACCATGCGTCAATTCGCTGCAGATCCTCCTGCATTTCAGTACCATTTTCCATTGTTACAACCTCTCGATACACCACAGCATCATCTGCAAAAAGCCTCAGTGAACTTCCGATGTCATCCACAAGATCATTTATGTATATTGTGAATACCAACGGTCCTATGACACTCCCCTGCGGCACACCTGAAATCACTCTTACTTCGGAAGACTTCTCTCCAATGAGAATGACATGTTGCGTTCTGTTATCTAGGAACTCTTCAATCCAATCACACAATTGGTCCGATAGTCCATATGCCCTTACTTTGTTCATCAAACGACTGTGGGGAACTGTATCGAACGCCTTGCGGAAGTCAAGAAACACGGCATCTACCTGGGAACCCGTGTCTATGGCCCTCTGAGTCTCGTGGACGAATAGCGCGAGCTGCGTTTCACACGACCGTCTTTTTCGAAACCCATGCTGATTCCTACAGAGTAGATTTCTAGTCTCCAGAAAAGTCATTACACTCGAACATAATACGTGTTCCAAAATTCTACAACTGATCGACGTTAGAGATATAGGTCTATAGTTCTGCACATCTGTTCGACGTCCCTTCTTGAAAACGGGGATGACCTGTGCCCTTTTCCAATCCTTTGGAACGCTATGCTCTTCTAGAGACCTACGGTACACCGCTGCAAGAAGGGGGGCAAGTTCCTTCGCGTACTCTGTGTAAAATCGAACTGGTATCCCATCAGGTCCAGCGGCCTTTCCTCTTTTGAGCGATTTTAATTGTTTCTCTATCTCTCTGTCGTCTATTTCGAAATCTACCATTTTGTCATCTGTGCGACAATCTGGAGAAGGAACTACAATGCAGTCTTCCTCTGTGAAACAGCTTTGGAAAAAGACATTTAGTATTTCGGCCTTTAGTCTATCGTCCTCTGTTTCAGTACCATTTTGGTCACAGAGTGTCTGGACATTTTGTTTTGATCCACCTACCGCTTTGACATAAGACCAAAATTTCTTAGGATTTTCTACCAAGTCAGTATATAGAACTTTACTTTCGAATTCATTGAACGCCTCTCGCATAGCCCTCCTCACACTACATTTCGTTTCCCATAATTTTTGTTTGTCAGCAAGGCTTTGGCTATGTTTATGTTTGCTGTGAAGTTCCCTTTGCTTCCGCAGCAGTTTTCTAACTCGGTTGTTGTACCACGGTGGCTCTTTTCCATCTCTTACGATCTTACTTGGCACATACTCATCTAACGCATATTGTACGATGGTTTTGAACTTTGTCCACTGACCCTCAACACTATCTGTACTTGAGACAAAACTTTTGTGTTGAGCCGTAATCTGCTTTTTGTCACTTTTGCTAAACAGAAAATCTTCCTATCTTTTTCAATATTTCTATTTACGGCTGAAATCATCGATGCAGTAACCGCTTTATGACCGCTGATTCCCTGTTCTGCGTTAACTGTTTCAAATAGTTCGGGCCTGTTTGTCATCAGAAGGTCTAATATGTTATCGCCACGAGTCGGCTCTCTGTTTAACTGCTCGAGGTAGTTTTCAGATAAAGCACTTCAAAAAATTTCACTGGATTCTTTGTCCCTGCCACCCGTTATGAACGTTTGAGTCTCCCAGTCTATATCCGGCAAATTAAAATCTCCACCCAGAACTATAACATGGTGGGGAAATCTACTAGAAATATTTTCCAAATTATCCTTCAGGTGCTCGGCCACAACAGCTGCTGAGCCAGGGGGCCTATAGAGACATCCAATTTCCATGTCTGAGCCTGCTTTAACCGTGACATTCACCCAAATTATTTCACATTTCGGATCTCCGTCAATTTCCTTCGATACTATTGCACTTCTTATCGCTATAAACACGCCTCCCCCTTCACTGTTCAGCCTGTCTCTGCCGTATACATTCCAATCTGAGTTTAGGATTTCATTACTGTTTACGTCCTAGCTCCAAAATTAGCTGAGTGCATTTTCAATTTCATCCATCTTAGACTTCAATCCTCGTTTCAGAACATCCATTGCAGTTAGAGTTAAGGTCACCTGTTCTTCATTTATTGAGACAATATCTGGCACTTACTTCATTCGTCGGCCGAGGTGGCCGAGCGGTTCTAGGCGCTACAGTCTGGAACCGCGCGACCGCTACGGTCTCAGGTTCGAATCCTGCCTTGGACATGGATGTGTGTGACCTCCTTAGGTTAGTTAGGTCTAAGTAGTTCTAAGTTCTAGGGGACTGATGACCTCAGAAGTTAAGTCCCATACTGCTCAGAGCCATTTGAGCCAAACTTCATTCCTTGTTTACGGTGATATTTGACATTATATATTGGATCGAAATCACTGGCACAAAAGCTTGCATTTTGAGCAATATACGACATTTCTTTTTCTTAGTTATAGGCACATTGGCAATTACAAATGAGCCTTTGTCTATATGCAGTTATACAGGTTGTTACTGTATGTTCTCCTTAATTCCACACTGTCATTGGCATCAACAGTGTATAATAAATTATGTACCTTTAATCCTGGGGTAACAATGACCAGTGATTAAAGTAACTCTGAAACAGAGGAATCATGCACATGACCTCAGAAATCGTAATACAATGGCAGATATGTGGGCCTACATGTAAACAGAACTCCACTCAGTGGTCTGTTTTGAGAATTATTCGAGTAACATACAGGATACATTTTAACACACCGATCGCTTCGCAGTTAAATGGTTTTTGCGGATTTTGTACAACCTGATTTCAACACACTTTTTCGTATACAATTATACGTCGCAGCAGGTTTGCCAACTGTTGTGCGCAAGAAAATCGGTACTACATGGCGCCATTCAGCGTATATTGATGGAACTTTACCACCAAACAGTATATACTAAACACCCAAGTGAGAGCCAGCAGAGCTGTAAAATTTTTGGTGTATAAATGGTCAAAGTAATCATGGCGGTGAAAGTCCAGTTTCTGTATTTACAGGAAGAAGCTACACATGTTCTAGTGATAAATTAGAGAGGCCGGCCGCTGTGGCCGAGCTGTTCTAGGCGCTTCAGTCCGGAACCGCGCTGCTGCTACGGTCGCAGGCACGAATTCTGCTTCGGGCATGGATGTGTGTGCTGTCCTTAGGTTGGTTAGGTTTATGTCGTTCTAATAGGGGGACAGATGACCTCAGATGGTAAGTCCCATAGTGCTAGAGCCATTTGAACCAAAATAGAGAGAGCGAGTGAGTGTGTGTATGTGTGTGTGTGTGTGTGTGTGTGTGTGTGTGTGTGTAAGTGTTCAAGCTACTAGGAATGTAATTCAGTGCGGAACGATGCGTATGCTAGTGCACCGTCAGCTGTCACGGTCCCTGAACTGATGGAACAGTATTGGTAGCTTCACAACAGATCTTCTCTCTCGCTCTCTCCCTCTCTCTCTCTCTCTCTCTCTCTCTTTTTGTCTCTCTCTCTCTGAGCAGAACGCACAACACGCCCGCTTTTATAGGTGCTTCCCCTCTATAGTCTGATTAAAATTACTTGATAGTTGACACTTCAGAGCGCTCAACGTCACGCCCAAACCGTTCATCGTTGCCAAACTGCCACAATTGGTCAATTCACTCCCTGTTCCTTGTCCAGCGTTATTTCTTCATATGTTTGGATTCCGAATCTTGGATCTGGCATTTTTATTTCGTATTTCATCATACATGATAACCACACCACAAACACACCCACATAACAATGCTAACAAGTTACACACATTTCATACACAGCACTAACTGAACACTAGTGGATACTTCATGACATTGCATGAAACAGTTTTTAAGTGCTGTGATTCATCACTGTGACTGATTAGAGTCAAAAATAAAATATGTTGACTCGATGTTGTCCTTTAGCGCAGCGACAGTGTATTAAGCTGCTACGAAACGAGTTCGAAACTCAGAAAATGTTTTGAAATTTTTTTATTTCTAAATATAATCAAAATAGATTTGATTCTCATTCTTATTTAATTAATTGTTTTAAATGTATTTTTTTTTATTTCTAACTCTTCTTCACATCATTTTCATCAGCGTACTGACATTTTTATTTGCTGTTATTTCGCTGCCTGTCACTCTTTTTTGGTCTGGAATCTGCGTGTGTCGTCCATACTCTGTAACCAAGTGCGAGCCAGGACTGCTCATCGGTTGGTAACGCGACGGTTTATGTAGCCAGTATGAGGATAGATTTGCTTTAATAACCCGTGTTAGTCTGTAGGTCGGTTTTGGAATAAGCATGCTAGGAGACAGCCCAACAGCTAACGCAAAGAGTATTAATCGGCACGAAATTTACATAATGAAAGGTAATTACTACTTGCAGCACTGGTATTAAAGCAGGGATTCATGCTGAAACTAAATTGGTGCAATGAACAGTCTTCCTCGTAGCATAGGGAAACTACAATGCAACGTACAAATACTGAAGTCACAAAAATGAATAATATATATAAGATAATTTTTCTTACTTTGTCCATGGAGATTTTAGAATGATTTTGCATCAAACTTGGTGCTTAACAAAAGTTAATTGTTCGATTATTACACATACATATTTAATAGAAGTCACAATTAGGTTGCACTGATAACATTAATTTACCTCTAATTTTCTGTGGTTGCCGACCATGCAGTCCATCCACTAAATCTTGGTGGTTACCACATTTATATTTTAAGATGTCTTGCAGGATGGAAGAAATTACTGCCGCTTCTTATGATTGCAGGCAAACGTCATGCTTATGAACGAATCTAGGAATATTTTGGCGAAATAAATAAAAATATTCTAGCGGCTATGATATTTTATATATATACTCTTGCATTTTTATACACACATAGCGTTTACTACACACACTGTTGACGCACGAATAAAAATTGTACATCCTTTTTATGCGAGATCTTAAACATAACTACTCTCAAGCGAGATTGAAGCAAAAATTGTTAAAAAATTGAATGTTCTCCGGACATTGCTCTTTTGTTCCAAAGACAATTTTAAAAACCAATCTTTGCCGTCTTCTGCGGTAATGCACAAGTTTCTTATTACTAATGAGGAAAAGAAAACATTCATACAAATAAATAACGAGAAAAAATAAAAAGGTATGATATTGAGAATTAGTTGTTTAGGTATTACACAAGCTGTGAAAAAAAGCGATCGTGATTATTGTTCTGCTGCAAATTTTTGACAATTGCTTTCTCATATACAAGTCACGAGGTTGTGGTTAGCTTACCCTAGAACATTTGCTTAAATTCAGTGCTACAAAATGCGTCTACTGCGCAGTTCAGTCATCGGTCGCTTACGATCAACCTTCGAGAGAGCATCTTGCATCTCCAACACGCCTTGCGGCGGCCAGTTCCAACATTGCTCTGCTCTACACATTGTGAATTGACTTCCATGTTTGTGTGTTACCTATAACCGAGTAGTAGCTGGCGGCTGATGTGGCAACACCGTTGTGAAATGTGACGCACGTCGACTATCGAGTAATTTTAAACGGACTGCAGTTTGAATCTGATGCTTCCACTTGGCATGACTGGCCACTGCAGCCAGTCAGGTGCGTGGAACAGTGAGCCACCCCATGCCATCGGCTGACACGCCCACCACAGCCCCGCCTGAAGCCATGCTTGTCCGACCTCAGTGACGTGGCACACGTGCAAAAGGGAGGGCCGCATCACCCACATTCAGAGATTGTATGTTCAGCTCTCACTGTCTCCTTCTTGATCTTCTTCTCGCAAAGGCATCAGGGCGTTCATAAATACCAATGTGTGAGAGACACCTAGAAAGGTAATAATGTTAAAATATGTGTCCCCGCGAAATCACTACATCTACGTGATTACTCTGCAATTCACATTCAAGTGCTTGGCAGAGGGTTCATCGAACCACAATCATACTATCTCTCTACCATTCCACTCCCGAACAGCGCACGGGAAAAACGAACACCTAAACCTTTCTGTTCGAGCTCTGATTTCTCATATTTTATTTTGATGATCATTCCTACCTATGTAGGTTGGGCTCAACAAAATATTTTCGCATTCGGAAGAGAAAGTTGGTGACTGAAATTTCGTAAATAGATCTCGCCGCGACGAAAAACGTCTTTGCTTTAATGACTTCCATCCCAACTCGCGTATCATATCTGCCACACTCTCTCCCCTATTACGTGATAATACAAAATGAGATGCCCTTTTTTGCACCCTTTCGATGTCCTCCGTCAATCCCACATGGTAAGGATCCCACACCGCGCAGCAATATTCTAACAGAGGACGAACGAGTGTAGTGTAAGCTGTCTCTTTAGTGGACTTATTACATCTTCTAAGTGTCCTGCCAATGAAACGCAACCTTTGGCTCGCCTTCCCCTCAACTGAAGTTGTTCGTAATTTTAACACTCAGGTACTTAGTTGAATTGACAGCCTTGAGAATTGCACTATTTATCTAGTAATCTAATTCCAACGGATTTCTTTTGGAACTCATGTGGATCACCTCACACTTTTCGTTATTTAGCGTCAACTGCCACCTGCCACACCATACAGCAATCTTTTCTAAATCGCTCTGCAACTGATACTGGTCTTCGGATGACCTTACTAGACGGTAAATTACAGCATCATCTGCGAACAACCTAAGAGAACTGCTTAGATTGTCACCCAGGTCATTTATATAGATCAGGAACAGCAGAGGTCCCAGGATGCTTCCCTGGGGAACACCTGATATCACTTCAGTTTTACCCGATGATTTGCCGTCTATTACTACGAACTGCGACCTTCCTGACAGGAAATTACGAATCCAGTCGCACAACTGAGACGATACCCCGTAGGCCCGCAGCTTGATTAGAAGTCACTTGTGAGGAACGGTGTCAAAAACTTTCCGGAAGTCTATTATTATTAGTATTATTATTATCATTATTATTGAGAGAGCCTTGTCACCAGTGTTTGGTGATGCCTCTGTTAAATATTATTACAGCAAATTCAAATTTGTAATCCTTATTTGCAATATATTCAACTTAATGTAACATTTTATCACACCACTAGCAGCTGCTACTTTTGATGGAATAACTAAATTCCATATCTATATAAATAAAATTCAATTGCTTCATGTGTTAAAGATCATCACTTAAGAACGGCTCGATCGATTTGGCGTTTGTTGTTGTTGTGTTCTTAATTGTCAGGACAAGGATAGTATGAAAGAGAATTTTTGGAAAATCAACAAGAAAAGTCGGAAATTTAGAGGGTATTCTTTTGCAAGAAAATCTCTCTCAAAGAAATATCGTAGGTTTCACAGTTCTTCTGTCGCATGTTTCGACAAAAGAAACGTGACATTCAGTTTGACAGTTCAGCTGCTGCATGTTTTCATTACAACAACGAATTCGACGTTGAATACTGGTATTTTGCGGGAATGAATACAGTTTAAAGCGGTATTTCAGTGTGTTATTGGCGGTGATCACATCTTTGTTGTGTTGCAAAGACTACATTGAGGTCAGTTCTTAGTAATTTGGTGTGCTGCAAACATTCAACTGATTTCAGTTCATGGTTTTTCTTTGGAAAAAATGCCACCAATAAGGCGTCGAAATGTCGGCCACCATAAGCGCAACATAGCCCAACTACATGATTGCCAATTCAATGCGACTGACAAAGAGCGTAGGCAGCGTTTGGAGGCAAATTGTATAATTATTTCTCAGGAGTGATCCATTAAAACCTGTAACATTGGATACGGTCGAGTTTGACTCGTTCAGTTGGGACTTCTGCACAAAATAATTTGGAATGTCGACAAAGGAGACCACCAAATGTATGTTATTGATGATCATGTGTTTGTAAGGTTTCAGTCCATTTTTATCACACTCCACGGGGGACATATGAGGCGACAGTCTATTTTACCACCTTCCATTGGCATCTCTTCGACGAGACGATTCCAATGATATGTTACACGCCACACTTTGGGTGTTAACAGACTTAGTCTGCATATCAAATGTTAATCCTAGTGTACTTGTCTGATCGGAATACAATACTAAGTAATCTCTTTTTTCATTTGCATTTACATACATTTCGGCAGTAATGCAGACCTGTGTCACAGGATAGCGATGGGTAATAAATATCATGGCTGTAAGGGATGCAGCGCCTGCGGGTTCTAACAGAGTCGCACAGCTTGTCTCGTCACAGGGGGCCAACGGTGCTTTTACTGCCCCGGGTGTTCCAAAGGAGAGCCGGCTGCGGAGTTCATACTAACTGGATGGGCCGCATTTTCGGGGCCGGAGAAGGAAAGACGTGGTTAAAACAGCACGCGGAACTCACGTGAACACCGCGTTCAGCTGAGTGCACAGATATATGAGTGCTCGCGTAGAACTCTTTCATTGGCAGTCTGAAAATTTCGAGGGAAGGACGACTGCACCGTTTATGTCATTTCTTTATTGAGGTGGGGTTATGGGACAGGACGACTGAAACTAATGATTTGTGAGCGGGAGAAATAATTCCTGTACGTAGTAGTTTGGTTGACAGATTCCAGTTTCGGAGGGAGGCAACGTTCTTCACAGAGAGGGGAGCGGTAGCTCGATATATGCAGTTTGCAGACAAGAAAAGGCTCTCTCCAAACTGTTGTTGATACACGGAGTGATTAATCCTCCATAAGGGGTAGAGAGAGATTTATTCTGCGGTCCCTTTTATCACAATGGACTCTAGATAGATCAGTGTTAAATCAGCTGAGAGTCTCATGTATTCACAAAGTGGAGAGATCGAGAACAGTCGTATTAGTTGATATTTGATCTTGTGACAACTGGAAGGGCATCACTGCGGATGTTGCCCCATCAAGCAGGCGAGTGTACACAGCCATTAGAGACAGACTAGGTGTTGTGTACATAGTTCTGCGTAGTCAGCACGTACACAACTTTCCCACGAGAGAGCGCCCCGCTAAGCACAACAGCGCAGGCGCAGCGCTCGTCCGTCTCCACACTACGAGATGGCGCTGCCATAGAGAAGGACCAAATTCTGCTTCCGCCGATCCACGTATTAATATGTAACGCAGCCAATGAGATTGCTGCTAACGTAGAACCTTTTCTCCTCGCGGATCACACTCACGCAGTGATACATGAACGCGTGAGGTACTATAAATGAGTTTACAGACCTCCAATTAGTCAGTCTGTATTTGTCTGCACCAGTCTGTACCAGTCTGCATTGGTCTGTACCAGTCTGTACGAGTTCTACATTTGTCTGTACCAGTCTATAGTCAAGTTTCAGTCTGTGCCTAATAGGATTACCATATTCCTATACATAGCCATGAAGATAAATGTATAGACACTTTTGTCAAGTATCAGACATATATGTGAGAATAAGATTAACGTACCAATACCAAAGGAACTTCAGATTGTCAGTTGTAAACAGCATCCGGAACCAAGTTAAGTAATTTTTATGCTAGTTATTATTTTAATAAATGTGTGTGAAAATTAATCAAGTTTTGTTTGAAGTTGGCCGCCATCAATCTGCTACTCTAAGCGTGCAAGTGGCATTTCTATCGTCTGACCTAACGGCAGAAGATAAACACGCCACGATAAGACCACGAGACATATTGCTGACACTCGCCTACTTCGTTAGAGCGATAAGTCAAATAGTCTGATGGTGTGTGTACCGAAGGTCTTACAGTACGCACACCACACTGTGGACGATAAGTCTCCTGTTTCACATACGAACTCGGCAAGAGCGTATAACTGACACTTCAGTCAAGAATAAGCAGATTTATAGGTAGACAGGCATCACGGAGCAGATGCGGTCATCTGGCTTCCTGCATATCCAACGACACACCATGCAGCGAAGGTAAATCAAGCAAGCAATCAAGCAGGGAGCTACATATGATGTTGCCAAAAGTATGCATCTTCGTCCGGTTCAGTGTTTGGAGTAGTATACTGAACCCTCCTTCATGTTGCATTCTGCCAAGCAAGATCGTAACGTTCAACGCCAGTTAGGAATGGTTGTCCAACTACGTTAATTAGTGTTGTTTAAGTAGTATATTGCAGAATCCATTTCTCCAGAGTTTACTGTTGTTCTTACTTGTTTGTCTTAACTCATCAAGTAGCAAGCATTGTCATGTACAACTGATAGTTGCATTAAGATTCGTATGCCTTTTTTTAAATTTAATTATCAGTAAACCATTTCCAAACTGAATCATTTTGTAAACAACATGATAATAAAAACAATATAATAGTACAGGAAAGAGATAGTTTGTCCTGAAAGTGGCTCCCTACTCTCATTAAATTAAATTACTTGGTAGAGGAACTCTTTCAGGAATCCGAAAATAACCGTTCTTCTGATGACTAACCAATTCCACGGTTCATGCTCCCTACCTGGCAGGCCCAGAACATGAACACTTCTACACACACTCAGAGTGAGCCTTGCCTGCCAAGGAGTGGGGTGCATTAGAAGTAGCAAAAATTGAATTGATATCAGTTCGTGATAATTTTGTGTGCTGCAAACAATTCATTGATTTCAATTTATGGTTTACTCTTTTGAAAAAATTTCACCAAGTCAATGAGACTGACAAAGAGGGTATACAATGTTTCGAGGCAAATTGAATAAGAAGTGAACAAACAACACTTTCTATTAAGCTGGTTGTGGAAAAGAACATGCTAAGATGAGGTGAGAAAATGTGCCATGTTTAACAGAAAAGTGTGTTTGTGGCTAATGTTGTGTTTATGGCTAATTGTATAATCCTACCCGTTCATAGATTGAAACAATGCAAGATACTGTCGTTGAAGATACTATCCTCCCAGACCCAGCAACTGGAATGGTCTCTCTCGTGCCCTGTATACTAATAATTCCAACCGATTTACCCATTCGTTTTGACTTCTGTTCCCAGTCGAGGTTCCGTTTGTAATAACAAGAAATAACCTAAAAGAGAGGGGCAGGAGGAGATGGACAGAGAAGGGAGGAGGATGTAGATATAAAGAAGGGGAGGGAGGATACAGAGAGA
This sequence comes from Schistocerca piceifrons, assembly GCF_021461385.2. Lineage (NCBI taxonomy): Eukaryota > Metazoa > Arthropoda > Insecta > Orthoptera > Acrididae > Schistocerca > Schistocerca piceifrons. Next base: position 383,099,925 of record NC_060141.1, read on the forward strand.
TGGAGGAGGAGAGGATGAATAGAGAGAGAGTATGTGATAAGAGAGGTATAAGGAGCGGTGGGAAACATGGGCAGAGATAGGTGGGATGCGGAAGGAGCAAGAGGAGGTATTCAGAAGGAGAGGGGGGGGGATAAGGATAGAGAGAGGGAGATATAAAAAGAGATTAGGATGTATATCCAGTTCACATGCATATTTAACAAATGCACTGTCAAGTTTGCTAGTATTTTATATTTTTTACTTACGTGGACGCTACACATCTCATAGCACATACATGTTCCTCATTCAAGAATACTGTCCCTGGCACTTACTGCCTGCATTAACGATGAGGGCTCGTACGCCAGCCAACCTGGATGTGGTTTTTAGGGGATTTTCCACATTCCATTAAGTGAATACAGGGCTGGCAGCCAAGTTCAGCTTCAGTTACACGCTACTCAAACGTTTTGAACACTTTCTCACACATCCACATAGGATTAACTTTAGACACAGAAGACAGGATACACCATCCTGGGAGGTTAATAAGAGATGGACTGCCTTAGATGTTTAATCTTCAATAGCATAATCAGCAGCAGCAGGTTCTTACTGCGTCTGGTGTCTCGATTTATGATGGCACCAACATGCAACGCATTTTCTGTCATGCAAACTTTTTCCTTGCTTCGAGAGTACAATGTCATTGCTCCCACACTCTTACTAAAATGCGCGGATTGTAGCATGCATTAACTGAAAAAATTCACTGGGACAGCATTTTACATTTCTCATTGAATTATGCTTGTGAATGGTATTTTGGCTGTTCGCATATTGTTTCTTTCTTTTTTTTGTCCAACATTGAATTCATAGGTGAGGTCGCCACTGCACACTACAGCCGATTCAAATCCTGGAGGAAGAAGAAAACATAATATTCGGTGTTTTGTGAGTAAAGACGACGTACTAAATTTCTGAACCCCATACTGTAAGCCAGTACACTGAATTAAATCCCGAACTGTATGCAAAAATCTCAATGTGGCTTTTTTATGGTGGCCATTCCACCAGATGCGGACATAAAATTCAGTTGTCCTTCGGTACAATTCGTAACGTTTAAGTGAAGTTCTGGTAGCCAGCTTTACATTATCCTGGCTCATTGTCATCAAGTATCAATATAATTGTAAATACAATGTGTTTGTTAAAGCACCTGTCGCAGTAGTGAATGTACTAGTGCAGAAAAAAAAAATCTGTTATTGGTAAGTGAACTCCAAGGGTAAGCCAACAGCACCATACAACAATTTACATTGAACTCGAATGACCTGATTTTCTTTGGATTTTATGCTGTTTATTGCAACCCAAACTAGCTAACGAGCTATCCACCCATATTTATTGACCGTTACAGTTTACGATATCGATACATAAACTGATGAACTAACGGCCTACTCTCGATATGGTACTGTGTCAAAAACGCGGTGCCTCCACCATTTCGTATGTCGTCTTATTAACGTGGCTATGGTCGACTTTGTAGATACCATGTGATCTGAGCATAAGAGTCCGCCTCTGTCAAACAGGCAGCGTGTGATGATACGCTATTTATTCAGCTTGCGGGTGCAACAGGAGCTCCATTTCCCCAACTGGACGGCAATTTTCGTTCCATTTACTCACAGTGACAAATGTTTAAGATAAACAAAAGAACGTTTAAAAGAAAATTGAAATTAACGTTCCTGTGCAGCAACTTCTAAACGATAGGCATGGTGAAAAATGCAATAATAGAGAGTAAATAGGTGGACACAAATTTTAATTAATTGTACCTGACATGTTTCAGTCATGCTGATGGAATACGACGATGTATATCAATCAGAGCAGAATCCAAAGAGTAAAAATCAAGCACGATAGCGTCCCAATAGTTTTTAATACGAGAAAGGTCGGGCGACCTGGATGGAAACAGGTTCTAGCCTCTTTATACGTAGCTGTGACTCTTCATAGAAGGAATGCGTTGTTGCTCTTTGGGATACATTTTTTTATCCTTTTTGCGTAGGTCGAGTTTTTGGAGACTGCCCTATAAATTTCTTTTCCCTTCATTTTTGCGTGCATTTGCAATTTTCCATGCTAATGTTTTGATCGCACAAGAAGGATAACTTAGGGCGTAAATTTTATATTTTCAGTTTTAATTTAAATGTTGAGAGCGCGGCGCTGTCTCTCATTTATGTTCCTCATTTCACGGATACACTATAGGCAGCTTGACCGCCACCTGTCCGCTATGAATTAACTCAGGGGTGTATGACTGTGATGCTGAGATAGAAATGGCGAACGAAAATGTTAGCTCCTGTCACTGTGCATGCATGACGGACCAATTTCACTGTTTAATTTACACGGAGATGTATCTGCAAATTTTTTTTATTCCGGCATATTTGATCCGTTAAATGTGCTACGTAAGCACGAGAAAAACATGATCACTCTCTCATGTTATTGGACTTCGAGTTAACATTTATTGATTTATGCCTCACTAACAATAATTTTTTTAAATAACTATAAAAATACATTGGGTGTTTTTGTATAATAAGTTATTTGTTTTTAAGATTAGAAATGATATTATATTACTAGGTGCACAAATACTGCTGAGATTGAATTAAAAGTTTATTGCTGTGGTAGCTATAGGTCACTGTGATGAAAAATACGTATAATTTACTACACTGTAAGTTTTTTTCTTTTCTTTTTCAGTTCGAGTGGTATTGCAACCATTAAATTTTGTACGCCAGAGATGCAAGCTGCTTATCTAGTGAAATTAGGTTTTTAGTTAACATTGAGACTGAACAGTCTTTTAGAGAGTTTAAATTTTGGAGTTACGGTATCAAAACAAGAATTTTAAAACACTAATTCGTAATGAAATCTTAATTCTAAACTGCATTATGAGAGTTATATTGCACACGCGTGGTTAACGGTGTTTTATTCAGATCGTGATAGATTACTGTGGTTACTGCAATATGATTATCGGACTGACAGCCATAGCGTTGACTTTTATTACTACTGTGGTGGAAACAGTGTACCATTTCGGTGTACGATTTGGGCGCGTCTGGCTATTTGCAGAACACTCGCATGCTTATTGGCGCCTGTGAATGTTGCTTCCTGTATGCTTTTGCTTCCGAGAGGGGGTCGTTCGAGTCGAAATTAACTCAAAGGAAATTAATTCAGGAGAACGGAACGTATTCAGCAGCCATAGATGAAGAGTCACTTTCCACAAGTGTTCTAATACGATGCTTGAGAGTTTTGCGTCTTCGAATTACAATGGTTAATAACACCCCATTTCATTATCCGCTACAGGGACTGGCATCATGGTTCGCGACATGTAGCATTTTATGGCTTTTTGGATTTTAGGTTTCATACATTATGTCATGGAGACCATCAATTCGTTTTTCGATTTTTATTGTTTTGGTGTTGCGCAGTTCACAAAGGTGACGAGGTTCCGCCTGTTCAAGTGGAGATACTCAGGCTCCCTTTCTGAAAGCAAACAGTAGGTATTGCTGCATGTAGAAATTCTTGATAAAAGTTTATCCCAAAGACCTGAACCGAGTCGGTGAGAATAAGCTTCCACATTTTAACCAAAATAAACTGAGATGGCCATTTGCGTCCCAAGGGATAAATACAACTGGTAGGTTAATAAAAAACTTTCTGATGGTGAAAATGTATTTTTTCGGCTCATGGTTGCGAGGAGTAAGAAAAAGAAAGAAAAATATTCATGTAATATTTTCCTTCTTAGCCTGTTCCCCCCCCCCCCCCCCCCCCACCCTGCGACCGGGATTTTGCAGTAATATTGGAAGCTACCTATCGTCTTGACCGAATATAGTCACCAGTTGAATACAAGGAACTTATACGTAAAGCCAAGAAACCATTGGCAGCATTCAAAGTATGGCCCATACTCACTCACGGCGTCCGTAACTTCAACACTCGATGGCAAGATTTTTGAGGAAAACCAGAAAAGATTTGCTAAATAAACAAACTCTCCAAATATGGAAATACAAAAATTTTGTGTATACTGAAGAACGGAAGAATTATGTCACTTGTATGACTTTATTGGTTCTTTTCTCGGCTATGAATTTAAACTGCCCTTCCAACCACCAGAGCGAATGACGAGATGATACCTATCAGTAAGTCTAAGATCTTGCAATATTCGTCTGTGACGTTCTTGATGACTACAAAGACTTCTACCATCAGATGTTATTATGGTCCAGTTCCAGCGTGGCCGAAGAAAGTGATCGGTATGTCTCCCGTTGCATTTTTGTGACATACACTCGCTGTTATGTCTTTCTGTTATTTAAACAGAAATTTTAACAAAGATTCGTAACCTAGTGACATGAAATAGTTACGGTCCCTATCGACTTCCTGTTAGTAAGTACGAACAGTCACTATAATGATTCTATATTCATATATGTTTTATTCAGTAAGTTCATTCAACTGATTTCAAGAAGAAAAAGATTTCAACAGCAAAAAGATTTCAACAACTTCCCCTCTTTTTGCTATGCAAAATTTTTACAATATTTGAATACAACTATATTACCAATGTTTCTTCGGTTACTTAAATTTACTTTGTAGTTGTACATTTCTGCTTTAGAATGTTAAACAGTTCTTTCGCTTTTTCCAAAAGTTACGCTGCGTGGAATGGTTCCCTTTTCTCGTCGATTCAGTTGCACTCTACTGGATAGTGGAATCAAGTACGTAACGCTTTTTCGTACCCAGCCATCAGCATTTACCAACATATAATGTGCCGTGTCAGACCACCAGATCTGGAGCCACTGCCGGCGTCCACGAACATTTCTTTGCTCTGTAACTGACAGTTACCGTGTACGTGGAGCGCAATTTCACCTTCGTGTTGTTAACAATGATGAGAGAGAGAAGGATACGAAAAATCCAGTCGGCTTGCAGTCTACTACTCTCGAATAGCTCCAAGAGCATTGCCGAGCTACTCACCGCCATCCGACAGTTGAATCACTATCAGCAGTTTCTCATGCACTCGCTCCGTGGAAACCCTTTGGAACACAATGCGGGAGAGAGGGGGAAAGGAGAGGCCTGCTGATCAGGAACTACTGGTGATTTCTGCCATTATCAGAATTTGGAGGATCTAACAAAATATTGAGTGCTATTGTGCATTAACAATCTCGGCTACTGCGTCAGGCGCAGTCTTGAATTCATTTGGCCAAAATTGTATTTATTATCTTCTTAGCACTTTATTTTGGCGGACAAAGATCGAAGTGCGCGGATTAAAAAGAGTGTAAGACAGGGTTGAAGGTTTTCGCCCCTTCTGTTCAGCAACAACAGAAACAAATGAAAATTGCATAAGATGATTTAAAATTCAGGGTGAAGGGATACCAATGACAATATTCGCTGATGACATTTCTGCTGTTGATATTAACCTATACTCTTCTAAAAAGAAATCCTTGTCTTCTTTCCATTTCACTACATCTAGTTTGAGCCTCAGCATTTCCCTTTTCAGATTTCCCAGCTTCCTTACTATGTTCAAACTTTTGACATTCCATTCCCCGACTCGTAGAACGTTATCCTTTCGCTGGTTATTTGATCTTTTTCTGATGGTCACCTTCCACTTATCAGTCCCCTCCCAGAGATCCGAAAGGGGGACCATTCCGGAATCTTTTCCAGTGGAGAGATCATCATGCCAATTTTCCGGTTACACGCCATATATCCCGTGGATATACATTATGTGTCTTTAATGCAGTAGCTTCCATTGCCTTCTGCATCTTCGTGCCATTGATCGTTGCTAATTCTTCCGCCTTTTAGGGGCAGTTTCCCACCCCCAAGAGAAAGAGAGTGCCCTGAATCTTTGTCCGCTCCTCCGCTCTCTGAGAAGGCCGTTGGCAGAATGATGGTGACAGCAGCATAAAATGGTACAAGGGGAATGATATTCGTCATGAATACGAAGGTAGGGCAGAGAGAATGAGCAACTACAAACAGTTCGATGATTGGGTTGGTCTCATCAGAATCGACAGCAAATCAGTACCGACAACAACAGTTCAGGCGCACATGCCTACATCTCAGCAGGAGATGAAGGAGGAGGGAAAGAATATGAGGATATTGAACGCGTAATTCAATACGTAAAGAGGATGAGGATGTAATAGCCATGGGGGATTTGAATGCGGTTATAGTGGAAGAAGAAAAGGTTACCGGAGAATATGGGCCTGGTAGTAGGAATGAGAGAGACTGAATTCTGTAATAAATTTCAAGTAGCAACAGCGAATAGTCCGTTCGAGAATCACGAGGATGGATACTTGGAAAAGGCCAGGAGATATGGGAAGATTTCGATCAGATTACATCATGGTCAGGCAGAGATTCCTAATTCAGGTATTGGATTGTAAGGCATACCGACGAGCAGTTATAGACTCAGATCACAATTTAGTAATGATGAAGAGTAAGCTGAAGTTTGACAGACTAGCCAGGAAGAATCGGTGCGCAAAGAAGTGGGATGCGGAAGTACTAAGAAATGAAGAGATATATTTGGAGTTCTTTGAGGCTATAGACTTTGCAATAGCTCAGTAGGCAGTTTTATTTGAAGAGGAATAGGAATCTCTAGAAAGGTCAATCACGGAAGATGGAATGAAAAGCATAGGACAAGGAATCCAACTGCGATGAATAGAAAAGGAAGAATAACTATTGAGGAAATTAAAAGCAAGGGTGGTAACATGAAAAGTGCAGTTCCACTGATGAAGACTGAGGAGACGGCAGATAGGTGGTAAGAGTACCTTGAAGGCCTTTATGAGGAGAGGGGCTTGTCTAATGTGATAGAAGAGGAAACGGACGTGGGTAGGGAAGAGATAGAGGGTCCAGTATTAGATTCGGAAGAGAGCTTTGGAAGACCTAAGATCAAAGGGGACAGAAGGGATTGACAATATTCCATAGGAGTTTCTAAAACCATTGGGGAAAGTGGCAAGAAAACGACTATTCACGTTGGCGTGTCGAATGTATGAGTCAATCGATAAACCATCTGATTTTCGGAAAACAACATCCACACAATTCCTAAGACTGCAAGAGCTGACAAGTGCAAAATTGTCGCACAGTGGCCTTAACAGCTCATGTATCTAATATGCTGACAAGAATAATATACTGGAGAATGAAAAAAAAATTGAGTATATGTTACGTAAGGATCAGTTTGGCTTTAGGAAAGGTAAAGGCACCAGAGAGGCAGTTCTGACATTGCGGTTGATAATGAGAGCAAGACAAGAAAAATCAAGACACATTCACAGGATTTGTCGACCTGGAAAAAGCTTTCGGCAATGTAAAATTGTGGGAGATGTTCGACATTGTGAGAAAAATAGGGGAAAGCTATAGGGAAAGACGGGTATTATACAGCATCTACAAGAACCAAGAGGGGCCAAAAAGAATGGAAGAGCAAGAACGATATTGCAGGAGTTAGCCGCGTGATTAGCCGAGCGGTCTTGGGCGCTGCAGTCATGGACTGTGCGGCTAGTCCTGGCGGAGGTTCGAGTCCTCCCACGAGCTGCGGACTTCCGATGTTATCCACTATGTCATCTGCACTGAAGCGCCAAAGAAATTGATGAAGGCATGCCTATTCAAATACAGTGACATGTAAATAGGCTGAATACGGCGCTGCGGTCGGCAACGTCTGTATAAGACAAGTGTCTAGCGCAGTTTTTAGATCGATTACTGCTGCTACAATGGCAAGTTATCAAGAGTTAAGTGAGTTTGAACGTAGTGTCATAGTCGGCGCACGAGCGATGGGACACGGCATCTCAAAGGTAACGATGAAGTGAGGATTTCCCCGTACGACCATTTCGCGACTGTACAGTGAATATCAGGAATCCGGTAAAACATCAAATCTCCGACATCGCTGCGGCCGGAAGACGATCTTGCAAGAACGGGTCCAACGACGACTGAAGAGAATCGTTCAACGTGACAGAAGTGCAACCCTTCCACAAACTGCTGCAGATTTCAATGCTGGACCATCAACAACTGTCAGTGTGCGAATCATTCAACGAAACATCATCGATATAGGCATTCGGAGCCGACGACCCACACGTGTACCCTTGATGACTGCACGACACAAAGCCTTACGCCTCGCCTTGGCTCGTCAGCACCGACTCTGGACTGTTGATGACTAGAGGCATGTTTCCTGGTCAGACGAGTCTCGTTTCAAGTTGTATAGAGCAGATGGGCGTTTACAGACATGGAGACAAACTCATAAATCCATGAACCCTGCAGCAGGAGACTGTTCAAGCTGGTGAGGGTTCTGTAATGGTGTCGGGCGTGTGCAGCTGGAGCGATGTGGGATCCCTGATACGTCTAGATACGACACTGGCAGGTGACACGTACGTAAGCATCCAGCCGGATCACCTGCATCCATTCATGTCCATTGTGCATTCGTACTTGGGCAATTCCAGCAGGGCAATGCGACATTCTACAAGTCCATAATTGCTACAAAGTGCCTCCAGGAACACTCTTCTGAGTTTAAACACTTCTGCTGTCCAACAAACTCCCCAGACAGGAACGTTATTGAACATATCTGGGATGCCTCAGAAGAGATCTCCATCCCCTCGCACTCTTACGGATTTATGGACTGCCCTGCAGGGCTCATGCAGTCAGTTTCCTCCAGCACTACTTCAGACATTATTCGAGTCCATGTCAAGTCCTGTTGTGGCACTTCTGCGTGCTCGCGGGGGCCCTACACGATATTAGGAAGGTGTACCAGTTTCTTTGGCTCTTCAGTGTGTACAGACTATAACGCAAAAGAAAAACGATCCACCACGAAGTTATTATCTGAATAGAATGAAAATTAGTAGATATGACGTACATGTATAGACAATCAAATGACAACAATTTCAGAAAAATTGGATAACTTATTTAAGAGTAAGAGTTTCAGAAATTGAGCATGTCAGTAATGCGCTGGTCCATCTCTGCCCCTTCTGAAAGCAGTTATTAGGGTTGGCTTTGATTGGTAAAGTTGATGAATGCGCTTCTGAGTGATATAGGGCAACGGCCTTGCCGCAGTGGATACTCCGGTTCCCGTGAGATTACCGAAGAAGCGCTGTCGGGCGTGGTCGGCACTTGGATGGGTGACCATCCAGGCCGTCATGCGCTGTTGCCATTTTTAGGGGTGTACTCAGCCTCGTGATGCCAATTGAGGAACTGCTCGACCGAATAGTAGCGGCTTCGGTCAAGAATACCATCTTACGACCGGGAGAGCGGTGTGCGGACCCCACGCTCCTCCTATCCGCATCCTCCACCGAGGATGACACGGCGGTCGGATGGTCTCGGTAGGCCACTCGTGGCCTGATGACGGAGTGCTTCTGAGTTATATAGTGACGAGTTCTGATGCTCCAAAACGTTCTCAATTGGGGAGAGATCCGGCGACCTTGCTAGCCAAGTTAGGGTTAGGCAAGCACTAAGATGAGCAGCAGAAACCCTCGCCGTGTGCGGGCGGGGATTATCGTGCTGAAATGTAAGCCCAGGATGGCTTACAATGAAGGGCAACAAAACGGGACATATCAGTGTGCTGTAATTGCGCCGCAGATGACAACCAAAGGGGTTCTGTTACGAAATGAGAGGCACCCCAGATTATCACTTCTGATTTTCGGGCCGTATGGTGGTCCACAGTCTGATTGGTATCCCATCACTGTCGTGGGCGTCTGCAGCCACATCTTCGACCTGGAGTCCTATTGACTGCAGCAGAATTATCTTTAGTGATGAGTCCCACGTCGAATTCGGCCCCGATGATCAGTGAAGGCGTGTCCTGAGAGGCCCCTGACAGCGGTGGAATATCAACCTGACTGTCTCCCGCCATATGGCCCCGACAAAGAGGAATGATGATGTGGGCGCCATTTCATTTCATAACACGACCGCTTTGGTTACCATCCGCGGCACCCTAAAACTACACCGCTACGTCGACTATACTTGTATTCCCCGTCCAGTTTTGTTGCTCTTCATGGTAGTCCATGGCCGTCCGCACACGGCCAGAGTTTCTACTGCTTGTCTTTGTGCTTTCCAAACCCCACCTTGGCCAGCAAAGTCTCCGGACCTCTCCCCAATTTGGAACGTTTGAGCATTACAGGCAGGGCCCTCCACATAGTTAGGGATTTTGACGATCTGACGCGCTAATTGGACAGAACTTGACGCGATATCCCTCAATAGGACATCCAAGAACTCATTCAGTAGCAAGCCGAATAACTACTTGCGTAAGGGCCAGTGGTAAATCAACGCGTTATTGAGTTGCTCAATTTGTGAACCTCTTTCTCTTGAACAAATCGCGTAATTTTTCTGAAATTGTAATTGTTTGTTTGTTTATACATGTAACATTACATCACATCTACTGATTTCCTTCTCTTTGGGAACATTCGCTCGTGTTGTATCGTTTTCTTTGTCTGTTTCTTTTCTCTTGATTTTTAAAGTGTATATTGTCAAAACTAATGTTCCAATAACATTCCCTATGGGAAAGCCCGAACTTATCATTCGCGTATCAAAGAGATATTAACGTAATATTTGTATCAGTCTGTAGCGGCTATGCAGATAAAGAAGAGAATGAATAAAATGTTTCATTCATGTCTGGTTCCTCTGCGGTTTTTTACAGTTTCAATCTGTCGCTTATATATATATAGGAGTGTGATGTTCCTCTAGAAGCGTCTTGAAGCACGGAAGTAAATAAAATATGATTTGCAATTGTGCTAACGGTGCAGCGAGTGAAGGAGGAAAAGTAACATACAGTGGAGAGAGACTGTATCAGAAGCATTATCAGACACTCACCCTATGCCTTTGAGCAACAGTAGAATCTGGAGTCTTGTAGCACGCCGACGCAGCCGATAGTCTCCGCGGCAGAGAGCGCGTGGTGGAATTTTTCATAAGCGTATTCCTGCTACAGCCAACCTGCTTGTCGGCCCTGCTACATAGCTGGATTTATTACAAAGTTTAGTGTCCTGACATTCCAACATTCGTAATATTGCGAGGTGCCACGCCAAGAGACGCTTACACTTGGAAGCACACGTATAACAGCTAGATTGGCAATGCAGCTAGCTCAGTCGCGTAAATTCCGAAAGCTAGCAATCATAATGGACGAGGCAATTCCAGATACATCTGCACCTGCAGTCTAACATGACTTCTTCCCATTCATTCTCCATTCGGAAGAGGTGCACTGGAAGAATGACCGTCGGTAAGCTCCTTACCAGCTTGAATGTTTCTGATTTTTCTGTTACGTTCATTTTGCGATATGTAAGCTGGATGAAGGAATATGCGTTCGGCACTTGCAAGAGCTCAGATCTATGTCTTCATTTTGTGCAGTGCCGAGCCTATAGGATCCCCATACTCAAATTAGCCTTTTACACTCAATAATTGCACAGTTAGGGATTTTTATTAATTTGGCTGATTGGAAATGTGTTATTTTATCAAAAGTACGAATCCAAATCAGTGAAACTACAAACACAAAAATTCCGTATAGGAATCCTTGCAGTAGGTCCAGATATCGATTTCCATTGATTCTAAGTCATATTCTGTCCATTCGGGGCCACAGCCAATTTGAAAGAATGAGTGCGACAAAGTTAAATAAGTATATATGATAAAAACATTTTTGTGGATCTGTGGTATTCTGACTCCAGGAGGTGGCTGAAAAGAAAGGACAGAAAGAAAATCACAAATGACAGTACATGATTAAAGGGAACAGCAGGCAGGTGGAAGGTATAAATTACCCTTGAAATATCAGTAATGACAGCAAAATTAACAGCCAGTTGGAACGGAGCTTGGGCGCAGTTTTCTGATTCCTAATAGGAAGACTGTTGTACGGACCAGGTCTCAAGCAACTTCACAAGTGCCACAGCGATAGACGGCACAACAACTCCCTTCTCAACGCTTTTATCTAACACTCTTGAGTCCCTACAGAAAAGGAAGACTTTTACTCTCCACCTTCGCGGGAGTGAAACAGTCACAACGGACGTCAGGATTCTGTATTCAATGTTCGTAATCAAATTAAATGAAGTATCAACAGCGAACCGAGCGAGGTGGCGCAGTGGTTAGCACACTGGACTCGCATTCGGGAGGACGACGGTTCAATCCCGCCTCCGGCCATCCTGATTTAGGTTTTCCGTGATTTCCCTAAATCGTTTCAGGCAAATGCCGGGATGTTTCCTTTGAAAGGGCACGGCCGATTTCCTTCCCAATCCTTCCCTAACCCGAGCTTGCGCTCCAATGCCTCGTTGTCGACGGGACGTTAAACACTAACCACCACCACCATCAACAGCGAAGGGAATTGTGAAATGATGAGATGTAAAGATACCATTATTACAATAAAACACACACACCCCCACCAGTATTCCATTGTATATTAAACGAATTAAGCCCCGAACTTTCTATAAAATGGTGGCGCCCTTAAAATGTAATCAGGAATTCTTGAAACAGTATCTACAACGTCTTGAAGAATTGAGCTGCTTTACTGCGAATACAGAGGGCAAGACGAAGACACACAATTACACCCTACTCCGTCGGATCCTGAATTTCAGATACATGGCCTCACGTGGGATCTCGCATCGCCACAACGAAACTCCCTACTACTGAAATTAGGGTGTTTAAAATACTGCCGCTCTTCTTTACTGTACCTTGTTGGGTTGTAATGGGAGATTCAAAGCTAATACAAACACCAACATTAATGCTACGCGATGTTTGAATGTTATAAAGTAGGTTTAGTCATACTTACTTTGTGTTCTGCCTTACGGCAGGTCTTGTCGTGGGGGAAGCCTCGACAAAGAGGTCCACCGCATGAGCGTCTGTGGAAGTGATACTAGGGGTGGTTTCCCGTTGCCTTCCACTGATGATGATGCAATGATAATGAGGACAACACAACACCTAGTCCCTGAGCGGCGAAAATCTCCCATCCAGCCGGGACTCGAACCCTGGCACCTTGGAGTGACAGGCCGCCGCGCTGACCACTCAGCTATAAGCATCCCAAAATTAAGAGTTGTGATGTGGAGGCTCTGACACAGTTCTACTGAATTCTCTGCTCTTTGCTTAAATTAAAGATCGACTGCGATCACTCGGTGTGTTCCTAATCCATTGTTTCACGTGGACGGCTCTTCGTTCATCATAAACCAGCTTTTCGGGTAGTAAAATTTGGTTATTACATGAAATTCTCTTAAATTAAGCGTCGCTTTTCATATTGATGTTTTTAATAGTATTTATTTTTCAGCTTTCTTCTTGTGATTCAAGTTCTCGTATTTGGTTTCTCGTTTCCAATTTATACCCAGTATTACTACGTCGGGATTTCAGAAAGTGAGTTACACATGTCGTCCCATGCTCAGATCATTGGGCAATAAGAGTAGAATATTTTAGAAGAGAGTTCATGTTTGAGGTGTCCTGCAGACACACTTATTTTGCGGTACTGGTGACAAGGGCATCACTCCGTGTGAGTGCGTTATGGTGACTGCAAACGTATTCCATTTGAAATAAGCGGGACAGTAGAATTCCTGTGGGCATGGAGCCAGGAGTAACACTGCTGAGCCTCCGCCAAACTTGGAGGAATGTGACCTCTCACCAGGTCTCCGCCATACTCGACGACGATGGTCATCCGTGGAGTGCAGAACCGTGACTCGTCGCTGAACGCAACGCGATGCCGTTCGTCAGCAGACAATCCTTCCCTGTCACGGCAACAGCCCAAACGCAGTCGCTCAGGTGTTCCCAAGAAAGACACCCAGGTGATTTAGGTCAGGTGACTGCGGTGACCATACAATTGGACCTCCACGTCTAAGCCATTTCCATAGAAATGTTCTGTCAAAATACTATCGGACATTAATTCCAGAGTGTGGAAGTGCACCATCATCCTGGAACCATATCCTATGCTGAACATGTAGTGGAACATCTTCCACCACATCAGGCAGATAGTTTGAGAGAAATGCATGATACTTTCGTGCAGTCCACCGGTCAAGCAACATGTAGGAGCCCAAACACCTGTCGGCTAATATTCCGGACCAGACTCTGATACCAATGCGAACATGATAGCAACGGTCGTGGCTGACGTGCGGGTTAACCTCACACCAATGGTGGGCATGAAAAAATGGTTCAAATGGCTCTGAGCACTATGGGACTTCACTTCTGAGGTCATCACTCCCCTAGAACTTAGAACTACTTAAACCTAACTAACCTAAGGACATCACACACATCCATGCTCGAGGCAGGATTCGAACCTGCGACCGTAGCGGTCGCGCGATTCCAGACTGTAACGCCTAGAACCGCTCGGCCACTACGGCCGGCGGTGGGCATGAAATTAGAATTATATTAATACCTTCAGCTGCTGACGGGCGTTGATATATATCAACGGGGACAGGTGAAAATGTGTATCCCGACCGGGACTTGAACCCATCTCCTGCTTACAAGACAGACGCTCTGTCCATCTGAACCACCGAGGGCACAGAGGACAGTGCGATTGCAGGGACTATCTCGCGCACGCCTCCCGCGAGACCCACATTCTCACCTTGTATGTCCACACACTACATTCGTTGTGTCCCACCCCAACACAATCATTACTCGTGGGAGACATTCTTACCAAGTCCCGTAAGCGTTCGGGGAATGTGCGTGCATCTGCACGGAGGAAGAAGGTCATGGCCGGAATTGCCAGAACGATATACTTATATGGATATGGTGTCTGTTCTTTTGGACATGTTCGAAAGAACAGACACCATTGATGACCTGCAGCCGTCTAGAACGAAATTAGAATTATATTGTTTTGTAACAAGAAATATTTTATTTTGAAAATTAAAAGTGCCACAGTCTGAAAATATAACAATAACAGTGAATTTGTATGCGAATTCTTTCCCCATAAATCAACAGCAAATGAGTTTTGTAAGAGTAAGTAATGTTGCAATATGTTTAGTTTTAGGTATGGTAGTAACGATATTAGGCTCTACATATAATAACGTAATAAGATGCAATAATATGGTTATTTATTTAATATAATATCTCCAATTCCTACCTTGCTTTCATCGAACATCTTATCCAACCAAAAACTGCTCTCTTCATCCAAGTAGTTAAACAAGCCACAAAAACAATCTCTTTTCACATATCTTACTCGTACATGATTCACATTTTCATGTTCGATATCTCTCAGCTGTTGGGTACTATATTTCTGTTTCCATAGATGAAGCGGGGTAAATGTACCGAAGTAAGTTGGTGAGCACAGTATGGTACCACTAGCTGCCTATTTCATTTGCGTATCTTGACACAATCCCTTCTGCCATGTGTTTACGGAGAAGTATTTGTTGAGACCATTTCTCCAGTCTTTTATTGGGGTCCTGCCCATGCAAAATTCAAATAGTGAAGGATTGGTTCTATACTCTACTACAGTTGAGAGACTGTCTCCATTTTCTTCAGTTTTAATTTTGTCCGTCTGAAGTTCCTCGCGCATTACCTAAGAGAATAATCCCAGATAGCAACTATGTGTATAACTTCCGCTTCACAGACTGTGGATAATCACGAATAAAATGAAGTGATACCTATATTTTTATTTTCTCCTCCTCAGACATCAGAAAGCAAAATCACTTTTTGACACTAGGGAATTCAGTGAGTTTCTTTCTTAAAGATGCATTAGAAATGAAGCAACTGAATTTCAGCCTTTTTTCGCATCCATTTCCATAAAACAGTACATAAAAGATGAATTGTCATTGTGTATGTGAAGATTAAACACATATATCCATAGAAGCCTTTTTGAAACTGTGTGGTTACATTCAACTTCGCAACTGGCAAAATTCGAGAACTGTGATTTTACATGATTGAAGATTTTCTTTATACTTACGAATGTCTTGCTGTATTATTCTTTCCACAACTAAGACCTTTCACCTAGTCTACAGTACAGCAGATCCTAATCTAGTAGACTCATAATCCTTTTATTTCTCTGTAAATCATTCTAATCAGGGACGACTGACACATACGCAAACACAGCGTGTTTGCCAAGTGTGTTGTAAAGTTAGATTGTTACAGATAATCTATGATTACAACTCTTATCTCTACGTCTGGAAAACTGATACTATATCTTAAAACGATACCTTTACATCTTGGTGAGCCGTCTTCTGTCAGCTGTTCAGTTGCATCCATCTGAAACTTCATTCGTTTGGTCGTCTGTGTGTCAGATTGTGTAGTCTTGTTATTATTCATTCATGGTTTTGTAATTTTCTTGTAGAGACATGCATTTCGTTAGAGTAATTGGTGACAGCTGATAATACTCTAGAGTCTAGACAGTAATTCTAAGGCTTACAACATTACTAGAACTTACGATTGATTCCACGCCCCCTGCAACCACCACTACTTAACAATTAGGTCGTAGTTTTTAATTCTTTTAAATTTGTACCCAACTACCCACTCTTGTAAATGAAGAACCTACACGACCCTAGCGAGGCTCTCAGTTTAACATTAACGTTTAGCCACTAACAGTTCTATGAAACACGCTACTGAGTCATATCCAAGTGTTTTCCGTGATAAGCAATACAAAGTGTTACTCTGAAAGTACTGGTGTTCCAGTGACCTGCCGGAATACGTGAATACTAAATTAAAGAAAAGTTGTAGAGCCCATCACGGCTCAAAAAATTTCTAATTAATCTGTAATGTTTTCCACTGCTTGATTAAGCTGAGTTTGGTTTTTTAGCGCCAGTAAACTATGCAGCGGACTGGAAAATGGGATTAATTGTTGCAAGAGGTGTATGTTCAGCGATTCACGAGCGCACTCGCGAATAAAATCCGAAAAAAACCGGCGTGCATCCTAATTGCAAATGTATCGCTGTAATAGCTGTTGATTCGGTAATTATCAGCCGCTCATGAATTAGCAGGATTAAAGTATTGCGTGTGTTCGTAATTTTCCCGTTCACCTTGCTCGTTGCTGTTTAATCCTGCCATGCTACCAACAGGAGTCCGGTTGCGTTGTTACACGGGAAAATAAACATTCTGCAATGTCCTGATTAAAGGACAATAAGAACAGACCAAAACATTACCAGCTGTTATCGGATATTCACTTAAGGCACCTTATTTATTAATTAAACACAAATTACTGTAGAACAGCTTAATTTGCTTTGAGCTCGTAAATGAATACTTTCATGGCTGACAAACGAGACTAAAATTACTGTTTGCTCTTGTGTGTTACGTGGTAAATCAAGTCTGCAAACTTTTTAATTTGAACAGCAGAATAGCAAGTGATACTAACCAAATAGTCATCGAGCTGATCACGCTTACTGACAAATAATAAACTACACCGAAAGTTATTCTAAATAAATTGACAAAGCCTCGGGAATAAATAGAATGACAAGGATTCACATATTTATGGAAATCACGAAAGAGATATTAATCAGGATGATCAATAGCAGATTTAGCACACATTCCAGATCAGTGTCTCCCAATGTTTCTGAGACCATTATCCGTGAGTGCTGTCAGATATTAGATCGTGGACTACCCTTCCACCCTTCCTCATCATCATTGACATTAACGTCTAACTAAATTTCAGAATGAAAAACAGATTCTATTTAACACTTTTATTCTTAAAATGACGAAAGGTATATGTTGTTCAGTTTTATTGTGTTTGGTCAACCAAGAACGAGTGAGTCAGCAAGACAACCGGTACTATTCGTTTCTAACAACCCCTATTTAAAGAATAATGAAGCAATTCTCAATGCATGGCGAGTGCTACATACAACTCCTTCTCAAAATAGAAAGATAAATATCTACATTTCTACACTCGTTATAAAATGTTCTTCCTCTGCACAACACCTCTCCGTCTCGACACTTTTGATTAACTCTCATCCTAAACTTCCACTGAAAATCAACGAAGCCAGAAATTCGTTCACTATACCTAGTTAGTAAATCACTTAACTGTTGGACTCCTTATTTCTGAACTGGCAGAAATTGCAAGACTTTAGGCTGCCAAAGCTATATGTATGATCACTGCAGGCCCTGCAGAGATACTCGTATAGTAGTTATTAGATAGTTACTCTTTTGGTTTTCTATCAATTAGGTCTTTTATCTGTTGCAAAGTGAATAACGAAGCAGTTTCTGGTCCGCTGCAGGAAGTACCTAAAACTCGGAGAATACATTTTTCAGTATATATTCAGTCATATGCAATGTACAGGGTTATTACAAATGATTGAAGTGATTTCACAGCTCTACAATATCTTTATTATTTGAGATATTTTCACAATGCTTTGCACACACATACAAAAACCCAAAAAGTCTTTTTAGGCATTCACAAATGTTCGATATGTGCCCCTTTAGTGATTCGGCAGACATCAAGCCGATAATCAAGTGCCGGCCGATGTGGCCGTGCGGTTCTGGCGCTTCAGTCTGGAACCGCGTGACCGCTACGGTCGCAGGTTCGAATCCTGCCTCGGGCATGGATGTGTGTGATGTCCTTAGGTTAGTTAGGTTTAAGTAGTTCTAAGGTCTAGGGGACTGATGACCACAGATGTTAAGTCCCATAGTGCTCAGAGCCATTTGAACCATTTGATCATCAAGTTCCTCCCACACTCGGCGCAGCATGTCCCCATCAATGAGTTCGAAAGAATCGTTGATGCGAGCTCGCAGTTCTGACACGTTTCTTGTTGGAGGAGGTTTAAACACTGAATCTTTCACATAACCCCACAGAAAGAAATCGCATAGGGTTAAGTCGGGAGAGCGTGGAGACCATGACATGAATTGCTGATCATGATCTCCACCACGACCGATCCATCGGTTTTCCAATCTCCTGTTTAAGAACTGTGGAACATCATGATGGAAGTGCGGTGGAGCACCATCCTGTTGAAATATGAAGTCGGTGCTGTCGGTCTCCAGTTGTGGCATGAGCCAATTTTCCAGCATGTCCAGATACACGTGTTCAACCGTTTCTTCGCTCACTGCAGGCCGACCCGTTGATTTCCCCTTACAGAGGCATCCAGAAGCTTTTAACTGCGCATACAATCCCGAATGGAGTTAGCAGTTGGTGGATCTTTGTTGAACTTCGTCCTGAAGTGTCGTTGCACTGTTATGACTGACTGATGTAAGTGCATTTCAAGCACGACATACGCTTTCTCGGTTCCTGTCGCCATTTTGTCTCACTGCGCTCTCGAGCGCTCTGGCGGCAGAAACCTGAAGTGCGGCTTCAGCCGAACAAAACTTTATGAGTTTTTCTACGTATCTGTAGTGTGTCGTGACCATATATCAATGAATGGAGCTACAGTAAATTTATGAAATCGCTTCAATCATTTGTAGTAGCCCTGTATATGTCTCAGTTTTAGTGGCATAGATTCAAGGAACAAAACATGAAGTACTCGGAAGTGGGTATTGGGTGGACTATGTAAGGAAGAGGATGTGAAGAAACATTAATTTCACGAACTGCAACCTCCTCCTCATTGTGTGACGCATTAATGCTAGTATTTAAAGCAAAATTAATTATTATTAACTTATGTAATCATTATTGTAGTCTTATGTAATAGTGGTAATAGCAATTATTTTTTTAAAGTAATTTAGTTTTGATATCGAAACACGATCGAACCCGTTTGTATTTACGCCTCAGAAAATTTAATTTTAGCCATCACCGGATGATTTTCTGTCCTAGATGAATACGAGTCAGTGCTTTAAACACTGTACTACCCCATTCTATATCAAACTACAATCATTTTTTTCTTAACTGTAATTTAACCACCTAGAACTACATTAGTTGTGAGTGTGCTCTGTCAGCAATGTGATACAACCACTCATCAGTTTAGTGATTCATATAAATTTATAAGGTGTTGTCATAACATTATTAAAACAAAAATGAATTAAGGATGATTTTGTTGTTTGAAATTTATGATACAATTGTTAAATTTAAAATAAAAGCTAAATGAGCGATATGTAGAACCATTATTTCGTACATGTTGCTGATTAATGGTTCCATATGAAGGGTCTGTGCCACAGTGGTGGTGAATAATGATGAAAAGGAGAGGAGAAATTAGTAAATATACGCAGTAACGAAAACTGTTAGTTCACAGTTTCGAATCCTGCCTCGGACATGATTGTGTGTGATGTCCTTAGGTTAGTTAGGTTTAAGTAGTTCTAAGTCTAGGGGACTGGTGACCTCAGATGTTAAGTCCCATAGTGATTGGAGACATTTTGAACCTTTTTCTTTTATTACAAAGAGGTGGACCTACCCGCCAGGTTAGCCGAGAGCACTAATGCTCTACTTCCTGGACTTTGGTAGGCGCGCCAGCCCAGGATCAAACGACGAGGGCCGTTGAGGTTTTTAGGTGGTTTTCCACATCCCGCTAGGTGAATACTGGGCTGGTCCCCACGTCTCGCCTCAGTTACACGACTCACAGACATTTGAAACACGTTCGCACTGTTACATCATTTACACTAGGTGCAGACAGCTGGGATACATTGATTCCCACCTGGGGGGGGTACGGGATGGCGGCAGGAA
Source organism: Schistocerca piceifrons (assembly GCF_021461385.2). Taxonomy (NCBI): domain Eukaryota; kingdom Metazoa; phylum Arthropoda; class Insecta; order Orthoptera; family Acrididae; genus Schistocerca; species Schistocerca piceifrons. The sequence continues at coordinate 383,120,287 of NC_060141.1, forward strand.
GTGCACCCGGCCACCCCTTCAAATTAAGCATGCCCAATCCAATTGTAACCATGTCGATCCTGTGAAAATTGGGGGAAGGGTGGGAGGGGGGGGGGGCACAGACGCAAGTGAAAGAAGAAGGGGGACCTATTGTTTCGCGCAGCCTTGAGAGCCTTCTCAGCAGGCTTGCAACTTTGAAGTTTACTTAAAAGGAGCACAGAGCCATAAGCATGTTCGGCACTGCAAGCAAGTGGTCCTAGGCAAGTAGAGACCAAAGACTTCACCATGTCCCATCTCTGCACAGTAGATGACTCGGGAGCAGCGTATGTGTCATAAAACTGCTTTGTGCAAAGCACTAGGAGAAATTCGTTATCTAAAGACAAAATCTAAGCCATAACAGAGAGGATGGAACCAGCCATTTTTCTTTAGCCACACCATGAAAGAATGCTCATTTAAAATCCCAGTAACAAGGACTCTGATTGGCTCACAAGAATTATTTCTCTAAAAGCGCGCTTTCTTGTGTATATCTACACGTAAGCCTTTTGGTTGGTTGATTGGTTGGGGTTAGAAACCTGCCATGGAATGGGAGAGATTCTCTGTATTTCTCCCTAGACCACAGCACTACCGGTTAACTATGAGAAAATCTGTGAGAGTAGTAGTTAATCAAACTTATTTATAAATTTAATACTGATCGGAAATCACAAGGTCTGTATTTGGCTGGTGAGATGTCTACAGTGGCAGAATCAGCCAAATTTCGAAGTGAGAAGACTCTTGATGTGTGGGCACCGAAGGGAGGAGACCTCAGCTGGGCCGTCGAAGGGTGGATACCTGCTGCTGGGGCATTGCACAGAGGGATGTCTCCATCTTAGGGTACAGTACAGAGGGCGAACTTGACTTTAAGTTTCCAGCAGTTACTGCCACTATCTTCCATGTCACAATATATAAGAGTGGTAAGAATGATCTGGCAATGCAGTTGCCGAATCGAGGGGGATGGAGGCTAGTTAATTTACAACAGGGTTCAATAGCGCAATTTTAAAATTCAGATGCAGCTAGTTGCTTCCTTCACGCACTTTGGCGATTCTGTTTGTGCTCGTGCTCATCTTTCCAGGTTCTTTCTTTAAACCACCAACTTTTTTTGTCGTCACTGTCCATATTCATGATATTTATTTTCATATTATCCTTTAATGGGTCCACCTACCTGAGCCAACGCTGTATTTCATAATTAAAATCCTTTTGTCCACCTATTAAATATTAACATACTTAATATAGTGGATTATTCAATTGTTTGATGTGTTATGGTAATAAGCCAATTTGTGGCTACAACTTTCTTTTGTAATTAGATGAGCCACTTCATTAATATGTTCATGTGTGGTGCGGTACCTGTGCTTTGATGCTTAAGTGAGCCACCTGTAGTACTCTTCGTTCAATAAGACATTTTTGTTGCACATCCCTGTTTCTGATAAATTTGCATGCATGATCTTATAGGGAGCTTCCCTTCCCAGTAGATCACCGGCAATTGGTCTAACACCCTCTCAGGAATATTCTAAACATTCTGAACAGATCAACTGACACCTCACAGGAACCGCAATGAGAAACATGAGGGCAACAATGGAGTTACTGGTATCATACCTGTAAAATTATTTATTTACCAGGGCCTATGGGACCATGGCAGCCAAGCTACCCGCTCATGAAACGAGTCAGATTAGAACATTTATAGTCTAAAGGATTAATAAAATACGAAAAAATGTGAAGGTATTCGAAAAAAATAACACGTTACAGCAAAAGTTCTCAACTACTGAGAGGAGCTCTTGTACAGAACAGGAAGAGTGTGGCACATGGTATCTTTCCAGTTTACGTTTAAAGGCCTGTGGTTATTCATTCTTTTCTTTTCTTTTTTTTCACTGCTGGTGGGAGATTCTCGAACCGCAAGAAAAGAAACGGTTACATGGAGGGACAGCAAAAATGGAAATCTACGAGGGTAAGTCAATTATTATCCGTAAAGTAGTTATAAAATTTTATTGTAATCAAATAGGAAACTTAAAAGAACATCATTTTTCGACATAGTCTCCTTGCGTTTCAACGCACTAGGTCCATCGTTGTACAATCTTCTTGATGCCCTCATAAAAGAAGGTTCTCGGTTCAGCTGCGAGCCGGGAATGCACCCCTTCTTTCACTGCTTCGTCCGAGGCAAATCGACGGCCCCTTAATACCTGTTTGAGTGGACCAAACAAGTGATAGTCAGTAGGGGCAAGACCGGGACTATATGGAGGATGATCCAGTACTTCAAATTTGAGTTTCTGGAGCGTTTTAGCAGTGTGGGCAGCAGTACGCGGACTGACATTGTCGTGCAACAACACTTTTAGACAGCAATCTTCGGCGTTTGCTCCGAATTGCAGGCTTTAGCCTGGCAGTAAGCATCTCACTGTAACGTACACTGTTAATTGTTGTGCCCGTACCCCATAATGTTCCCGTACTGGACCTTGTGCATCCCAGAAAACCGTAAGCATCAGTTTTCCTGCGAACAGGTGGGTCTTGAACTTTTTCTTGCACGGCGAATTTGGATGTTTCCATTCAATACTCCGGCTCGTAATGATGGATCAATGATTCGGCAACAGTAATGATCCTGTCTAAGAAGTTGTCCCCTTCGTTACCACAGCGATCCAATGTTTCTTGCAGATGTCCAAGCGCGTTTGTTTATGCAACTGTGTGAGTTGTTTTGGGACCCATCTTGATGAAACCCAAGTCTGTTGTGGGATTTCGTACGCAGAACCATGACTAATTTGCAGACGATGTGACACTTCGTCAATGGTTTGTTCATTTGTGGCGGTAAACGGTCGTCCGGCTCCTTCATGGTGCGTTAACTCTTGTGCGACCATTTCGGAATTTTTCAATCCATTCGTAGGCGCTCCGTTGTGGCAAAGCACTGTTCCCGTACTGTACCGAAAGTCTTCGATGAATTTCGGCCGCTGATACGCCTTCTGACCACAAAAAAAAAAAACGGTTCACTGAAGGTTGCTCTTCTTTGGTGCAAATAGAGAGCAGAGCAGCCATGATTAACAGCACGGCAGCGATAACTAAACTAACCTAGCAGCTTGAAAATTGCAAATATCTAACAACAAAGCATGCGTCATCAACGTAAAACGACAGTACTACCAAAATAAACAAAAATATAACTAAATTGCGGATAATAATTGACTTACCCTCGTATATAAACAGATGGAGAAGGTCACAGAGACTATGCGCAAGAGGAGGTTGAAATTTACTGAACACATCTTCAGAGTGAGCGAATGCAGATTGACAAACAGAATCTTTAACTACATCACCAAACTAAAGATGACCTCAAATTGGTTCAAATGGTTCAAATGGCTCTGAGCACTATGAAACTTAACATCTGAGGTCATCAGTCCCCTAGAACTTAGAACTACTTAAACCTAACTAACCTAAGGACACCACACACATCCATGCCCGAGGCAGGATTCGAACCTGCGACCGTAGCGGTCGCGCGGTTCCAGACTGAAGCGCCTAGAACCGCTCGGCCACGACCTCAAATTGGGTTGAAGAAATGAAAAAGAGCATGGAGAGAGTTGGAATACCTACGTAATGGTCCACGTGAAGTTCGTGAGCCAGCCGTTGTGGCCGAGCGGTTCTAGGCGCTTCAGTCTGGAACCACGCGACCGCTACGGTCGCAGGTACGAATCCTGCCTCGGGCATGGATGTGTGTGATGTTCTTAGATCAGTTAGGTTTAAGTAGTTCTAAGTTCTAGGCGACTGATGACATCAGATGTTAAGTCCCATAGTGCTCAGAGCCATTTGAACCATTTGAAGTTCGTGAAATGATATGGCAGATCTGTATGATCATACATTTCTGCGGTGAGACTATTTCTGGTGAGAGCACCCAAATACTCCAAAGTATAATACGATACAAGATAATATATGGAAGAACGCGTAGTAAATTACTCTTCACGTTTGAGAATTTGAACAATGGATATTATTCTTATAGTGAAGATATCAGCAGTCAGTTTCTGCACAAGTTCTTGAACATGATACTTCCAACAAAGTTTCCCATCCATTCTCACTCATTAAAATTTCAAATTATCGACTTTACTGACTTTTTGACCACCTTTGGACAGTAAAATTTTGCTGTCAGAAGGGTTCCATGACACATACACTGTCCAGTGCTTTCTGTTACAGTTAATCATTTATCTGTTGTCTAAAAGCCACGTGGCGATGTTGCCCACTACCCTTTTACATAGATGATTGGACTATTTTTCCCGTCTTACACCATAACACTTCTCTCGAAATAAAAAAAGTTTTGTGTCATTTGACACGTTGTGTGGCAATGTATCTATCAAGATAGACAATAGGCCCCTGTGGCATCCCCTATTTGACATAATTCCAGTCAGATTCAGTCAGACCCAGATATATGTAGAAAAGATAGTAAATAAATGTGGGGTGTCCCAGACAGATTCTAGTCTTCAGTGACACAACTTCGATGACTTTCTTGCCACTTTCGCTGCTGAGATACGATGTTTAACATTTGGCCTCATGAGCTTTTATGGACCATGTTCCAGATCATCCCATGTCGCAAAAAAATCTGAGGTCGTCATTGGAAATCTAATCCAGCTTCAAGTCAGAAGTCCATCACATTTAGTACTACACTGGGAGCCTAATCTCGCGTAGCTTTAGTGATGGGAATAGCAAGTGGCGGTGAAAAGCAAGAAGGAAAATATGGCGTTAGTCGGACGAGTAATAAAATTATTCCTTAAATGCATTCTTTTTAGATATACACTCCTGGAAATGGAAAAAAGAACACATTGACACCGGTGTGTCAGACCCACCATACTTGCTCCGGACACTGCGAGAGGGCTGTACAAGCAATGATCACACGCACGGCACAGCGGACACACCAGGAACCGCGGTGTTGGCCGTCGAATGGCGCTAACTGCGCAGCATTTGTGCACCGCCGCCGTCAGTGTCAGCCAGTTTGCCGTGGCATACGGAGCTCCATCGCAGTCTTTAACACTGGTAGCATGCCGCGACAGCGTGGACGTGAACCGTATGTGCAGTTGAAGGACTTTGAGCGAGGGCGTATAGTGGGCATGCGGGAGGCCGGGTGGACGTACCGCCGAATTGCTCAACACGTGGGGCGTGAGGTCTCCACAGTACATCGATGTTGTCGCCAGTGGTCGGCGGAAGGTGCACGTGCCCGTCGACCTGGGACCGGACCGCAGCGACGCACGGATGCACGCCAAGACCGTAGGATCCTACGCAGTGCCGTAGGGGACCGCACCGCCACTTCCCAGCAAATTAGGGACACTGTTGCTCCTGGGGTATCGGCGAGGACCATTCGCAACCGTCTCCATGAAGCTGGGCTACGGTCCCGCACACCGTTAGGCCGTCTTCCGCTCACGCCCCAACATCGTGCAGCCCGCCTCCAGTGGTGTCGCGACAGGCGTGAATGGAGGGACGAATGGAGACGTGTCGTCTTCAGCGCTGAGAGTCGCTTCTGCCTTGGTGCCAATGATGGTCGTATGCGTGTTTGGCGCCGTGCAGGTGAGCGCCACAATCAGGACTGCATACGACCGAGGCACACAGGGCCAACACCCGGCATCATGGTGTGGGGAGCGATCTCCTACACTGGCCGTACACCACTGGTGATCGTCGAGGGGACACTGAATAGTGCACGGTACATCCAAACCGTCATCGAACCCATCGTTCTACCATTCCTAGACCGGCAAGGGAACTTGCTGTTCCAACAGGACAATGCACGTGCGCATGTATCCCGTGCCACTCAACGTGCTCTAGAAGGTGTAAGTCAACTACCCCGGCCAGCAAGATCTCCGGATCTGTACCCCATTGAGCATGTTTGGGACTGTATGAAGCGTCGTCTCACGCGGTCTGCACGTCCAGCACGAACGCTGGTCCAACTGAGGCGCCAGGTGGAAATGGCATGGCAAGTCGTTCCACAGGACTACATCCAGCATCTCTACGATCGTCTCCATGGGAGAATAGCAGCCTGCATTGCTGCGAAAGGTGGATATACACTGTACTAGTGCCGACATTGTGCATGCTCTGTTATCTGTGTCTATGTGCCTGTGATTCTGTCAGTGTGATCATGTGATGTATCTGACCCCAGGAATGTGTCAATAAAGTTTCCCCTTTCTGGGACAATGAATTCACGGTGTTCTTATTTCAATTTCCAGGAGTGTATAAAACATGACGGATAAATGGAAACAAGAAGGGCATGGAAATTACTTGAAGGTATTTAAAAAAAGAATCATTTATCAGTTACTGTGATCAAATCAACGGAAAATGAACAGGCTGATCGTTAATGACGTAATGGAAATACCTGAACGTTGATTGGCTTTTTTTCATCGTGTAGGTGAATGTTGTCGCTGAGGACATGCTTCTGAATGGTTCTCCGCGCAATTTTTCACTATTGATATTCGCTCTACAACGCTTAAGCAGCCAGTAATACTGCAGCAGGCTATTTGCATCGGAATGTTTACTTTAAAACCGACTATAGTTCTTTTGTGAACTGCAACGTTAATATTTGGTAGGATGAAGCGTAGTCAGACTTTAAGCGTCTACCAAAAACAGCCTGTCCGGAGGAGGCATGTTCAATATTCAGGGATATAACAGGAACGCATATTCGAAGCTAAAATGTCCAGCAAAAATGGACTCAAATGTTTACCTTAAGAACTATGAGCACTTCTTCATCTTAGATACTATGAAACTAATATCTTCTGCTGCAAGCTCTTTGCAAACTGTATTTTGAGAGGTGCTAGTATGGACCAAACTAAGCAAAAAAAAATCCACCAAACATGGGATCTAAATTTCGTATCTTAAGAGCTGTGAGCTGCTGTAGTGCTGCCATGGAGTATTTTAGAAGTAGAGAGGAAGCCACAGGGATGTACTCCATTAGCGGTAGCAGGTTAGTGGCCATAGTGTGACGACATGTGGGTGACAATAACATACACGTAACGGAACTGCGAGACAAGGCTAGCCGCACTCATCAGAAAACTGCACCTCGCAATGGCAATAACCGTAGCAGTGTCACCACACCAGCACAGGCGTGGGAATTGAACAGGCGCCAGGCTTTAGTGAAACAAATGAACCTCGCAGTGACATAAATACGTCTGAATTTTGAGGCGGATGCATTCCTTTCACCGGAGTCCGGTAGCAGCACCACAACGCCAGGGCCACGCCAGGCAGCGACAGCGAGGCGCCTGGGAATTGCCAGCACCAGAGCTGATGCTGTCAGCACCGAGTTCTACATCTACATCTACATGACTACTCTGCAATTCACATTTAAGTGCTTGGCAGAGGGTTCATCGAACCACAATCATACCACCATTCCACTTCCGAACAGCGCGCGGGAAAAACGAACACCTAAACCTTTCTGTTCGAGCTCTGATTTCTCTTATTTTATTTTGATGATCATTCCTACCTATGTAGGTTGGGCTCAACAAAGTATTTTCGCATTCGGAAGAGAAAGTTGGTGACTGAAATTTCGTGAATAGATCTCGCCGCGACGAAAAACGTCTTTGCTTTAATGACTTCCATCCCAACTCGCATATCATATCTGCCACACTCTCTCCCCTATTACGTGATAATACAAAACGAGCTGCCCTTTTTTACACCCTTTCGATGTCCTCCGTCAATCGCACCTGGTAAGGGCCCCACACCGCGCAGCAATATTCTAACAGAGGACGAAAGAGTGTAGTGTAAGCTGTCTCTTTAGTGGACTTGTTGCATCTTCTAAGTGTCCTGCCAATGAAACGCAACCTTTGGCTCGCCTTCCCCACAATATTATCCATGTGGTCTTTCCAACTGAAGTTGTTCGTAATTTTAACACCCAGGTACTTAGTTGAATTGACGGGCTTGAGAATTGTACTATTTATCGAGTAATCGAATTCCAACGGATTTCTTTTGGAACTCATGTGAATCACCTCACACTTTTCGTTATTTAGCGTCAACTGCCACACCATGCAGCAATCTTTTCTAAATCGCTTTGCAACTGATACTGGTCTTCGAATGACTTTACTAGACGGTAAATTACAGCATCATCTGCGAACAACCTAAGAGAACTGCTCAGATTACCACCCAGGTATCATCCCACAGTATCATCAGCCTGCCATCCACACTTCTGCCACATGCAATGGGTTCTCCATGGGACACACTGCCTCCGTGCTAGCTACTGTCCGACTCCTGGCATGGGTCAGTGGTGGGCCGAGGAACCGCTCCAGATGCCATCACCGACGGAGAAATAGCACGCTGGTCACGGCCGTCGCCTACAGATGCCACCGGCCATCCACAGGGCTGCGTCAGCAATGCAGGGCACCTACGCAGCATCCTCTCACCACCGGAAGCGGTCGCCCATATGTCAGCACCGGTCAGTATGTTTGCCTCCCTGAGTCACAACAAAGCTTGTGCCGAAGTTGAATAAAGCATTCTCTACTGTCAGCAGTGCTTCCACTGGGAGCCAGTCGCTACCACCACACATCCCAACCAGCTACAGCCTTCACTACTGTGAAACATAAACTATGTGATCAAAAGTATCCGGACATCCCCAGAAACATACGTTTTTGATACTAGGAGCATTGTGGTGCCATCTACCGCCAGGTACTCCATATAAGCGACTTCAGTAGTCATTAGACATCGCGAGAGAACGGAACTCATGGACTTCGAACGTGGTCAGGTGATTGGGTGTAGTTTGTGTCATGTCTGTACGCGAGATTTCCACACTCTTAAACATCCCTAGGTCCATTGTTTCCGATGTGACAGTGAAGTAGAAACGTGAATGGACAAGTACAACAAAAAAGCGTATATGCCCACCCCATCTGTTGACTGACAGAGACCGCCGACAGTTGAAGAGGGTCGTAATGCGTAATAGGCAGACATCTATCCAGACCATCGCACAGGAATTCCAAACTGCATCAAGATCCACTGCAAGTACTATGACAGTTAGGTGGGAGGTGAGAAAACGTGGATTTCATGGTCGAGCGCCTGCTCATAAGCCACACATCACGCCGATAAATGTCAAACGACGCCTCGCTTGCTGTAAGGATCGTAAACTTGGACGACTGAGCAGTGGAAAAACGTTGTGTGGAGTGACGAATCACGGTACACAATGTGGCGGACCGATGGCAGGCTGTGGGTATGGCGAATGCCTCGTGAACGTCATCTGCCAGGGTGTGTAGTGCCAACTGTAAAATATGGAGGCGGTGGTGTTATGGTGTGGTCGTGTTTTTCAAGGACGGGGCTTGCACTTGTTGTTCTTTTGCGTGACACTATCAAAGCAAAGGCCTACATTGATGTTTTAAGCACCTTCTTGCTTCCCACTGTTGAAGATCAAGTCGTGGATGGCGATTGCATCTTTCAACACCATCGAGCACCTGTTTATAGTGCACGGCCTGTGACGGAGTGGTTACACGACAATAACATCCCACCGATGGACTTTCCTGCACAGTCCTGACCTGAATCCTATACAACACCTTTGCGATCTTTTGGAACGCCGACTTCGTGCCAGGCCTCACGAACGATATCGATATCTCCTCTCAGTGCATCACACTGTGAAGAATGGGCTGCCATTCCCCAAGAAACATTCCAGCACCTGATTGGACGTACACCTGCGAGAGTGGAAGCTGTCATCAAGGCTAAGGGTTGGCCAACACCATATTGAATTCCAGCATTACCGATGGATGGCGCCATGAACTTGTAAGTCATTTTCAGCCAGGTCCGGATACTTTTGATCACATAGTGTAACTCTTCCAGTGAACGAGATACACATTTTACAATCCACGACTACTACACAATTTTTTTCTTCTTTTGGCCTATACTACATCCTACCAAAATATGGAAAGTAAAGAACTTGTAGAGGAAGAGACTTACTTCACAGTATCGAAGATGAAGTGTTCATAGCCCATGTTTTGCTTCGGGTGATCGTTCCCGTCATATCGCTGAATACTGACCATTCCGCCTGGTACATTCTGAAAAAAAAAAAAAAAAAATTCTGACTTGATGCAAAACCCACTGCTGTTTTCTGACGCAAATTCTTTTCAGATGACCATCTCCTATGTCTCAGCATCCCAATGCATTAGCTTAGTATCCATAAATTTATTTTTGCTGCCCCTGATCTAAGAAAGTCTCTGAGTGCTACGAATGTTTGACCGTTGAGAATATAATCTCACAAAATTCCGGTTATTTAACTGTACGTTATTTTGTTTACTAGTTGAAGGTATAATCTACAGGGAAAGATGGTTAATACACAACATGCTCACTAAACCTAAGTAATTTTCAAATTTATAACAGTACTACTATGTTCTTCTTGAAGTCATAACTTGAGAAATAACATCCCCTCATGATACAAAATGGTGCATATTGTATTATAAGACCTTGTGGTGAATGCATTACTTTCATATCAAGTGAGAGGTTGCGTCATAGCTCAGGTACTGAACTGGATCGTTAATTATTTTGTGCGCTTTACCATTTAATGCATCAATAGCTTTACGTGAGTAAATAAAATTAATTGCCTTTTTCAGAGCCTAAAAACAGCACACTGGCAAAATGCGGCAATTTATTTAGCCATCAAATATTTGATAACGATGCGTCATAACGATTCGGCGGTGGGAAATGATGTGTTCTGTTTTGAAAAGCTAATCAGAGAAATTTTATAAATTAAATCTGCAAGGAATAATTGGGATTGCAGGTTTTACGATGGCCGTAATTAAAGTTGTTCGTTAGGGTTGCCTGTTAACTAATTTCGCTCTTTCTCAGACTTCCCTGCATTTCTCATTTATTCAATCTCTTATCTTGTGAAAACATAACAAATCAGTCTGTAGTATGAGAGGATATTTCATTTATTAAACAGCCAAAAGTAACGTCATACTATCCATTCGATGATGTTCACAAACATGCTCAGTAGCACAAAACAGCTTGTTTGTTGGCGTTCGGTAAGCACATGTGCCCATGATAGCAAACACTGTAGATGCTTGTGAGCAACAAAAGCAAAAAGAAAGCTAGATATATTAGGTACTATGTCATTTGTAATATATGAAAATTTAAGAAAAATAGATTTACAACATAGTTACTTACAAATAGAAAATCGAAACTTCACGGGTTTGCAGAATAGAATTAGACCTCGGAAGGAAACGTTATAAACAGAGGAGTGATGAAGAGAGCAAAGTAGTAGTGCCGGAACACTTGACTGGGATAACTCCGAAACCAAAGCAACTGATATGATATAATGCGGTAGAAGAATGGACAAAACAAGAAAAAAAGAAAAAAGAAAAAAGTAGGAGCTGAAGAAGTAGAAAATTGTTACCACAGTGGTAACAGTTTTGAAATAGAGTCCTCCTCGTATTAATCCCAAATGCTCATAACCACAAGGACAACAGTCCTTACATCACGGTTTCGAGAGAGAGGGGGGGGGGGAGAGAGAGAGGGAGAGAACTCAACTAACTGTGCTTCATCAATACCACACCCACATATGATCCCTATTCTTCAAAAAAAGAAAACATAAACAAACTTCGTCTTTCCTTTACGACAATTTTGGTCTCTCTCTCTCTCTCTCTCTCTCTCTCTCTGTGTGTGTGTGTGTGTGTGTGTGTGTGTGTGTGTGTGTGTGTCGGTCTGTCTGTCTGTCTGTCTCTCTCTCTCTCTCTCTCTCTCTGTGTGTGTGTGTGTGTGTGTGTGTGTGTGTGTGTGTGTGTGTGTGCGCGCGCGCCTGTGCCAAAAGGGATTGCTGTAACTCTTTATACATTTAGCCCACTTTGAGTCACGTTCAGTGCCTTCATGGAAAAATATTTGCGGTTGCCTACGAAACAATGATTGTATCCAGGCGTGTACCTCTTCGTCTGAAGTAAATTGACTACCATGAATGTTATTCTTCGGGGCTCCAAAAATATAGAAATCGAATGGATCGAGATCAGAACAGATTTTTTTTCATTTTTATTTTTTCATTTTTTTGCATCTTGTTTGTTGTTGACCGTTGTGTTTGGTCGTTGCGGACGTCACATGACATCCGTTCAAGTTCGTTGTTGATCCTTTCACTCAGAGGCCAACCAAGAACTGATTGGAAGATACGCTTGCCAGTGAATCTTCCGCAGCGTCGTCGAAACAACATCGGCGACATATCTTATTACTTTTTTTCCCCATCTGTCTCGTTTCGATTTGACTCCTCTTGTACATACAATGGAACATCTTTGGCGTGAGCTATGACGTCGACTTTGATCCAGACTAACGTCTGCCTTCTCTAATTTCGGCTTTTGAGGAAGAATGGGATGCCATTTCTCCAGATACCCACACCTTATAGAAAGTGTCCACAGCAGGGTTCGACCGTCACATAGATGAACAGTGGACCCACCCCACATTAATGTTTACTAATAGGTGTCCAGATACTGTTTAGCAGATAGTGTAGACACAGTCACAGAGAAATCAGGTGCCAGACTGACATTCACTTGGAGAACCGTAAGAAAATGCAGTTCATTTGCGAAGGACATCACTAATGAAATCATCGTCTGACCGCTCTGAATATTTTGCCTCGTCCTAAAACGCATACTAAGCTGCATTAACGGAGAAGACGTACTATTTTCAAAGAACAATAAATTGCGGAATTCGTTCTTGTTTGTCCAGCCTGCGCTAGTGAGCCACAGAGCTTTCCAACGATCTCTATTTCGAGTCGCAACTATAGTAAGATCTTTCGTTGCCCTGTAAATGCTTAGTGTCAAAGTTTGTGTTCCAACAGGTCTGAAGAAACACATTACATCCTCCCACACCTCTCAAAATGATGATGACTATAGAAATAGAAAAAAATTGGGCTAAATTTTCACAGCCGTCAAGCCATTGGTGACGTAGCACATGCTCGGATAGGGCAAGTGCAATCCTCAAATTGATCACACTGTTACCAGGAAACATCCTGGCATTCACTTTAATCGATCTACGGAAGCTGTAAAAAAAAACTAAGTCTGAATGGCAAGACAAAAACGTGAGCCCCCTGCGTTCCTAATGCGCCTCCAGTGCCTTAACTACTGCTCCACATTACTCTGTTCATCATCAGTTGTAACGGAACACCTCGATATTTCCATCTTACTTTAGAACAATGAGCTACGTGAAGCCAGCCGTGAGACAACAAATTTAACGTTCCATCTCGTCCATTAAGTCTCGCAACGAACAGAATCAAGAGACAACGGTTTTTTGTTGTTTTTTCATTCGTTATACCAAACTAAGAACCGCTTTTGAACTTTTTTCCTCCCAGCGTCATTTCATTACTTCGCTGGTTTTCCTTTTGTGTTCTCCCTTCCAACTAAAGTATTGTAAGGAGGCTTCCGAGAAAATTTGTATTTGTGGATTAGGGTTCTAAATTTCCTGAAATCTGGTTTCGCAGGACAGAGCGCATTAGGTTGTGGAAAGGGGCCAAGACCAATTACTGTTAGCTACACAAGAACACACAACTTTATTGCTTTTAAAACACGAACACATTAAAACAACAAGGATCAATTCACGGTTGAGGGCCCAAGTAACTTCTCAATAACAAAGGGTTTAAATAATTCATTTTAAAGCACAAGGATTTAGACAAACCCCTGAAGGCCTTACTTAAGTAAAATTAAAATACCTTCTCGGCTGAAGGCCCAAATAATATTCCAGATGACCAAAGGAAATTCTTTAAGAGGCGAGCATTTACAAATTTCGGCTGAAGACCGTGTTAAGAAAAATTTGAGATAATTCCTAGGCTGAAGGCGCAATAATATTTCAAAATAATGAAAGGCAACCTTTAAAGATAAGCATTTACACAGTACAACAGAAAGCCACCTTAAGAAAACCTGAAATATCTTCACGGCTGAAGACCCAAACAATTATTCAAAATAGTTCAAGACAAGCCTTAAGATAAGCATTTGCACAGTACGGCTGAAAGCCACAAATTTTTAAACAAACGCGGCTCATGGCCTAAATACAGAGCAAACAAGAATTTACATAAAACACGGCAGAAGGCCTAATCTTAAAATATTTCACCTAAGAATCGGCTGAAGGCCATATACTGAAAATAGAACAGACAAAATTAATACGCGGCTGAAGGCCCGGCACAGTACTTGCCACAAAAGAAAATAACAATCACAAACAACAGAACAGTGGTGCTCAGAAGTGTTCCAAGGGGCGGCCTGGAGGGGGACACTAACATAAGGTGAGACAGGCAGCCAATCGTAATACTGAATAATCGGATGGCAACACGACCTAGGGTCGACTGAAGGACCAACCAACAACCTAACAAATTCCCTTCACCAGACCAACGGCACGACAGCCGAAAACATCAGGGGGGACGAAGATACGATGAGCACTACGTCTTCAATATTGGCGTCTGAATATAGCCAAGGCACAATAACCACTCAAAATGCAAACAAACACCAAAGGCTGTCGGACTACACTCCATGCCGGACAGCATCAACAAGGCGAGGAAACAAGGACTCGCTGCTCTGTCCCAACCGACCAACTGCCTACTCCAGTACGCAGACAGCATTCATAACTGCTCAGTGCAAATCACAGGAGCTGCACACAGTTCCACGTAAACACTTGCACCAAGAACTCCGACAATCCTAAAACCAATCACTGTGGATCAACAAGGAGAAATCACAAATCGACACACACAGAGTTTCCATAAGCGGTCGGCGACCAAATGCACGTCGTCCGATGAGACGACCGACCGAACGGCTAACCATGGTCGTCCCCACTCAAGTTATGTGTGTCGCCAACGGTCGGCCGAGTCTTCGCTGTCCGGAGCTCACTACAGCTATAACCCGACCCAACTTGATGTCCGTTGGGAACTGGGAGACGCGGCGACCCGGGCACACTGGCTCGGACCCAACCATGCAGAGGCAACTCTTGCCCATTGGCCACGGCCTCTCTGCATAAGGAAGGAACCGACCCACGTCCGGCAAGATGACCAACTGACGAGGCCCATAAACGGTCAAAAGACCAAATACACGTCGCCCGATGAGACGACCGACCGAATGACCAACCAGTGGTCGTTCCCGCTCCAGTCTCCTTCCGTCGGACAGTTCATATGTGTTGCCAGCTGTCGGCGAGTACTGGCTGTTGTAGTATGATAAAAAAAATTATTATTATTATTACGTTAAATATATTTCAATTTTATCAATTTAAATCGGTATTTCATACTAGAATGCCGTGTTCCCAGTTTGGCACAGCTTTGCCACAGGAGACACGAAAGCGGTCGAAGACGTCCGTCTTCTGGTCGGCTCCTGACCGTTGTCAGAAGGAGGCTAGTTTTTGATTACGCAAAGACTTCTATTATTTGGAAAAGAACAACCCGGATTTCTTTGCTTAATCAGTATGAATTTTATAATTACCTAACGGACCTTTAACAATGAATAGTAAAAAAAAAATTGCTTTTGCAAATGAAATCATTAATAAATGGGGCAGTTATGAGTTGTATAGAAGACAAGGGGCGGCCTTCTGTCTACGACCAGGATGCCGCAGTATTCTCTGCTGTAGTAAAGGCTGTTTGACATTTATAAAAATAATATGGCACGGAGGATAAAAAAGTATAAAGGAAAAGAACAGAATAAGAAGTCTGGTAAACACCAAATATATTCAAACAATTCTCACTAGCAAATTAGGGCTTATTTATAAACAATACAACTTACATAATTACTTTTCTAACAGTATGATGCGATCAGATTTCAGCCTGTCCTGTGCTGTCTCCTTGGTTCACGTTTTTTTTTTTTTTTTTTGGTCACAAATCATAGTCACTACTTTCCTCCTTTCGTTGAAGACAATTCTTGCACTGTTCAACACCTCCGATAACAATAACTTGCTGATTTACAGTTTCGAACATGAATTACTTTAATTTTATTAATTAATAATGTTGTCTGCACGCTAGCAAGACCGCTCACTTTTTTAACTTAAAGTCGACCTCCTTTACGTTTTCACATAACAAGCAGAAGCACATTAAAATCTGAAGATCTACAAAAGTTTTCTACCGTCATCTTTTATTTAGATCGAAGCGGAACGACAGTTCAGCTTCTGTTAGAATGTTTCTTTGACTGCGCAATCGATGTATTAGCGTCCGCGCTAGATGCGCATCTTTACAGTTATGTAAATTATACAAAACAAATGTCTTTCAAAGGGTACTCAAAGCTTTCGTAGGACGGAAATACCAATAATATTACATCGCTTCCCGCGTGAGGAGTAATGAGTCTGAATGATCGTTACGACTCACGCGCAGTCGTAATATTATTGGATTCACGTACTTAGTGAATGAAGTATTTAAGGATCTCTCCTTGTAGGGAGCAAAACAGACATAACATAGGCACATAGAATTATATACGTTTCATACTAAGTCGCCAAAGCTACGCACAGTTGCTTGATCATTAACAAACATGGTTGTGGCATGATGCCATCATAAGTGTTCAAGGATTCCCTTTTTTGCGTGTTCTCAAGAATTACTCTCATTCAGTCAATTGAAACATTGAAATACTAACATAGATACAAGTACAAATTAAATACACATACAGATACAAATATACATAAATATTGACAATAAGAAAAAAAATTATATTACTGTATTGGTGCATTTCCACCAATTTTGAACAGAACATAAAAATTTATCAGTCTTTCTCGTAGCGACGTCACTCTTCACTTTGTAGTTGGTAGTATTTCCCATGAACTCGGATGATTTTCACAGGGGAATTCTTTCATCACCTGTCACTTTTCACTGCACTAAAACTGGGGATCACCTTTTCACATTCTGGTGGAAAACACTGGGAATTTCACTATGTGAAGGGGGAAGTGATATTTCTTGACTCGACGATCCATCGGGTCATGTCGGGAATCAGGAAAGTTGATGACTGGTTCAATGACGAATGAGTCAGTTTGGTGGCTGTCTTAATCTCATTCCAATTCATGTTTCAGCACATGAAAATACAGAAAAAAATCTGTATTAGGACTTGCTCATTAACTAGCATCTTAATCTAAGGGAATATAGAATAAGAATTTAAGACAATAAAAATTACTACATAGACTATGTACATATACATTGTATATTATTCATATTTTGTGTATAGGTTTCATATTCTTTCGTTAGCAAATATTAGCAAAACACGTTTCGTCTTGTACAGGTCTTTCTTAAGCAATGTATTTAGCAATATTGCCGTAGCAATTTTCATAGTTAAGGAAAAGTCATCATTAGTGTCCTTTTAATGTAAATTTAGTAAAATCGTGCGTAGTTTATCAACGTTTTATTATTTTTATGTCCATTTTCATCTCAAATCTTGAGCACGCTTGCGCCCGTTATGGAGAGGAATGCTTATTGTTGAGTGTGAGCCGGCGAGCAGTCATTGAATGTTGCCACAGTGCTTCAAAGTCACGTGGTAACGAACTGGCGGTTTGACAGCGTTGGCAGTCCGCGTCCTGCACGAGGCAGATAGTTCTGTGGCTGCCAACCTTTTTTTTTTTTTTTTAACTTGTGCATTTTGTTGAATCGTGGGTACTGGAGCAGCTCGTCAAGGCGACATGATCAACCTGGACGGTAAATTGACTGCACCAGCGACGAAGAACAGTCATCGATGAAAATGACTACTGTCACCTATTTCAGTGAGTACAATAGCTTGTCTATCCTTTGACTGATAGTCACTGTATCGTCGTTACAACGTGAGAATACTTGGTAATGCTACTTCACACGCGGAACATCACTCGTGTCCATAAGTGTATTACAGTTTTGATTCACACAAGAGATAGCTAGTTTTTCGTGTCCATACATGTGTCAAATTACGATTTTACACACGTGTCCATTATTTTGTCACTGAGTCACACGCAGCCATCCATACGTGTCCATATAGGTGTCTCTATACCACAGAGTAGCACAGGTAATGCTAACATTACTTATCATGAAAGGATCATTTACAAAATATACATAGTTTTTTTTATTACTGTCCAAGACCTAACGAAAAACGTGTTTGCTATTCTGAATGGTGCTTCTGAAGCACGTTAGCTTTTATATATATTTTAAATCTGATTCTTTTCCTTTTCTTATTGTTCTGTAACAGCCTTTTTTCTTTTTCTCGGTTACATCAATAATCAGTAAAATATACCCACTTTGGCGTGCCGAACAGTTCACGTTCAAAACTTCATCTAACAGAAATCGGGAAAATTATTCTTATTTCCTAGGATGCTTTTGCTCACAGCAAATCAGATTTACATCACGTTTCGATAAATAACTGCAGATACGCATTAACCAACGAGCCACGATCGTCAATACACACAATATACACACGTCAAGTCTTTTGAACCAATTTCCAAATTTCTTCCCCTACCGGGTAGGGTAGAAAGGTAAAAATGCTAAAGAAGAAAAATACAATAGGATAGTGCAAGGAAATAAAAGATACGAAGATAGATAATAAGTGAAATAATCAGTTGAGCAAGTTGATTCTTCGGCTCCACCGTTTTTAGTGTCATCCACGTGCCATAACTTGACTTCAGTATTAAAATGTCGCACAAATCCGCTTCCAAAGCATCTTCAAATATATCTCAAAATCACGGCATGCGGACATAGCAGAAGAATATAAGCAGATTATCTCAGTCCTCAACTAGGTGTCTTAATATCGAAGGTTTCTGTATAATACTCGTGACATAGGAATAGTCTCTCTAAGTTTCTCCAATACAGGACCTAATTCTTATTATAAATGCAAATTTCTTAACTTGTTGACTCATAGTAATAAATAAATTAAAGTTGCTCTCCAGTTGCGGGTACCATTATTCATTTCTTTGTACATTAACTATATGTTGCTGATTATACTCGGTGTAATCTACAGATTACAATGTGTCAGTTTTGCATCGTACATGGTTCTAGTGACTTAAAATATCAATCCTTTGAAAGCTTAACTTAGGTTAATACTTGACATATATGGACATTCTGGTCTGAATGAGGGATTTAAAGAAAACCTTTACTGCTTGGTAAAAAGGAGATTTGCCATAACTTAAAACTAAAGCAGCAGGTGGCACTTTGGCACATCCCTTACTCAATTCAACGACTGCAGTCTTCTCTTGCTCAAGAAACTTAAAACTACCTTAAAACTAAAGCAAATCTTATTTTCCAAATACGTAGAGTACCTTCTTCAATCAGTTCATATCTTTCAAGCTCCATCATTACTTTGTGTCCACCTCACTCAAATGATTACGTCACCTGCAGAATACATGTACATGCTGTTGACTCACATACTTTCTAAACAGATCACACTCTTGTTTCAAGTTGCAGCTTAACATAATAAATGATTTTTTTAATGTTTTTCATGGTACTTCTTTAGGTCTACATGGTGGTAAAGTCCTTTTATTCGTCCACTAACTGGATCTGCCAACACGTAACAACCAATATGTGGCTTCCTGACTGTAACAAACGGTCCTTCGTATAGGTGTTGCCACTTACGATTTTTACGTAAGATGACAGATGGTTTGAAGTGTGTTCTCAGAAGAACACGCTCGTTCAAACGATAAGACAGAACTTTATTGACATGCTTGTCAAATGCCTTTTTTCTTAAATTGGCATGAGTTGTGAGAGAGACCAGGGCTTGTCTTAACTTATTATCTAGGTTGACTTCTGGACCTTGTATCTTGGGGATAGGATCAGTCCATTCATTGCTTTCCTTTTGCCTGGAGATTAGTTCTGAAGGTATGAAATCGGTAGAAGTGTGCTTTTAGTTTTCCGCATGATCACTAGGTTGAATTTCGCTCACAATTACCTTTGAAGTACAGGGCGGTACGCTCGGTACGAAGTTTGCTTCCGTATTCCACCTAAGTTGCGAGCTATTTGCCGGAATTTCAGTCGAGATGGTGTGTGTTGGCGGGTTTGCTCGGGCATAATAGATGCGAGAGTTTTGAGGTTCATGATTTTGACTTTGATAGTTAGTAAAAGGTGGAGGACTATTCCTAAAGTTTGGAGCATACTGTTGTTTGTATTGCTTGGAAGGATCTGGAGCATTTCTCCCTTGAGAACAGTGCTGGAATCTAGGCTGGTTACCATACTGCTGTCGACTGTTGGTGTTAATCCAACGTCCTTTTCCATTGAAATTATTATTATTTTGGCGATCGTTACTGTAGTGATAGCGATCATTGTAATTAACTGGTGAATAACCGTATTGCTGTTGTGTTGTCTGGTATATGGGGTGGTACCTGTTTTGATCCTGGAATTTATGTTTTTGCTTCCCGTTACGGCGATAGTAGTTGTTATTATCGCACGGAACGTCGTGTCCTTTACTGTTGTTGGGTTGGTATGACATACCTGAGTCTGCGCCTACACCGTGCGGCTGTGTAGTGTGCGGGCCAAGATTACAAATACTCCGCGCACTAGCACGCACGTCTTCTTGAATCATGTCAAGGTTGTCAAGTACTGACAGAAAAGCCTCCGTGTCGTCGTCACTGACATTTACTAACTTCTCCCTGATTGATACCGGTAGCTTTGACTTAAGGATGATAATTACGTCCTTCGTGGAAATGGGCGTGTCCCAATATTGTATTTTTTGCAGGTATTTCTCGAAGTACCTACGGAGACCAGTACTTCTCGTGTTAAACGGTTCAGCATTATATACTTCCTTTCTAAGGCGTTGCTGTATACCTGAACTCCAGAATTTGTTCAGAAATTGCTTTTCGAAGTCAGCGTAATTATTACATCTGTCATTTACTTCTGTTCCCCAGACAGAACCCTCTCCTTGAATGTAACCTACTATAAAGCGCATGCGTTGCTTGTCATCCCAGCTCTCAGGAAAACACCATTAAATGACTTCAGAAAAACCACTGGGTGGATGTTGCGTTTCTCTGGCAGAAAAGGCTGGAATACGCGGTGCTTGAGAACGCTTTCTTCTTTCATGAGCTCGACAAGAGTTACTTGATCATTCTGGTTGCGTACTAAAGGATTCTTACTACTGTGTCCATGTACAAGTGGAGAGAATTCTACACGAGACACGGGATTATTATTGTATTCATGTTCTGAAGAAAGCAAGTGTGAATGCTCTCTTCTATTGTCATTAGGAAAATCATTGACTTGTCGTTTCAACTGCTCGATTTCCTCAGTGAGGTGTCGTTTCCACTCGGGAAGATCTCGGTGAAAAACTCTACGAATCTCTCCTAATTCAGTGAGAATCGTATCTCCTGATGTACCTGGAGCAGCTAAAACTTCAACTGTGGCTGACTTAACGGCTTCTTTTAAGTTGTGTTGAACCTTGTTTTCTATGTACTGTTCCTTAGTCTCGATCCATTCTACAAATTCTTTTCCTATCGTGGAACGTACGTTGGCTGCAGCATCATTCACCCTCTTTTCAATGTTAATTTCGGATAGCGCCTGTGTCAGGTCATTGACCTGGCCTTGCAGAGTGACGACATTGCCTGCAAGCTTGTTTACATTATCTCCGACCTCAACGGACTTCTTTGAAACTTCCGTTGTTAACTGCCTGGCAACTTTCGATTTGTACTTTGATGTATTTGTGCACGTTACCTACTGTGCTCTCACATGCATCTACCTTCTGCAGAATACCTTCTATCCTTTCATTAACTTTAGTACTTAATTCCGAGATATATTCCACCGTGACTGTCCTTATTCTTGCCTCTAAGTTGGCATCAATATTATCTAACCTATTTTTCATTGTACCAGTCATGGTATTCAGGTCAAACCATTTTCGCTCTGTCTCCCGTTCCTTTTCCCTTTCTTTTTGTTCCCTTTCTTGTCCATCTCGTTGTTTTTGTAATTTATAAGCTTCCCTTTCCCGTTTCTCCTGTTCCCTATCACGTTGTTTTTGTAATTTATAAGCTTCCCTTTCCAGTTTCTCCTGTTCTCTTTCTTAAAAAAAAATTCTCATCATTTCAACCATCGAATTTTCTCCCGCTTGCTGTGACGATGATTGCTGTGACGATACGTCACGCACACCATCATCGTCTGCCATTCTCTCCATTCGCGAATCGGGTCTGCCTGCTCCCGTTCGCGAACGTAGTGGATATGACTTGACAACAGTGTCATCACCGTCATCCACACTGTTTGTCGGCTTTCCTTTGTCATCTGCCATGTTTATTTTCAAGTTTGTGACGTAACTGCTCAAAGAAATATTTCGCGGTACGCCGATCGTCAACTCTCAGATGCGCGCGCTGATAGTCAAACGTCACACCGCGGTAGTTGACAATTGCAGAGCTATACCGGGTAGAAGACAAGATGGCACCTAACTTTGAAAATAAGTGACAAACACCTACTAGACACTTAATCCAGCTATTATGGCATCCATCTTGTGTTCTTAACCGTAGCAACAATGAAGATGCTAATAATGCTAACAAATAAACTTTGCATGAAGAGATGATCAGAAACGAATTCTAACTACGTAAATAAGCAACTCTGCAAGGAAATAACAGCGATAGGATAAAATGAAGCAGTAAGGAAAGAAATTCCGGAAATCAGTTTTTTTTTTTTTTATACAAGACGCGAGATTTTATGCGTAATGAAAACCGTACTTACATCAGTCGTTTTGCGCACTGCTGTTATTTTTCGTATTTTTTTTTATTTAATACTTCCTCGGTTTCGTTCAGTACTTCCTTTACGGCTTCCCGATGTCCACTGGATGATGTCATGAAACAATAACAGAACAGATTAAAATTTTTTATCAGGTCCCTGTTCGGGCGCCACATCTAGTATGATAAAAAAAATTATTATTATTATTACGTTAAATATATTTCAATTCTTTCCATTTAAATCTGTATTTCATACTAGAATGCCGTGTTCCCAGTTTGGCACAGCTTTGCCACAGGAGACACGAAAGCGATCGAAGACGTCCGTCTTCTGGTCGGCTCCTGACCGTTGTCAGAAGGAGGCTAGTTTTTGATTACGCAAAGACTTCTATTATTTGGAAAAGAACAACCCGGATTTCTTTACGTAATCAGTATGAATTTTATAATTTACCTAAGGGACCTTTAACAATGAATAGTAAAAAAAAATTGCTTTTGCAAATGAAATCATTAATAAATGGGGCAGTTATGAGTTGTATAGAAGACAAGGGGCGGCCTTCTGTCTACGACCAGGATGCGGCAGTATTCTCTGCTGTAGTAAAGGCTGTTCGACATTTATAAAAATAATATGGCACGGAGGATAAAAAAGTATAAAGGAAAAGAACAGAATAAGAAGTCTGGTAAACACCAAATATATTCAAACAATTCTCACTAGCAAATTAGGGCTTATTTATAAACAATACAACTTACATAATTACTTTTCTAACAGTATGATGCGATCAGATTTCAGCCTGTCCTGTGCTGTCTCCTTGGTTCACGTTTTTTTTTTTTTGGTCACAAATCATAGTCACTACTTTTCTCCTTTCGTTGAAGACAATTCTTGCACTGTTCAACACCTCCGATAACAATAACTTGCTGATTTACAGTTTCGAACATGAATTACTTTAATTTTATTAATTAATAATGTTGTCTGCACGCTAGCAATACCGCTCACTTTTTTAACTTAAGGTCGACCTCCTTTACGTTTTCACATAACAAGCAGAAGCACATTAAAATCTGAAGATCTACAAAAGTTTTCTACCGTCATCTTTTATTTAGATCGAAGCGGAACGACAGTTCAGCTTCTGTTAGAATGTTTCTTTGACTGCGCAATCGATGTATTAGCGTCCGCGCTAGATGCGCATCTTTACAGTTATGTAAATTATACAAAACAAATGTCTTTCAAAGGGTACTCAAAGTTTTCGTAGGACGGAAATACCAATAATATTACACTGTCCGCACCTCACTGGGGCTCCGTCCCCGACTCCCTTGATGTCCGTTCGCAGCTCGGACACACGACAACCCGGAGACACTGGCTCGAGCCCAACCATGCAGAGGGAACACCGGCCCATTGGCCACCCGCCATCTCTCACAAGGAAGGAACCGACCCAAGTCCCGCAAGATGACCAACTTAAGGGGCCCAGAAGCGGTCAGAAGACCAAATACACGTCGCCCGATGAGGCGACCGACCTAACGACCAATCAACGGTCGTCCCCGCTCAAGTCTCCTTCCGCCGGACAGTGCATGTGTGTCGCCAGCGGTTGGCGAGTGCTGGCTGTACAGACGTTACTGGAGCTCCATCCGGACTAAACTCCCGACATGCGAAGACCCGGAAATACTAGCGGTCGCTCCAAAGATAGTACGACAGTGCTCTTAGCGATAAGCGCTGCTGCTGCCACTCACGGGCAGGCAAGTCAGCAACTCAGTTACACCAGTAAATCGAATGAGAAACGGGACGGCAGTACCGCAAAGACAAGTTGTCAAGTAATCAACGGCCTGTAAACGAGCCGCGCATGGCTCATTTCCTTCAATATTGAACTATTTCTTCGTGAATTCCAGTTCTTTCTAAGTCTTTATTAACTTCTGTGATTCAGTTATTATGGCATATCATTGATAGGGCTAAGTTTACAATTTTTATGTGCGTTTGTAGTTTTCCGTTCTAGTTTCCTGATGGTGTAAGTTGCATGCGTGATTTTTAACTCAAATAAAAAGGGAATCCTGACAGAAGGAATTGATACACAAGCTATCTACTAGTTTAATTACATAAAAACTTGATAAAGGGAATCGTTATGGGTATAGCGGGTTAAAAAAATGTTCATGAATGATTTTCCAGATGGTGCGGTATGAACTGGCTAACAAGTAAAATATTAGAAATTTTAATGATATTTATTGTACAGCTATCGTACATCCTGTACTTTTTGTTTTGTGAGTACAATAAACAGGAATCAGATTCAAATAACTAAAAGTACCTATGTGATAACTCGTGTTTACTCAACAGTGAGATACATTATACAGACCCAAGTAGTAAGATCAAACACACGCTCCAGACGGGCAAGAGAAGGCTTAGGTTCACGAATCTGAAGAGGTTCTTAGTTACGCTACACTGAATGCGGAAATGACTTGTTACATTAGTAAACAGGTGGCAAAGAATACCACAAAGGTACTGCAGACACAATACCTGCACTTATTCAGTTTAATCAAATATACCCATCGGCGAGTTCAAGTTTAAAGTATTCCTGGATGTGGCAACAACACTTGACCCTCACATGGTACAATCCACGTGGATATACAGAGAAAGCAAGAACTCGACATTAATCAGTTAATCCCGTAATTGCAAGCGAAATGTCTTCTGTGGGTTTGAGAGAAGAGAAAGCCCATTTGAAAACCTTTATCCGATCGTGTTTACTTCAACTGGCTCAACAAAATGAAAGTATCCCAACACAGAACTACTAAATCTATAATCTATATCAAAACGACAAGCAAAACTGTTTCTGTAGCTTTTAGAGAGAAAAAGGGTGTAACCTCCCCACACAATTCTTTCTTTCACATTTGTAACTTCCCTAAAAAATTCTTTCACATTTTTACCTCCCCACAAAATTTCGTTACCATTTTAGTGTAACCTCAAAACAGAAAAATTCCTAAACCTCTCAATTAAATTGTCGCTCACTTACAACTTTTTCAATAATTGATTGTGAATTTAACCTGGTAAATTTTGGACTTCAGCAGTGCTGCGTCATGGCCCTGAAAGATCATTCTGAATACAAAGAGAAAAATTCTTACCTCAATGAAGTCGCCAGATAACGCATATATATATCTGCTCTTACAATTTATTTTTTTATTTATTTATTTATTTATTTATTTATTTTTTTTTTTAGCACAGGCCTGTGCAATGCTGGCCGATAGATTTGTCATTTATGTTTTGCAACAATTGGAATAATCATGGATTGGAGAAATTAGCAAATTCTGTAAACTGAAATGAATGCTTGTTAAAAATTACTTTATATGAGAAAGATTATTATTAGGACAATTTTAAAACATTTACATGGGAGATCAGATAACATTACTAGATATGCGCGAGGCTGCTTTTTACCTTATACGATAATACTCAGGCTCCGGCATCGCTGCACCGCGACCGTCCCAGCCAACACGATACACTATACCAGACCAGAGCAGACTGCAGACTAGCCACTAGCAACAACTTACTGCTACAGCTACACAGTTCCTACTCAGTCAACACTGCTCTCTGGTCAGCGATTCTCTTATACCTTGCATATCGCAGGCAGCGCATGAGCAATAGATCGAAATTACATCTGCTAGGACCTCTTACATAACCCTCCACTGGGGGGGGGGCAAAATTTGGCAGCGATGGTGAGTCAATTGGACTTACTTAATTGGACTACTCAATTAACTAAGTTTACAGTCACAGAGTATATACATATATATATAAGTGCAGAACATGAAATAAAATAGAGTGCACATGCACTGAGTACAGAACATATCAAGAAATCACAAAATGTATACGTAATGAGTACAAAACATATTAACTAATGACATAAAGTGCACACGCACTGTATATATTTTTACCATTTTACAAGAACTAGGAAAGGAAAGGGAAGGATTGCATCATGGTTGTAGCACAGTAGGTTGCACGTATCTGCACTGAAAGTCCATATATTTCTGCAGACGCACAACACCAAGTGAGACAATCTGAAGTTCTCTTCCCTGTAGTCTTAATCAGTGTAGTCAAGACACTGAAATGTTATATTAATATTCAATGTATTAGTTTGGTAGTACATTAGGTACACCAAACAGTGGGACCATAACATCTCCATCGTTCAAGGTGGTGGACAGCATGATGTGTCAACACCACACTCTTGTAGAATCCATGCTCTTTCACCAATGTAGAATTAGTGCAAAATCCAAATATAGTGCTCCATGATCATGGGGATGGACAGGACAAACGGATATTGCAGTAATTTCTGGTAATTTGGTCAGAAGGTGAAGGACATTAAGTCTTATGCCAGTCATAATTGGGAATTACACTAGTCTGTTTGAGTAATTGTTGGCACTCATTGCTTAGTTACTAAACATTTCTGTACTATATATGGAGTATTACATAACATTATTCATAAGTCATCTGATTACAGTAGATATTGGCACTCATTGGCCAGTTACAAACCATTTTTATGCATTATTCATAAGTGATCATTCAAAGCAAGAGTTAATTAATGGCATAGCACTTACATAATTCATCTAATTATAGTAATCATTGGCATTCATTGGCCAGTTACTAAACATGTAGCAAGTATTGAATATTACAAAACACTATTCATAACTCATCTGAGTGTGGTAATTATTGGCACTCATTGGCCAGTTACAAACCATTTCTTATGCATTATTCAGAAGTCATCATTCAAAACAGGAGCTAATGAGTGTAGCATCAAGCTACTGGTATTCATATATGATATCATGTAAGTGACATAAGACAAATTTAAAATATAAGAAACAGCGGCATTCATTGGCCAGTTACTAAACATGTAGCAAGTATTGAATATTACAAAACACTTTTCACAACTCATCTGATTGGAGTAATTATTGGCACTCATTGGCCAGTTACAAAGTATTCATATAGTTTTATAAAACATTATTCAGTATTATTGAGAAGTTATCATTCAAAATGAGAGTTAATTATTGGCATAGCATTTATAGAGTACAACAAAAATATTATTTACAGAAATTATTCACATAGCACATATGCATTATTACAAAACATTATTCAGTATTACTCAGAACTTATCATTCAAGTGACATAGGACATATTTAAAATGTAACACACTGTAACTATTACTCAAGGTCTGTGGTCCAATAATATATAGATATAATGGATTAATACATCTGAGAAATTTGCATTATATTTAGAACTAGAAATATCTCTTAAACTGGTAGCATTATTTAGGACTGGTAATACATTTCTTTTTTTTTGTGCTAGCAGTGCATTGCGTTGAGATCGATAATTAATTGCTGGGGCATGAAAATATTAGCTTTTGACTTATTGCTGGAAATGAGGATTAATAACGTCATTTGTCATGAGTCAGCTGTAGCAAGGTTATGAAACAAGTAGAGTATATGTGATCACATTCATGAATGATACACACAAATGGGTAAAATAAAATGCAAGTCCTAGAACAAGTTTAATGGCTAACTGCTTGTAGCACATTAATTTCATGAATAGCTTCTCCTGAAAAAATACAAAATGGATTATTCAGCTGAACGAAGAAACGCTTATTATGCTGAAAAGTGGTGAACTTTGAATTAACAGGTAATGAAACGTGAACTCAATACGTATGTACTCTAGCTGTCCTTTCCAAAACATTCAGTCATTATACCATGCGACATAAGACATATTGTCAAAACGAACTGCAACAAATACTTAAATAACTACATAGCATCCCTTAACTAACAGTAAATATATAAAATTCATCATTATTCTCATCTGCAAGGAAAAACTTCATTATTCATATTACCATAACTTCATTACTATCATCACCTGCAAAGAAAAACTTCATTATTCATATTAGCATATTTTCCATATAACTGTTCATCACCATTCATTATCATCTGCAAAAAAGACACTTCATTATTCATTATTCATATTACCATTTACTTCATACAACTATTCATAGTATAGAGTTTCTTATTTCTAGCATATTTCATCACTAAAACTAAGATGTGTAGTTCTGTCTGACAGCCTGCATCAATCGCCTCGTATTCTGAAAGAAAAATAATTAGTTAAGACTGCTATCATACGATGTGTATAGTATATTCTTGTTAATGTTAGTTAATTCTGATCCACTTACTCTTCGTGACAAGATATTGCTTTTTCTTTCGTTCATTCCGAAGGTAAAATTCCCATTTCATAGTAATCACTGTGGTTTGTTTAAGTTATTTCATTTACACGTTATTGCTTTCTGAAAATGATGAATAAGGATTAATATCTTACATTTAATTCATATACTCATTAAATAAAAACTTGTTTCTAGTGATATAATTAAGCATACAGCATAGCATGACAGAAAACTTATTATGTCAAAAACATAGTTTTCAAGTGCAAAAAAAAAGTACACAGAGTATCATAATGCAGTAGCAAAAAAACGTAAAATACTCACGATGTTGAGATATCATAAGGAAAAATGTCAAAGTCAACTGGTGTTTGTTATATCTTAAAGATTTCATAGTGCATACAAACAAAACAGGAAAACAATCATACATACACGAAAAGTGGAAAATGTGCATGGTCTGATATATAACGATAAGAAAAGCGACCTGCTAACCTTACCTTGCCGGGCACTTGCCAAGAAAAAATATGATAATCATCAGTAAGTAATCACATAGATAGAATTGCATAATTGGTCATAAAATATGTAAGTTTATCTGGAAAAATGTGCACGGTCTGATGTGTAACGACAAGAAAAGCGACCTGCTAATCTTACCTTGCTGGGCACTTGCCAGGAAAAAATATGATAATCATCAGTAAATGTTTATATAAATACAGTTGCATAAGTGGTCATATAAAAAATCAGGAAATGGCATTACAGTGTGATAAATCATAAAGTATGTTCATTCAATAAAGGGTTTAATATTGTAGACATGGTGATTTCCCCTGCTTTTTCTGGTCTCAAAGTTTTGACGTGTACTACATTGGGGTGAGGAATGCTGCGAATTCGATATGGACCTGCGTATAGAAGCTCAAATTTACTGCATCCACTCTTTCCTCTGTTGGGTAAATAGTGTGTACGTACTAATATCTTCTGTCAAATGTGAAAGTCACGGCGTGTACAAACCTGTCTTCTCCGGCACTCTGCGGCACGTTTGATGTTGTTGAGTGCAATGTCAAATATTTCATGGTGGCGTAGTCGACGCGATGTAGGAAAGGATACTAATTCTTTAATTTTGTTAGGTGGTTCAACATTTTTCAATATAACAGTCGGAGATAGCATAGTAGATCCATTTGGTATGGAATTAATTACATCTTGGAATGAGAGTATGTGTGTGTCCCAATCAATATGTTTTTTATGGCAGTTAATTCTACACAGTTTACTAATTTATTCCATTAATCGTTCACAAGGGTTCGAAGAAGCGTGATACTTGGATATATAGATCGGAGAAGTGTTTCTTGCTCGTAACATACGTGTCCATATAGCAGATCGAAACTGTGGTCCATTGTCGGAAATTACTTTCAATACATGTCCTACATGAAATAGAAAGTGTTTTACAAATGCTTTCGAAACAGATTTAGCAGTAGCTTTGCGTAACGGAGTGAAGGTAACAAATTTCGAAGTGAGTTCAACAGCGACAAAGATGTAGCAAAAACCTCTATTAGATCTGGGAATCGGACCAAAAATGTATACAGCGGCCATGTGTCTCAATTTAACGGGTACAATGGGATGTAACGGAGGAATATCTGAAGTCGTGTCTGACGTAGCTTTCTGGCAGATTTTACATGACGCTAAAACTCGTCGAAAACGTTTCTCCATGTTGGCAAAATAACAGTTCTGTCTCAGTATAAGAAAACATTTTCTGGCTCCGTAATGTGCGTAACTTAAATGAGTATACCAAATTAATTTGTTAACAAGTTCGTCAGGAATGCATAGTAACCAGTTGTTGCTGTCAGGGTGAGAGCGGCGAAACGGAATGTTATTGCGTACAGTGTAATGGTTTCTAATGGTAACATTATTCCTATTTTGCCAAAGGTGTTTAATTTCCTTCCATACGTTGTCTTTACTCTGCTCTTGTGCTATGTCTCGTAATGACGACGAAATGAAATTTTCAAATGCAACTTGTTGAATATACATGATGCTAAAATTTGCTTGGCAGAAGTTGGTTGCGATGTCTTGGTGATTGTTGCTGAGAGAACGGGACAGTGCGTCTGCTACAATATTTTGCGTACCGGGAATATGAACAATTGTAAAATTAAATTCCTGTAAATAAAGTTTCCATCTGCTTAATCTGTCGTGTGTAAATTTAGCGGAAAGTAAAAACTGGATAGCTCTATGATCTGTGTAAACGGTCGTATGTCTTCCATAAAGAAAATGCCTAAATCTCGTAAATGCCCATACAACACATAATGTTTCAAGTTCTGTAACAGAATAATTGCGCTCAGCAGGTGACAGAATGCGACTCGCAAAGGCGATGTTTTTAATTACTGTAGTATCGTCTTCTTCAATTTCCTGAAAAGCGGCGTTAGAACTGTCGGTGGCAATGGAAAAATTTCTAGTAAGTTCTGGGTGTGATAAAAGAGCTGCATTCAACAAGGCATGTTTCAAATTAACGAACTCAGACTGCGCTTGGCTATCCCAGGACCAAATAGTGTTTTTACCTGTCAATTGACATAATCTAGGGGTGTCTAAAGCAGAGTAATGAATAAATTTACGAAAAAAGTTAATTAATCCTAGAAAGCTGCGTAATTGTTTCCTTGTCGTAGGTACAGTAATGTCACGTAAAGCTTGAAGTTTTTCCGGGTCAGGCGCAATGCCTTCTGCTGAAATTACATGTCCAAGAAATTTTAGAGAAGTTTTGCCAAAGTGCGATTTGCTAAGATTAACTGTGAGTCCTTGTGCACGAAAAGTTTGCAACAGTTGTTCAAGAATCAGATTGTGTTCAGACCAGTTAGCTTCTGCAATAAAAATGTCGTCTACATACGTTGTGATTCTGTCTTTTAGTTCTGTCGGAAGTATAGTATTCAAACCGCGAATAAACGCTGCTGAAGAAATAGTTAAACGGAACGGTAATTTACAAAATTGATAACAGTCACCAAAACAGAGAAAAGCTGTGTATTTTCTGCAGTTCGGATGGAGCTGAATTTGCCAAAATCCCGATTTCAAATCTTACGTGGAATAAATAGCAGTACCATGAAATTTCTGTAGAAGTTCTTCTAGTGTTTGAGGGCGATCTGTTTCATTAATAATAGTGTCATTGATGTGGTGCGAATCAAGTACGAGCCGAAGTGATCCATCCTTTTTCTTAACAATATGGAGAGGGTTTATGTACGGACTAACTGCCGGTTCAATAATACAGGGTGTTTCAAAAATGACCGGTATATTTGAAACGGCAATAAAAACTAAACGAGCACCGATAGAAATACACCGTTTGTTGCAATATGCTTGGGACAACAGTACATTTTCAGGCGGATAAACTTTCGAAATTACAGTAGTTACAATTTTCAACAACAGATGGCGCTGCAAGTGATGTGAAAGATATAGAAGACAACGCAGTCTGTGGGTGCGCCATTCTGTACGTCGTCTTTCTGCTGTAAGTGTGTGCTGTTCACAACGTGTAAGTGTGCTGTAGACAACATGGTTTATTCCTTAGAACAGAGGATTTTTCTTGTGTTTGAATTCCACCGCCTAGAACACAGTGTTGTTGCAACAAGACGAAGTTTTCAACGGAGGTTTAATGTAACCAAAGGACCGAAAAGCGATACAATAAAGGATCTGTTTGAAAAATTTCAACGGACTGGGAACGTGACGGATGAACGTGCTGGAAAGGTAGGGCGACCGCGTACGGCAACCACAGAGGGCAACGCGCAGCTAGTGCAGCAGGTGATCCAACAGCGGCCTCGGGTTTCCGTTCGCCGTGTTGCAGCTGTGGTCCAAATGACGCCAACGTCCACGTATCGTCTCATGCGCCAGAGTTTACACCTCTATCCATACAAAATTCAAATGCGGCAACCCCTCAGCGCCGCTACCATTGCTGCACGAGAGACATTCGCTAACGATATAGTGCAGAGGATTGATGACGGCGATATGCATGTGGGCAGCATTTGGTTTACTGACGAAGCTTATTTTTACCTGGACGGCTTCGTCAATAAACAGAACTGGCGCATATGGGGAACCAAAAAGCTCCATGTTGCAGTCCCATCGCCCCTGCATACTCAAAAAGTACTGGTCTGGGCCGCCATTTCTTCCAAGGGAATCATTGGCCCATTTTTCAGATCCGAAACGATTACTGCATCACGCTATCTGGACATTCTTCGTGAATTTGTGGCGGTAAAAACTGCCTTAGACGACACTGCGAACACCTCGTGGTTTATTCAAGATGGTGCCCGGCCACATCGCACGGCCGACGTCTTTAATTTCCTGAATGAATATTTCGATGATCGTATGATTGCTTTGGGCTATCCGAAACATATAGGAGGTGGCGTGGATTGGCCTCCCTATTCGCCAGACATGAACCCCTGTGACTTCTTTCTGTGGGGACACTTGAAAGACCAGGTGTACCGCCAGAATCCAGAAACAATCGAACAGAGGAAGCAGTACATCTCATCTGCATGTGAAGCCATTCCGCCAGACACGTTGTCAAAGGTTTCGGGTAATTTCATTCCGAGACTACGCCATATTATTGCTACGCATGGTGGATATGTGGAAAATATCGTACTGTAGAGCTTCTCAGACCGCAGCGCCATCTGTTGTTGAAAATTGTAACTACTGTAATTTCGAAAGTTTGTCTGCCTGAAAATGTACTGTTGTCCCAAGCATATTGCAACAAACGATGTTTTTCTATCGCTGCTCGTTTAGTTTTTATTGCCGTTTCAAATATACCGGTCATTTTTGAAACACCCTGTACCTTGGTCAAGCATAGCTTGCAATTCTTTCTTAACTTGTTCTCTGTGAATATACGGAATGGGATAATTTTTGGCTTTAAATGTATCGTGCTGTTTAACCTGAAATTCATATATAAAACCGGAGATAGTACTAGGGATGTTGTCAAAAACTGGAGCTTGCTGTAAAAGAATGTTGCGTAGCTCTGTACGTTCGTCGTCTGTATTTGCACTGCTCTGTTTAACTTTATCAGAAATCATTTGCATAACGTCATAGTCGGCATCGTCTGGTGTGTTGTAGTTGTGAACATACGTATCTGTGAACAATGTGGAATGACAGTCAATGTTACGTGATGCAGAAATGACCTCTGTACGATTAATTGTTTGTTCTTCTACAGATAAAGAGTGCTGAAACTTCAATGCCAGTTGTACATTTTCATCCTTTAACATTAAATACGAATTTCGAAAGTCAATAATTGCGTCGTGTTGTACCAGAAAATTCGTATCTAAAATAACGTCTGTTGTCAATAAGGGAACAATCCAAAAATTTGAGTGAAACGTATAACCTGCAATACAAAATGATAAGTGTGTCTGTAATTTTACATGCCTAATGGTAACGTAGGATAGGTATTCTCTTTGTTACATTCGTTGAAAGTTTCCTCATTTATAACTGACATAGGTGATCCAGAATCTATTACTGCTGAAAATTTGGATGATCCAATCTTTACTTCAATGACAGGGTGGGAAATGGTTTTTTGAATAACTGGCTTTTCCTGCAAAAGAGTGTCTCGGATGTCGTCAAAAGTAATAACATTTTCGTCAACAAGATTCTCTGTGTCATAAGGATTGCTTGCATTGCTGGAAGATTTGTTCATCACTGTATCTAGTCAAATTCTTTCTGACGTATTGTTAATTTCGGGGGGATGCTGTGGCATTTCAACTATTTGTACTGTTCTGTTATTTCTTCCTGACGTATTACGTTCGGGATGATACCGACTGTCTGGTTCATTCATGATAATCTGTTGTTGTGGTTGAGTTTGCTGCTGGTAAGACCGACTATTATTAAACGTACACTGAAAATTGTGCTCATTACTTTTACGTCCGTCATGATGATCATTATTATACGGCGCGTTGCGATAGAAATTGAAATGATGTGTCTTCTGTACGTAGTGATTTCCTTTTTGCGGTGCGTTACTATTTGGCGGAGCCGACGCTATACGTGTAGGCGGCGAAACATTAAAGCTTGGTTGACCTTGCACATTACATTGTTGGTTAGGTATGCTAACCGGCTGGTTTTGTTGCTGTTGGGGGGAAAACCCTCTATTGTTGCCAAAATGCGTCTGCGATAGCTGAAAATTTTGTACATACTGATGATTAAAATTTTGTTTGTTATTAAAATTACACTGGTATTTCTTGTCATTTCGGAAGTGTCTAATGAAAACTGTCACTTTCGATAAAACTTCTCATATCAGGTTTTCTTTACTCATTTCTAATCCTAGATAGATCGATAGTTGAAGAGTTGTTTTGATAGATATAAAGGATAGTAGAAGAGAAGGCAGCAGTGCAGAAAACTAAAGATAAAACAGCACTACTACGGCTCGGGGCCCTGTGCACGCTATGGCACATATTCATCGAAGTGTAATGAATCCCCTGAGGTCACTTACGCGCTGCAAATAAATTTTAGTTTCTGCGTTACAGGCAATGCTGGTGAAAATTCAAAAGCAAATTGTTAAATCCAGTCCAATTCTAGTTTCTGCATTACAGGCCAAGCTGATGAAAATACAAAAGCAAATTGTCGTATCCAGTCCAAACGATGTATTTGTGTTCTGTCACTTTTAAATACCTTAAATTTTTTCACGGATAAAAATTGCTTATAATCAACGTTGTTGTCTCTGAATGTGTGAACATGTTCAGGATTGCATGATAATCTGTTTATCTGTGTCTGTTCGGATTCTAAGTCACGTAGTCTCTGTAAATTACCTAAATTATACTGGCTGTGTGAGTGTGAAAAATGTTCCGAATGTGGCGTATGCTATGCCGTGTTAGAGGCTGAAATATTTTTCATCTCCATCACTTCTTGTTGTAAAGATGACAATTTTCTACGTAATGTATTATTGGACGAATCTATCTCACTGATCGTCTGCTGCAAATTTTGGAATTCGGGTGTTTGATTAAGCGAAACTGGTGACGTATCGTCTGATTTGGTGTCATTATTATTTTCGATAACATCAATACGACTGGCCAATTCATCATATTTTTCAGTCAGTGCTTTTACCTGATCATCGTTTTTAGTATCATAAGCATTGATTTGTTTTTTGTATTTTACGTGTGGTTTTGTTCAATTTTTTAACGTCTGCTTTGATGGCATCGGGATCCTGTATTAGTTCCAACTTGTCAAGTCTGTTGGTTATTGTCTGAAAGTCTAATGTGTGTGTGTCAGTTTTTGTTTTAAGATCGTAGATTTCATTATGCAATTCGGTATTCGACTGTTTGATTTCGACTGATACTGTAGCAATACTGTTGTCTACGTATGTTTTTGCTTTCGTAAACAGTTTACGCTTATCTTCCTGTCTCTGTGCAGTAATTGTTATCATGACTTGTTGCTTTACTTTATTCTGTTCCAGTATAAATTTACTGTAACGCGTTTCACTGTTTTGTAGGTGGTGATTAAAACGTTCATCAATTTGACTGTTCTGTTGGTCAAATTTCGCGTCTACTTGCGCATCCAGCGTGCGTGAAAGTTCTGCTGACATTATTTAAACTCGTCGCGTAACTGTGTTGCGTTTTCAGAACATTGTTTAGCGACTGTACTAATTTCATCTCGAAGTAATTTCGTTGTGGCTGCATATGTATTACTTAATTCTTGTGCCACAGATCTAATTTCTTCACTACTGTTCCTAGCACAAGCCTTAATTTCCTCACGTAATTGCTCTTTAGTATCATGACGTTGCACGGCAACGGCTGTAATCTGTTCGCTAAGCTGTTTGAAATTGTGGTCTTGTTTTTCGTTCAACTGTTTAGAATTGTTGTCTAGTTTTTCATTAAGTTGTTCGGTCGATTCGTTAAGGTTGTCGTATTTTTCATTAATTTGTTGTTTGAGATTTTCATTAAGTTGTAGCAATAATGCCATAAATCGATCCATGCCAAAATTAGCTGCTGTATTCTCTGTGCTGTGTGATGGTATATCTGCATATGTCACGTTTTGTGTACCGGCAACCATTTGGTCATTGTCTGATTCTTGAAAAGGTTCGCCAATTGGATGTGCACTGTTAATCACTACCTCGGAATCAAAATCTGATGTACTTTGAGTACATTGTTCACCTTCGTTAGAAGCAATTATCTGTTCGCTACGTAAATTTTGCAAATTAGGCGTGTCAAACTGGACAGCGTTCATTGTAACGGAGCGTGCCGCGTCATCAATTGTCGTTGAATTAACAGAGGACACTATTGAATTTGTTTGCTCATCATTAGCATTAAAATCATTACTAGTGATCGGCACGCACTGATTATCTGTAATTAGAGGATTATCGCTATTACACTGAGTGTCGCAAGTATTATCGCTCAAATTATTTGAGTCGGCTATTTCACTCATTGCACATCGTCATGTACTATTAACAGTTTTTCGCGGCATTTTTCACAAATCAAAATTAAGCACAAAAATGAAACAAAGACGAAGCAAAAATAGAACAAATAATTACAACAAAGAGCAATAAATTGCCGATGATCTGTGAAAGAAAGAGTGACAAATTAGTAAATGCGTTGCGCCAGATGCAAACTACATTTAAGTAAATAAGAGCAGATATATGACTACTTTTCAGAAATTCACAAAGAAAATACGATCTTGGCCGGTTGTCGCCAAGTGTAACCTCCCCACAAAATTCTTCCTTTCACATTTGTAACCTCCCTACAAAATTCTTTCACATTTTTACCTCCCCACAAAATTTCGTTACCATTTTAGTGTAACCTCAAAACAGAAAAATTCCTAAACCTCTCAATTCAATTGTCGCTCACTTATAACTTTTTCAATAATTGACTGTGAATTTAACCTGGTAAATTTTGGGCGTCAGCAGTGCTGCGTCATGGCCCTGAAAGATCATTCTGAATAAAAAGAGAAAATTCTTACCTCAATGAAGTCGCCGGATAACGCATATATATCTGCTCTTATAATAATGCTGGCCGATAGATTTGTCATTTATGAAAGGAAGCAACTGATTTTTCTTTTGCAACAATCGGAATGATCATGGATTGGAGAAATTAGTAAATTCTGTAAATTGAAATGAATGCTTGTTAAAAATTACTTTATATGAGAAAGATTATTATTAGGACAATTTTAAAACATTTACATGGGAGATCAGATAACATTACTAGATATGCGCGAGGCTGCTTTTTACCTTATACAATAATACTCAGGCTCCGGCATCGCTGCACCGCGACCGTCCCAGCCAACACGATACACTATACCAGACCAGAGCAGACTGCAGGCTAGCCACTAGCAACAACTTACTGCTACAGCTACACAGTTCCTACTCAGTCAACACTGCTCTCTGGTCAGCGATTCTCTTATACCTTGCACATCGCAGGCAGCGCATGAGCAATACATCGAAATTACATCTGCTCGGACCTCTTACAAGGGGATATACTGTGATAGAAGTTATTCCACCTGTAGTACATCCAACTGACTCACAAACCTCGTGGTTCATCATACGAAGAGAGGATTCCGAAATCGAATAACTGAATCAGCAAACCGTATCAGAATAACAAACAAAACAGCTTCTGTAGCGCGCCGAGACTAGAAAGACACTGTAGTACATCTGACTCAAAACCCATGTAGTTCATCACACTTAGAAAGTATCCCGAAACTGAACAATTTGCAATCTATATAACAATAACAAGCAAGATGCTTCTGTAGTATTTAGAGAAAAGAAAGAAACTGTAAACAGTTATTCTCCTGAAGTACACCTTACTGAATCATGACCATCGTAGTTCATCACACAAAGAAAATCCAAAATCCTGTAGCAAAGTAACAAGCTAATTCGCTTCTATACAATGCAGAGGGAATAAAGATACACTGTGTGGACATTTGTACGACAGGTAGTGCACCTGACTGACTCACAACTCATGTGGTTCATCACACAAAAGATGTATCATTAAACGGAACAATTACACTAATGCTCATAAATTAATGATAATTGCACATTGTGGTGCCACACAACGTGGTACTATATAAACTGGCGCTAATAGCATAGGCACATAGGGAACAAACACGACACAGATCTGTAAGTCGACGGTATTGGTGATAAGTTGAGAAAACCGTCCAGAAACACATGTGCTACAAAACGCCTCTGTTTCCTGCGCGTGTAGCCTGACATCAATATGGGATATGATCACCATGCACACGTACACAGGCCGCAAACGGGTTGGCATACTCTGGATCAGGTGGTCGAGCAGCTGCTGGGATATAGCCTCCCATTCTTCTTGCACCAGTGCCTGTTGGAGCTCCTGAAGTGTCGTAGGGGTTTGAAAACGTGCAGCGATACGTCGACCGAGAACATCCCAGACGTGCTCGATGGGGTTTAGGTCTGGAGAACAGGCAGGCCACTGCATTCGCCTGATATCTTCTGTTTCAAGGTACTCCTCCACGATGGCAGCTAGGTGGGGCTTTGCGTTATCATCCATCCGGAGGAAGTTGGGACCCAGTGCATCCCTGAAAAGGCGGATATAAGGGTGCAAAATCACGGCCCGACACACCTGACGTGTTACAGGTACTCTGTCAAAGACATGCAGGGGTGTACGTGCACCAACCATAATCCCACCCTACACCATCATACCATGATCTTCATACAGGTCCCTTTCAAGGACATTAAGGGGTTGGTGTCTGATTCCTGGTTCACGCCAGATGAAAACCCGACGAGAATCACTGTTCAGACTATACCTGGATTTGTCCGTGAACATAACATGGAACCACTGTTCCAATGAACATGTACTGTGCTCTTGACACCAGGCTTTACGGGCTCTCCTGTGACCAGGGGTCAGTGGAATGCACCTTGCAGGTCTCTGGGCGAATAAACCATGTCTGTTCAGTCGTCTGCAGACTATGTGTCTGGAGACAACTGTTCCAGTGGCTGCGGTAAGATCCCGAGCAAGGCTACCTGCAGTACTCCATGGCCGTTTGCGGGCACTGGTGGTGAGATATCGGTCTTCTTGTGGTGCTGTGGACCGTCCGTCGCCGAGGTGGCGTCAACTAAAAAGGACTTGCAATACGGCGGCCGAACTTCCCCGCGTGGGACCTCCCGGCCAATAAATGCCATACGATCGTTTTTCACACACGTACTGTAGCGCCTGGACACGTTTCCTGTCTGTTGGAATCGTTACCATAATCTTGAGATCACACTTTGTGGCACACGGAGGGCCTCTGCATATGTGGACTGCTGCCAGCGCCACCGTGCGAGGACCGCTGGTCAAATGCATTGCCATACCCCGAGGTGATTTAAACCCGCAAACCGCCCACCAGAGCGTTGTTTCACCATGTATCAGCATTATTGATCATTCATGAGCATGAGTGTAAATCAACAATCTGTACGAGAATAATAAGCAACGTACGATCTGCGTCATGTGGAGAAAAGCAAATTCCATTAAAGTATTCAGACAGCACACTAAAATACTGGCGGAAGAAGTTTTCAGCTGTTACTAGAATCTCAAAAAAGACGCAGCGCAACCACGTGTGCCCTCTCTCTGGCTTCCAGTAAGTGATAGCCCAACATACCGCTCGCCCGTTCCTCCCTCTATCTGTATCCAGGTAGCCTACACAGGGCCCACAGCTGATAGCTACTGCCAACATTGGCTGAATAATATCCGCAACTCCTCGACCAGTGATAGCGTGTGCAAACACGGAACCAGACTCGCTACTCAGTTACTTCGAAATTCCCGGCGGGACTGATAATGATAGCTGAGAAGGATCCCAACTACGATTTTTATGTTGATTCAGATACACGAATGCATTCAAGTTCACAAAATATTAGTTACATCTTCAGTCGTTTTCGTCTTTCATCTTAAGTGCTTGTGGTAACTTAATCTGGACTGACTTCTGAAATATTTTCGCAATTTAATATCCGACGTGCGTTGACGGTATGTGTCGTAACAACAATAACTTCAACGGTACAATCTTTGCCAGCTCTCTACGATAGTCGAAAACTGTGACGTTATAATTACTCGCACCAAATATGTTTACTGTTTATTATCTGCAATCAAAACTGAATTTCTTTCCATCTCTTGCCGTAGCTGTTTAACATTCCTTAAGACTGACAAAAATGGTTCAAATGGCTCTGAGCACTATGCGACTCAACTGCTGAGGTCATCAGTCGCCTAGAACTTAGAACTAATTAAACCTAACTAACCTAAGGACAGCACACAACACCCAGCCATCACGAGGCAGAGAAAATCCCTGACCCCGCCGGGAATCGAACCCGGGAACCCGGGCGTGGGAAGCGAGAACGCTACCGCACGACCACGAGATGCGGGCCTTTAAGACTGACAATGTGATCAAAAGTATACGGATACCCCCAAAAACATACGCTTTTCATAGGTGCATTGTGCTGCCACCTACTGCCAGGTACACCATATCAGCGACCTCAGTAGTCATTAGACATCGTTAGAGACCAGAATGGGGCGCTCCGCAGAACTCATGGACTTCGAACGTGGTCAAGTGATTGGGTGTCGTTTGTGACATGTCTGTACGCGAGATTTCCACACGCCTAAACATCCCTAGGTCTACTGTTTCCGATGTGATAGTGAAGTGGAAACGTGAATGGACACGTACAGCATAAAAGCATACGGGTCGATTTCATCTGTTGACGGGTAAAGACCGCCGACAGTTGAAGAGGGTCGTAATGCGTAATAGTCATACATCTATCCAAACCATAACGCAGGAATTCCAAACTGCAGTTAGGTACGAGGTGAGAAAACTTGGATTTCATGGTCGAGTGGCTGCTCATAAGCCATACATCACGCCGGTAAATGCTAAACGACGCCTCGCTTGGTGTAAGGAGAGTAAACTTGGACAATTGAGCAGTGGAAAAACGTTGCGTGGAGTGACGAATCATGGTACGCAATGTGGCGATCCGATGGCAGGGTGTGAGTATGGCGAATGCCCGGTGAACGTCATCTGCCAGCGTGTGTAGTGCCAACAGTTAAATTCGGAGACGGTAGTGTTATAGTGTGGTCGTGTTTTTCATGAAGGGGCCTTGCACTTATTGTTTTTTTGCGTGGCACTATCACAGCACAGACCTACATTGATGTTTCATGCATCTACTTGCTTCACACTGTTGAAGAGCAATGCGGGGATGACGACTGCATCTTTCAACACGATCGAGCTCCTGTTCACAATGCACGGCCTGTGGCGGGATGGTTACACGACAATAACATCCCTGTAGTGGACTGGCCTGCACAGAGTCCCGACCTCAATTCTATAAAACACCTTTGGGATGTTTTGGAACGCGGACTTCGTGCTAGGCCTCAGTGCAGCACTCCTTGAAGAATGGGCTGCCATTCCCCAATAAACCTCCCAGCACCTGATTGAACGTATGCCTGGGAGAGTGGCAGCTATCATCAAGGCTAAAGATGGGCCAACACCATATGGAATTCCAGGATTCCTGATGGAGGGCGCCATGAACGTGTAAGTCATTTTCAGCCACGTGTCCGGATACTCTTGATCACATAGTGTTCATCTTCTGCTTGAAATTCACACGTAATTTACAATATATATACTGTTTCGGAATTACACCGACAAACTCCGAAGGGGTGTAGCAGGCGTCTTGAAGAACCAGATGAGGGTAGGAACCCGTGTCCAGCAAAGTCATCCAAACCATGCTACAGAGCGTCGAATTCATAGGCGGAGGCGCTTGTATATCTCATATGTTGAGCAAGTGCTCATAGTTCTTAAGGTATGCATTTTAGAGCTCATGTTTACTGAACTTTATTTCTTGTTTTGGTCCATACTGCCACCTCTGAAAGTTGCCTGCCCTCAAATCTTAGCAACAACAATACTGGTACGTGTACGCCACTGTCAGAGATATTGGAACAATTTTTGATTATAACTTCCGACTCGTTCATTTAGGGTGAGGGTCCCTTACCTCCAATTTATACAGTTGTCCTTTTCCATCAGTCCTGAAACTTTGTAACATCACGGAATCGCTCTGTACATACACTGAAGAGCCAAAGAAACTGATACACCTGATACACCTGCCTAATATCGTGTAGAGCCCCCGTGAGAACGAAAAAGTGCCGCAAAACTACGTGGAATGGACTCGCCTAATGTCTGAAGTAGAGCTGGAGAGAAGTGACTCCATAAATTCTGCAGGGCTGTCCATAAACCCGAAAGAGTACGAGGGGGCGGGGATCTCTTTTGAACAGCACGTTGCAAGGAATCCCAGATATGCTCAAAGATGTTCGTGTATAGGGAGTTTGATGCCCAGCAGAAGTGTTTAAACTTAGAAGAGTGTTCCTAGAGCCTCTCTGTAGCAATTGCGGACGTGTGGGATGTCGCATTGTCCTGCTGGAATTGCCACGTCCGTCGGAATGCACAATGGACGTGAATGGATGCAGGTGATCAGTCAGGATACTTATGTAAATGTCGCCTGTCAATCGTATTTAGGCGTGTCAGGGGACCCATATCATTCCAACAGCACACGCCTCACACCATTTCAGAACCTCCACCAGCTTGAAAAGTCTCCTGCTGACACGCAGGATCAAGAGATTCATGAGGTTGTCTCCATACCCAAATGCGTACATCCGCTCGATACAATTTTAAATGAGACTCGTCCGACCAGGAAACGTGTTTCCAGTCATCAACAATCCAATGTCGGTATTGACGGGCCCAGGCGAAGCATAAAGCTTTGTGGTGTGCATTCAGTAAGAGTACACGAGTGGTCCTTCGGTTCCGAAAGCCCATATCGCTGGTGTTTCTTTGAATGGTTCGCACGCTGACACTTGTTTGTGACCCAGCATTTAAGTCTACAGCAATTTGCGAAAGGATTGCACTTCTGTCACGTTGAATGATTTTATTCGGTCGTTGTTGGTCCTTTTCTTGCAGGATCTTTTTCCTGGCGCAGGGATGTCGAAGATTTGATGTTTTACTGGATTCCTGATATTCACTGGAAAATCCCCACTTCATCGCTACCTCGGAGACGCTGTGTCCCATCGCTCATGGGCCGACTATAACACCACGCTCAAACTCAATTAAATCTTGATAACCTCCCGTTGTAGCAGCAGTAACCGAACTAACAACTGGGTCAGACTCTTGTTGTCTTATCAGGAGTTGTAGACCGCAGCCCCGTTTTCTGCCTGTTTACATAGCTCTGTATTTGAATACGCATGCCTATACCAATTTCTTTGGAACTTCATTGTGTGTGTACACCCCGTGACCCGTGAAGCGCACACAACATGTACGCTATCCCCCCCAAAGTGGTCCACATCGGTTCAGAGCGCAGAACGGGCTGTGTCAGTGTGAGTGGAGGAGTGCAAAGGGGACTATAGTACTCATAGTGGAGCAGCGGGTGTTTGTTGTGGAAAGTTACATGACAACAAAGTCGTGGAAACGGTATGGTCAGTTGCTTGCTGAGAAGTTTAGTGGTGTCAAAGTGCCAGCAAAGAGTGACAGGCAACACTTAGTCTGAAAATGGCGTCAAACGTGATCTGTTTTGAAAAAGTTAAAAAAAAAATTCCGAAACGTGCTTGCACACCAGAAAACGTGGCTTCAGAGACTTACCATTTTAACCCGACGCCTGTCGCGAGAGATAAGCATATCAGGTCGATCATGTAGCGAATACCCCACCTATTAGCAGATGTGAGTGGCTGTTCACTGATTTAACAATGAATGGCTTGGACGTGGCTCTGTCGAAGCCTGTTTTCACCTGAGCGGGTCTGTCAGTTCACAGAATCACACGTTGTAGGTAGCGGAGTAGCCACATAACTCCCACGGAACACCTTTCTATGATCAGAAGGTTGGGATTGTTGTGCAATATCTGGTTCAAATGGTTCAAATGGCTCTGAGCACTGTGGTCATCAGTCCCCTGGAACTTAGAACTACTAACCTAAGGACATTACACACATCCATGCCCGAGGCAGGATTCGAACCTGCGACCGTAGCGGTCACGCGGTTCCAGACTGAAGCGCCTAGAACCGCACGGCCACACCGGCCGGCTGCAATGTCTGCACGCAGCGTCATTGGCCTCATCTCCTTTCA
The DNA here is from genome assembly GCF_021461385.2 of Schistocerca piceifrons. NCBI lineage: Eukaryota > Metazoa > Arthropoda > Insecta > Orthoptera > Acrididae > Schistocerca > Schistocerca piceifrons. The sequence goes on from NC_060141.1 coordinate 383,164,908, forward strand.
TCAGACACTGACTTCGGCACGATATATTGCCATCATTTTAAACACATTTGTGGCAGCTTTAACGGAGAAAGAAGAGACGTAGTATTACTTCCGATAGCACATACAGTAGGTGGAACACGCCTGAGTTGTTAGCAGAGATCAGTGGGTTCGTGGCTCTAGACGGCCACCCATGTCATCTGATCTGCCAATGAGCCATTTTGGGTGGGGAAGCCTCAAGTCTAATGTGCATCGCAACAACATTCAGAGTCTTCACGAGCTGCAACAGAACATGTCGGGGTAGACTCCAGCAATTCCAGGAGTCCAGCTTCGATCCATCTTCAGCAGCCTTCTGTCCAAGGCCCAAAAGTGCCAAGATATAAATGGTGGTCACTTTTAACATCTGCTGTAGTCAGGTTACAACTATATTACCTTTCCTCTGTCCTACCATGCCCTTTCGCATTTTAATCCTGAGAACTTCCCTTTCCTGTTTTTTGACAATTTTTTTTTCATATCTGTCACAAATTCTCATGGCTTCAGATACGTTAAGTGCATTAAAATCAAACTTCAATTTAGTGCTTCTGAAACGTTTATAGAAGCAGAGTACTGATGTAATTTATGTGTGAATTCCAGGTTGCAAATTTACTTAATTTTGAACGAATCTGGAACAGATATGGCAAGAGACAGAAAGAAATTCAGCTTTGCTTTTAAATAACGAAAAGTAAACTTATTTGATGCCCACCCGGCTAGCCACGCGGTCTAATGCGCTGCTTCCCGAGCGGGATGGTGTGCCGGTCCCCGGCACGAATCCGCCCGGCGGATTAGTGTCGAGGTCCGGTGTGGCGGTCAGTCTGTGCATCGTTTTTAAGGCAGTTTTCCATCTGCCTCAGCGAATGCGGGCTGATTCCGCTTATTCAGCCTCAGTTACACGATGTCGGCGATTGCTGCACAAACACCGTCTCCACGTACGCGTACACCAAACATTTTGGGTTACACTCGTCTGGTATGGGACATTCCCAGGGGAGTCCACTGGAGACGCCTCTCCATCGTTTCTAGGGCCCCAGTTCATTACACAATATACACACAAACTTATTTGATGTGAACAATTTTCGGCCACCTAGAGAGCTGAAGCAAAGTAGTACTCCTGCAGTTATTGTTCTTACCATAGTAACGAAGGATTTTGTCGAATTAAACGAATTCAAAATTATAAATACGCGGTGTTCGACTACCACAACTAAAAATAGAGAATCTTTGCTGGACTGTGGGACTGAACAGTGTAGATAAATCTCCATCGCTCTCTTCACCGTGGACAGCGCAACCACAAACTAGTTGAATCAAGGAGGCATTTTGTCACTTAGACTCTAAGAATTGTTGATACCTCTTCTTAGATAAACAACTGTTTTCTGCTTGTTTAACTCGCGATCTTCAGTCCGAAGACTGATTTGGTGCAGCTCTCCTCGCTAGTCTGTCCTGTGCAAGCCTCTGCAACTCCGCATCCACTGGAACATGCTTATTGTATTTAAGCCTTGGTCTTCTACAATTTCTACCTTCCACACTTCCCTGTATTAGCATCTTGACGATTCCTTCAGGTTTCAGGATATGTCTTATCAATCGGTCCGTTTAGTGAGGATACACCAAAAATTTCTTTCTTCCCCAATTAATTCAACAACTCCTTGTCACTTACTCGATTTATCTGCCCAATCTTCAACTTTGCTCTGCAGCAGCACATTTCGAAAACTTCTATTTCAGATTTATCTTAACTGTTTAATGTCAGAGTTTGTTCTATACAAGGATGTACTGCAGACAATTTTCTTCAGATACAGACTTTCTCGTACGTCGCTATTCAATGTTAACACACTTATCAGAAATTCTTTTCTTACAGTTTCTAGCTTAAATTTTATATCCTCTCTAGTACGGTCGTCAGCAGTTATTTGCTGTCCAAATACCAGAATCCATCTACTATTGTTAGTGTCTCATTTCCTATGTAATCACCGTGACATCGCCTATTGTAATTCGACTATATTCCATTACACTTGTTTTACTTTTATATCTGCATCCTGTAAGCCCTTTAAAGACGCTGCCCATTACGTTCAGCTGATCTTCAATGTCCTTTGCCGTCTCTGACAGAATGATACAATGTCATTGCCAAACATCAGAGTTTCTATTTCAAAGTTTTTATTTCTCCTCCCTGAACTTTAATTTATTCTCCAAATTTGTCTTTGGTTTCCTTATTGCTTGCTCAATGGACAGATTGAATATTACCAGGAATGTTCTACAACGCTGTCTTATTCTATTCTCAAGTACTACTTCCTTTTTACGTCTTTCAGCTCTTAGAATTGCAGTCCTGTTCCTGTAGAAGATGTAGATAACCTTTCTCTCCCTATTTTTCGTCCCTGCTACATTTTCTGTTTGTACAGGCATTCTGTGGTGTATACCCTGAGCAAGGTACCATAGACACGAAATAGAAGCGAAATCAGACGATGTATCGGTACTCGTGATGGTTAGGAACTGTCGGTGCACTTTGCGTGGAAAACAGCTGTGCAGTGCTTTAGGTGCACCGACTGTTTGCAAAGCAGCATTTCTACTGTAGGTCGCAAACCGTCACAAATGGCACAGTGTGACTTATCTGACATTTCATGTGTATAGAACCTTGCTCAGGGTAAACACTTGAAAAACGGTACATATGCCGAAAATCGTGCCGTTCGGCTAAAACCGATACGCTACGAGCCAGGATCGATATAGGGCGATCGAGGCCCGCCTCCTGAGTAAACGTTCTCGCGCAACGCCGGACTCAGCACTTAGCGTCGTATGTAGAGTTGCGCTGTACTAAACTACAGTTCGGCAGCTTTGGCATAGTACATGAATGACGCAGTAGATGGTAGATGGTACTGGTGGCACTGCTAGGGAAAGAAACATAAATAAATATGTGAAAGATAAACTGGGAGTCGACGAGTTTTCTTTGTTTTTTGTTTATTTGTTTTGACATGATTAGAACAGCACATCATTCAGAGTTAGTCCGTGCTGTGTTTCATATCCTTCCAAAATATAATCTACATTTTATTAAAGATTGAAAATACTAGCAACCAGTTGCAAATGAAGGTTTATTATCAGTTGACCATTTTTTCGGAATTTGTAAAAAATCTTCTTCAGAAGTATCGGCCCTAAAAACGTATAACCAGTTACAAAATAATTCTTTATACAAAAATAGTAAAACATTAATAGAAAAATATTTGTGGAGTACTCACTTACTACATCACATGATGCAATAGGCGTCACAATATAAAATATTTACGTAGGTTATGTGTACCTTATGCCAGACTAACGCTAACTGCTACAAATATACGGACGCAGGCGACCAGTAAACTCATGGCTACGGAGGGCGCTAAATACGAGTGCGCGTAGGAACCGCGCTCTAATTTGTGTTGAACAACAGCATTTTATTATAAAGTACGAAAATTCCTCTACAGTGCCATTAAAAATATGAAACTTTGCAGTTGTACATTCCGTATAAAATTATTAATACATTTGCTGACAGAGTAATATTATACATAAATTCAGCGTGCAGAATGTAGAGTTCTGTTTACAAAAAATCACTGTTACAAATGCAAGGGGGGAAGAAGAGCAAATATAAGCTAAAACAACCTCACTATAGGAAAAAACTTCCGCTTAACACTACGGAAACTTCAGCGATAAGAAAAATGGAGAAACATTGGGCGCCTTATACATGCGCATTTGCACTGCGTCTTGCTGGTGTTACGTAGCATAATTTGATATTAAAGTAATATGACAATTTCTTATAGACGGCCACTAACAAGTCCTAAAATTTTAGGGGTTTAGATTAACTATCAAATCTGTAATACATGTATGTAGCACAGCGATACTGCGCGTAGCTTTAGTTGCAGAAAATAACAGATAACAAAGCTTACTTATCAAATCTGTAATACATGTATGTAGCACAGTGATACTGCGCGTAGCTTTAGTTGCAGAAAATAACAGATAACAAAGCTTACTTTTGTTACCAAAAAGGTGAAGGACATTAATATACGAATACCATTTTTTGGTATATGAACTATATGAACATGTCTTGATAAGACCACGAAAAATGAAACCCAGTGATATGAGATGTCAGGAGCTCAACAGTAGAAAAATGTATTTTGAGGAAAACAGCATGTACACTGTCACTGGCGGCGATCGTATACACGTATTATGTGACCGTGAGCAGCTGTTTAAATCCATAAAACAAGTGCTTATTCGCGAGTTGCAACTGATCGTTTAAAATGTTACCGCATCCTTAGTAAGATGTTTATAAATTTCAAGTTCTTCTAATAAATCTAATTTCCAGCCTTTTATTTCCTTACGTACAACTATGGTTTCTTCTGGTTCCCTCGGAGAATGGTCTGAAATAAGTAAGTGTTCAGCAAATGAAGAATTATGCACATTTCCTCCTTTATTACCCAACAGGTGCTCCTTATATCTCGCTTTAATAGCTCTACCCGTCTTTCCGATATAATAGCTAGGGCAATCTTTACAGACGATTTTATTGACGCGTGAATTGGTGAAAGGATCTTGTTCAGTTTTTAACGTATGTGCTAAATTTTTCTCCAGAGTAGTGTTCGTAGAGAAAGTAACTTTACGACCATATTTTCTAGTCAGAAGACCGCTAAGCCTGTACGACACATTATTTAGAAATGGTATCTATACAGACTTGCCATTACCCTCCTCATTACTCTTCAGTTTGTCACCTAGTGTCGAAAATTTTTTATTTGCCCTTTCGTTGCTAAGTATTTCGTCGACTACGTCTTGTTAGTAAGCGTTACTGCTAGCAACAGTCTTAATCAAATTAATTTCTTTTTGAAAAACGTATGAAGGAAGTGGTGTTGTTAAAGCACAATTTATTGTTGAATGGAAAAACGCAACTTTATGAGCCTGAGAATGGGAAGAATCTGATGGAATAATATTACCAGAGTACGTTGTCTTATGATGAATGACACTGCCTTTCTTTATGCGTAATTTCAGATTAAGGAAATTTAGGTCACCGTTCTCATTTTGAATGTCTTTTGTGAATTTAATTTTCTCGCGGAAAAAGTGGAAGGTGTTAATCTAATTCTTGATCAGTTCCATGAAATGCAAAAATTAGGTCGTCTACATACCGCGCTTAAAATCGTATTTTACTCACTATTCTGACTTGGTTTTGAAAAAGCGATCTTCAAGGGAGTTAATGAAAATGTCAGAGAGGGTGCCAGATAAAGGACTAGCTATCGCAAACCCAGAGGCTTGAACATAAAATTACCGACAAAATCAAAATAATTTTACTTGAGCACGACCTTTAACAAACTCATCAGTTCTGTAATTTGCCTCTCAGTTAACTTTTAATGCAGTAATAAGTTCTTTTCAATGATTTCAAGTGTCACGTCAATCGGGACGTTCTTTGTAACATTGTAACATCAATGGATAACAACCCAGAATTAGGAGTGCATTGCAGCACTTTCTTTTTGCTAATCAGGTCTTGCTTACTTTGAACGGAAAAATTAGTGTCAAAAGTAAAAAATTCCTTGAGTTTTCTTTGTAAATATCTAGCTAATTTGTGGTGGGCACTCCCTATGATATTTACGATCGGGCAGATAGGATGCTGGTTCTTGTGAAGTTTGAACTGGCTTCTTAAAACGGGAGGCTTTGGATTCATGTTCAATAACCATTTCTCCTGAAATTTCTCGAACAAGTTTTCAGTATTGTTTAATCAATTCCGAATTTCTCTTTCCAGGTTAACGATGGGATCTGTGCAAATTTCGGTGATGCCACTTTCCTCAAAAAATTGTAACGTTTTGTCCACATACTTAATTTTTTAGGCAATGATTACTGTATTGCCTTTCTTGGCATTAGTTATTAAAGCTTCAATTTTTTCAGTTTACGATTAATATTATTCATCACTTTCATTTCTTTAGTGCAAACGCTACTCATAACTGCCATTTCTTTTTCTATGAAGTTGTTACATTCATGATGAAACATCCCCATTGAAAAATTAATGAATTACTGTGCTGATAAACCTCTTACGTTATTTGATTTTCAAACAGCTGAGCAAAACTGAACGTACTCAGACATTTCTCTCTTTACTTATTCTAATCATCACTAAACTGACACACAATATTTTTTTTAGCTCAACGCAATCTGACTTTCAATAATCCCTACAAAAGAATGGCCCTGACTAACAATAACCTATACCTTTCATGAATCACTTACCTCACAAAAAACTTCGTTACTCAAACTACTGCAATACAGCGTGCGCCAATACTGCCAGCTGAATAAAAGATTCTAACTACTGAAGGCACAAACTACTGACAGGCATAGTTAGCAAATGAAAGATTTTGATAGAGAACAAACAATGTATTTACCTTAATAATGTTCAAAAGTCATCATATATATATATATCAGTTCATGATATCCAATATTACAAATTTACTCTTTCTAATGGACACACGTCCAGGTCGTCCGCTCTCAAAATTCTGCCATCTCTCTCCCCACATCCACCACTGCTGGCGGCTCACCTCCAACTGCACAACGCCACGCGCTGTTCACGTCCAAACTGCCCAACACTACAATAGCAAATACTCCAACAATGCAAACAAGGCCACAGACTGCACACAGCACAGTCCGTGATTTTCATATAGAGCGCTACGTGGCATTACCAACATGAAAACCTAAACAGCCTACTTACAATGAGCTAGCCTAACTTGTTGGGTTTTTCTACTTTAGCACTGTGTAGACCAATTTTAAGGTCAACCACAAAATCATTTATTACAATAGAGTCCCTACGCTTAGCGGCTACATTTTAATTTAAACCTTTTTGTAAAATTAGGCCTTCTTCCTCCGAAAAGTTAATCTGAGTTTTATTTAATTCTGTTTCAAAAAAACTGGTGTCGTTTTCTGTTACTTACTGTAACTTTATGATAATTTATCGGTGTCCTGTTCTTGAGTTTTGACAGTTTCTTTTCGTGCCTAGTTTCAATTTCACATTTCACATTTACAAATTGTTGATAACGTCCCAGATAATATCAGTTTGAAAATTAGAATTTTCTTTAAAAGCTTTAGTTAAAACATTATATAACTCGTAAGCCTTTGCATTCAAACCATCTTTCTTTTTGTACAGCTCTACTATTCTGTCAGGTGAAACTAGTTGCACTAATTTATTCACTATTGTAGACGTTTTCTCACACTGCTTAGCATTAATGAAAGCTTTCTCTTAGTCTGGCATCAGGTTCACCTTTTTACATTGCTTATTAAAAATCAATGGCCATACCTGTCATTGAAATTTTAAAATTAATGTCTATGTACTTGATAGTAGCCTTCGATACTTGGGCAGTCACGTATTTCAAAATCTTAAACATAGCTGCGAAAAGCAACTGTGTAATTCAGAATAGGTTGAAAAAAAATCAGCCAACCAGCTGAAAATGAAGGTTTACATCTGGGTGCCTGATTTTTGACTCCCTTGAAGATGGCTTTTTCAAAACCAAGTCAGAATTAGTGAGTAAAATACGGTTTTATGCGCGGTATGTAGACGACCTAATTTTTGCATTTGACCGAACTGACCAAGAATTAGATTTGTTGTTTAACACCTACAGCTGCTTCCACGAGAAAATTAAACTCACAAAAAAAGTTAAAAAAGAGAACGGTGACCTAAATTTCCTTAATCTGAAATTACGCATAAAGAATGGGAGTGTCATTGGTCGTAAGACAACGTACTCTGGTAATATTATTCCATCAGATTCTTCCCACCCTCAGGCTCATAACGTTGCGTTTTTCCATTCAGCAATAAATTGTGCTTTAACTACACCACTCCCCACATACGTTTTCCAAAAAGAAACTAATTTGATTAACACTATTGCTAGCAGTAATGGTTCCTAACAAGACGCAGTCGATGAAATACTTAGCAACGAAAGGGCAAATAAAAAATTTTCAGCACTAGGTGACAAACTGAAGAGTAATGAAGAACTTGAAATTTATAAACAACTTGCTAAGCAGACGGTAACATTTCGAACAAGCAATTTCAAATCACGAAAAAGCACTTGTTTGATGGATTTGAACCGTTGCTTACGGTCACATAATACGCATATACGATATCCACCAATGACGGTGAACATGCCGTTTTCTTCAAAATATATTCTTCTACTGTTGGCCTCTTGACATTTCGTATCACTGAGTTTCAATTTTATGGCCTCTTATCAACGCATGCTCATATAGTTCATATACCAAAAATGGTATTGGTACAGTTTAACAGAGGATTCTCTTTTTATGTCGTGATGTAACTTTTTGTTGTGATGTAACTTGTTGTGTTGCAATCTAACTATAATCCATTGGTTATGTCCTTTACCTTTTTGGTAACAGAAGTAAGCTTTGAAACTTCCTGGAAGATTAAAACTGTGGTCCGGTCCGAGACTCGAACTCGGAACCTTTGCCTTTCGCGGACAAGTGCTCTACCGACTGAGCTACCCAAGCACGACTCACGCCCCGTTCTCACAGCTTTACTTCTGCCAGTAAGCTTTGTTATCTGTTATCTTCTGCAACTAAAGCTACGCGCAGTATCAATGAGCTACTTACATATATTACATATTTTATGTTTAATGTAAACGTCTAAAATTTTAGGATTTGTTAGTGGGCGTCTATAAAAAATTGTCATATTGCTTTAATGCAAAATTATGCTACACAACACCAGCTAGACGAAGTGCTTATGCGCATGTATATAACGCCCATTGCTTTCCCATTTTTCTTATCGCTTGAGCTTCCGTAGTGTTAAGCGGGAGATTTTCCTATAGTCAGGTTGTTTTAGCTTGTATTTGCTCCTCTTTCCCCATTGCATTTGTAACTATGATCTTTTGTAAACAGAACTCTACCTTCTGCACGCTGCATTTACGTACAATATTACTCTGTCAGCAAATGTATTAATAATTTTATACGGAATATTTTTAGTAGCATTGTAGAGCAATTTTCATACTTTATAATAAAATGCTGTTGTTAAACACAACCAAGGCGCGATTCTTACTCGGATGTATTTAGTGCCCTCTGTAACCCAGTTTTTCCTGGTCGCCTGTGTCTGTATATTTGTAGCAGTTGGCGTTAGTTTGACATAAGGTACTCGTAATTCACGTAAATATGTTATCTTGTGACGCCTATTGCGTCACGTGATGTGATAAGTAAGTAAATATTTTTTTATTAATATTTTATTATGTTTGTAAAAAAATCATCGAGGTGGCGCAGTGGTTAGCACACTGGACTCGCATTCGGGAGGACGACGGTTCAATCCCGTCTCCGGCCATCCTGATTTAGGTTTTCCGTGATTTTCCTAAATCGTTTCAGGCAAATGCCGGGATGGTTCCTTTGAAAGGGCACGGCCGATTTCCTTCCCAATCCTTCCCCAACCCGAGCTTGCGCTCCGTCTCTAATGACCTCGTTGTCGACGGGACGTTAAACACTAACCACCACCACCACCTCTTGTAACTGGTGTATTCATTTTGAGGGCCAATGCTTCTGAAGAACCTATATTTTACGAATATTGAAAGCATGGTCAAGGGATAATAAGCTTTTATTTGCAACTGGTTGGCTGATTTTTTTTTTCTTTTTCTTTCTATCTATTCTGAATTAAACAGTTGCTGTTTCGGTGCCATATCTAAGATTTTGCAATACATTATATAAGTAATAAAAATTAGCCGGTCACGTAACATCTGCATGTTTAGTAACTAAAGCAATTACTTTTGATGTAAGTACAGTTTACGTGCACACATGTTAAAAAGTCTATGTAATTATTGTTGTTAATTTGTACTCATTAGAACGTTCTTGATCACGATAAAAGGCAAGAGTTCCTTTTACGGCTGATAACTGCGGAAGTTGTTTATGAATAACAGAAACATGTTTTATATAACGATGTACTGAAATGGTTTGATATGTTTTTGTTCAGCGTTTTTTTTTTATAAGAAATTGTTTTTTCTAGCGATACATGACATATCTATATTTTCATTTGTACTACACCATTCCTATTTTTCACGCTATAAAACAACAATTTTCGGATAAAACGCGAATTTGTAGCTGATCGCATTTGCAAACAAAGCGATGGAAATGAGGTAAATCCCGGTTGGTGTGCAACACACCTAACGTACAGGCATTAACTTAGTCTACACTTACTTATAAGAGACTGCAGTAGCTCACAGTAGTTTGACTACTCTATTCATAAGTCATACATCGTGTGTAATTAAAGTACACTATCTAATCAAAAGTCTACACACACACAAACAGTCCAGTCAACAAAGGAAAGTTAGGAGGAAAAATTCTTGTAGTTGCAAATTGTTGTACAGTAGTAGGGGGAGTGCCATGAACAACATACTAAAAATACAGACCAGTGGGGCGCGAGCGTGGCTTAGGGCGGGGGGGGGGGGGGGGCGGCTTCTAAAGGAAACTTTCATACGTTTTCTTGAATACATCGACATCCACGGCATCTACAGAAAATGTTTGCAGTATAAAATTAAACTGCATTAAAATTACTATAAAAAGGGTCCTATTCGTTCTCTCTCTAGAAGTAATAAGTTCCAAGTCGAGGGGGCTGGAAAATCGAATGTCATCAAAAACAGTGTATTAATGGCATCAAATTGATGATTATTGTTAAATGAAGAGGATTAAGAAGAAATATTAAATGTACATTCCACACTTAAATGCTGTATAACTTTAATAGGGGATAAATTGTGTTCAGGGGTGTAACATGTTGAAAAGATGTGGGGGTGAGGGAAAGGAGGCCGAGTCGCACTGTGTCACGGAAAGTAACTACAATGTATCTCACAAAGTTACACCAACCCAGCCACAACTCGTGTTGTGTTTTATTGGCTACACAATGTGTCGACATTCCAGGGGAGGTGTGTTTGTTTTCCACAAAGTGTTTTAATACTGAACTGAATACAGATGTGAGCTGTGATTCTTCAATTTCTCCAGGAGTATTTCATGACGAAATAAATCTCGGGTGAACAGCCTGGTGTGAGTGTACAAAGGACAGAATATTTCGGCAAACGACCTTGTTGCTATCATCAGGTGTGCTGAGGAACATCAGAAGGCAACAATATCGATTGCCGAAATATTGTGTCCTTTGTACACTCACACCATGCTGTTGACCCGAAATTTATTTCGTCAGATGTGAGTTACTAATAATACAAACACAAGAAAAGAAATGGACAGATTCTACGTAAATCTCTACATACTGTTCTACAATGCCGCAGGGGATATTGATTCTTAAACCATTCTTTGTGTACGGCAGTTGCAGCGTTCTTCTGGGAATCGCGGCTTTCTCCACCAGGAGTGCTGCTCGCTTTACAGTTAACGGACAGACTACTTTTACCCCTTTACAGACAGCTTACTACCCCAACATTGCTCTCCAGTTCTCTTATGTAAGTAGACAAAGTATCTTCACTGAGATAGTGTTTATATAGTGGAGATATTTTCAGTTTATTAAATGAGTACTTATCGCACTTAAGTTAGCGTTTATATAAAGATCTGTTCCTATAAACAATAGCTGATAAGTACTTAATTTGTGTGATGATGCCAGTGACCTAAGTAGTGTTGGTGGAAAAAGAACTGGATTGGTGAATGTGGCATCTTGCTGCTGTCCGTAGTCGTCAGCATATTGCGAAGCCGTGTAATCGTTTTGTAGTCACTTGGTGCACTTGGTGAGAAATTAATAAATAAGAAGAAAATTACTGAACTTCTCTCATCATTAATTGTGTTACTGCATAAATCTGTTCCATTCAGGAATTGCTCGCACTCGTAGAGTAGGCTGCACTGGGTCGAGCCACTTGCCGCACACCCAGAATATACAGGGTGTTTCAAAAAGAATACCACAACTATAGGAATTTAAAACTCTGCAACGACAAAAGGCAGAGCTAAGCACTATCTGTCGGCGAATTAAGGGAGCTATAAAGTTTCATTTAGTTTTACATTTGTTCGCTTGAGGCGCTGTTGACTAGGCGTCAGCGTCAGTTGATGCTAAGATGGCGACCGCTCAACAGAAAGCTTTTTGTGTTATTGAGTACGGCAGAAGTGAATCGACGACAGTTGTTCAGCGTGCATTTCCATCGAAGTATGGTGTTAAACCTCCTGATAGGTGGTGTATTAAACGTTGGTATAAACAGTTTACAAAGAATGGGTGTTTGTGCAAAGGGAAAAGTTTTGGACGGCCGAGAACGAGTGATGAAAATGTAGCACGCATCCAGCAAGCATTTGTTCGCAGTCCAGGAAAATCGACTCGCAGAGCTATCAGAGAGCTGCAAATTCCACAATCAACTGTATGGAGAGTCCTACAAAAAAGGTTAGTTATGAACGTCAACTACCCGAGGCGATGGGTCGGCCGCCAGGCAGCCCGTGACAGAGCACTTCATCACTGGCCTCCAAGAAGCCCTGATCTTACCCCCTGCGAGTTTTTCTTATGGGGGTATATTAAGGATATGGTGTTTCGGCTACCTCTCCCAGCCACCATTGATGATTTGAAACGAGAAATAACAGCAGCTATCCAAACTGTTACTCCTGATATGCTACAGAGAGTGTGGAACGAGTTGGAGTATCGGGTTGATATTGCTCGAGTGTCTGGAGGGGGCCATATTGAACATCTCTGAACTTGTTTTTGAGTGAAAAAAAACCTTTTTAAATACTCTTTGTAATGATGTATAACAGAAGGTTATATTATGTTTCTTTCATTAAATACACATTTTTAAAGTTGTGGTATTCTTTTTGAATCACCCTGTATATCGCAAGGTGGGTGTCAATATGTCTGATGGAATAGGCCGGATCACGTTTAAGTCTAGAACAGTAATCTGCTGCAATCCATTGATTGACTTGTACTGAAATATCTGTAGCTCCATATCACCTAGATGACCTACTTCTGTTACAGAGGGAACCAATTTGGACCTCTGGTCCTCGTCAGGTGCTGGGAGAACTGAGGCTGGCGTGATACATTTCATATCCTCAAGCTGCGAAAAGTGTTCCATCTACTAATAACGGAGACAGTGAAATCGATGGTGTCGCGTACATACGGGCAGCATGTTACACTTGGGGGAGGTGTTCAGTGTGGTAGATAAGTTGATAACTCCAGCTCTTGGGCTTTTTTAAATAATATGCAATTTTACAACTGAGAATATACTCACTTAATAAACTGCAAATAATTCCACTATATATAGATGAATTCAGTGAAGATTTTTCTCTGCTCACACGAGAGAAATGGACAGGAAATGCTGCGGAGGTACAATCTGTCGGTAAACTGATAAGCGAGCAGCCACGTGATACGCGAAAATCCCTCTCCAGGAAGTAAGCTACGGCTGGCCTTCAAGACGACTAAGAATCAATTTCTCTCCAGCATTGTAGAACAGTGTGCAAATACTTACGAGTATTCTGTCCGTATGCGTTTCTCTCGTTAATACTCGTATATTAGTGATTCATGTCTGTATTCCATTTAGTGTTAACATACTTTATGAAAAACAAACATCCCCGGGCATATATCCTGTGATAACTCCATGGAAGGGTTTGGGTTTAGCAAATCTGCCAATATATGAAGTACCAACAACGCAGCACGAAAGAGGTGGTGTTACAACATGTAGGAGCTTTTTGTTAGCATGTGGTTCCCTCATTGCGCTTAAGAGAAAGCTAAATGCCAAAGTGTATGAGCACATTTTGCAGCACTGTGTACTGCGTATTGTTGGACAGTTTGAATACGATGGTTGTACGTATCGACATGACAATGTAAGCTGCCGCCTCTAGGGCAGTGGTTTGTGGACAATAACGTTGCTGGAATGAACTGGCCTGCCCAGAGACCCAACGCGACAGTTTTGGATGAATTAGAACGTCGACTTCGCTCCAGAGCTTAGACACCGATATCATTCTCGTCTCTGGTTTGAAAAAGAGGAAAAATGGGCTGGCATTCTTCCATAGACATTCAGGCATCACATTGAAAGTGTTCCCAGCAAAGTTCAAGTCGTCATAAGGCGAACCGGTGGACACACCACTCATTGGCGTCCAGATACTTTCGATCAGATAGTGTACCTGTAAATGACAAAAAAGCCATAAGCTTATACTAGTCGTTTGTATTGTAATTCATTTTTTTTTCCTTTTCAAGTTCTTAGGCATGAAATATTTTTACCTGAAACAAAGAAAAATTTGAAACCTTTACGGATTGTGGTCTGTGGTAAGATAATGCTGCATTCACTTTGCTGTGCTTCCCGCCTAAACGATCACAATTGAGGGGACGTGGTAGTAATGTGATACACGTAGAAGTGATTTTACATGGATTCAACTGATGTTATCTATGTACATGTATGTATTATTACATTGTAGAAAACATGAATTTCATAAATGTCTTGGTTTTTCTGTTTCACGATCTGATTACAGCACCTTTGCTTCAGCAGCTACAGTCGCTTGGTTGGCCACCACCACGACTAACGGATCAGCCAACGATTGTAAGAAAATCCCACCATTCGGTGTCGCAGCCCTCTGACTCCATTCTGAGGAGAAAAAATTCACAGCAAAAAAAAAACTGTCGAATGAGTACAAGGCTTTACAAAATTTTGGGACGAGACAGATAAAGTAAGACAAAATACTAACCACTCTATTAGGAAAAGAATAGTCGCTACTCTCTATATAGCGGAAATGCTGAGTCGCAGATAGGCACCAAAAAAAGACTGTCACAATATGGCTTTTGGCCAACAATGCCTTTGTCGAAAAAAGACACACACACACACACACACACACACACACACACACACAGAGAGAGAGAGAGAGAGAGAGAGAGAGAGAGAGAGTCTCTGGCAGCTGAAACTGTCTTCAGCTACCAGAGACTGTGGTCATGTGTGTATGAGTTACATTTGCGTTTGTGTCTGTTGTCTTTTATTGACAAAGGCCTTGTTGGCCGAAAGCTCATTTTGTGAGACTTAACATCTGTGATCATCAGTCCCCTAGAACTTAGAACTACTTAAACCTAACTAACCTAAGGACATCACACACATCCATGCCCGAGGCAGGATTCGAACCTGCGACCGTAGCGGTCACGCGGTTCCAGACTGAAGCGCCTAGAACCGCACGGCCACACCGGCCGGCCGACATTCTTTTTCTTGTGCCTATCTGCGACTCAGCATCTCCGCTATATGGTGAGTAGCAACTATCCTTTTCATAATATTCCTACATTCCGTGCTGGATTTTCCATTACTGCGTATCAACAATTCGCTGGAAATGAATGAAAGTGCGAGAGCATTTTTCCTAAGGTCTACCGATCGTGCACAGAAATCTGGACGTCACATGCCGTAAGGTCAGTGAAGCTTCAATATAGATTGGTCTGGTCTCGAATCACGAGGCTGTTAAAGGAATGGAAGAAGACAACGTATGTCGATCATCGAGCTGTTATCAGTACACTATGGTGGTGGTCATCATTACAACACGGCCCAGAGAAAACATCTCGGCGATCTCACACCGGAAGGAATCGCCGGGAAACTAAATGTGAAACGGAATATGACGAGAATAGCCCAGGAATTTGGTATTGCTCATAGTATTTTTTTCGTCTGAACATGGAGCGTTTCGAACGACAACACACTGCCTGAAGGAGAAGAGGCGGTCGACCTACAGCAGCAGATGGCCACTGCGTTGTGCAACAGACAGGAAGGGACCCGCGTCAAACTGTGGTTGCAATTGCAACCACATTTAACAAGACTCCAAGACATGCAGTCTCACTCCCCACTGTCTCACGGCGACTACATGGGGTGGTTCTTTGTGTTATGGCGTATCCCTTTCAGACCCGATACGCACAATTGCGTGGGTGCGGTTTATTTGCGTTGCAGAATCATGTTATTACGCTATGCAGTTGAGTCCCAAGTCACACGAGTGTGCAGGAATCGCTGTTTCGTATACAACTCGATTTATATCGATATCTCGTTACAGAAGCGAGATATTGTGTCTTAATCTTTGGTAATTTTCAAGATGGCGGGTCGGAAGCATGTCTGTCAAGGTAAATGTTTTTTGTGCTTTATTTTTTGCGTTTTGACATTTGGAAAAATGTGTTTGAGATTCCGAAAGGTGTACAGAAGTAAATAAAAATATGTCCGCCATAATTACTTGAATAATTTCATAGCTACAATGACTGTAACACCCACACGCACAATTGTGCGTGTTGGGACTATTTTACCGGCATATGGTCGTTTTCGGTCGATTTTGTGGTTACGATTCGGAACAGATTACGGAATAGATGAGTCATTTTACTATTGTATTTACGCATTATTTTCACAGTTCGTTTGTTTGTTTAGTTTTAGGGCTTACTGACGAGGAAATTGTAACCATATTAGATGACTCTGAAGTGGAAGTCTTCAGTAGTGATGCCGAATTGTTAGATACAACTTGGACTCTTCCAACAATCAAACCTAGACTTGGAGAAAGCTCTGAATCTTCTGACGAGGAGGAAAATTGCAACAATGCTTCTGCAACAATACTACCACTTGCTCCAGAAGTTCAGGACAATTTTCCCAGTCAACACAGTAGAAAGAATTCTAAAAAAACTGTGGAAACACATCGTCGTTTGTTCACTTGGAGAAAAAGACCATTCACCTCCAAAATTTTTGCTCACTCAGAGAGTGAGGTAGGACAGGAAATTAAAACTCCAATGAGCTATTCAGCGAGTACTACCCAGAAGATTTTTTTCAGTTAGCATCTGACTGCACTAACAGTTACTACTTTGGGAAGAAAGGGAAGTTGCTTCATACAAATCCTCAAGAGATAAAAAAGCTGTATGGCATGTATGTACTTATGGGATGCATTAGATATCCTTGTACACGTATGTACTGGCAGAAGTCATTGTGTATGCCAGCTATTGCAGATTGTATGCCTAGAGACAGGTTTTTCACTCTCAGAACAGCACTGCATGTTGTGAACACCCAGCAACATTCCACGTGGATCAGAATGTAATAGATTGTGGAAAGTACTATCTGCAATTAATGTTGTACGCAGTGCTTGTTTGAGACTTCCACGCCCCTCTGAAAATGATTATTCCACTGATGAGCAAATGGTACCATTTACTGGACGCTGCACGTTGTCTCAGTATGTTCCAAACAAACCGTACCCTTTGGGAATTAAAAACTTGATTTTGAATTTTATCAAGGTAAATTAACTCCTCTGCCAGATGTTGGCCTTGGTCTTGGGCCATCTGTAATACTTCGCCTTGCTCAAACATTACCTCAAGGTGCAAGACTATATTTTGACAGATATTTTACAGCTTTGCCATTATTGCAACAGTTACTTGACCTAAGGCTGGAAGGAACAGGAACCATAATGAAAAACGGAGTGAAACCAGTTCACCTGACAGAAGAAAAAAGACTGAGGAGAGGAGATATGGAAGAACGCTGCAGGGACGATGATAAAATTATCTTTGTCCAGTGGCAAGATTCAAAAGCTGTGACCCTTGCCTCTACTTGTACAGGATGTGAACCTGTCAGCAATGTTGAGAGATGGAGTAAACCAGAAAAGAATTACATCTTAGTGCCATGTCCTGCAGTGGTAGTGAAGTACAAGCTGTGTATGGGAGGAGTGAACCTCTGCGATCGAATGATGGAGACCTACAGGACTTTCTTAAAGTTTTTATTCATTTACTTGATTTGGCTTGCGTCAATTTCTGGTCACAATACAAAGTTGAATGCGAAGCCAATAAAGTACAAAACACTTTAGGTCTGCTTGGATTCCGACAAGTGATTGGGGAAGCTCTAATTTCTTCTTCTTCAGGACATGAACATGAAAGTGAATCTGATGAAGAGCTACCAAATAAAATGTACAAACCAGCAAACACACCATGTGAAGTGAAGCCGCTAGGTGGATATCATCACTGGCCAACTGTTGATTATTTGCCTTCAGTTCGTTGCTGCAGGCAAAAAAATTGCAAGAGGAGGACGAGAACAAGATGTCTGAAGCGTAATATTTGTTTGTGTTCGTCAAAAGACAGTAATTGCTTTCGCGAATATCACTGCAAGAAATGACATAAATATGTAAGATAATCCCGAACCACACAATCGTGTGAGTTCAGAATTTGTATCAAAATTAAAAAATAAAATTTTCTGTGCAATTGGTCCACGATTCTATATTTTTTTAGTTACAAAAATGTATTTATTTCAAAATTTTCACTTCAAATTTGGGTGGGGTCTGAAAGGGGTATAGTCAAGCACTGGCGCGCCAGTCGGGAACGATAGAGAAGGGAAGGCCGTGAGAAGAGCTCAGCCAATCGCACGCTGGCCGACCTCACTTCTAGGACGTCAACGCGACAACAGCACCCCCTACGTGAAGAGGACAAAAGCGCCACGCTCAACTGGGACGGAGCGCTTGACTAGCAGCGTCAAGGTTAGGCACTTCGACAGCAGTTCAGGAAAGACTTTTCTCAGTCAGAGATCAGCAGTCACTGCAAATACTGGTTATTTTATACGTCGCTCGTTGCTTGCGACACATCTCTTGAAGTTAAGTACTGTAATGTTCTTACTGTAATAAAACTCATCAATACGAGTTGTTTGTCCAGCGAAGCGAGTAGCCAGGATTCCTAGGCACAACACTTTGCCTGACGTCCAGTGTGTTGTGTTCCGCGAACACCAGCACGCCGGCGGTACTGTCTGTGATCGTGCCAAGAGCATATGAACTGGATAAGAACAAATGCAGTCTGAGTAGTGACTCTGGGCTGAACCTCATGTGGCGAGGGGTAGGGGCACGAAGTACGCCCGAGAACATTGTGGAACGGGCTCGTATTGATAGTTGAGGTGTTACGGTAGTGTTGGAACCATAATGTTGTATAGGCATATTGACCTCCAGATCTTCGAATACTGTACACTCACTGGTCAACGTTATTGTTTCACTGTGCCCCCTCCCTGTGTGCGTCTTTTCAGGGCTACTTTCGCCTTGACTTTATTTTTTTGGATGACAACGTGCGATTAGCATCATTGTGGCCAGTACGGGAGCACGTTGCAGAGCATGCATTGCCAGTTGTAGCAGCCGGCCGCTGTGTCAGGGCGGTTCTAGGCGCTTCAGTCCTGAACCGCGCGACCGCTACGGTCGCAGGTTCGAATCCTGCCTCGGGCATGGATGTGTGTGATGCCCTAAGGTTAGTTAGGTTTACGTAGTTCTAACTCTAGGCAACTGATGACCTCAGATGTTAAGTCTCATAGTGCTTAGAGCCATTTGAACCATTTCTAGTGATCACAAACCGTATTAAGACCATGACTCATATTATGTAATGTCCAGAAGACCACCATAAATCACTGTGACTTTAGATTAATTGTTGTCTTTGAATAAAAGTTTCATCTCTGTTCGCCTCCCATTATATATCACTTCCAGTTACCCTTTGTACTATACTGTAGCGTTCTTTCCATGTATGGCCTACGTTTCATAGAGCTACGTCACAGGGTGACAATTATTGAACTATACGAAAAGAAACGTAAATTATTTACAAACTACGACGTGCACACACTTCATACAACATTTAAACGTCACTATAGATACTCGGATTTAGGTTATGACATGTTAGATATGCCTGCCATCCTTGGCGACGGCCAGCCGGGGTAGCCGAGCGGTTCTAGGCGCTACAGTCTGGAACCGCGCGACCGCTACAGTTGCAGGTTCGAATCCTGCCTCGGGCATGGATGTGTGTGATGTCCTTAGGTTAGTTAGGTTTAAGTAGTTCTAAGTTCTAGGGGACTGATGACCTCAGAAGTTAAGTCCCGTAGTGCTCAGAGCCATTTGAACCATTAAACCCTGGCGATGACGTGGCGCAGACGAATAGCGAAATTATGAATGACCCGCTCAAGTGTTGAAACATCGATGCTGTCGATGACCTCCTGAACAGCTTTCAGCGCAGCAATGGTTTTGGGGTCGTCTTTAATATAGCCCCACAAAAAGGAGTCGCATGTCTTCAGATCCGGAGAATATGGCGGCCAATCGAAGCCTGTGCCAGTGGCCTCTGGGTACTCCAGAGCCAGATTGCGGTCCTCAAAGTCCTCCTCGAGAACATTCGAGGGGGTCGAATTCCGTCTTGCATGAACCACATCTTGTCGAAACCAGGGTCGCTTTGGATAATGGGAATGAAATCATCTTCCAAAACCTTCACATACCGTTCGGTAGTCACCGTGCCATGAAGAAATATCGCACAGATTATTCTGTGACTGGACATTGCGCACCACACAGTCATCCGTTGAGGGTGGAGAGACTTCTCGATCGCAAAATGCGGGTTCTTAGTTCCCCAAATGCTCCAGTTTTGCTTTTTGACGAGCCCATCCAAATGAAAGTGGACTTGCCTGCTGCTGTGGACGTGCGGTTCTAGGCGCTTCAGTCCGGAACCACGCTGCTGCTACGGTCGCAGGTTCGAATCCTGCCTCGGGCGTGGATATGTGTGATGTCCTTAGGTTAGTTAGATTTAAGTAGTTCTAAGTCTAGCGGATTGATGACCTCAGATGTTAAGTCCCATAGTGCTTAGAGCCATTTGAACCATTTGAAAGTGGGCTTCGTCTTCGTTGCTACACCAAGCTGTACTGCGCATACTATCTCCCACATGCCCCGCTGCCAATCGTACAGTTTGGACGTCCTAACGCAAATCGTTCAGAAGTTATGACGATTTGATTTCATATAGTTCAATAATTGTCACCCTGTACTTGATAGTGACACATCATACAATAGTTACTTGCACACATACGTTTTGCACACCATTATAATTATGTGTCAGGCAGTATGCCCTGTTGAAATTATTCACTTCTTGTTCATTCGTTATGAACAATGCACGCACTGAAATTAACTGCTGTTGTATATAATTCCTGATTTGGTGACAAATTATCGTGTATTAGGAGTATTTACGTTCAATGATAATACACCAAATTTAAAAAGACTGCTGTGATGTATATATTTAACGAAAATATACTAAGTAAGTAAAGAAAATATTAAAAAGAACGGAGGAGAAAATGACTACCACGAGTCGGTCAAGAAGTACAAAGAACATTTCTGATAAATTACCAGTCGCATTCTCTACTTGAGTCTTTCTACGATAAATCATCCTGCTACAAGGACTAATATGGCCTACGTAGTGTTGGAATTTACCATTCCAACCACGGTCGCATGAAGTAAGCCATTTCCTCGGATACTAGTCGTACTGTCGCGATTGTCAGTGTTCGTAACATGAAAGCTGTAGTCGCTGACTTTGTGTACAAATTAAACCAAAACTTTGTTGCCTTAGAATGATTCACGTCCTTTCCTCCACTCTTTCTTTCCTCTTCGAATTATGCTTTGCCACAGCGGGATGAATCAGTTGTACTAAACCACTACACCATTATTTATTAGTTTTATAAAATTCTGTTTGTTTAGAATCAGTCTATGGCAGCTCTTTAGCTAGTACAAATAGCCTTTATACTGGCTGTCAAGCGGGCAATGCGTGATGCCTTCACCGACTACCGTAGCAATATCTTATTAAAAGATACAACACAAGAACCAAGAAATTCTTGTCTTACGTAAAGGCTGTCAGTAACATCAAAGTTACTGTACAGACAACCATTGATGAAACGGGAACTAAAGCTGGTCATAGCAAAGCTAACTTAGAAGCGCTGAGCTTTTTCAAACGTTCCTTTACAAGGGAAAATCCTAAGGTGCTGGCCAAGTTTAATTCCCGCATCAAATCAGAGGTGAGTGCTCTAAATAGTACCAGCAGTGGCAACGAGAAACAGCTGAAATCGCAAAAAATTGGACGAAGACAGTGTCCGTCGGAATCCAAATTAGATTCTATGCAGAATTTGCGTCTCGTTAGTCCGTCTTTCAATCATGATATACTGTATATAGCTGTAGACGGCTTTATTCTTAGTTTTCCATTCACTGAACTGTCATGTGTTGGCCAAGAAGACCTACTATGGCTACCTTAAAATCCTTAGATCTTAACACACAAGTAAAGCATCCGACTTATCATAGGGTAGTCCTTGGCCGTGAAAACAGGATGACATTATAAAAAGACTTTGTGGTGACTAAAGCCAATGTTGTATCTGAGAGAAAAAAATGAAATCATGGATTGTTTTCGATCAGGCACGGAGAATCTGCTTCAGTCTATCAGCTATAACACGCTGAACGTGACGAATAATGAAAGATGTTGATAATTTGTTAATTATTTCATTGCCGGAATGTTAATTTTACGGTATACCGCGGCGGAATCTGTACTTTTCAGGAAGAATCAATCGTGTCTCTACGATTCGTTTAACAACCTTAGTTTTCATTAAGTACTCTGTTATACATGTTTTCAGAGTTGAGCTTCTTAATATGAACTGGTTACGTCACTCACAACACCATATAGAAAGTCAGGAGTACATTTCAACACAATGATTAGTTTAATCCTTCCTCTTCTAACCATAGCCCTAATTACGCGAAACTGCGTTCACAGTGCGCGCACTCTGTCGAGAAAGCTGGTGCGCTCGAGGTTTACTTAGATTCATCGCCACTAGATGTCAGCAGCGTCTGCTCGAATGGTAGCTATCGTGGTCTTTCCGGCGAGTGCGCTTGGCGTCGCTAGTGTGCAGGCACGGGCTGAGATGCAACGCAAGAAGCCCGTCGCGCCAAGGTAATCTCGCCGGAGAACACAAAAGCCCTAGTACTGCCGTATCTCTGCCGCAGGCTGCCTTTGTTGGCGTAACATAGATGGCTTCCCCGCCAGAACCTAGAACGGCGCAGCGGTCTCAGTTCCTGAGAGCGGTACGAAATCTTTGCAATGCTTTCTGAGGCGCTGAAAATGACTTTTCCCATATTTCATCTCTGTTCATACTCCCATGTGAAGTGAAGGACAATATTCGGATCTTGTTTTTGCGTATGTAGTTTGCTTTTTTTTACTTTCGTTATCAATCAAAGATAGAAACCACTGTTGCCGACACATTCGTTGTGAACGAGTCTGCATCCGCGTTGATATTTAAAATTTATCGTTTATTTTGCTATCGAAGTTTCAATTTTATTTTCATGATATGACTAGCTCTATCATTATTTGATCACCTTCAGATCAATGTAGTTGCGTAAACTATACTGCATATTCACGTGGAACTACACATCAGATCAATTTTGAAAATACACTGCCCAACAAAAATAAAGTATCACTTTTTCGAAACCCCATAATTGTCTCCCACTCTGACGCATAAGTTGGCTGAAAGATGCCTACAACGTTTCATTGTAATGGTACGATATTACCCTTGGGCTCGGTGACGTTTCAAACCGCAAAGTGTCGACACATGAAAAAAAAGGTAACAGATCAGAAGTGAGCTGCAAGGAGGGTTAATGAGGTCATAATGGCACCAAATTTCACTAAAATTCTGCCCAACGCCATCATGCACGTCTCTCACTATGGAAAGTTCGTTACCTACATTTCACCCCTTCTTTTGACACCTCTGCGGTGGAGGTCAGAACCACGACACCCGGCGTTGAAATCACACGGATTTCCTGTAGGACAGGTGAAAGCCTGGTTATTACTGCAGTCCTCCAACCAAGATAATAAATTGGTGTTCGAAGTAAACTGAGTATCCGTTGTACTAAAACCATTGTTTATCAAGAAGTAGGTGATGACGTTTTTCTTTATTGTGATATGAAACTCGTTTTTCCCGATTCTAAAACCAATAATCATTGGTAAGAGGAACTGCGTTAGTCTCAAGTCAGAATCCAAGGTCGACATCAGATAACGGGTCCCTTACATCACAACTTTCCAATACACCAGCGAAAAATTAATGTTACCTGTTCTTGAATATACTTCGTCTTGATAATTGTTTCGTGTAATGTGTGACACCCATTGACAAACTGGTATAAGTAATCATTATATACCTTTTTTTCTTTCGTTTAGTGTCATCTGAGACCACATCAGGCAACTAAGAGGCATTTATGGAAGCATTTTTTTGAAGCGCAATAGCGTTGCATTCTTTCCGTGGCCGCCTGCCTTCTCTCCTCTGTCCGTCCGCTGTTCTGTTTCTGATCATGGAAGCCCTTAAAGGTGTTGATCAGGTCGGGTAGAGATGTCTTCCTACTTCAGTCCAGTATTCCTGATGTCATTCCTTAAGTCCTCGATTTATCAGAGTCTTAAGGTCTGTTGTCCCGTACATTAAAATATTGCTTGTTGCTCGGGCTGTGTCGATTCTGTGCAGATCAGGCGCAGATTAAAAAAGGGAGGATAGGATTATTATGATCATTTTTGTAGTGGTAGGAGCGGGCAAGAAGTGGTACGATGCTGGGCAGAAATTACTTTAGACATTTATCCAAAATATAGTTTATTATCAATTTCATAGAGCTTGGGTAACAGCTATAGAAATTAAAGCCTGAGGCATAAACTTGGCTGCGATTTCGCAAATTTTGACATAATTCAATTCCAGAAGAACGAACTTACAATTGCTATATAAATTACTAAAACTTGTAAAAAGCGTTGTTGCAAAGTTCACCGCAGTGAGCACATCTTAACAAGAGCAACAATAATTACGTAACTTCAAGGATTAAATACAGAAATACCAAATAACGTAAATCTCAGGCATACAGTATTTTCAAACAGCATCTTCCTATGGGAGCTGACGCATGTCATTAGAAATAGTAATATTTCCAAGAAAACAGTAGTGACAACTTAGAATGAAATAGCTATCACCACTGAAACATGAACGTTTGAAATATGACTGAAATTACGCAACTGACAACTATTAGAATTGGAATGGCACGTGAATGTGTATTGTATCTCGCCACTTACAGGCTTTGCCCTGTACTCAAATTTTCTGACCACGAGAATGTAAATTTAATTTAGCTGCGAGCATTAAACTCTCAATAACTTTAAACCAAAACTGCATGAATTTACGTAACACAAGAACTGAATCAGATGCAACACTATTGGTTTGAAATTGCCCCTGGCAATAAAATAAACCTGATAAATTTGCAAATAATGGTCCCTGTGATTAATGAACGCTATCTCTGAAATAATAAAATTTCTTATCTTTATATGCGCAATGGTAACGCTCCTCGCACTGCTCTCTGTTAATACAATAGTTAGCAAACAGCTATTGTGCAAGATTGTTGCTTAGCATACATTTTAATACAATCGAATATGACTGAGACAATAACTTCTTTAGAAAAATAGTTAATCAAAAATGACATGGATTTGGGAACTAGTATTGACTCGGGATAGGTAACAATATGGCATTAAATTTAAAACTTGTATTTTGACTCTTCGAAAATTAATAATGCTCACAATTAACACACTCAATAAACTGACTGTCCATTAACAGTTAGCTTTACAAAGTCGTTGGATGTGATTGGTATACGTTGTCTCAATCATCACTTATGAATACGCGCATTGCATAGGTAACAAAACAACTTTCTTTACCTTAATTATTTCCAACTTCTGTTTATATTCCTTTTACTGTTAGCAAACATCTTAGTATCTTCCAAATAAAAAAACTCATTACCGTCCTTAGCGAGTAAGTATATATCCAGCACACATCAGATGCAACACGTCTTTACACTTGAGGGTCCTCTATATATATCTCGGTCTAAAGGTAGCTACCTTCACACTGAAAACCAACTCCAACAAACTCGGTCGACAACTGTTTTCAACTAGAAGTTTAACTTAGTTTTCAACTGTTGTCAACAGTTGTTTTAAGTCGCGAGTCTGAACAAGTTGAGGGAAGTTTGTCTAGAGTTTGTAGTTTATGGTCAGAGGGCAAAAACGCAGCAGAGTTGTGTGACTTGCGCATGCGCATTTGCCGTGTCATCTGCTGTGTTTCGTACTTCGTCTGCTGTTTTTCTATCGACAATGGCAATTCACGATTCGTCAACAGATCCAACAATTCAGCTTTTGTTAAAAACTGAAATGAGGAAACCTCTGTAGGATCATTCTGAGTCTGAATATAAAGACAGATATAGAAGAAATGATTTGTTGAAAGTAGTTTCGGATAAAACTGGTGTACCGCTTATGAGTGTGAAAGGTAATGGACAAATATAAAAACACAGTACAATCGTGAGCATTGTAAAATGGTCAATTTAAAAGTGGGTCTGTAACAGCTGAGATCTACGTTCTGAAATGGATATTTTACGAGAATTTCGAAGGCGTGAACAAGCCAGGGAGAAAAATATTTACAATCGTAAGTATAATGTCGTTCGCTTGCGTAACTGAAGCTGTAAGACTTTTGGTCGGGAATTTTGTAATTACAACTGTATTTTCGCCAGAAATTTATTTATTTCTCTTGTCATATCATTTTGTCAACATCTGATATAAAGTAGTTTCCAAGTTAATGACTTACATTGTTAATAACTAAAGCTATAATGGTTTTGTTCGCAAGTTTTTAATAACATTTGTCTTTTCACTCGATATTTATTTATTCACATTTCTCTTGCCATTTCACTTTAAAAACATCCGGTGTAAAGTAGACTGCAAATTCATGCCTTATATTCTTTGCGATTCTTCCTGCGTTGCCTCCCTTTCTCTGAAGATATTTATATTGCGGAGATCTCCTCCAACTGCAATCCGCAACCCTGCCTGTTTCTGGATCTTCCACAACAAAACTGTCAGCTGATGAGTAAACTAGTGTACTTCCTTTATTTCTTCCAAGAAAACTGTGCAAAGACACAGTTGCAGAAGTCATTAATGTTGCTTTCTCTTGACTTAAGAGCATAGTTGTTCCGTAAAACTGCTTACATTATTCAAAGAAAAGAAAAACATCCTCCACAATTCTTCTAGCGCTAGATATTCGGTAACTAAACATTCTTTCCTGGTTGCCTTTCTCTTGCCATCCTGCGTATCGTTTCGACATATACTCTGAAAGAGAAAAAGGATCATCTCCCACAATAACAAAGTCAGAATGCATGTCATTGCTTTTCTGTAACAAAAAATAAAAATGCTGAACGTGTGTTTACAAGAGTTTGAAACTGTTGTCAACAGTTGAAAGTTTGCCACACTCACAACAGTTGCAAGTTTGCCAAACTTAAAACACTGGCCGCACGGGATTAGCCGAGCGGTCTCAGGCGCTGCAGTCATGGACTGTGCGGCTGGTCCCGGCGGAGGTTCGAATCCTCCCTCGGGCATGGGTGTGTGTTTGTCCTTAGGATAATTTAGGTTAAGTAGTGTGTAAGCTTATGGACTGATGACCTTAGCAGTTAAGTCCCAGAATATTTCACACACATTTGAACATTTAAAACACTGGTATTCTTCTGTTTGTTGTAGTTGGTTTTCGGTGTGAAGGTACCTTAAGTTACTCTAACACATTACCCATAACACATTGAACCAGCGATCGCTGTTGAGCAGCGACGCTACTACGCAATCGATACTACATTTGACCATCTCTGTTCAATATATTTTCGTACAAAACTTGAATTAATTTATCCTGTGTATATACTTTTCACCACTAATTAGCTTACGTATGGCAAATTAAAACATTGAGTATCTTACAAGCTTCACTGTCAAACGGCTGCTTCCTGGGTTTTTAACAAAAAATCATTCATCAAGGTAGCCTTCACAATGTGTTAACAAAAAGAAATTTGGTTAGGAATACCCGAAACATAGTTCTCTTACACAAGCAACGGAATAACTAAAACATGAACAACTTGAGGTCGCTGCACTGTTCAAACGTTGACATTAGAATAAATATAATTCGGCGTTCAGGTGTAAACAGGGCGCGGGAACAATATAAGAAGAACAATATAAGAAGTATAAAAATTCTCATCATTTTCTGGAGGAATCGGCAGAAGGAAACGACTGGCGCTCTAGAAAAGTTAGAATTAACATGGTGGTGACAGGATATCAGAGTAAGAATAGTCTGCCACAATTGCAGGCTCCACAAGAGTCCGCTCCACAGAATCCCAAAATAACACTGTCTGCCGACCTGCTCTTCTGGTTGCTGATAGAGCCCTTGTGTATTGTATATTAAGCCGGAGACCTAGAAATGATGGAGAGTGTGTATCTATTGTGTATTGTGTATGGAACCAATAACTTACAAACGACAGAGATACCCGTCCCACTGTAGCCCTCAGTGGTTCACAGCCCGCCCCACGACAGGCCACAGTAGTCCACCCACCCCACCTCCGCGCCACACCGAACCCAGGTTATTGTGCAGTTCAGCCCCCAGTGCCTCCCTCTGTCCCCCCCCCCCCCCCCCAGACGTGTGTAACCCGCAATGTTTGCGTGGTAGGGTAATATTGGTACACATGTACGTGGAGACGGTGTTTGTGCAGCAATCGCCGACTAACTGAGGCGGAATAAGGGGAACCAGCTCGCATTCGCTGAGGCGGGTGGAGAACCGCCTTAAAAACCATCCACAGGCTGGCCGGCGCGCCGGACCTCGACATTAATCCGTTGGGCTGATTCGTGCTGGGGACCGGCATGCCTTCCCCCTCGGGAAGCAGCGCGTTAGACAGCGCGGCTAGCCACGCGAGTTAATAGAGCCCTTAGAGAGAGACACGTGCCTCTAGCTATTGAAAACCGTACCACGCTGCTACCTAAGAAACAGCCGCCTTAGACACACTACAACCGACTGCACTGGCGCCTGTCGTACGCGTCAATAGCGGCACCTTATGGAGTGCCACCACACAACACTAAGCCCTACTCTCGAAGAGAACCCAACGGCAAAGTGCAAGAGCCCAAAACACTCCCACTCGCTGCACAAGAAACCCTCTGACGGAGAAACTTTGAGACAACACTCGAATCATCCAAGAAGTTAGAAGACGCAGCAAAACCGTCGCAAAAGACTTTGACAAAAGCAAGCTGGGTAGCTCAATACATACACTGAAGCGCCAAAGAAACTGATATAGGCATACATATTCAATTACAGAGAAATGTAAACAGGCAGAATACGGCTCTGCGATCGGCAACATCTATATAAGACAACAAGTGTCTGACGCAGCTGTTAGATCGACTGCTGCAGCTGCAATGGCAGTTTATCAAGATTTAAGCGAGTTTGAACGTGGGTGCTGCAGTTAGCGCACAAGCGATGGGACACAGCATCTCTGACGTAGTGATGAAGTGGAGATTTTCCCATACGACCATTTCACGAGTGTACCGTGAATATCAGGAATCCGATAAAACATCGAATCTCCGAAATCGCTGCGGCCGGAAAAAGATCCTGCAAGAACGGGACCAATTACGAGTCAAGAGAATCGCTCAGATTTCAATGCTGCGCCATCAACAAGTGTCAGTGTGAGAACCATTCAATGAAATATCGTCGATATGGGCTTCCGGAGCCGAAGGCCCACTCCTGTACCCTTGATGACTGCACGACACAAAGCTTTACGCCTCGCCTGGGCCCGTCAGCACCGACACTGGACTATTGATGACTGGAAACACGTTGCCTGATCGGATGAGTATCGCTTCATGAATCTATGGACCCCGCATGTCAGCAGGGGCCTGTTCAAGCTGGTGGAGGCTCTGTAATGGTGCAGGGCATGTGCAGTTGAAGTGATATGGGACCCCCGATACGTCTAGATACGACTTCGACAGGTGACACGTACGTAAGTATCCTGTCTCATCACGTGCATCCATTGATGTCTACTGTGCATGCCAACGGACTTTGGCAATTCCAGCAGTACAATGCGACATCCATACGTCCAGAACTGCTACAGGAACACTCTTCTGAGTTCAAACACTTCCGCTGTCTACCAAACTACCTAGACATGAACGTTATTGAGCATATCTGGGATGCCTTGCAACGTGCTGTTCTGAAGAGATCTTCATCCCCTCGTACTCTTACGGATTTATGTACATCCCTGCTGGATTCATGGTGTCAATTCCCTCCAGCACTACTTCAGACATTAGTCGAGTCCATGCCATTGTATGTTGCTGCACTTCTGCGTGCTCGTGGGGTCCTACACGACATTAGGCAGGTGTACCAGTTTCTTTGGCTCTTCAGTGCATAAACAAATATAATCTTTGACGTGCAGCCCCCATGCCTTGAACCGAGCACCTAGTGCACATGTCTGTTTAACTTCAGTCATTTCCTTATAGACTCCATCAGCTGTTTATTATGCCTCGTATTATGTACTGTTTGTTATCTTAGGGCTCATTACTTACCAAAGGATTTTCAGCAGACAGAAAATAAGAAGGAAAGCACACAGTTATTACTGACTTACTTTTATCTGTATATGTTATTAAAGCCTAAAATTCATTGTACGTTTGCTTGGATTTGCTTTCTCAATATAAAGGCCCACACAATATTGTCGCATTAGTATGTAATGGCAGACAGGAGTCACGGTGTCCTGGAAAATAACAGGTGCGCAACCCCTATGGAAAAGAGGTGGAAGAGGGTGGAATGAAGATGAAAGTAAATAGTGAAAAGAATCAACAAACTGGGCTGAACACCAATAATGGGAAAATTATATGTGGGTGCTTTACTGGACAGTCAGAGAAGAAGAAAAGGAAAACCAGAAGTAAGCAGGAAACAGCAGACTCATCAGAGGTATTGGATATTTCTAGCATTTGACAATGATTACATAATCAGTTTACTGGCTCATTGAAATCACTACCCACACGTAGTAAACAAACGAGTGAATTACGTTGCGTTTGTGGAGAAGTAGGAAAAGACTTGTGGTACAAGGTGTTTTAGTTTCTTTGCTTGGAATCATGCTGCATGTACTAGAGAACACACTTCAAGACTGTTTGTTGATTACTGCTTATCCAAGAAATGAGCAGTCTAAAAATTGTTGAAATGTTAAAATAAAAGTGATTTCACATCCATTGTCGTTGTTTAAATGCATTTCAAAATTATTATTTCCTAATAGAAATTATGAGATAATTTAAGTCGCGGGTATTTTTACCCACATATATTTGATGTAAGCTTCTCTTCTCAAGCACACAGGTCGCCAAGCACTGCGGAAAAATAGCCCATGGGGTGGGGAATCGTGCGCAGTTGCATAATTGTGTTTGCAGTTAAACTTCATGTCTCCTTTTTTAAATTTAAATTAATTTGGAATGGTAAAAGAAGAGAAGCTACAATCTTAAATACAATTAGCTCAAAGTTATTTATTATGAGTATGTCAAAACAATAATTCCTCCAATTTCTCTTAAATTTAATGACCAGCAATCGCAATCACAAGGCCTTACAAAAGAACGGTGGTACGACAAACGAATATTACCTCACTGTGATTATCAAAGAAATGCTGAGAACTCTAAACGCGACGATTATTGGCATATGAAATATAACCTCCGAATTGGCAGTTAATTAGAAACAGCGGTACCTATTAACAGAAAATACGGTGGGAGCTGAGCGTGGCTGCTTTGGCCTTATAAGCGAGGTTAAAAGCCAGCTCGCAATTAAGGAGATAGAATTTCTGAACGGCTTCCAAACAGGGGAAAGTTTAATGCAGCAGACAGTTTATGAGGTGGATTACTGCTGGCCGCCGGCCAGACGGTGGCCAACTCCCCACCAGTCTCCACGTCTTACTGTCTGCCCCTCGCAGACGGATAATCACCGTTTCTTGTGCACTGCGTAACTTGAATTTCATCTCATTTGATTGAAAAGGCTACACACAGACGTACGTTGCTCCAGTGCCTTCGAAACGAGGCAAGTACGAAGCGTACGCACAAGACATCGTAAGATCACCTGCTTTGTACGTTATATTCTGACGAAGTGTATGCAGGCTACAAGTAAACGTCCGGTAACAGCTTAGGACGTGAGTATTAAAATTTGCCCAACGAACTGAATATTCTTAGATATTTCGGGCTTGCTGCCGGTCGTCATTAACTACAACCTACGATATTTCGATTGGTCGCCTGCCAGTCATCCTCAGGTAGATTAGATTAGATTAAATTAGATTAGTTTTTCGTTCCATAGATCCGTGCTGAGGAGATCCTCGTGGATGTGGAACATGTCAATTTTTTTAAAGCTGAAATAACAATACTAATAGTATGAATATATACATCATTTGTTTCTATTAAAAAATTCGTCAGTGGAGTAGAAGGAGTTGGCCACTAGTAAGTCGTTCAGGCTCCTTTTAAACTGATCTTTATTTGTAACTAATTTTTTTATTTTTGCTGGCAAATTATTGAAGATGAGTGTTCAGGAGTAGTGGACCCCTTTTTGAACTACAGTAAGTGCTTTTAAGTCCTTGTGCAGATCATTCTTGTTCCTGGTATTGTATGTATGAACTGAGCTGTTTGTTGGAAAAAGAGATATGTTATTTAGGACAAATTTCATTAAGGAGTAAATATACTGAGAGGCAGTAGTTAGTATACCTAGTTCTTTGCAGAGGTTTCTACAGGATGTCCGTGAATTTACTCCACAAATAATATGTATTACACGCTTTTGGACTCTGAAAACTTTTGTTTGACTTGAAGAGTTACCTCAAAATATTGTACCATATGGCATTATGGAATGAAAGTAGGCAAAGTATGCAAGCTTTTTCATTTTTATGTCGCCTATGTCTGATAACACTCGAATTGCAAATACAGATTTGTTAAGACACTTCTGCAGTTCTGTGGTGTGCTCCTCCCAACTGAATTTATTATCAAGTTGTAATCCTAGGAATTTAAGACTGTCAACCTCTTCTATCTGCTCTTCTTCGTACCTTATGCATATGCTGGGTGGAAACCTCTTACTGGTTCTGAATTGCATACAGTGAGTCTTTTCGAAGTTTAATGTCAGTGAGTTGGCTTTAAACCATTTATTAATATTCATTAAAATATCATTAGCAGATCTTTCTAGAACTACACTCGACATACTATTTATTGCAATACTTGTGTCATCTGCAAACAAAACGAACTCTGCTTCTGGCAGTGTAACTGATAAGAGATCATTAACGTGCACAAGAAAAAGCAATGGTCCTAAGATGGATCCTTGTGGGACACCACATGTAATTTCTTCCCATTCTAATGATGACTGATGACTTAATTTACTAGTCCTTTGCACTGACACCCTTTGTTTCCTGTTAGCAAGGTATGACTTGAACCATTTTGCAGCACTGTCCGTGACACCATAGAATTCTAATTTATTTAAAAGGATGTTGTGGTTCACACTATCAAATGCCTTTGACAAATCACAGAAAATACCTGCTGCTTGTAATTTGTTATTTAATGAATTAAGTACATTTTCACTGTAGGTGTAAATAGCCTACTCGATATCAGAAGCCTTCAGAAATCCAAACTGTGTTCTTGATCATATTTGTGGTCAGACGGTTGAGACGCTGCCTGTACATTACTTGTTCTAAAATTTTTGGGAATGCTGGCTAAAGTGAAATCAAAGGTTAACCATTGAACACTGAAGAAGACTTCTCCAGCCCCCTGCCAGAAAAACAGAAGGCAACACCCTCAATGACAAGATCATTTAACTGGGAGGTTGTTCGTCTATGCAGTAGTACATGATAACAAATTCAAACCAAGTGAAACACATTTGTCACAGTGCAGGGTGCCCCAACAGTCACATCAGTACACAATCCAGCCCGCACCAATGGCAATGCAGGCGAGTATCCTCACATGCAAATGATTAAAACGATTATAAACGTGCCGAATGGCATTCTGCCATAGATTGTCCCAAGTATCTCAAGCCATTTGTTACAATTTGTCCATGGTTCTTGTATCCACTAGAGTACGAATAAGCTCCCGCTTCATCTCGTCCCATATATGTTCAATTAGGGAGAGATCTAGCGATCTTGCTGGCCAGGGAAGTTGATGTACACCACGAAGACCACATTGCGTCGTAGCAGGCGTATGTGGACGTGCATTATCCTCCTGAAAAACACATCACCTTCCTATCTAAGAAATGGGTATGCAAAGTAGTGAGAACTGGTTACTTTACCCTGCAGAACACCAGATGTGATAGCGAGCTATAACTATTGATTCCCCACATCGCAGTCTCAGATCGGACCTGTTTGTTGTGGGCGAATGCACCCTGGAATGGGCAGGTCACCAGGCTTACTGCATTCAGATGCACATACATCACTCGCTTACAGACAGAATTACTCTTGTCACTAAAAACGATAGAACGCCATTCCATTCTCCAGTCAACACTTTTATGACTCCAAAGTAACCATACCTGGTAGTGTCATGGTGTCAGTAATAGCCTGGTTAGAGGCATACATGATCGTAATGCAAGTGGATAGTTCCCAATGCTTCTTGATGATGCAGTAACTGCAGCATGAACCTGACCTACAGATGTGGGAATGTTGCACAGAACACTGTCGAAGGCAGTGACACAACACTGATAGAACATATGCAGCAATTCTTCAAAACATCCATCCAGCTTTCCGTAGGTCCACAATCCCACACCGTTCAAATGGCCGTAGTGGTTCAACAGGAGCACTTACTAGTCAGTGGAGCTTGGTTTGACCATGGAATGAATACTAAAAACACTGTTGACCTCTAAACTAGCAAGTTACTAGTAGTGGCGCAACCAATGCATCAGGCCACTCTGCACTGTTGCTAAATTTATCAAGATGGTGGCAATGACGTCATCCAAGATGGCGGCATGTAGACTTGGCAACAGTGCATGACGTTATCCAAGATGGCGGCTTTTGGCGGGAAAATAGGCCAATTGTGCTATGTCCACTAACCTAACCTCCAGAAAAAATGGCGGGAAGTTTGAATTTTGGTGGGAAAATAGAAACATTGTGCTATGTCCACTAACCTAACCCTCCAGAAGGAAAAATGGCGGGAAGTTTGAGTTCCAGCAAGATATTAGCGTGCTTCTCTTCACTATTATTATTTATTATCAGTTATGTTCATTTATTATTATTTAAGTTCATTTATTATTATTTAAGTTCATTTATTATCATTTATTATTATTTATATTCATTTATTATCATTTATGATTATTATTGGCCTACCTCCACTAACATAGAAAATCGCGCCCAGTTCAATCATTTATTATTATTTATTCAAAACGGCTGATTTTGGCGGGAAGAAAGCCATTTCCCTCACAACCATAACAAAAAATCGATCACAAGTTCAAATTCCAACACGACAATCAGCCACAAGTACCAAATACTTAACCTCATCCTACTAAGTTTTAATTTTTTTCGTGGTCACCTATTGTTCCACTTGTAAGCTATGAAAATCGCGTCAAATAATAATAATAAACTGCATTTCCCCTAATCTCAGTCACCTACTGTCAATTCATGGGAAAAGGACTGAAGTCTTTATTTCATACAGTACGGTCATCACTTTTTCTCCAACAGACTTAGTACACATCTTCGAGATCCCAGCAGCATCCACCGTGCTCGCTACGAGGTCCAGAGTCCAACTGTGTGTTAGTTCGTATCTCAGCCACCTGAGGACGTCGCCGTGACGTCATTTAAGATGGCGGGAAGAAAGCCAATTGGGCCTCGTCCACCAAGTTTGAATTTTCGCTGTCACTTATGCTTCCGCTGCTAAATTATTAAAATCTCGTCACTTGTACTACGCTAAGTCACAAGGTGGGAAAATGACTCTTTATTTCAGGTATTACAGTCATGCGGGTGTGTCCCAACTGACTTCTCGATGCTCACACAGCGAACTCCAGAGCGCAGCTGACGTACGCGCGGCCGGCTGAGCCCACTCCATCGGCCGCTCCCTGGCCGGCTAACGTCAAGCGACCAGCAGCGCCCACGCAGCCCCCAGCCAGCCCGCCAGGTAGGCGGCAAGCTCTGCCTCAGAGTCCAGCCACAAAAGGCCAGCCACGCTCGCCTCCGAGTCCAGCTAAGTAAACATCTTACCGCGCCTGCGAGCACTTAACGCTGGACAGGATGGAACCTGTCGACCACGTGCTGGACAAAGGACACGTTCCATCCAAAATTATTTTCTGAACAGGTTCGAACCTGCCGACACCTACCTCACACAACCGCCCGAGATGTTTGGAAAGTTCTATCATGTGACACGCTAAAAGCTATATCAGTCCTAAAGTTCGCAAATTCCCAGCACCAATGGACAGGGACCGACACGCTTGCTTTGTCCAAACAACCCTCATGCCACATACCGCGCCACCAACACGTGTGATGGAGCACAAAGGACGCTCTCATCCCCATTAACTTTGGAATTCCAGACCGATAGACAGGAACCGACACCTTTGCTTGCCGGCCTATATGCGACAAATCTCCACCTTCACGTCTGTTGTCAGAATAGCCGAGAGCGACTTCACACACACACCGTCCGCACTCATCCCTGCGCTTCCCTCCCCTCACAATCTAAAACGATCATCTGGCAATGTAAAAAAAAAAATAAGAGCCCAGTCAACCTCTCCAAAATTGTATAGTTAACGCTCACTTTCGTGTTTTCTCAGCTCTCCAGCATTAAGCGCTCGCGGGCGCGAAAAGATGTTTACGTAGCCGGACTCTGAGGCGAGTGTAGCTGACCATTTGTGGCTGGACTCTGAGGCGCCGCTCGCTGCCTACCTGGCGCGCTGGCCGGGGCTGTGCGGGCGTCGCTGGTCGCTTGACGTCGGTGTGTATATACTGTACTGTAAAGTTAATATGGTTTAGATTGTGTAGCGTTTGTATATATTGCATTGTAAAGTTAATATTGTTTATGTTATGTGATGAGTAGAGAGGAAGTCGTAAGGACGGTAGAGATATTTCCAGAGTAACAGCGTTCAAGAAAGTGTATTTCCGATACTTAGCTCATTGTGGAATGCCAGTCAATTGAGAATGCGATTGTAAGATTTAACTGTAAGTATAATGACATCAACGACTTCGGTATTCGAGAGCGCGAATATAATTTTTTGGTCTGTTTGTTTCTAGTTATTCAGTGGTTTACAGGATGCTGTACTTAGAAAAAAAAAGTTGTATTCTTGTAGTCTATGAGTGTGGATAAGTTTGTAGAAAAAAAGGGTGTAGGTAAGGAAGAAGAAGAGAGAGTAACGCATTTGTGTTGAGGGGAAGCGATCGCCGAATTTGTGGAACAGTTCTGAGAGGGACTTCCGTCCGTTGATGTACAAGGGCTGATTACCTCTCAGTGTAGTGTGTGTGGAAAGAAAGAGCAGGTTCACAGTGCTTCCTTAGGAATGGGGAGAATTGGGGCATGTAGTGGGTATTGTAAAGTTAATGTGGCTTACATTGTGTAGGGTTTGTATATAATGGATTGTAAAGTTACTATTGCTTATGTTATGGGATGAATAGAGAGGATGACAGTGTGTGTGTGTGTGTGTGTGTGTGTGTGTGTGTGTGTAGATTGAGGTGGCTATGGAGGTAATTTAGCGATCTCTATAAAAGTAAGCACAGAAAGCCTCAGAAAGAAATGCAGGATGGTACTTCAATAATGGGTCCTTAGGAAATCAGGCCAGTAAATTCGATAAGAAGGAATAGGAATGATTAATCGGTTGTGCTGGGATATAGGAGGGTTGAGAACATTTGCATATGTTGAGAGCTGGATAGGTAGGAGGTTAGGAGCGCATTCAGTATTGTTTTCGTGAACAAGTTCTGTTAGGGTAAGAATTTGAATTTACAAATAAGCTGAGAAAACACGAAAGCGAGCGTTAACTATTTTTGGGGGCACTATACAATTTTGGAGAGGTTGACTGGGCTCTTATTTTTTTTACATTGTCAGATGATCGTTTTAGATTGTGAGGGGAGGGAAGCGCTGGGATGTGTGCAGACGGTGTGTGTGTGAACTCGCTCTCGGCTATTCTGACAACAGACGTTAATGTGGAGATGTGTCGCATATAGGCCGGGAAGCAATGGAATGCGACCTTAACATGTGTGTTGGTCCGCACTGAGTTAGGACGGTGACAGACGACAGACGACTCGCGTGGCCTGGCTTGGATAGTCATGTTCAGCGTGTAGGTGATATGAATTTCTTAGGTGTTAGGTGAGAATGCGGCTGTCATCAGGTCATGTTTGAGGGGTCGAACAGAGGCCTTTGAGCGAATTGAGAGCTGTCGGACGTGTGACTTAGTGTGGGACAGATTGATAGCGCGCGTCTGTTGAGTTATTTTGCTATGCGTTATTTGGACAGATTAAGAGTAGTGATGGTGTTTACAGTTATGTGTACTACATTATTTAGGAGCAGTTTGATATTGTGCTCTGAAATTAGGAGCTGTGTGCGTGTCTGCCGACTGTGCAACATAACACCAGGTACATCAGGGCGACTGTTTTTTGTATGAAAGTGACAGGTATACTCGATGCGTAAATAAAATGTACGTTAAGTATTTGTGGGACGATATAGAGTATGAGAGAGTTCGAGTTGGTTCTTATTTTTTCTACTTGGAGGTTTCGTTGGATCGAATTGCTGAGGCGAGTAGCTACGAGAGCACGAGGGATGTGATTGCAGCATATCTCCATCTCTCAGCGGTTAACTAAGGATGGGGCGAGCAATGTTCTCGGTTTAGGTACTGGGGGTGTGCTCTGGCCATGTGCTACACCGTGTGGATTGAACAACAGTATTCGGGTCATAGTTTAGCTAGAATATTTACAGAGGAGTATGTCCGACGGGAGTATAAAGGTCCAGGCTGTGATGTGCGCGGTCTCGCGCTCGTGATGTGTGAGAGTGGCAAAGCAGACGATTTTGAGTCATCACAGTTGACTTAGGTTAGTGGCTTCGTTTGCCACAATTTCCTTGTGTTGGTAGCGAAACTCGAACTGACCATCAGAATTGAAGCTTGTCTTATTTGTATAGACAAAATGTGATATAAGTTAATGTAGGTTAGTACACGTTAGTGCACGTTAGTAAACGGAAGCAAGCATTTGTACATGTTAGCCAACAAACATGGGTCGGTAAAAGGACGTTGTGGTCGGTAGGGACTTTCACTATTTCATTTCAAGTCCAGGTGGGCGTGGCAGTGGCGAAATTTCATTCCAAGTATAGGTGGATGTGGCAGTTTTCCACATCAGAGACGTTAATTAATTGAGTAGATTAATTAAATAGTCATGCGAACTTTGTTACATTTACTTGCAGAGGTACTAAGCTAGGTGCACGCGATGGCTCATGTGTACGGACGTGTGTTTTCGCGAAGATCTTGGATTAGGTAATCGAAGCATGTGGGGTGAATAATGAGAAACAGGTGATCAGTTAACTTAGTGAGAGCGTTCTTTGTCCGACAGAGCCACGTGGTCGAACAAACGTTGTGACGTCAAGGAAGTTTCCCACTCAGTAGAAAAAACATTCCAGTTCGAGCGTGTCCAGTCCTGTGTAACAGTCTGGAATTCCAAAGTTTATGGGGATGAGAGCGTCCTTTGTGCTCCATCACACGTGTTGGTGGCGCGGTATGTGGCATGAGGGTGGTTTGGACAAGCCAAGTGTGTCCGTCCCTGTCCGTTGGTGCTGGGAATTTGCGAACTTTAGGACCGATATAGCGTTTAGCGTGTCACGTGATAGAACTTTCCAAACATCTCTGGCAGTTGTGTGAGGCAGGTATCGGCAGGTTCGAACCTGTTCAGAAAAATAATTTTGGGTGGAACCTGTCCTTTGCCCAACACGTGGTCGACAGGTTCCATCCTGTCCAGTATTAAGTGCTCGCAGGCGCGGAAAGATGTTTACGTAGCTGAACTCTGAGGCGAGCGTGGCTGACCTTTTGTTGCTGGACTCTGAGGCAGCGCTTGCCGCCTACCTGGCGCGCTGGTACCGAGCGAGGTGGCGCAGTGGTTAGCACACTGGACTCGCATTCGGGAGGATGACGGTTCAATCCCGTCTCCAGCCATCCTGATTTAGGTTTTCCGTGATTTCCCCAAATCGCTTCAGGCAAATGCCGGGATGGTTCCTTTGAAAGGGCACGGCCGATTTCCTTCCCAATCCTTCCCTAACCCGAGCATGAGCTCCGTCTCTAATGACCTCGTTGTCTACGGGACGTTAAACTCTAACCACCACCACCTGGCGCGCTGGCTGGGGGCTGTGTGGGCTCTGCTGGTCGCTTGACATTAGCCGGCCAGGGAGCGGCCGATGGAGTGGGCTCAGCCAGCCGCGCGTACGTCAGCTGCGCTCTGGAGTTCGCTGTGTGAGCATCGAGAAGTCAGTTGGGACACACCCGCATGACTGTAATGCCTGAAATAAAGAGTCATTTTCCCACCTTGTGACTTAGCGTAGTACAAGTGACGAGATTTTAATAATTTAGCAGCGGAAGCATAAGTGACAGCGAAAATTCAAACTTGGTGGACGTGGCCCAATTGGCTTTCTTCCCACCATCTTAAATGACGTCACGGCGACGTCCTCAGGTGGCTGAGATACGAACTAACACATAGTTGGACTCTGGACCTCGTAGCGAGCACGGTGGATGCTGCTGGGCTCTCGAAGATGTGTACTAAGTCTGTTGGAGAAGAAGTGATGACCGTACTGTATGAAATAAAGACTTCAGTCCTTTTCCCACGAATTGACAGTAGGTGACTTAGATTAGTGGAAGTGGAGTTTACTATTATTATTAGACGCGATTTGCGTAGCTTATGAGTGACGCAATAAGTGACCGCGAAAAAAATTAAAACTTCGTAGGATGAGGTTAAGTATTTGGTACGTGTGACTGATTATCGTGTTGGAATTTGAACTTGTGATCGATTTTTTGTTATGGTTGTGAGGGAAATGGCTTTCTTCCCGCCAAAATCAGCCGTTTTGAATAAATAATAATAAATGACTGAACTGGGCGCGATTTTCTATGTTAGTGGAGGTAGGCCAATAATAATAATAAATGATAATAAATGAATATAAATAATGATAAATGATATTAAATTAACATAAATCATAATAAATGGTAATAAATGAACTTAAATAATAATAAATGAACTTAAACAATAATAAATGAACTTAAATAATAATAAATGAACTTAAATAATAATAAAAAATAATAATAAAGAGAAGCACGCCAATATCTTGTAGGAATTCAAACTTCCCGCCATTTGTCCTTCTGGAGGGTTAGGTTAGTGGATGTAGCCCAATTGACCTATTTAAATAATAATGAATGATAATGAATGTTAATAAATGATATTCAATAATAATGAATAATAATAAAGACAAGTACAGTTTAGGATGCATTATCCTATTGGTATTCAAACTTCCCGCAATTTTTTCT
This sequence comes from Schistocerca piceifrons, assembly GCF_021461385.2. Lineage (NCBI taxonomy): Eukaryota > Metazoa > Arthropoda > Insecta > Orthoptera > Acrididae > Schistocerca > Schistocerca piceifrons. Next base: position 383,205,818 of record NC_060141.1, read on the forward strand.
TCTGGAGGCTTAGGTTAGTGGACATAGCACAACTGGTCTATTTTCCCGCCAAAATTCAAACTCACCACTTTTTTTCTGGTGGTTAGGTTAGTGGATGTAGCACAATTGGCCTATTTTCCCGCCAAAAGCCGCCATCTTAGATGACGTCATTCGCTATTGGCAAGTCTACATGCCGCCATCTTGGATGACGTCATCGCCGCCATCGTGAATAAATTTGGCAACAATGCAGAGTGGCCTGATGCATAGGTTGCCCCACTACTGTTACTGTCTTCAGGGTCAAAACAAAGGACACACAGAGAGGTCTCGAGAGAACCATCTGATTGCTGATGACTATGACAAATGAATCTCTGACACTACAGTCCATCATTAAGCTGTTATGCACAGAATAATTCTGGTGCTACTGAAGACAGTCATTGAGGGTGTTCCATTTTTTCTGGCAGGCTATTAGAGCAATGTGTGTATTCTGCACATGCGTTAAGATCGTGGCGGCACACTGCCCACAGTAGCTGGAGAGCAGCGACCTGGATGAGCCGTCCTCAGGGTTGTCACTCACCGCGACCATCGGCATAGTCCGTCCGTATCTTCTGGAGCAAATCTGGCGGAAATATTGCAGTTCCACGCATTATCTAACTCGTAACTGCTGTCACGGTTCATGCGCTTTTTCAAGGATTCTTTAACCGTGGTACAAAGCTCCGAGCGTGTAAAATTTTACTCTGACTCAGAAATTTTATGCTCCTTCAAGATCCAAGCTACAATTAGTGTCCGTAACTTCAATGAATAACGGGATTCATTTATGGCCCTAGCTATCGATCCTAAAGTGGAGAATTGAAATGATTTTTATATAAGTGGAAAGTGTTAACAGAAACAATATTTGCATTAACTGAGTTGTTTAACAGAGTAGTTTATTCACTTGAGAACATAAATACTCCGATCACATCACGAAAGAACATGGAATGCTGTACAAACACTGTATGTAAACTTTAACTAGTGCATTTTGTGTTTTTCAGCGTTACTTGAATCAAAAAGCCCGAAGGGAAAACCAGTGACTGATTATATTGAGAAACTCATACATCCATCAAAGCAATGCTGGACCTGAGACAGGTGATCACAATGACCTGAGCAAGTTCAGATCAAGAGATTCCACATCATGCTGGTGCTGCTAATTATCCTCACCCTTGTAATTCACCCACAGACGTGCAGAACTCCACCGTCGTGTGTGCTGCTCCGTGGTAGCAGATGAGGGTTGTGCTCCTGCACCAACAACTCTTGGCTCCAAGAAGGCTGCTAAGATGCACGGCACTGTTCATCTCCAAATGTACAAATCCGATACGCACAAGACGTACACACCTTCGCGTCTTCCCAGCAACTCGCATGATATGCACAAGATGCGCACAGCTCCAAACTCCGAAAGTGTAAGATGGTTATCTCCTGAAAGCACTTTTCAGAACATGAGAAAGCTCTGGCCTTCTTCTGATAGTAGCTAACTCAGCCTCAGTTTGGCTGCTGTGCAGAGTTCGCTGGTACAATGTGCTATAGCTCACACCTACTATAGCTGGCCCAGGCATGCCGACTTGCGTAGGGACAGAATCTGGGGTGCCCCATTCGGGTGAGGGCAGAGGGCCACTTCTTTTTCGCTGCATTCCTGTTCCAAACCCAACATGACCACGCGCACACAGACGAAACAACAGTGTCCTGCACCATGTTAAATCTATAAACAAGAAGCTAGAAAGAGCTCAGTATGTACAGTCACTGTGATCTGATTTACTTTAATAAAAACAATTCTATTGTTTCCTGCACCGCTGTTACCCTCTGATTACTGAATCATCCTTATATCACATGAAAAAGGTATGCGAAGCGGCTTCCCGCGTTTCATAACATCCCCCTAGCGACAAAAACTTTTTACTGAAGGAGTACCTCTGAAGACAGGGAAAAGCAAAATTTTGCTACCCACAATCCGCTTCATTTCGTGGGAATGCAGGTTTGCCCAAGTGACCATCAGCATTAATAACTGTCAACAGTGTAGAGCAAGTAACCGTGCCAGCCACAACATAGACCAAATTACCCTGTGATACAATCACATACATCCTCAAGGAAACTCTCAAACCTCTCTTTGATGCTGGGTTGAATGCTGAAGGTAGGTCCTTGGTAACAATTGAATATGTACACCTGTAATAACAAATAAAACCTGAACTACATCCTAAACAAATGCAAGAAACTCTTTACTATGGCCAGAGTCAAAATTACGTTATAAAATTCAAATCTCTTGTGAAAATATGGTTCCTTGCCCATTCATCGTAGTACACAATCAAAACGATTGTGACAGCAGATCCACTCTTATGACATCCCTAACAAATGTCTGTAGCAACTCGAAAGTCTGTCCAAAATATCATGAAGAACGTGTGAATATTAATTATCTGTCAGAAATATATTGAACTTTCGGCGTGATCAACACAAATGTACAGAGTCGTTGGTTAAATGCAGTACGTTTGTACATTACAGTTGATCATTATACGCCGTCTAAGATGGATCAACAGTGAACGCAATACGTCAGGCTAACGTAAACAGTTGTGCTAATCTGTATTTTACTGTACATCGTGATTTTTAAAGATTTAACAATCATCTGTGAATGCCACATATATGGACATGGTCATACGCACAAGATGCTTTCTGATTATTTTGATTGCAAATATTTTATTTCTGACAAGCGTTTGTATAATGTGGTGCATTTTATCCACTAGTATGTCATTTTGACATGAGGTTGCAACTCACAATGAACACGTTTCTTAAGAAAACTTTTTGAAGACCAGAAGAAGATAGCAAAGTCTGTCGAAACCAGTTATCTAAAAAAAAAGTATTTAGGCGATCTAGACTATGTTAGGTTTTTTCCCCTAGAAATGTTTTGTTTTACTAAGTTACTTTGTCTGTGAACAAACAGTGTGAGTGCTACATGTAGTCTGACAATGACAATGAAAAGTAAAAACGTTTGTAAACCTGTGAAACCCACAGATCGCTGGTAATTCAAAAGAAAGTAAAGAAATAGAACAGCATAACAAAAATACAAGACAACGAACTCCCAAAACAAACACTAACATCAATATAAAAATGTTAACATAATCCAAAACTCACTGAAAATGAGCCTGATCTTGGGGTCGTACTGTGAACTTCACTGTGGTAGGTAGATAGTGGGGTTTCACTGAGGCACAACATTCAGTGAGATGACGGGCAGTTTAGTTCCATGCATTTCCATCTGGCTGTTTCTGGCAGCATGGATGTGTTGCACCAGATATATGCAACCGACGCAGTGGACAGCAGATGGGCCACCCTCCAGTCTGCCCAAATATAGTCCAGAGAGGGGTGACCGTGATGCTGTGTGTAATATCACTTCGCTCAAAGATGTCGTGGATACCCTTTTCCCATTGTATGAGTCCCTTGGTCACAGGTGTGTGTCCAGTAGCGAGCAGCCTGTAGTGTCTACACTGGTCATTGTGATGTGACTAGACTGTATCATGACAATGTGTTGCTAACCTCATTGCTAGAGCTCAGCAGAAGCCAGTTGCGACGTATCTTGTGTAGTGGACTGACCCGACAGCCAATCCACTAGGACGGGTAGCCGAAAGGCACGCGTTTATGCTCACGCAAACTGTCGTGAGGTCTGGAACAGGACAATGTCTTGAGAATTGCAAATAAAGTACGTAGATGATGTAATACTTAACTTTAATCCATAATTGGAGTACATCGCTCTTGATGATACAAAAGTATAATAAGTTCAATATAATTGGTAATGGCGCCTTGCTAGGTCGTAGCAAATGACGTAGCTGAAGGCTATGCTAATTATCGTCTCGGCAAATGAGAGCGTAATTGTCAGTGAACCATTGCTATTAACGTCGGTTGTACAACTGGGCGAGTGCTAGGACGTCTCTCTAGACCTGCCGTGTGGTGGCGCTCGGTCTGCAATTACTGACAGGGGCGACACGCGGGTCCGACGTATACTAATGGACCGCGGCCGATTTAAAGGCTACCACCTAGCAAGTGTGGTGTCTGGCGGTGACACCACATCTTGTACAATCATGACTTACGTCCAAGGGTTCAATTGAAAAGGTTGTGTTGATTGATAACGAGCGTCTCGGTCAACAGCAGCAGTAAATTCTCACTGCGCGAATAGAAATTGCAACTGGCTGCGTAGCACAGTGCTGTGTTGAGAAAGGGTCACTTCATTACGGTAATTAAGCCACTTTCTATCATAAATTCTCTAAGGTACAATGTTGGTTGTTTGTGTTATAGCGCCAACATTACCAGTCCTCCGAGCTCCTGTAGTGCTCAGGAATCTCTTGTTGATGTACGCCACTCCGTCATTCTAGACTGCAGCTCACTTTGACCGCCAAGCTCAAGTCATCACCTGTTGTCTTCCACCTCTCATATCCTGAAGGTTCCTCGCTGTGATTCCGAACCCGTCAAGCACCATTCACCATTCATTTCAGCACCTCGGCCAAAGTTGTCCGCCAGATGTGGCCTGGGCGACCTCTTGTGCAGCCACATACAATCGCATACACCTCCCAAGGAAACCATCCTAATCTCTCTTTGGGGAGTGCTCCTGCCACCTGGCTTCCCTGATATGTCGGGCAGAGACGCACTCTGCATGCCATTGCTATCACTCCACTCTGTGTACAGTCCTCAGGACCAGACTCAGTACACAATTATTTTATGAAATTACACTAATGACCATTAAAATTGCTACACCAAGAAGAAATGCAGATGTTAAACGGGTATTCACTGGACAAATATATTATACTAGAACTGACATGTGATTACATTTTCACGCAATTTGGGTGCATAGATCCTGACAAATCAGTACCCAGAACAACCACCTCTGGCCGTAATAACGGCCTTGATACGCCGGGGCATTGAGTCAAGCAGAGCTTGAATGGCGTGTACAGGTACAGCTGCCCATACACCTTCAACACGATACCACAGTTCATCAAGAGTAGTGACTGGCGTATTGTGACGAGCCAGTTGCTCGGCCACCATTGACCAGACGTTTTCAATTGGTGAGAGATCTGGAGAATGTGCTGGCCAGGGTAGCAGTCGAACATTTTCTGTATCCAGAAAGGCCCGTACAGGACCTGCAACATGCGGTCGTGCATTATTCTGCTGAAATGTAACGTTTCGCAGGGATCGAATGAAGGGTAGAGCCACGGGTCGTAACACATCTTAAATGTAACGTCCACTGTTCAAAGTGCCGTCAGTGCGAACAAGAGGTGACCAAGACGTGTAACCAAAGGCACCTCATACCATCACGCCGGGTCATAAGCCAGTATGGCGAAGACGAATACACGCTTCCAATGTGGGTTCACCGCGATGTCGCCAAACACTGATGCGACCATTATGATACTGTAAACAGAACCTGGATTCATCCGAAAAATGACGTTTTGTCATTCGTGCAGGGATCGAATGAAGGGTAGAACCACGGGTCGTAACACATCTTAAATGTAACGTCCACTGTTCAAAGTGCCGTCAGTGCGAACAAGAGGTGACCGAGACGTGTAACCAAAGGCACCTCATACCATCACGCCGGGTCATAAGCCAGTATGGCGAAGACGAATACACGCTTCCAATGTGCGTTCACCGCGATGTCGCCAAACACGGATGCGACCATTATGATACTGTAAACAGAACCTGGATTCATCCGAAAAATGACGTTTTGTCATTCGTGCACCCATGTTCGTCGTTGAGTACACCATCGCAGGCGCTCCTGTCTGTGATGCAGCGTCAAGGGTAACCGCAGCCATGGTCTCCGAGTTGATGGTCCATGCTGCTGCAAACGTCGTCGCACTGTTCGTGCAGATGGTTGTTGTTTTACAAACGTCGCCATCTGTTGACTCAGGGATCGAGATGTGGCTGCACGATCCGTTACAGCCATGCGGATAAGATGCCTGTTATGTCGACTGCTAGTGATACGAGGTCTTTGGGATCCAGCACGGCGTTCCGTATTACCCTCCTGAACCCACCGGTTCCATATTCTGCGAACAGTCATTGGATCTCTTACAACGCGAGCAGCAATGTCGCGATACGATAAACCGCAACCGCGATAGGCTACAATCCGACCTTTATCAAAGTCGGAAACGTGATGGTACGCATTTCTCCTCCTTACACAAGGCATCACAACAACGTTTCACCAGACAACGCCTTCCAACTGCTGTTTCTGTATGAGAAATCGGTTGGAAACTTCCCTCATGTCGGCACGTTTTAGGTGTCGCCACCGGCGCCAAGCTTGTGTGAGTGCTCTGAGAAGCTAATCATTTGCATATCACAGCATCTTCTTCCTGTCGGTTAAATTTCACGTCTGTAGCACGTCATATTCGTGGTGTAGCAATTTTATTGGCCAGTAGTGTATATAACCTAACTTCATACAAATGGAGTGACTCTCATAGTAAACACAAATCAAAACAATGACCACAAATTCAAATCCAAGAGGAGTAATAAATAAAAATTAAAATATACAAATTCCTTTACAGCAATAGAATAATATGATATACACTAAGGCTTTTATTATTGACTTTATAAATGGCTGACAATGCCACAGATGACAACAAGATCCTTGTCTCTTTGTACGCCACGGGTTTATTGTTGTGTCGGCTACTGTGGGAGTCAGTACCGACACAAACAAGGATGGAGGGAAGTAGTCTCGGCCGGTGGCAGGAATCCAAAACTATCCGTACATAACACTTGAAGATTAATTGAACACTTTATTTCTAAAAACGGAAGAAACGTAACTTCTCGTTATGAAGTAGCTTGAGGTGCTTCTTGTGCCTCCTACATGCAATTACTTTGCCCACTGTTACTACACGCAGAACTAAGGCTAAGCAACGTCTTCCTGCTATGCAGTACTGATGCTCTCTGCGAGCGAACTGGGGCCAGACCAGCGGTGGGCGGCTGGTTAAGTCAGCGGTGATCGGTGACGCTGAACTCTTCCAAGTGGTGTGGCACCGCCTGCTCTTTCCATAAGCGCAGAGGCCTGGGCCTTCTTGACGCCGTTTAGCGGTGCTGCGCTGGTCGGTGTGCAGACGACGCTTTCGGACTGCACATTTATCGTATTTGAAGTATGCATTACTTACAGATTAATGATGGGCTGTTGGTAAATTACTGTTAATCCACATTCCATTCATACAGTCCCTCAAGTGTTAATTAACCATTCATAGTTGCGAAGAACCAGAGAACGAGAAGTCGAACCATGAAGCCAAAGACGTTACTCCATTAGGATCAGCCACATCTTCATCAGAGAGAAGTAGGAAACTATGATTTTAATATTTTAGAATTTTCGAAAGAGGGGAACATGGAGAACAGGATAAGACAAGAAAACAAGGATATTGGAGAAAAAGTGAGGTAAGAAAATAGAGACATGGGAGAAAAGACAAAGCAAGGAAAAAAAGTTCAAATGTGTGTGAATTCCTAAGGGACCACACTGCTGAGGTCATCGGTCCCTAGACAAACACACTTCTTAAACTAACTTATGCTAAGAACCACACACACACCCATGTCCGAGGGAGGTCTCGAACCTCCGGCGGGAGGGGCAGCGCAATCCGTGACATGGCGCCCTTGGCCGCGAGGCCACTCCGCGCGGACAAAGCAAGAAAATAAGGACTTGTATGAAAAGATAAGGTAAGAAAATAAGGACTTGGGGCAAAAAAATGAGGCGATAAAATGGGGACATGGCGGAGGAGATGTGAAACGACTTTACGAAGGAAACTTGCAAAGGAAACGAAGAAAATTGCCCAGGAGACAAGGAGCGAAGATCAGGAAGCCATAAAGATAGCAAAGGTGCCGAAAGAACAATATAAGAAAATAGTTTGGAAACTGTCCTCAGGCAATTTCGAAATTAGGGAATAGAATCAAAAACTTGGAGAAGCAACGAAAAGAGATGGGGCGACTTGTATACAGATCGGAGGAGCATATGAGAAAACTCGAAGAATATATGAAGACAAAATTAGAAGAGGACATGCGTCGATTACAGATCGAGAACCGTGAAATGATACCAAAAGCGATACGAAAGGCTAGGTGGGTCCAGATAGCACACACGCAAAGAGCGAGGTAAGATGAACTGAAGTGCAGTAGCTCCCTGTGCTTGAAGAACCGCAGAACAGTGAGTCATATCGTGGGTATGGAAGTGGAGAAGTGGTGCGAGAACTCTGTCCAAATTGAGATCGAGTGTCTTTGTTCAGGAGAGAACGGAACGGACTACGTTAGTGTAGCAGATGATAGACAAGGCCGTGAACAAAGTCGTGCACAAACTTCGCAGCGCAAAATCAACCACTAATGCAGCAGGGCTTTGGCTCATAGATGTGGACAAGCTGGGAATGGTCAGAAGTCGTGTGGCAGACACAAAACATACATTAAGACGAAAGGAAATGTAGGAATACGAGACCCACCCTATACCATATACGTAGGTTGGAACTTAAATAGTGACAACTATTTATTCACAACCGATACAAAAGAGTTACATGTTTGCACCTGTTACTGTCCTTCAAAGTAGTCACCAGCTTTGTGTAGAACCTGTTGCCAGCGATGTGGGAGGCGTAGCAGACCGTTAGCAGAGCCTGTTCTGTTGATGGTGCGAATGGAGAGGTCTACTGCCTGTCGAATCTCTGGAACAGTTCTGAAGCGAATGACACGAAGTGGTTCCTTCATCTTCAAAATCAAATCAAAGTCACAAGGACTTAAGTCCGTGGAGTATGGTGGATGGTACAGTACTTCCCAGTCCCATCGACCGAACAGAGCAGCCACAGCTCGCGCTGTATGCGCCCGCGCATTGTCGTGCAAAATGATGGGTAGGTTGTGCAGAAACTCTAGCCGCTTCTTATGCAAAGCTGGTCGTTTTTGGAGCATCACCTGTGACCAGCTAACAGCATCTCCGTTGCAGCGCATCGCATCCTTTTTTACCTTATGTATACCTCTTTGGAAACATCTAGGCCGGCCGGAGTGGCGGTGCGGTTCTAGGCGCTACAGTCTGGAACCGAGCGACCGCTACGGTCGCGGGTTCGAATCCTGCCTCGGGCATGGATGTGTGTGATGTCCTTAGGTTAGTTAGGTTTAATTAGTTCTAAGTTCTAGGCGACTGATGACCTCAGCAGTTAAGTCGCATAGTGCTCAGAGCCCTTTGAACCATTTTGAAACATCTAGCAAGTGCCATTACAGTCCTCACTTAAATCTTGATCGTCGTTTATACCAAGTTTTTCTGCCACATGCATAAACGAATCTGCTATAACATTACCTCAGTTATATGTATTTTGTGTCATTTCAATGGGCAACACCGCTTGCAGTGCGTTAATAGCATAACAGCAATAAAAATTAAGCTGACAATTTTACCTACGGTAACCACATTGCGAATTAGTACGTACTTTTAAAACCATTTCTCTAAAATTTCGTTGTCAACAGTTCCATGACAGTTTTTCATGTATTTTTGGAACTAACTTGCTATCGTAAATTAGAAAACAAGATCCCGATATAAAACGTATTTGAAAACTAATAACTCTGAAACACGAGTCAGTGAAAACTACAATAAAGTTAGTCGGTTGAGATCATGGCCAAGCTGACCATATATTTATGATATTTATTAATAACGACAGTAATAATTCCACTAGTCTGTTAAATTCTGAAGTATACCAGTCGTAGAGGGAAGAGCTGCTCTCGAAACATTGTGGATGAAGCGGTAAGTGATAGTGTAACAAAATCCACACAACGGCTGGTAATGGGACACTAGACCTAAAAATTTGTATTTTGGCCCTTACTCACTGAGGAACTGCGCCACGTCTATTATATGATGAAATAGAATCCGTAAAATACCGCATTTTATTTGAACAACTCGTATAAAATGGGACTTGTGTTTGACGATTCTCTGATACAGTGGCAGATACAAACACCAATTCTGGCAAAGATTTACAAAGGGCCGGTATTTCGAAAGATACTTGAACAAGACTGGATACTGGAGCAAACCGATATCACGTGTCGATGTTATAAGAATATTAAAGAGTCGTTCGCTGAATAACATTCGTGAGAAACTGGTAACTGCGCTAACTTATGATACTTTCTCACGGTCGTGGATTCGATTGCCAGCCGGGGCCACCGAAGAATGAAGGTCTTAATAATCGTGGTAACGGTAGGAATAACTTCTACTGCTAGTAGTAGTAGTAGTAGTAGTAGTACAACGGCGCAAGAGCAGAAATCAGTACAGCAATACCCAGTGCGGTTGAGATCCATATACGCGCTGCAGCAGGAATATAACGGTAATGGAGGATTTTAAAAGTCATGTTTCCTATTATTTCTCTCTGGGAAACCGTTACTTTGAAAATTCAGGGTACGGTGGCTGACCGTCAAGAAATTACCGTTATGGATGGAGTAATTGGCGCGGTCCTTGCGATAATACACAACAACGGTATATGGATGCGGATGAACATCCATGCATAAATAACAATTATGAAAACAACGGCAATGGGAGCGGCATAACCTAAAATCAGCGAAACGCAAGATGGCAAAATATCGATCACGTTGTAAACATTGTAGAAGTGACTGAAGGGAGCGCCAGCACCCCGCCTCAGCAAACGGCAGGCCGAGATCGGTCGGCTTAAACCCACTGCCGCCGACTGAAAACGGGAGCAGGGGCACGACGCTTGTAAGTAATCATTTCTTAAGATATGACAAAGTAATCGCCATGCGAGATGACCTATATACACATAAGACAAATGATATAAAAGCAATAAACGATGAAGTACATATGGTGGTTAATGTCAAAATAGGAATAACAGATGTGCGTGTGATACTAGACACAGGAACGGCTACGAATCTTGTTTTGTACAGTTTTTTCGGTGAAATAAAAAGGAAACTAAACCTACCTACTTTACCTGTGCAGAATTACCATATTTTAACAGCTGTAGGAAATAAGTCAAAAGGCATGAAATTACAAACCTTCAAATGACTGTCAGTGGAACCATAATTACTTGTATATTACTAGTGGTAGAGAAACTAATAGTTAACTGTCCCCTAGCTAGAATTGAATTTTTTTCAGGCAATATCAAGTGAAAACTGATCTAGGCAATGACAAATGTGATGTTCACTCAGGTGATAACGTAACTTTGGTTGATTTAATGTAAACAGTTTCTGTGAATAACCAGTTATCAAATACAATGAGTATCCATGTGATGTATTCGGAAGTCTTTCATGTGAAAGAGCAATATAATGAACAGATCACAGAGGAAACGACAGTTTTACACACTATTCAGAGTAAGGTAGGAGTATCAGGTAGTTTATTAGCCATACAGAAACAAGAACTAGGTACATTGTTGTCACAATATTTGCATGTTTTTGATAACAATCCAGGAGTAATTATATGATATGTCTGTCCTATGGATGTATACACCCATGAAGCTTTATCGTACTTAATGTGCAGTTCCTTGGACAAAGAAAGGAGATTGAATGTATGATTAACTGTAATGTTATTGAATAATCTCACTCGTCATGATGTAGTGCCTTCTAAGCCGTAGGCAAGCCTGATGGAAGTGTATGACTTGTTTTGCATGCAAGGGAAATTGACAAAATAGTAGTAACAGTAAGAACCAAACCAGAAAACCTAGAGAAGCAATTATTAAATCAGCATGGAGTAAAATTCATTATGACAGTAGATCTAAAGTTGTCATACTGGCAAATCAGTATGCTATACTCAGTGTGCTAGCAGACTGTTTAACAAACAACGATCGAATGTAAGAGACACAGCATATTTTTTGTTCAAACATTAACTAATCAACATAAAATAAAACTTAATTGTGCGAAAGAATTAGTGCAAATAAACCACTTTAAATAAACGCTGACACATATCCATGTTTTGGTCAAGCATAATGTTTCTTATAGTCCTATCTATGTTTCCAAATCCTTTTTTTAATAATTATATTTTTCGCTCTGCTAATCAAATTACAGGAAATTCGAACAAGTGAATTAGAAATTATTCCCTGTTATGTGTTCAACTAGAACATACGAAGAGTAACCCATATCACTAGCCGATGTATTAACCATAAGAATAAACATGTCTAACGAGTATTATTACAGCACACGCTGTATTTTCTACGCAGATTTTGCTTGTATGAAATATTTTATCTAATGACATACCTATTTTGCCACGTCATTATGTCACAAACTTCAAAACCAACTTCACACATAAGTCTGTACAGAGACGTTGGACAATGTACAAGAAGACAGAGTAAGAAGCTATACACAAAATAAATTATTTACACATAAAGAGTTATAGTCATGTGCAAGGTAAATACTATTTACAGAAAGGTTACAATTATATTAAAGTTGTAAATAAAACAAATGTTAACGGAGTAAGTTATGAAAAGGAATGGACTAATAAATATAGTGACAGTACTAAAGTGCGATTTATATTGCACTATCTATAGCTACTTATAATAAGAAAGAACTACGCTATTTATATAAAACCACAACCGATTAAACTATGACGATTATACAATATTTTACACTATTCTATTGAAAACTTCCTCTAAGTTAAAGTGAATACGAAAAACTAATATAGTGTTAAAACAATTAAAAAGAAAATGAAATTCAGCACACGTGATTAAAATTGCAAAAACTTTGCATAGCTAGCAACTACAAGCTTCAAGATAAGTTAAGTTTCATTACGGCAAATGAAGGTCGTATACACACAAACACAGCGCAACACGCAAATCACTGTCAACGAGCGCATAAGGAAGTATGAAATATTGATAAACATATGCTGTAGGATATGAAACTTTATCAGCAAAAATATTAAACGTATCGAGTTGTACTGTATGTGTGTGCGTGAGTGAGTGACAGAGAGAGAGAGAGAGAGAGAGAGAATGAGCACATACGGACAGTTATGCATAATTAAGAAGTTACATAGTAACAAGAATTTTGTAGGGAATTATGCAAAGTAGCATATCTCACTTCGTGAAAGGACTGAATGGGAGGTGTAAGGTACCAGTTAAAAAGATTCCCCCCTCATATTGGTTTATAAGTTGTGTCTGACTGTAACTGTGTGTGAATTTATGGATAAGTAGGTAGATTTATATTCAGTACACTGAAACAGCTAAATGTAGTTCTTCCAGCTGAAGAGCAATAATGAGTACAGCGGACCTCACATTAACTCAGCCTGCGTGTTAAGTGACTATGTAAACCTTTGAGTGCTATGTCCAACGAAATATATAAATGGTTATGCAGGTCACATTTGAAGACAAATTAACACTTAGGTCACGTTGTACAAAGAGTAATACAAAACTAACACTGTAGAAGAAATTGAACACTATATTCAACCACAGAGTTATCATTGAACCTGAACATAAGATGCAATATCTCGAACTATTGCCACCAAGAATAACTCCTAAAGTATGATAAGAGCTGAAAAGTTTGTGGGACAAATGTTACATGGGCCAATGGGTCCATAATATGAAGTTGGTTTTCTATTGCTAGGTGGGGTCGCGTCAGAGATATGAAGGTCAACTTTGTTTTTATCATAGACATATTTAAATTTACGACGTGTAGGATGAGTACATTGAGGATATCTTTTAGCGTATAAGTCTCTAACTCTCACTGAATTTCGTCGGCATTGTCCATAAATGAGAGGCATATCGGCTTGTTCTTCGAAGGGATACATCATACACACTCGCTTGATTCGACGATACTAGTCCTTCCATTCCTATTAATGTTGCATTGCGAAACCGGCGAATGGTGTTTTCATTTCAACGCACGTTAGATGGATACGCCTTATTCGGCGAATATTTACTATTTGCGCGATATACGAGAGAGAGCATGTGCTTCGGTAAGTGCCGCAGTGATAAGGAATACCACACAGTCCATGATAAGAAGATTGCAGCACTGCATTGATACTGATGGTCATCACTTCGAACACCTTCTGTAAATGGACGTTCATGCTACCTTTGTGACCTTCGTTGACCTACAAAGACCCTAATGTTACACATCACTGGATTCGTCTCGACAGTCGCTATCAGAAAATAAGTACTAAACTACAGCATCCCATTTAAAAAGGAAAACAAAGTTGACCTTCACATTTCTGAAGCGACCCCACCTAACAACAAAAATCGAACGTCATATTTTGGCCCCCATTGTCCCATGCAACGTTTGTCCCACAATCTTTTCAGCTCGTATCATACATTCGGAGTTATTCTTGGTGGCAATAGTTTGTGACTCACTCTGTATATCGATATGTAGCATACAAAGATGATTCAGCATTGATTAGCAGAGCGAAAAATATAATTATTTAAAAAAGGATTTGGAAACATAGATAGGAATATAAGAAACATTATACTTCACCAAAACATGGGTTTACCCCCTCCCCCCCCCCCCCGCCCCCCTACAGGGGGCTCGCCACTGTTTGGCGGGTTGATGCTTGGCTACCACACGGCACCAGACTTTGCAGCATCTTTGTCCTTCTGTATTGCATGTCTAGCCTCTTGCTATTCTTTTTCCCTTCTCTTGGGTTCAAAAATGGTTCAAATGGCTCTGAGCACTATGGGACTTAGCTTCTGAGATCATCAGTCCCCTAGGACTTAGAACTACTTAAACCTAACTAACCTAAGGACATCACACACAGCCATGCTCGAGGCAGGATTCGAACCTGCGACCGTAGCGGTCGCGGGGTTCCAGACTGTAGCGCCTAGAACCGCTCGGACACCCCGGCCGGCCCTTCTCTTGGGGAACATGTCTGGGGTGTTATTGGGAATGTTCTGTATTGTCCATTGCTGACATAAGAACAGTCTCACCACCGTTTTCGTTCCCTTTTCCTTTCTTTGTTTCCCTTCTCCTACCCTTTCTCCGCTTCAGCGTTTGAGATTCCTCTGTTTCTCTTTCCTCCCTGTGCGCTCCTGAAGGCCAGCCCACGCGTCTGACGCGTAACAGGTGATTGGGTAACCCGTAATTCCCAGCCCCAGGTCGACAGGTAGGGATCGCACGTACCCCCTGGTACAGGCCAGGCCCAGGGAGGGGTGATTGCCTGAGCTGCTGCCTTCCCAAATTGGCGATTGGTCCCGCTGTCAGGTGTTCCGGAGGTGTGATCTGAGGTGTGAACGATCACCTAAGGCGGGTGCGCCTCCTTGTAAAGGGGGCCTCTGTTGGAAGGAGTATTCCATCGGAAACGCTGGCAATCATTGGGATATTCTCGCAATGAGCCAACCATCTTCAAAATCAACATCTAGGAAACGTAAACGGAATGAGGCTACCGATTCAAAAACCCTTCAAACTGCACCACGGTTCCTCGTCATTTCATGTACTGAAGACAGCCAGTCCTTCGCGATGGTAAATCCGTTTATAATTCAGAAATGTGATGATGCAATTGCCGGCCCTGTGAAATCCTGCTTTCGTTTATGGAATGGCACTTTTCTTTTGGAGACTACTCCTGACTCTCAACAACTGCTTGCTGCCTCACTTCTTCATAGCTATCCTGTTTGTGTCGAGGCCCACAGAACTTTGAATTCTTCCCGTGGTGTTATTTACACTTGGCTGCTCGACGGTCTGACTAAGGCCGAAATCCAATCATACCTCTCTGATCAGGGTGTCATTGCCGTCCATCGGGTGGTGAAAAAGGTTCCTCCTTAGTGCCCACACACACCCTTTTTCCCACCTTTGATAGAGCGGTGCTTCCGGCCAAGATCAAAGTAGGCTACGAAATTATCACAGTCCAACTATACATTACGAACCCGATGCGCTGCTACCAGTGTCGGCATCTCAACCGCACTAGAACGTCTTGTCGACACCCAGCCAAATGTGTAAACTGTGGTAGGAATGCGCACGAGGCCGTCTGTCTGCCTGCTGCTCCCCACTGTATTAACTGCGACGGCGGACACACCGCATCCTCTCGAGATTTTCCCGTGTATCTTGATGAGCTGACTATCCAGGAGATCTGGGTAAAGGAAAAAGTGCTTTACTCGGTCTCTCGCAAGTTATTGGCTAGTCACAAACCCTACGTTCTACCGGCTGGCACTTCTGTTCTTGCTACATCTCGCTCCATGAAGGACATGCGACCTCAAATTCAGATCTGAGGTTGTGAAATCGCCCAGTGCTAAGGTAGCATCGCCATCATCTCGTCCAATTGTGCAACAAGCCATCAAATTCTCGCCTCAAGGGGCGAAGCCACCAGCTACACAACCACCAGGGTGGAAAGGACAGAAGGAGTACTATCGTAAAGACTCCCTACGTCCCAGTACTACCGTAAAGACTTTCTACTTCCCTCTAGCCAACCAACACTTGAGCCTTCCTTTGCTAACCGGAAAGGATCGGAGAATGAGATTTTCACTCTGCAGCGGAGTATGCGCTGATATGAAACTTCCTGGCAGATTAAAACTATGTGCGGGGGCCGAGACTCGAACACGGGACAGGATTGAAGCTGTGAGGACGGTTCGTGAGTCGTGCTTGGGTAGCTCAGTTGGTAGAGCACTTGCACGCGAAAGGCAAAGGTCTCGAGCTACAGTCTCGGTCCGTCACACAGTTTTAATCTGCCACGAAGTTTCATATCAGCGCACACTCAGCTGCAGAGCGAAAATCTCATTCTGGAAACATCCCCCAGGCTGTGGCTAAGCCATGCCTCTGCAATATCCTTTCTTCCAGGAGTGCTAGTTCTGCAAGGTTCGCAGAAGAGCTTCTGTGAAGTTTGGAAGGTAGGAGACGAGGTACCGGCAGAATTGAAGCTTTGAGGACGGATCGTGAGTCGTGCTTGGGTAGCTCGGTTGGCAGAGCACTTGCCCGCGAAAGACGAAGGTCCCGAGTTCGAGTCTCGGTCTGGCACTCAGTTTTAATCTGCCAAGAAGTTTCAGGATCTAAGGAGTCCAACAAAGGCGAACCGCTTCTCCTTCGCCAACTCGCAGATCCTCTTTGAAGTGTCGCCACGGGATTCCTTTGCCGGCCGGCCTCCGCTTCGCTGGTGCGCACCACCAACCGTTTTTCTACGTTGGACTCCACAGACCGACAGCGGAAGAAAACCGTTGCTTCTGTGTGCGTCATGGAGCAGGATCCTCCTGCCTCTGTGCCCTGTAGCAGAGAGTCTTTGCAGGCTGGCACTCGGCAACCGCCTAGGCGACACCCCTTCATTTTTTCCTCATCGTGCCTCTCCTCCAATGGAACATTCGCTGCCTTCGAACCCACGAAGAGAATTTACGGCTGTTTTTAGAATCGCAGCGTCCTCCTGCACTCTGCCTTCAGGAAACAAAATTGCGTCCTCACATACGCTTTGAGCTTTCGCATTTCTTCCCGGTCCGCCGGCGCGTGTGGCCGAGCGGTTCTAGGCGCTACAGTCTGGAACCGAGCGACCGCTACGGTCGCAGGTTCGAATCCTGCCTCGGGCATGGATGTGTGTGATGTCCTTGGGTTAGTTAGGTTAAAGTAGTTCTAAGTTCTAGGGGACTGATGACCTCAGAAGCTAAGTCCCATAGTGCTCAGAGCCATTTGAACCATCTTCCCGGTCCGTTTTGACCTTTCCCCTGAGGTCGGCATTCCATATCACGGGGAAGTCATGCTGCACATACGGGATGACGCTCATAGTCAACCCATCTTCCTGACTACCCGTCTTCAAGCAGTTGAAGTTCGCCTTTTCCTCCCTCATCTGACTTTTTCCCTTTGTTCCATTTATACACTACTGGCCATTAAAATTGCTACACCAAGAAGAAATGCAGATGATAAACGGGTATTCATTGGACGAATATATTATACTAGAACTGACATGTGATTAATTTTCATGCAATTTGGGTGCATAGGTCCTGAGAAATCAGTACCCAGAACAACCACCTCTGACGGCAATAACGGCCTTGATACGCCTGGGCATTGAGTCAAAAAGAGTTTGGATGACGTGTACAGGTACAGGTGCCCATGCAGCTTTAACACGATACCACAGTTCGTCAAGAGAAGTGACTGGCGTATTGTGACGAGCTAGTTGCTCGGCCCCCATTGACCAGACGTTTTCAGTTGGTGAGAGATCTGGAGAATGTGCTGGCCAGGGCAGCAGTCGAACATTTTCTGTATCCAGAAAGACCCGTACAGCACCTGCAACATGCATTCGTGCATTGTCCTGCTGAAATGTAGGGTCGCAACATATCTGAAATGTAACGTCCACAGTTCAAAGTGCTGTCAATGCGAACAAAAGGTGACCGAGACGTGTAACCAATGGCACCCTGTACCATCACGCCGGGTGATACACCAGTATGGTGATGACGAATACGCGCTTCCAATGTGTGTTCACCGCGATCTCACCAAACACAGATGCGACCATCATGATGCTGTAAACAGAACCTGGATTCATACGCAAAAATGACGTTTTGCCATTCGTGCAGCCAGGTTCATCGTTGAGTACACCATAGCAGACGCTCCTGTCTGTGATGCTGCGTCAAGGGTAACCGCAGCCATGGTCTCCGAGCTGACAGTCCATGCTGGTGCAAACGTCGTCGAACTGTTCGTGCAGATGGTTGTTGTTTTGCAAACGTCCACATCTGTTGACTCAGGGATCGAGAAGTGGCTGCAAGATCCGTTACAGCCATGCGGATAATATGCCTGTCATCTCAGCTGCTAGTGATACGAGGTCTTTGGGATCCAGCACGAAGTTCCGTATTACCCTCCTGAACCCACCGATTCCATATTCTGCAAACATTCATTGGATCTCGACCAACGCGAGCAGCAATGTCGCGATGCGATAAACCGCAATCGCGATAGGCTACAATCCGACCTTTATCAAAGTCGGAAACGTGGTGGTACGCATTTCTCCTCCTTACACGAGGTATCAGAACAACGTTTCACCAGGCAACGCCGGTCAACTGCTGTTAGTGTATGAGAAATGTGTTGGAAGCTTTCCTCATGTCAGCACGTTGTAGGTGTCGCCAGCGGTGCCAACTTTGTGTGAATGCTCTGAAAGGGTAATAATTTGTATATCACAGCATCTTCTCCCTGTCGGTTAAATTTCGCGTCTGTAGCACGTCATCTTCGTGGTGTAGCAATTTTAATGGACAGTAGTGTACCTTCGTGTACACTGTTGGCTCTCGAACTGACTGTGGCGCCGGGTGTACCTTCGTCACTGGGGCCGACGTTTTTCGGTATCGGCTTCCAACACACTGCTCAGCATTGACAGCAGTGCTCTTCGCCCTGTATCAGGCCCCAGAGTACATCCGGCGACACAGGCTTTTCAATTGCGTCCTCTGCTCAGATTCTCTCAGCGCCCTTCAGAGTAGCTGTGTGCTATACACTGCCCATTCCTTATTGCAATGGGTCCAGGAAAACTGTCACTTGCTCACTCTTGATGGTCCCACTGAGATGTTTAAGTGGGTTCCTAGTCATGCGTTTTGCCAGGAAACGAGGCTGATGACGCTGCTGCCAATGACTGCCAAGCCCACTAGTTGCTATATTCCCTCCGATGATCTCTATTTTGCCGTCTATAAGGAGGTGGTGCCACTTTGGCATCGCTATTGGTCCTTCCTTCATGGGAATAAACTCCAGATTATTAAGTCTCTCCCAGCGGCTTGGATGGCCTCTTCTCGGCCCTCCCGCCAGGACGAGGTCATTTTAACTAGGTTGCGTGTAGGGCACTGCCTTTTAAGCCATCGCCACTTGTTAAGTGGTGCTCCCCCACCATTTTGTGCACATTGCGCCCAAGAGGTCTTTCATTATTTCTCTCGATCGCCTATGAAGACGACGATAGGCTAGCAGTGATACGCTACCGCACTACAGTTTAGACCATTTATAAAACAAAAGACATATTCTCTGAAGAACAAAAATATAAAATGTGTACATAGTTTTAAGATCACTGAAAACAGCGTTGATATATTTAAAGTTTTAAGTAATATATATATTCTCTACTGTTGTGTACATAGTTCTGCATAGTCGGTGTGTACACAACTTTCCCACTAGAGCGCGCCCCGCTAAGCACAACAGCGCAGACGCAGCGCTCGTCCGTCTCCGCACTACGAGATGGCGCTGTCTTGGAGACGGACCAAATTCTGCTTCCGCCGATCCGCCAATGACATTGCTGCTAACGTAGAACCCTTTCTCCTCGCAGATCACACTCGCGCAGTGATACCTGAACGCTCGAGGTTTTATAACGAGTGTACAGACCTCCGATTAGTCAGTCTGCATTTGTCTGCATCAGTCTGTACTAGTCTATAGTCAAGTTTCAGTCTGCTCCTAATAAGATTATCATATTCCTGTACATAGCCATGAAGAGAAATGTACAGACACTTTGTCAAGTATCAGAGATGTGAGAATAAGATTAACGTACCAAGACCCAAAGGAACTTCAGATTGTCAATTGTAAATAGCATCCAGAACCAATTTAAGTTATTTTTATGCTTGTTATTATTTTAATAAATGTGTGTGAAAATTAATCAAGTTCTGTTTAAAGTTGGTCACCGTCAATCTGCTACTCTAAGCGTGCAAGTGACATTTCTATCATCTGACCTAACGGCAGAAGATAAACACGCCACCATAAGACCACGAGACATATTGCTGACACTCGCCTACTTCGTTAGAGCGACAAGTCAATTAATCTGATGGTGTATGTACCGAAGGTCTTACAGTATGCACACCACATCTACAATAAATGCCGTCGAAGAGGAAACGAATTACGTAGTATTAGCTGTGCTATCTGTTACTACTTCATTATCAGCACATAAAAGATTACCTGCAGATCTTCTGCCACACGACCGTGGTAGCGTCGGAAGTCGACGGTGTAGCAAGTGATGAAACCAGAAGAAGTTTATAAAAAGGGACAGGGGAAAGGCTACAAACACGTAATAGACATGTAGTAGATCAATGGGATTATTATATAATGACCATTTAAAAACGTGTTTGAAAGTGAGATATCCTTGTTAGAGCATGGGATCACATCAGCCCACAATTCCGGATTATTCGTCGGATAGGAAGCCCTCTGCGGGAATTAAAAGTAACAAGGAAAAATAAAATGGGAATGAGCGTGTGGCATTTTTGGGCTGGAGGCCCCATCCGGGAGAGTTCGGCAGCCAAGTGCAAGTCTTATTGCAGTCGACGCCACATTGGGTGACCTGCGTGCCGGTGATGAGGATGAAATGATGATGAGGACAACACAACACCGAGTCCACGAGCGGAGAAATTCTCCAATCCACCCCTGCTTGCACGGGAGGCAAGCACATTACCACCCAGCTAAGCAAGCGGACAACAAGGGAAAAACAATCGAACTGGAAAAACATGTTCCTACAGCTCCTAGAGAGTCCTAACTAGTGAAATGTGCTATATCATCGTTAGAAACGTAAAGGAGATATTAGTGTTGTCAACGAGAGACGACAGGTTCCAATACAAAGGGCGGTAAAGGGAGCAAACTCTTACCCCAGCAGCATCGATAAGTCGCGTGCAGGCAGCTCACAAAGCAAGGTAGGAGAGCATGTAATTGCAGTGATCGAGGTTAGCACCTGTGTTCCTTTCGCAGTGTAAGCGGGTATCGATCGATGTAATTTACAAATGGTTCAAATTGCTCTGAGCACTATGCGACTTAACTTCTGAGGTCATCAGTCGCCTAGAACTTAGAACTAATTAAACCTAGCTAACCTAAGGACATCACACACATCCATGCCCGAGGCAGGATTCGAACCTGCGACCGTAGCGGTCGCTCGGTTCCAGACTGTAGCGAATAGAACCGCACGGTTACTCCGGCCGGCGATGTAATTTACACATGGCTGATTCCACAGTAATGGAAGCCAGCTCCAACTCGTACTATCAAAAGATCGGGACGACTCCCATACTAGCGAGTCAACAACATAGACGCGAAGCAGCATCCGAAACCGATGGGAGAAGATAGAGAAACATTGGTATTATAACGAAAATTTGAACGTTTACTTTACCAGCTTGTTAAATACGCACAGAAATAGCCTGTGATTACTGTCATTGAATTTTTAATGTCGCCTCCTTTATGAATACGTGGATCTAAATGTCATTCGTCAAATAATTTAGTACTACCCCTTTGTAGCGGACTGGACGACGAAACCACACAGCCACTGCGGCCTCCCTACGCGTGGCCGAGAGATCGCAGAAAAGTCTCAGAAGTGTTCTTTTAAATCTGGAAGGTCGGAGAAGGCGGTTCGCTGACGGAGGTGAGAAGTGTGAAAGTTTGACTTGGGGATGACGTGTTTATACAACCACATCACAGTACTATGTTCATAAACTAGGATCGAAATGATTGTTGGTTGGTGTCAACTTTCTGAGAAGCTTAAGAAATTAAAATGTGTTAAATGTGGAGGGTCGGAGGAAGGCAGCGTCAAACCACCTACATTAGGACCTTGCCTAGTACGGCGTTGCCGGTATCCCGCATCGTTCCCCCACGCTCTGTCAAGAAGCATGAATACGAAAGACGAGATGGTGGGGGCATGGCTATCGAGTGGTCAAATTTCGGTACAGCGGAAATTTCTTTTATCATTTATTTGCTGTTTTATTTTAGGCTGTTAGAAGTACAATCGAAATGTTGCATATCAGCTGTCATGAATATACCACATATTATACGTTAACATAATTTCAAATGTGTTATTGTAACTAAGCAGCCGGCCGCTGTGGCCGAGCGGTTCTAGGCGCTTCAGTCAGGAACTACGCGGCTGCCTCGGCCGCAGGTTCGAATCCTGCCTCGGGCATGGATGTGTGTGATGTCCATAGATTTAAGTAGTTCTAAGTCTAGGAGCCTGATGACCTCAGATGTTAAGTCCCATAGTGTTGAGAGCCATTTGAACCATAACTAAGCATTTTGATGATTAAGGGGTGAAACCTACAAAAAAAACAATAATTCTTAAAAGAAGCTCTACATATTACTCTTTGCCCTCTGGCGCCCAGATTCACCCGGAATCATGCTATGGCCCTGTTGTACTATGCTGCATTATTGGATTGCAAAATTTTGTAATTTATGTTTCTAGGCTACACTACTATACAATGCTATACTAGACAGCACTACGCTACGCTACTATATTTGGTACCAGAACCAAACTAGGTTCATCGTTTGTCTGGATGGTTACCTCCTGGCGGGCAGAGCCACCAGTCATGATTGAAAGGAGCTGCGCTGCTGTGCCACCCAAGCTGCTGAGATTGGGAGATGGTTGTCACGATCCAGGAAATCCTACCTGGTCCTCCCCGAGGCTCATCTCCTCACTGCTTCCGGAAGGTTGTTGTAGATGGATGTTCTGCCGTGTCGCCTCTCGTTATCATGATGTATGGCCTCTTGTAGCTTGTCTCTGAGCCTTGTAGACTTGCAGTTCATAAGCAGATATTTCAGGTGTCAGCGAATTCAACTTATTCCACATTTCCTCATTCCTTATTACGTTACGGAACGTTCATGGCCTGATCTGTAGCATCTTGTATGTGGCACACTACCAGAGGCGATGTGGTCTGGGGTACCGATTGCTCCACATTCACTACTGTCTACTGTGCATTGTCGTATTTTCAGTAAGTAGTTTGTATATAAACCATGGTAAAGTGGAAATTCAGACGATATTAGCATAAGAGAGGGTTGGTCAGATTAAGGTTGTTGTGTGGTAAAGGGATGGGTTGTGGTGTGGTAAAGGGATGAGTTTTTGTTGCATGCTTTTTAGATGCGGTTTCCATGCTAGTTTACAGTCGCGGGGTAGTCCGGGGTATTTAGTGTGTTAGTTAGCCGAAGAGGGCGATTGTGTTCATCCTGTAATTATTGCTTGTGTCTTGAAATGGTTGATTCTAAAGAGACACTTGCACCAGGGAGTAAACTGGTTGAGATGAAGAGTGTTTCAGTGAATAACAAATGGTCGTAAAGGATAACTGTCTCGCAACACTGCAAAGTCTCAGAATTGCACGGACACAAGCACACTGCTAGGGCTACGCTATGGCTGTGTTTAGCGGATGGACGAAAATCCGCATTCAGCTTGTAATAATCATAGTGCATCCCTCTCGCCATCGCTTTTGTCTTCAGTAGCTGCGTGGCGTCGCGTCGCTCTGCTCCTCAATCTCCTAGGCCTGCGGTCGTCAAACGTTTTTGCTCAACAGCCAATATCGACAATGTGGGGGTGGCACCTCTACAATGTAGGGGTGGCCCCTCGGACCGCATAGGAACCAGTCATATTACACTACTGGCCATTAAAATTGCTACACTAAGAAGAAATGCAGATGATAAACGAGTATTCACTGGACAAATATATTATACTAGAACTGGCATTTGATTACATTTTCACGCAATATGGGTGCATAGATCCTGAGAAATCAGTACCACGAACAACCACCTCTGGCCGTTATAACGGCCTTGATACGCCTGGGCACTGAGTCGAACAGAGCTTGGATGGCATGTACAGGTACAGCTGCCCATACAGCTTCAACACGATACCACAGTTCAACAAGAGTAGCGACTGGCGTATTGTGACGAGCCAGTTGGCTCTGAGCACTATGGGACTCAACATCTTAGGTCATAAGTCCCCTAGAACTTAGAACTACTTAAACCTAACTAACCTAAGGACATCACACACACCCATGCCCGAGGCAGGATTCGAACCTGCGACCGTAGCAGTCCCGCGGTTCCGGACTGCAGCGCCAGAACCGCTAGACCACCGCGGCCGGCACGAGCCAGTTGCTCGGCCACCATTGACCTGACGTTTTCAATTGGTGAGAGACCTGGATAATGTGCTGGCCATGGTAGCAGTCGAACATTTTCTGTATCCAGAAAGGCCCGTACAGGACCTGCAACATGCGGTCGTGCATTATCCTTCTGAAATGTAGGGTTTCGCAGGGATCGAATGAAGGGTAGAGCCACGGGTCGTAACACATCTGAAATGTAACGTCCACTGTTCAAAGTGCTGTCAATGCGAACAAGAGGTGACCGAGACGTGTAACCAATGGCACCCGATACCATCACGCCCGATGATGCCAGTATGGCGATGACGAATACACGCTTCCAATGTGTGTTCACCGCGATGTCGCCAAACACAGATGCGACCATCATGATGCTGTAAACAGAACCTGGATTCATCCGAAAAAATGACGTTTTGCCATTCGTGCACCCAGGTTCGTCGTTGAGTACACCATCGCAGGCGCTCCTGTCTGTGATGCAGCGTCAAGGGTAACCGCAGCCATGGTCTCCGAGCTGATAGTCCATGCTGCTGCAAACGTCGTCGATCTGTCTGTGCAGATGGTTGTTGTCTTGCAAACGTCCCCATCTGTTGACTCAGGGATCGAGACGTGGCTGCACGATTCGTTACAGCCATGCGGATAAGATGCCTGTCATCTCGACTGCTAGTGATATGAGGCCGTTGGGATCCATCACGGCGTTCCGCATAACTCTCCTGAACCCACTGATTCCATATTCTGCTAACAGTCATTGGATCTCGACCAACGCGAGCAGCAATGTCGCGATACGATGAACCGCAATCGCGATAGGCTACAATCCGACCTTTATCAAAGTCGGAAACGTGATGGTACGCATCTCTCCTCCTCACACGAGGTATCACAACAACGTTTCACCAGGCAACGCCGGTCAACTGCTATTTGTGTATGAGAAATCGGTTGGAAACTTGCCTCATGTCATCACGTTGTAGGTGTCGCCACCGGCGCCAACCTTGTGTGAATGCTCTGAAAAGCTAATCATTTGCATATCACAGCATCGTCTTCCTGTAGGTTAAATTTCGCGTCTGTAGCACGTCATCTTCGTGGTGCAGCAATTTTAATGGCCAGTGGTGTATTAATTTAACCTTCATAAATGTTGATGCCATGAACCAGCAACACAATAGCTGTAGTACGGGCGCGTAAAGTTGGCTGTCGGATCCCAGGTACGGATCATTAAAGTCATCATTATAACGGAACATTCGTCTCGACTGTTCTCTGTTTCAGATTACTGCCGCCCTCAGAAACCCGAAGTTGTGACACAGTAGTTGCCTAGCGAAACGTAGGGTTGTGTGTGTGAGAGCTGATGATTAATTAATAACAGTAATTGCTTTTTTTTGAGTCGTCAGTCTTCCGGTTGGTTCGATGCGGCCCGCCATGAATTCCTCTCCTGTACCGACCTCTTCACCTCAGAGCAAGCACTTGCAACCTAAGTCCTCAGTTATTTGCTGGATGTTTCCAACCTCCGTCTTCCTCTATAGTTTTTGCCCTCTACACCTCCCTCTGGTACCATGCAAGTCATTCCCTGATGTCATAACGAATGTCCTATCATTCTATCCCTTCCCCTTGCCCGTGTTTCCCAGATATTCCTTTCCTCTTCGGTTCTGCGGACAACCTTCTCATTCCTAACCTCATCGGCCCACCTAATTTTCAACATTCGTCCGTAGCATCACATCTCAAATGTTTTTCCCTCAGTCTATATTTCTCTACCATACAACGCTGTGCTCCAGACGTACTTTCTAAGAAAATTCTGCCTCAAATTAAAGCCTATGTTTGATACTAGTAAATTATTTTGGCCACGAACGCCCTTTTTGCCAGGGCTAGTCTGCTTTTGATATCCTGCTTGCTCCGTCCATCCTTGGTTATTTTGCTGCCTAGGTAGTAGAATTGCTTAACCTCATCTACTTCGTGATCATCAATCCTAACGTTAATTTTCTCCCTGTTCTCTCATTTCTGCTACTTCTCATTACTTTTGTCTCTCTTCTATTTACTTTCAGTCCGTATTCTGTAATTATTAGACTGTTCATTACATTAAGAAAATCATGTAATTCACCTTCACTTTCAAATGGTTCAAATGGCTCTGAGCACTATGGAACTTAACTTCTGAGGTCATCACTCCCCTAGAACTTAGAACTACTTAACCCTAACTAACCTAAGGACATCACACACGTCCATGCCCGAGGCAGGATTCGAACCTACTACCGTAGCGGTCGCGCGGTTCCAGACTGTAGCCTTCACTTTCAGCCAGGATAGCAATGTCACCAGTGAATCGTATCATTGACATCCTTTCATCTTGAATTTTAATTCCACTCCTGAACATTTCTTTTATTTCCATCATGTTTCTTCGATGACCAGATTGAACTGTAGGGTGAAAAGATTACATTCCTACCTTACGCTCTTTTTAATCAGAGCACTTCTTTCTTGGTCGTCCATTCTTATTACTCCCTCTTGCTTCTTGTACATATTGTATATTACTCGTCTCTCCCAATAGCTCACTCACATTTTTTCTCGTAATTTCGAACATACTACACCACTTTACACCGTCAAGCGCTTTTTCCAGGTCGACAAATCCTATGAACGCGTCTTGATTTTTCTTTAGCCTTTCTTCCATTACCAACCGCAGCATCAGAACTGCCTTTCTGGTGGCTTTCCCTAAAACCAAACTTATCGTCATCTAACACATCCAAAATTTTCTTTTCCCTTCTTCTGTGTATTATTCTTTTCCTCAACTTGGATGCAAGAGTTTTTAAGCTGGTTGTACGATAATGCTCGCACTTTCCAGCTCTTGCAGTCTTCGGAATTGTGTGGATGATATTTTTCCGAGAGGCAGATGGTATGACGCCATGCTCATATATTCTACACACCAATATGAATAATAGTTTTCCTGTCACTTCCTCAATGATTTTAGGAATTCTGGTAGAATGTTATCTATCCCTTCTGCCTTATTTGATCGTAAGTTACAAAGCTCTCTTAAATTCTAATACACGATCCCCTATCTCTTCTAAACCGAATCCTACTTCTTCTTCTATGACATCAGACAAATCTTCTACCTCATAATGGCCTTCAATGTACTTTTTACACCTACCAGCTCTCTCCTCTGCATTTAACACTGGAATTGCCGTTGCACTCTTAGTGTTACCACCCTTCGTTCTTTTGACTTTCCTATATGCTGAAGTGTCCTTCCGAGAGCCATTTCATTTTCGATTGCTTCACATTTTTCATACGACCATTCCGCCTTAACTTCTCCGCAATTCGTATTTATATCATTCCTCAGTGACTTGTATTTCTGTATTCCTGAATTCCCCTGTACATTTTTGTACTTTCTTCTTTCGTTCAGCAACTGAAGTCTTTCTTCTGTTACCCACGGTTTCTTGGTAGTTACCTTCTTTATACCTATGTTTTTCTTTCGAACTTCCGTGATTGCCTTTTTTCGAAATATTCATTCCTCTTCAACTGTATTGCCTACTGAGCTATTCCTTACTGCTTTATGTACAGCCTTAAAGAACTTCATGCGTATCTCATCATTTCTTAGCACTTCCGTATCCCACTTCTTTGCGTATTGATTCTTGCTGACTAATCTCTTAAACTTTAGCCTTCTCTTCATTACTACTACATTGTGATCTGAGTCTATATACGCTCCTGGGTAAGCCTTACAATCCTGTATCTGACTTAAAATTCTCCGTCTGACCAGGATGTAATCTACCTGAAATATTCCCATATCATCCGGCCTTTTACAAGTATACCTCCTCCTATTGTGATTCTTGAACAGAATAATCGCTATTACTAGATGAAATTTATTGTTGTTGTTGTTGTTATCTTCAGTCCTGAGACTGGTTTGATGCAGCTCTCCATGCTACTCTGTCCTCTGAAAGCTTCTTCATCTCCCTGTACTTACTGCAACCTACATCCTTCTGAATCTGCTTAGTGTATTCATCTCTTGGTCTCCCTCTACGATTTTTACCTCCACCCTGCCCTCCAATGCTAAATTTGTGATCCCTTGATGCCTCAGGACATGTCCTACCAACCGCTCCCATCTTCTTGTCAAGTTGTGCCACAAACTCCTCTTCTCCCCAATTGTATTCAATACCTCCTCATTAGTTATGTGATCTACCCATCTAATCTTCAGCATTCTTGTGTAGCAACACATTTCGAAAGCTTCTATTCTCTTCTTGTCTGAACTATTTATCGTCATTGTTTCAATTCCATACATGGCTATACTCCATACAAATACTTTCAGAAACGAATTCCTGACACTTGAATCTATACTCGATGTTAACAAATTTCTCTTCTTCAGAAACGCTTACCTTGCCATTGCCAGTCTACATTTGATATCCTCTCTACTTCGACCATCATCAGTAATTTTGCTCCCCAAATAGCAAAACTCCTTTACTACATTAAGTGTCTCATTTCCTAATCTAATTCCCTCAACATCACCCGACTTAATTCCATTATCCTCGTTTTGTTTTTGTTGATGTTCATCTTATATCCTCCTTTCAAGACACTGTCCATTCCGTTCAACTGCTCTTCCAAGTCCTTTGCTGTCTCTGACAGAATTACAATGTCATCGGTGAACCTCAACGTTTTTATTTCTTCTCCATGGACTTTAATACCTACTCAGAATTTTTCTTTTGTTTCCTTTACTGCTTGCTCAATATACAGATTGAATAACATCGGGGAGAGGCTACAACCCTGTCTCACTCCCTTCCCAACCACTAATTCCCTTTGATGCCCCTCGACTCTTATAACTGCCATCTGGTTTCTGTACAAATTGTAAATAGCCTTTTGCTCCCTGTATTCTACACCTGCCACCTTCATAATTTGAAAGAGAGTATTCCAGTCAACATTGTCAAAAGCTTTCTCCAAGTCTACAAATGCTAGAAACGTAGGTTTGCCTTTTCTTAATCTAGCTTCTAAGATAAGTCGTAGGGACAGTATTGCCTCACGTGTTCCAACATTTCTGCGGAATCCAGACTGATCTTCGCCGAGGTCAGCTTCTACCAGTTTTTCCATTCGTCTGTAAAGAATTCGCGTTAGTATTTTGCAGCTGTGACTTATTAAACTGATAGTTCGGTAATTTTCACATCTGTCAACACCTGCTTTCCTTGGGATTGGAATTATTATATTCTTCTTGAAGTCTGAGGGTATTTCGCCTGTCTCATATATCTTGCTCACCAGATGGTAGAGTTTTGTCAGGACTGGCTCTCCCAAGGCCGTCAGTAGTTCCAATGGAATGTTGTCTACTCCCGGGGCCTTGTATCGACTCAGGTCTTTCAGTGCTCTGTCAAACTCTTCACGCAGTATTGTATCTCCCATTTCATCTTCATCTACATCCTCTTCCATTTCCATAATATTGTCCTCAAGAACATCGCCCTTGCATAGTCCCTCTATATACTCGTTTCACATTTCTGCTTTCCCTTCTTTGCTTAGAACAGGGTTTCCATCTGAGCTCTTGATATTCATACAAGTAGCTCTATTTTCTCCAAAGGTCTCTTTAATTTTCCTGTAGGCAGTATCTATCTTACCCCTAGTGAGATAAGCCTCTACATCCTTACATTTGCCCTCTAGCCATCCCTGCTTAGCCATTTTGCACTTCCTGTCGATCTCATTTTTGAGACGTTTGTATTCCCTTTTGCCTGCTTCATTTACTGCGTTTTTATATTTTCTCTTTTCATCAATTAAAATCAATATTTCTTCTGTTACCCAAGGATTTCTACTAGCCCTCGTCTTTTTACCTACTTGATCCTCTGCTGCCTTCACTACTTCATCCCTCAGAGCTACCCATTCTTCTTCTACTGTATTTCTTTCCCCCATTCCTGTCAATTGTTTTCTTATGCTCTCCCTGAAACTCTGTACAACCTCTGGTTCTTTCAGTTTATCCAGGTCCCATCTCCTTAAATTCCCACCTTTTTGCAGTTTCTTCAGTTTTAATCTACAGTTCATAACCAATAGATTGTGGCAGAGTTCACATCTGCCCCTGGAAATGTCTTACAATTTAAAACCTGGTTCCTAAATCTCTGTCTTACCATTATATATACTATCTGAAACCTTTTAGTATCTCCAGGGTTCTTCCATGTATACAACCTTCTTTCATGATTCTTGAACCAAGTGTTAGCTATGATTAAGTTATGCTCTGTGCAAAAGGGGGCTTCCTCTTTCATTTCTTAGCCCCAATCCATATTCACCTACTATCTTTCCTTCTCTTCCTTTTCCTACTGTCGAATTCCAGTCACCCATGACTATTAAATTTCCGTCTCCCTTCACTACCTGAATAATTTTCTTTATCTCATCATACATTTAATCAATTTCTTCATCATCTGCAGAGCTAGTTGGCATATAAACTTGTACTACTGTAGTAGACGTGGGCTTCGTGTCTATCTTGGCCACAATAATGCGTTCACTATGCTGTTTGTAGTAGCTTACCCGTACTCCTATTTTTTATTCATTATTAAACCTACTCCTGCATTACCCCCTATTTGATTTTGTATTTATAACCCTGTATTCACCTGACCAAAAGTCTTGTTCCTCCTGCCACCGAACTTCACTAATTCTCACTATATCTAACTTTAACCTATCCATTTCCCTTTTTAAAATTTCTAACCTACCTGCCCGATTAAAGGATCTGACATTCCACGCTCCGATCCGTAGAACGCCAGTTTTCTCTCTCCTGATAACGACGTCCTCTTGAGTAGCCCCCGCCCAGAGATCCGAATGGGGGACTATTTTACCTCCGGAATATTTTACCCAAGAGGACGCCATCATCATTTAACCATACAGTAAAGCTGCATGCCCTCGGGAAAAATTACGGCTGTAGTTTCCACTTGCTTTCAGCCGTTCGCAGTGTCAACACAGCAAGGCCGTTTTGGTTAATGTTGCAAGGCCAGATCAGTCAATCATCCAGACTGTTGCCCCTGCAACTACTGAAAAGGCTGCTGCCCCTCTTCAGGAACCACACGTTTGTCTGGCCTCTCAACAGATACCCCTCCGTTGTGGTTGCAGCTACGGTACGGCCATCTGTATCGCTGAGGCACGCAAGCCTCCCCACCAACGGCAAGGTCCATGGTTCATGGGGGTAGTGAAATTTATTACAGAATTCAATTAGTCTTTCTCCTCTCTCATTCCTAGTCCCAAGTCCACATTCTCTTATAACCTTTTCTTCTGCTCCTTGCCCTACAAGTGCATTCCAGTCCCCTATGACTATTAGATTTTCATCTTCCTTTATGTACTGTATTACCCCTTCAGTATCCTCATATTCTTTCTTTATACCATCTTCAGCTTGCGACGTTGGCATGCGTACCTGAAGTACCGTTGTCGGTGTTCGTTTGCTGTCGATTTTGATAAGACTAAACCTGTCATTGAACTGTTCACATAAACATACTCTCTGCCCTGCCTTTCTATTCATAACAAACTCTGCCGGCCGATGTGGCCGAGCGGTTCTAGGCGCGTCAGTCTGGATCCGCGCGACCGCTACGGTCGCAGATTCGAATCCTGCCTTTGGCATGGATGTGTGTGATGTCCTCAGTTTAGTAAGGTTTAAGTAGTTCTAAGTTCTAGGGGACTGATGACCTTAGATGTTATGTCCCGTAGTCCTCAGAGCCATTTGAACCATAACAAACTCTACTCCCGTTATACCATTTTCTGCTGATGTTGATATTGCCCTATACTCATCTGACCAGAAATCTTCGTCTTCTTTCCATTTCACTTCACTGACCCCTACTATATCGAGATTGAAGCCTTTTCATATCCCATTTTCTAGTTTCCCTACCACGTTCAAGCTACTGACATTCCACGCCCCGACTCGTAGAACGTTATCCTGCCGTTGATTATTCAGTCTTTTCCTCATGGTCACCACCCTCTTGGCAGTCCCCTCCCGGGGATCCGAATGGGGGGCTATTCTGGAATCTTTCGCCAATGGAGACATCATCATGACACATTTTCGATTACAGGCCACATGGCGTGTGGAAACATGTTGTGCGTCTTTAATGCAGTGGTTTCCATTGCCTTCTGCATTCTCATGCCGTTGTTCATAGCTGATTCTTCCGCCTTTAGGCGCAGTTACCCACCCCAAGGAGAAGAGACTGCACTGTATTTCTGTCCGCTCCTCCGTTCGCTTTGGCAAGGCCGTTGGCCGAATGAGGGTGATTTCTTATGTCGGTGGTCTTCGGCCACCAATGCTGATTATTAATCAAAATTTAAGTGGTGGCGGGTATCGAACCCGGGACCGAGAACGTTTTGATTACTAATCAAAGACGCTATCCCTTTTTTTAAATTTTGTTCTGTATTGTTCATTTAGTTTGGTTTGGACGGACGTCACATGACATCCGTTCAAGTTGATCGTTGATTCCTTTACTCAGTTTTTTTATTACAGAGGACAATCGCCCGTCTGACCGAACACGCTGACCTACCGTGCCGGCATCCTAAACCATGGGTCTCATATTTAAATAGTTAAAGCTGCTCCTCCTGTCTCTGATGAGCTAATCGCCATCGACTGACTTCCTTGTCGTTCTCTGTCATTGATGTCACTGTCCGCCCCGATAGCTGAGCGGTGAGCGTGACAGATTGCCGTCCTACGGGCCCGGGTTCGATTCCCGACTGGGTCGGAGATTTTCTCCGTTCAGGGACTGGGTGTTGTATTGTCTTCATCATCATTTCCTCCCCATTCGGCGCGGAGGTCGCCCAATATGGCGTCGAATGCAATAAGACCTGCACCAAGGTGGCCCATGCAAGGGGCCTCCCAGCCAATGGCGCCAAACGCTCATTTCCATTTCCATTGGCGTCGCTGGATGTGGAATGCCTACATCTCACTCAAGTTGTTCCTCGACTGGCATCACGAGGGTGAGTGCAACACGTTCCAGTCCTGTCACCAAGGAAAAATCCCTGGCTGAACCAGGAATCGAACTGGGGTCCCCGCGTAGCAGCCAGACACGCTGACTACTGAGCTACAGTGGCGGACTATATTTACTTGCATTATGCACTATAAGCCGAGATTACGTATGTATACTTATTGTTTTGAATGTCGTCTTCCTTCTGCACAATGCCTTGTGATTCAGGAGTCTCATTTAATGTTCCTAGCTACAAATAAGAACTGATTTTGCATATGACCGTCTCTGTAACGCGCGTTCGCTAATCCGTGTCAAAATTTATGTCATAGCACGTGATCGGTACAAGTCGCGCACGCCCATGTGTTGTCAGATCTGGAAGACAAACAATAAGTCATTCCTCCTTTTTCCACCCTTAACCCCGCAGGCCCGTCTGAGTCTCTGATTAAGACCCTCCACTCGGCTCTGTACCCGAGATCCGCAATCGGTCCTGTCGACTAGCTGCAAATGGTCAGCTTCCTTGTTTTTATAAGATGAAATGTAGAGGAACGTTTAATGAGTTAGAAAGTACTGCTTGCACTTGCAACCACGGAAATGGTTCCAGGTCATCTACCCGTCAATGAGTTCCCAGAAATATCTTTAAATGAAATAGAGTGAGTCTGAAATGTGTTCAACATTGCTGGGTCCTGTCTAGCTGTTACGGTGACTGCGGGAAGTGCCGCTTCCCACACTGCTTTATGACAAGTGGGTGTGCTACGCCGACACCTAGTGAGCGTTAATTATAAATTCGTGGTGGAAGTCTTTCAATTGGGCGCCATTTCGGCGACTTTTGTGTCCCTAATCCATCCCATTAATCCAACGAGGGAAAAATGAATTAATGTTTCACGAAGAATTCGAAAGATGTGTCGTTTCTGGCGACTATTCACATCGTTGAGAGGCAGACGGAAAATTTCAGTGGTCCAACCAGGAAACCATCACCCGAGCTCTCGGTTTACAGACAAGCACTTTGCCATTCAACCACATGGCCTGACATTACTGGCTTTAAATCAGTCCTACTTTTCTGAAGAACAGCTAACTGTCGTATTATTCTATACAAATTCGCAGATGCACACCTAACTGCAAATCCCATCATTCATGTTACCCCACTTAGTTTTCATATGCGTTCCTCAAAACAATCACGTATCTGATGAATATGAAGGAGGATCTAACCTAATAAATTACTATATGAAATACGAATATTAAAATTAGGTATGGTTTGTGAGAGTTGTGGTGATGGGAAATATCTAACTATGCTCTAGGTCGGGTTAGATGCAGTGGGGTTGGATGTGCCACAAAACATTAAATGAGAAGGTGTTAGACGAAGGTGAGTCGGGGAAAATTCGATGATGGAGTAATTTTGAGAATATGTGGCAGTGGAATTTAAGTGGAAGACGAAACAGGCAGGGAAGGTAACTCGATGGAGGACGTGGAAACGCTCAAATAAACGGATATGTTGAAGGACCATGGTAATGAAGCAATAATATCTTCAGCAGAGAGAGCAGGAAATGGTGCGTTGTCTGAGTGAAGTGGTGTGTCGATACAGTGGATGAGGTGGGTTAGCTCAAATTTGGCTGGAGGGATTTAGTTTTTTATTTGTTGTTGTGGGAGATACAAAATTGGTGGCAGGAATTATAGAGGGGTAGGATTGAAGGTTAGAACAATGTTGGTACAGATGGTTAGCTTTCTAGTGCAGGAATAAAGATGGGTTTTTGCAGTCAGGAGGTAAATGGTCACTGTAGATGAGGCTGGGTATCAGCCTCCATTCTGAAGGAAGTGATGCTGAATGGGTCGTTAGAGAAGGTGTGGATGAGGAATGCTGAAACAGATCGGCTGCGTATTCGGAGGGTTTTCCGAATTTCGGCGTCAAGAATGAAATTTAGTTCCCTCGCATCTTCCCCCATTGCGATCTTGGGGTCATCGCTCTTAACCACAACAGTGATAGTAAGCAGGTGACAGGGTACTTGGCGTTCTCTATGACGTGATGGGTCAGAGGTGAGCATGGGGCATGGCAACCTAAAGTTGTGGCAAGTATCTAGGACTGGAAACAAATAGAGAACTTAAATGAGATTTTCACTCTGCAGCGGAGTGTGCGCTGATATGAAACCTCCTGGCAGATTAAAACTGTGTGCCTGACCGAGACTCGAACTCGGGACCTTTGCCTTTCGCGGGCAAGTGCTCTACCAACTGAGCTACCGAAGCACGACTCACGGCCGGTACTCACAGCTTTACTTCTGCCAGTACCTTGTCTCCTACCTTCCAAACTTTACAGAAGCTCTCCTGCGAACCTTGCAGAACTAGCACTCCTGAAAGAAAGGATATTGCGGATATGTTTCCTGAATGAGATTTTCACTCTGCAACGGAGTGTGCGCTGATATGAAACTTCCTGGCAGATTAAAACTGTGTGCCCGACCGAGACTCGAACTCGGGATCTTTGCCTTTCGCGGGCAAGTGTTCTACCAACTGAGCTACCGAAGCACGACTCACGCCCGGTACTCACAGCTTTACTTCTGCCAGTAGCTCGTCTCCTACCTTCCAAACTTTACAGAAGCTCTCCTGCGAACCTTGCAGAACTAGCACTCCTGAAAGAAAGGATATTGCGGAGACATGGCTTAGCCACAGCCTGGGGGATGTTTCCAGAATGAGATTTTCACTCTGCAGCGGAGTGTGCGCTGATATGACACTTCCTGGCAGATTAAAACTGTGTACCTGACCGAGACTCGAACTCGGGACCTTTGCCTTTCGCGGGCAAGTGCTCTACCAACTGAGCTACCGAAGCACGACTCACACTCGGTACTCACAGCTTTACTTCTGCAGGAGAGCTTCTGTAAAGTTTGGTAGGTAGGAGACGAGGTACTGGCAGAAGTAAAGCTGTGAATACCGGGCGTGAGTCGTGCTTCGGTAGCTCAGTTAGTAGAACACTTCCCGCAAAAGGCAAAGGTCCCGAGTTCGAGTCTCGGTCGGGCACACTGTTTTAATCTGCCAGGAAGTTTCAAATAGAGAACTCGATTATTATGGAGTTTTTGTGGGTTATGATTCATGATACAGTGCGGTTTGGAAGGTACTTTTTTATTTAGATGAGTTGATAAGAAATGATTAGATAAAGTATGTACTGGAGATGATATTTCACATGAGATTGCAGTACAATCAATAGAT
Source organism: Schistocerca piceifrons (assembly GCF_021461385.2). Classification (NCBI taxonomy): domain Eukaryota; kingdom Metazoa; phylum Arthropoda; class Insecta; order Orthoptera; family Acrididae; genus Schistocerca; species Schistocerca piceifrons. The sequence goes on from NC_060141.1 coordinate 383,242,461, forward strand.
TCTTTTGTGTAAAACGTCTGGTTGGGAGGGGGGGAGTTTCATGAGCGAGAATGTGCTAAATTGTCGTAGGGATGTGATGGGGATGAGTTGTATGATAATATAAACTGGGAAATGGGATGCTTTTTCTCATCGCTGGATTTCTAGACTGGAGCTGGTGTTGAAGCTAATGAAGATGTAGCTGGTATGGTCACAGCTGCTGTAGTTTCAGTTGTAGCTGGAGTAGTTTTGATTGGTGCTTCTGCTTCCAGACCCACTTGTAATGATGAAGATGGTAGCAATGGAATAGCGGTCAGGGCTGGTGATGCTCCTAACTGACGCCATTGTATTGCAAAAGGTGGTTGTGAAGGTGGTGGTGGCTGTGGTGGTGGCGACGGTGGCGTCGGTTGCAGCATTGGAGTTGCACCGCATGATAGTATCTGCAAAGTATGGAAACTTAAAACAGCTGTTGCATTTGTAGATTTAACCGCTGCATACGATACTGTGTGGAGGCATGGTCTTCTTAGCAAGATACTTGAGATTATCCCTCGCCAGACCTTGTACAAATTACTAAGTGATATGCTCAGCAATAGAACCCTTGAAGTTAATCTAGAAGGAAAGAAGAGTTGAACCATTGTTTCAAACAACGGCTTACCACAAGGTTCTGTATTGGCACCATTACTTTTCAATGTGTACATAAGCGACATACCAACAACAAATGCGCGGAAGTTCTGTCACGCAGATGACATGGCCCTGGCTGTGCAACGTGGAAATTTTGAACAGTGTGAAAACTCCCTTAACCAAGACCTCGGAGTAATGGGAAAATATTTCAGATCTTGGAGATTAATTCCTAACCCAATAAAGTCAGAAGTTACAGTGTTTCATTTAAACAACCAACAGGCAACCCGATCCCTTGACGTTACCTTTGCTGGTAGAAAGTTAAAGCATAACCCAAACCCAAAATATCTTGGTATTAAATTGGATAGATTGTTTACATTCAAACCACACCTAATAGATACTGCTGCTAAGATACGTACAAGAAATAATATTATTCAAAAGCTCGCCAATACTAGCTGGGGAGCTGATGTACATACTCTGAAGATTTCTTCTGTAGCGCTGGTATACTTTGTTGTGGAATATTGCAGCCCTGTTTGGCTTAACAGCAGCCACACGTCTAAAGAGGGCGGAGAAAAAACAAGAATTTTTTTGTAAAATACCTCTCTTGTTTTCATCCTTGTAACATGAATTTCGTGGTGTACGGACGTCTCTTGTTCTATAAGTGGATAGCTTGTGGAAGAAAGGTATTTTATTTCGACGAGCTTCAAGTATACCTGTTCTCCTCTGTGCGAATCACGAACCATCACGTCAAATCTTAGGGTGCACGGGAATAATCTTCAAGAAGACGATCGCCGCATCGCCATCAGCATTGCCGTACTACGAAAGAGAAGAGGTAATTATCATTAATAGGAAGAAAAACTTTTAAAGTTAATTGTTCCTAGTTCATGTTGCAGAAGGTCGAAAGCAGTACCTATCGTCTTGTCCTCCATGGTGCTTGTGTAAAGGAGAAAACTTTCGACAGGCGCTGTTGATTGTGAAGTAGCCGAAATACCTCTCTCTCTCACACCACATTAGTTGCATTTTTATACAAAGGACTGTGGGAATGGAAGAAAATCGAAGTGGTCGAGATATGGTGCTATAGATAGGATAATTGTTAAGTCTTCTGGGAATAATTTCCATGGTACTAGAGGGAGGTATTAAATGTAAAAGCTGTAGGGGAAGACAGAGATTGGAATACATCCAGCAAATAATTGTGGAAGTACAGTGCAAGCGGTGCTTCGAGACGAAATATTGGCACAGAAGAGGACTTTGTGGCCGCATCGAACCAGACAGAAGACTGACGACGCAGAAAAAAAGTATCAAGGTGGCTAACGATGGAGTACTACGCCCTTTGACTAGGAATCAGGAAAAAAATTGCTGTGGTGTTGCTGCATCAACATTTACCTATAAAGCGTCCGCCCCGATAGCTGAGGGCCGGCTGATGTGGCCAAGCGGTTCTAGGCGCTTCAGTCCGAAACCGCGCTGCTGCTACGGTCGCAGGTTCGAATCCTCCCTCGGGCGTGGATGTGTATGATATCCTTAGGTTAGTTAGGTTTAATTAGTTGTAAGTCTAGGGGACTGATTACCTCAGATGTTAAGTCCCATAGTGCTTAGAGCCATTTGAACCATTTTTTCGATAGCTGCGTGGCCGTTCCGTTTCAGCCGCGCTCGCGAGTGGCCGCTGTTAACTGCTGCGCAGCACTTCAGTGTTTACATTGCCGTACTTGTGCTTTGCCGAGTGCCGTCCGTCCGTTAATCTCCGTGTTCGTTCGTATTCCTTGTTATCTGATCGCTCTTTCTGGTCTTGCTGCTGCTAATTGGAATTTCGGTTGTTTAACCGAAATTGCGTCGCTGGATTAACCATGGCTACAAACCTCAGGAAGAATACTGTAGTATTTGCTTTTGACAAGGACTCCCGTCCTGTTCAACCGACATACCTGGAAATAGATGACTGGATTACACAGGTAATTGGTCTAAATTCTGAAACCGTTCATACCTGGCAACTGTATCAGGAAAAATACTGTGTTTTTGTCAAGTTAATCAGTGCTTCGACTGTTGATAAAGTGTTACGAAAGTGGGGCTATGAAGTACATTTTGTGCATAGAAATGGTTATAAGAGTAAGGTTTCCATCTATAGAGCGGACATTCATTACAAAACCGTTCGTGTCTTGAGTATTCCCATTGAAATTGAAAATGATAAGATTAAGGAAGCTCTTTCAAACTACAGGGACGTTAAATCAATTGCAAATGAAAGATGGTCGCCTCGCAGTGTTTCAACGGGGTTCGCTGTGTAGAGATGTACGTTAAGATGAATATTCCGTCTCTCATAACTGTTTGTGGGTATAAGGCACAATTTGTTTATATAGGTCAGGAAGCTAAACGTCATACATGTAACGAAACTGGCCACTTCAGACAGGAATGTCCGCGGCGAACTGTTGTTCTTTAAAGTAATTTGATACAGCGTCAGAAGCTTACCTTAAATGATCTGTTACCAAAGAATAGCCCGGATCAGCTGGTTGTGGATGTTAACGCAGCGGGCTAAGCTGATGTCTCTCTTCACGATAATAGTAAATTTCGCCCGTTAACAGCAAAGGGAAACCCTGTTACCACTACTCGTGAAACTGAAATGCATCCGAAAAAACGACCTCTGGAGACAACTGATAGTTGTTCAGAGGACGAGCTGTCCTGTCCAACTCCCTGACTTCGGAAGCAAAAACAGTGCGATGAGGAGGCAGAGAAACCGGAAGGCAAAATGCGAATGGAAACTGATGAACGGAAAGATAATTCACATACGGTTTTAATTTGCAAGAAACAACGGGTGCAGTAGCCGATTGCAAAGATCAGCAGCTATCTGTTAATAAACAAATTCAGGGAGAGGTTGCAAAACTGCAGTCTCCATTTGTTTCCCACGATCAGGAAGTAAGTGATATTAATAAAGAACGAGGAAGTGGTGGCCAAACTGAAATCACGGTCAACACCTCAGGGCAGGCACCGACAACAGAAATTGCGAAAGCGTGTGCTGCTGCTCCAGATGAGCCGCGAAGTAAAATACCGAAGCAACCAAATGAGAATGTAGCACGTAACCAATGGAAGGGAAAATCCGGAAAGGGCGACCCAAGCCCAAAGAATATTCGCTCCGAAACGGTCCTACACGAATCACTGGAGGAAAAATCAGAAAGTTTACCAGGAAATCACTCTGCTTGCGGTACAAGAGAAAACATCAGACGTAGAAAAAAAACGGTACAGTAACTAATAAACTGATTGAAGTTTTATTCCATGATCAGCCTTCCGAGAAAACTGTTCTAGCTTAACTGAACCCTTAACCACAGGAAACTAAATTAGCCGGCCGAGGTGGCCGAGCGGTTCTAGGCGCTACAGTCTGGAACCGCGCGACCGCTACGGTCGCAGGTTCGAATCCTGCCTAGGGCATGGATGTGTGTGATGTTCTTAGGTTAGTTAGGTTTAATTAGTTCTGAGTTCTAGGGGACTGATGACCTTAGAAGTTAAGTCCCATAGTGCTCAGAGCCATTTTTTTGAAACTAAATTAGTTCATCAAAACAACTACATAGTGACAGCGCAGTGACGCAATCTTATTCTGTCACCACTATAAACATAAATAAAATTACGTCCGGTTTGAAATTATCGGCCCTTAAGGAATTTTTGTACGAATCCGCGACTGATATTGCCCTGTTACAAGAAGTTCTAATTTCTGATTTAGTAATTCCCGGTTTTGTCAGTTACATAAATGTGTCTCCCGATACAAGTGTTGGAACAGCTGTTTTGGTGAGGGAAGGGATTACAGTAAACTAGGTGGAACGACTGGAGGAAGGGGGATAGGACTAAATATCTATGATGTGACTATCATCAACTTGTACGCCCCTTCAGGAAGTTCTCATCGAGCTGACAGGGCACGTTTCTTCAAAGATGACCTGATATACTTGTTAAGGAAATCGCCAAGACAGTTATTACTTGGAGGTGATTTTAATTGTGTTTTAAATCGAAAAGATCAGTTATCTAATTTTAATTTCTCAAGTGAACTAAAACAACTAGTCACTGGTTTAGAATTGAAGGATATATGGTAAATCAAATACCCCTCCATTGTTGAGTTCACGAATTTCACGGCAACATCACGTAGCAGGATTGATAAATTATATATTTCTAAAAATCTTGAAACTTCCGTGACAAGAGTAGAAACCATTCCTACGTACTTTTCAGACCATTCAAGTGTCTTAGCTTGCATGAACTTAACAAGACAGCCAGTTCGCCGATTCAAGAATCAGTGGAATTTGAACACTTCCGTGTTAATAAATCATTATTTAGAGAACCTGATTAAAGAAATATGTGCAACATGCCTGCTTGCTCGTAGTAGATACGCCACTGCTATCGACTAGTGGGTTAAAATGGCGAAGCCAAAGTTGAGGAAGCTTCTTATTCAATTCAGTGCCCAGAGCGCAAGAAAAACGAAATGCACTATAGAACATTACTATTCCGTTTTGAGAGATCTATATGATCAAGTCTCAGCAGGTTCCTCACTTCGGATAGCAGACATCAAAAAAGTCAAAACCAAGTTACTTAATATAAAGAGAAGTCAAATGGAAGGGTTGGAAATAAAATCGAAGGCAAATTCGCTGTCAGAAAATGAAACTACTTCCCTGTGTCATTTAGTGAAGCATACGAAAAACGGGAGAAGGACTTTTATTGGTGAATTTCGAACAAAACACGGTACGATTCTCAGAACCCATCAGGGTATCATGGACGAGATTTATCGCTATTATTGCGAGCTATATTCTGTACATCTTCCTTGTTGTCGAACGGTTCTAGGCGCTTCAGTCTGGAACCGCGTGACCGTTACGGTCGCAGGTTCGAATCCTACCTTGGGCATGGATGTGTGTGATGTCCTTAGTTTACTTAGGTTTAAGTAGTTCTAAGTTCTAGGGGACTGATGATCTCAGATGTTAAGTCCCATAGTACTCAGAGCCATTGAACCACTGAACAGCTTCCTTGGAAGATTTCATAGACATCCTAGCCGCACAGCTGACAGAAGATGACAACGAAAATTTTCTTGAGATTGTCAATGAAGAGGACGTGTATGAGACTCTATGCGCCTCACCACCAAAAAAATCCCCGAACCGGATGGTCTGCCAGCAGAGTTTTACATCCGTTACTGGCCAATAGTAGGTGCGAAAATCATAGACATTGTAGATGAGGTTATTCAGGGTAAAATGATTCCGACTGAGTTAAGGAGAGTAAAATTGTCCTGGTGCCAAAAAATAATGCAAACAAAGATTTAAATAATTTTCGTCCAATTTCACTGCTGAATTATAATTATCAATTAATAATTAGAAAAGTAAACAAGAGAATTTCATGCCTTACAGATAAAATTATTAGTCAACATCAGAACTGCGCGCAAGGCAGAATTCAGGGATATCATTGCAATAACTCCTGTAACAAACATAAAGTGTGCTTTATTTCTTTTCAGATTTTTATAAAGCGTTTGATGTAGTAAATCATGAATACATTCTACAGACATTGAAAAAAATAGATTTCAACGATATTGTCATACAGTTGAATAAGAACATAGCAATTGGAATAAATGCTAAAATAGCGGTGAATTGTCAACAATCCAGGCCGATGCAGGTACAACTAGGTGTTCCTCAAGAAAGTCCACTGTCCATGTCGCTCTTCGCCATTTCGCTGGAACCTTTCCTCCGACATGTCCATGCTAGATTAAAAGGTTTAACATTATCAGAAAATAAAACAGTTATAATAGCCTATGGTGACGATGTAGGGGTCATTATAAGGAATAATGACGAGGTAACCACGCTAGCAACAGAGATTGAATGGTACTGTAGAGCATCTGGAACCACTGCAAACGAAAAAAAAGTAAGATGTTAAATCTCAGATGTTTTGATAATATCAACGTCGAGTGGGCAAAATTAGTCCGACAACATAAAACACTTGGGCTCACCCTGACAGCATGCCTCATGAAAATGGCGGCTTTAAATTGGAAAGTTGCAAAGAAGCCAATATAGAAAATTTAACTCGATATATGAACCGAGTTCAAAGAACACAGTATATCAACTCATGCATACTTGCTAAATCTTATTATACTGCACAGCTGTTTCCAATACCGAGAGTGATAGCGAGGAGAACAACGTCCAAAATCACCAACTTTTTGTTGAGAGGTGAAGTGTTCAGAGTACCTGCTAAAATAGCCACTTTAGATTCTAAAAATGGTGGATTAGGATTAACTGATATAAGGGGTAAAGCCTATGCACTTTTTGTCAAAAGGAAAGTTAATTTAATAAGATACTCGCGAGAAAGCGTAACCAGCCAACTTTTCGAGATTATTAAACTTCGAAGCCTGCTTCCTCCGATTGACGTGCAGAATATCGACAGTCGTTTACAGCATGTGAGGATTTTCTATGTCTAGTTATGTAAGTATTGAACTCAAGCAGTTACGACACTTAACATCAAAAGCCATAGTGCGGGAACGAAAGAAAAGCGGAGGAAGGAACAATATAGAACGACAGTTTCCAAACATTGAGTGGAATGAGCTTTGTAAAAACATTACATCTAATGTACTCACGTCTAATATAAAAACGTCATGGTACAAGACACTTAACAACATAGTTAGCACCAATGAAAGACTGTACGCAATCGGATCTGTGAAACAAGTTTATGTCAACAATGCCATCTAGTTGACACAAAAATTCATAGATATAATTGCATTGGTCACATGAATAGTTGGAAGTGGATCCTGGAGCAAATAGCTCTGATTACAAGGACATCCCCTGAGTATATATCGCTGTCATTGATACACAGGCCTGAAGCACGCTATTTTCCAGAGGCAAAAAATAACGCTGTGTACTGGTTGCTGGGAAATTTTGTTAATCACGTCCTTAAAAAATTAGGATCCGACAGCACCGTACAGTTCAAGGTACACATGCTGTGTGAATTTCACAAAATTAGAAGGTATTCGAATCACAAGAAAAAGTTCGAGAATATGTTAAAAATTATATTTGAAAGAATGGGCATTGGTTAATATAAAAAAGAAGACTGTGTTGACAGTGATGTAGTGTAGTTACCTTAAGGATATTATTTAAAATTTTACTGTATATTTTTGGTGTGTGCTTTTTCTAATTCAGAGAGTAGTTTTTGAAATTTTATAAGCTAATGTACAGAACTTTGTGACAGATTGTGTGTCTAACAGTATCAAAACAAAAAACATTAAAGCTGCATTATTCGCTTATATTAGAAATCTGGAAATTGGCATTTTTATGGAAATGTCGTTATCGATTGGTTTAAACCATAAGATTAACATTCAGTTAATGTCCAGAAAGTGTAGTCGGAAGGCTAGTCAACTTTATGATATCTCCTTTCCGCCATTCTCAAGCATTTCAGAAATTGTTTTTATGTGCGATGGGCATAAATCTTCCATAGTCTGTATTTCGTGAATTCCTTACATTTATGTGAAATGCTCATAACTACTCTAATTAAGCTGATAAGGTTAAAGATTAGTTTCTACCCTTAACCTGTCTCTCACAGAAACGATTTCCTTGTGTAGATTAATATAAAAATTATCCCACCAACTTGCTGATATTCTTCATAAAGAGCTATTTATGCTTCTGTAAAGACTGGAGCACATGTAATTCAAAGTGCAGATTTTATTTCTTCATGTTTGAAGTTCGAATGTCTTTTAAAAAAACTTTTCTTGATGTTTAACTTTATCCTTTCTGGTAATTTAGTCAGTAACACGATCTTAATCATGTCATGTATAACATGTGTACATGGTTAGTATGTGTACTTAGTATGTATTTGGAATTTGTAACATTGTTTCTTTAATAAATGTTTTTATTTAAAAAAAAGTGGTCAGAGAGACAGACTGTCATGCCAAGGGGCCCGGGTTCGATTCCCGGCTGGGTTGGAGATTTTTTACGCTCAGGGACTGGGTTTTGTGTTGTCTCTATCATAGTCATCTCATCCCCATCGACAACCTAGTCGCCAAAGTGGTGTCAACTCGAAAGACTTTCACCAGGCGACAGGTCTATCCGACAGGAGGCCCTAGTCACACGACGTTTCCATGACCTCTAAGGTTTTCACGGGAAATATTGCAAACCAAAATGAGAATGACCACAGGAGCTTTTTACACTGCCTCCACTTAATAAATGCATCATCCCTCGCAATGAGAAAGCATGCTCGGCGACCACCTTCCTACAACGTGAAAGCAATAGGTTATGCAGATGAACCAGCTTCGACCCCCTCGCTTCGTTAGTTGTAATCATCCATAAGAACATAAACAAACATCACACTACACAGCCCAAGTATTCCATCAATTAAACGTATGATATGCGGGTCGAATAAAAAATTTTTGAGATAAAGTCGTCAAATGTTTCAGAAGCATTAAATCTTATATATTTAAACATCTATCAGATTTCTATCATTATTAAGAGTAAGAAATGTAAAGAGAAAGCAGAGAATTATTTATTTTATTATTTCAACATAAGGGAAAGAAGTCAACAGCTTCTACGCCAATGTATAGTTAACTTTTTAAGTGCAAAGTAGCTAGCCTTTGAAGAGATGTACTTTCTGACACACACCACACACACACACACACACACACACATATATATATATATATATATATATATATATATATATATATATATATATATATATATCTGTGTGTGTGTGTGATATATATATATATATCTGTGTGTGTGTGTGTGTGTGTGTGTGTGTGTGTGTGTGTGCGTGCGCGTGTGTCGGGAACTCTACCTCATGCTGGTCAATTTAATATTTCCTTTAACTCTTTGTCTGACTATAAAAATTCGGACAAAAATCCATTGTGTAATTTTTGAAGGAACAGATCCTAGGCCGATATTTCACCGCACGTCCTGAAAATGAGTCATAACTTTCAAAATTTAACTAACACAGCTGTAGCAAGCATTCCTAACGTAAAAATCACTAATATAGTGCTAATAACGTCTGAAGATTGAGATATCATTAACAAATAAGATATTACTAACGTATCTATTTACTTAATCAAGCCCAGTTAATGCCACGAAATTAAGTAGTGATTCTTTTCTGTGGATTAAAGTTGAAAACTGTATTAACTTCATTCTTGCAGAAGACAAAGATGGAGGAGGAGGCAGGAGAGGGTAATCACTTTTCGTGTAAACTCCACTCCTCAAGCGGACACTTCAATGATTCTCCATTTCCAGTTTAAAAATGAATTGGGCTAACTCTTACAACGAAAAATTCTTACAGAACATAGCTCTTGTATGTAAGATTCACAGCACATTCTTTGTCATACACAAGTTACGTGAGATGAAATTCCCACAGACAGTCGGATAGAGTTCATTGCATAAGGGCTGACGGACTGATATTAGCATAGGAGACTCTGTCATGATTGTACACCACGTTTGACGACATTCTGGAAACGGGAGCTATACACGGCAGCTTTCTGAAATACAGTACAACCCGAATGCTTTCGGCTTCGCATCCCAACAGACTCTCTCAGCGAGCACAATTTCGTCTGACAACTTTCAATTGTCGAACTTCATTTTCTCTCTCAGTTCCAGCCGCCGCCGATGCAGAAAATTCTGCAAACCGAGTTTGCAACGGAACCTCTTAAGAAGCAGTGTCGCCCCTTGTAGGGACACAAAAGTATTTTTAAAAGAGAAAAGGGAGCGCCGTTGACGTTTCCCTTCTTCCATTGATGCCATGAATAATGTATTTTGTGCTTCCACGCCGGATTCAATTATGTAAAGTAGTTCTGCATTATTCATGCTGCTTTCTGCACAAGATTCGCTGCATGAATTCCTCTCTTTGAGCAAGGATTACTTTAAGCGCCTCAACACAAAATAAGTAAGCTTACAGATACACTTAAATACTACTACATCTACTTTCGCATGCAAAACACACATTCATTTTCTCGGGGATTGACCTTACACCACCACCAGTAAATTCAGGTTCTCAAGCTTTAAAAGTTCACTGTCATAAATTAAACCAAAAATATCAAGAGGTTTTTTTCTGGGGTATTGTGTGGAACAGTGGAATTCTGCTAGGATATTTTACGGTTTATGAAACAGATTTTATTCCAGTTTTTTTTTAATTTATGGCAATGTATGTTTACAAAAATAACATCCTTACATTACAGTACTGTTGAAATATAAATAAGTTTCGCGGTAGTGTAATATATTGACTTAAAACAGATTTATCGATACAAACAAGTTTCATCTTTGTCATTGCCTTCCCAATAATCGTTCCGCTCGTACGAAAAGCATATTATATGCAACAACAAACCCTTCTTTAGAGGAGATGTTACTCCCAGATTCAAAATAGAGTTAAAGAAGTTTTGTAAGGTATGATTATACCATACCGTGAAGAGGCAATAGTTAATAAGGAGGGTAATCAATGAGAACCAGTGGAACACTCAGCAGCAACATAACCGACACATTCATCTGAAAGCAAAGTGTACCATATACTACACTCCTGGAAATGGAAAAAAGAACACATTGACACCGGTGTGTCAGACCCACCATACTTGCTCCGGACACTGCGAGAGGGCTGTACAAGCAATGATCACACGCACGGCACAGCGGACACACCAGGAACCGCGGTGTTGGCCGTCGAATGGCGCTAGCTGCGCACCATTTGTGCACCGCCGCCGTCAGTGTCAGCCAGTTTGCCGTGGCGTACGGAGCTCCATCGCAGTCTTTAACACTGGTAGCATGCCGCGACAGCGTGGACGTGAACCATATGTGCAGTTGACGGACTTTGAGCGAGGGCGTATAGTGGGCATGCGGGAGGCCGGGTGGACGTACCGCCGAATTGCTCAACACGTGGGGCGTGAGGTCTCCACAGTAAATCGATGTTGCCGCCAGTGGTCAGCGGAAGGTGCACGTGCCCGTCGACCTGGGACCGGACCGCAGCGACGCACGGATGCACGCCAAGACCGTAGGATCCTACGCAGTGCCGTAGGGGACCGCACCGCCACTTCCCAGCAAATTAGGGACACTGTTGCTCCTGGGGTATCGGCGAGGACCATTCGCAACCGTCTCCGTGAATCTGGGCTACGGTCCCGCACACCGTTAGGCCGTCTTCCGCTCACGCCCCAACATCGTGCAGCCCGCCTCCAGTGGTGTCGCGACAGGCGTGAATGGAGGGACGAATGGAGACGTGTCGTCTTCAGCGATGAGAGTCGCTTCTGCCTTGGTGCCAATGATGGTCGTATGCGTGTTTGGCGCCGTGCAGGTGAGCGCCACAATCAGGACTGCATACGACCGAGGCACACAGGGCCAACACCCGGCATCATGGTGTGGGGAGCGATCTCCTACACTGGCCGTACACCACTGGTGATCGTCGAGGGGACACTGAATAGTGCACGGTACATCCAAACCGTCATCGAACCCATCGTTCTACCATTCCTAGACCGGCAAGGGAACTTGCTGTTCCAACAGGACAATGCACGTCCGCATGTATCCCGTGCCACCCAACGTGCTCTAGAAGGTGTAAGTCAACTACCCTGGCCAGCAAGATCTCCGGATCTGTCCCCCATTGAGCATGTTTGGGACTGGATGAAGCGTCGTCTCACGCGGTCTGCACGTCCAGCACGAACGCTGGTCCAACTGAGGCGCCAGGTGGAAATGGCATGGCAAGCCGTTTCACTGGACTACATCCAGCATCTCTACGATCGTCTCCATGGGAGAATAGCAGCCTGCATTGCTGCGAAAGGTGGATATACACTGTACTAGTGCCGACATTGTGCATGCTCTGTTGCCTGTGTCTACGTGCCTGTGGTTCTGTCAGTGTGATCATGTGATGTATCTGACCCCAGGAATGTGTCAATAAAGTTTCCCCTTCCTGGGACAATGAATTCACGGTGTTCTTATTTCAATTTCCAGGAGTGTATGTCCACTATCGCAAACAAACAGGAATGGAAAGAATTAAGTGGACAACATCAAAGACAATCTTCTAGTTGCAGGTGGCAGACATTTTAAGAGAGACATTTAATGTTGGCATACCCCAGTTTTAAATCCCCAAGCACTGGATTACAGAGTAAAACCCTGCGAATAATCTGTAACATTAAAATTAGACTGATAAAAGCGCATACATCTACATCTACATCTACATCTACATTGATACTCCCCAAGCCACCCAACGGTGTGTGGCGGAGGGCACTTTACGTGCCACTGTCATTACCTCCCTTTCCTGTTCCAGTCGCGTAAGGTTCGCGGGAAGAACGACTGTCTGAAAGCCTCCGTGCGGGCTCTAATCTCTCTAATTTTACATTCGTGATCTCCTCTGGAGGTATAAGTAGGGGGAAGCAATATATTCGATACCTCATCCAGAAACGCACCCTCTCGAAACCTGGCGAGCAAGCTACACCGCGATGCAGAGCGCCTCTCTTGCAGAGTCTGCCACTTGAGTTTATTAAACATCTCCGTAACGCTATCACGGTTACCAAATAACCCTGTGACGAAACGCGCCGCTCTTCTTTGGATCTTCTCTATCTCCTCCGTCCGACCGATCTGGTACGGATCCCACACTGATGAGCAATACTCATGTATAGGTCGAACGAGTGTTTTGTAAGCCACCTCCTTTGTTGATGGACTACATTTTCTAAGCACTCTACCAATGAATCTCAACCTGGTACCCGCCTTACCAACAATTAATTTTATATGATCATTCCACTTCAGATCGTTCCACACGCATACTCCCAGATATTTTACAGAAGTAACTGCTACCAGTGTTTGTTCCGCTATCATATAATCATACAATAAAGGATCCTTCTTTCTATGTATTCGCAATACATTACATTTGTCTATGTTAAGGGTCAGTTGCCACTCCCTGCACCAAGTGCCTATCCGCTGCAGATCTTCCTGCATTTCGCTACAATTTTCTAATGCTGCAACTTCTCTGTATACTACAGCATCATCCGCGAAAAGCCGCATGGAACTTCCGACACTATCTACTACGTCATTTATATATATTGTGAAAAGCAATGGTCCCATAACACTCCCCTGTGGCACGCCAGAGGTTACTTTAACGTCTGTAGACGTCTCTCCATTGATAACAACATGCTGTGTTCTGTTTGCTAAAAACTCTTCAATCCAGCCACACAGCTGGTCTGATATTCCGTAGGCTCTTACTTTGTTTATCAGGCGACAGTGCGGAACTGTATCGAACGCCTTCCGGAAGTCAAGAAAAATAGCATCTACCTGGGAGCCTGTATCTAATATTTTCTGGGTCTCATGAACAAATAAGGCGAGTTGGGTCTCACACGATCGCTGTTTCCGGAATCCATGTTGATTCCTACATAGTAGATTCTGGGTTTCCAGAAATGACATGATACGCGAGCAAAAAACATGTTCTAAAATTCTACAAGAGATCGACGTAAGAGATATAGGTCTATAGTTTTGCGCATCTGCTCGACGACCCTTCTTGAAGACGGGGACTATCTGTGCTCTTTTCCAATCATTTGGAACCCTCCGTTCCTCTAGAGACTTGCGGTACACGGGTGTTAGAAGGGGGGCAAGTTCTTTCGCGTACTCTGTGTAGAATCGAATTGGTATTCCGTCAGGTCCAGTGGACTTTCCTCTATTGAGTGATTCCAGTTGCTTTTCTATTCCTTGGACACTTATTTCGATGTCAGCCATTTTTTCGTTTGTGTGAGGATTTAGAGAAGGAACTGCAGTGTGGTCTTCCTCTGTGAAACAGCTTTGGAAAAAGGTGTTTAGTATTTCAGCTTTACGCGTGTCATCCTCTGTTTCAATGCCATCATCATCCCGTAGTGTCTGGATATGCTGTTTCGAGCCACTTACTGATTTAACGTAAGACCAGAACTTCCTAGGATTTTCTGCCGAGTCGGTACATAGAATCTCACTTTCGAATTCAATGAACGCTTCACGCATAGCCCTCCTTACGCTAACTTTGACATCGTTTAGCTTCTGTTTGTCTGAGAGGTTTTGGCTGCGTTTAAACTTGGAGTGGAGCTCTCTTTGCTTTCGCAGTAGTTTCCTAACTTTGTTGTTGTACCACGGTGGGTTTTTCCCGTCCCTCACAGTTTTACTCGGCACGTACCTGTCTAAAACGCATTTTACGATTGCCTTGAACTTTTTCCATAAACACTCAACATTGTCAGTGTCGGAACAGAAATTTTCGTTTTGATCTGTTAGGTAGTCTGAAATCTGCCTTCTATTACTCTTGCTAAACAGATAAACCTTCCTCCCTTTTTTTATATTCCTATTAACTTCCATATTCAGGGATGCTGCAACGGCCTTATGATCACTGATTCCCTGTTCTGTACATACAGAGTCGAAAAGTTCGGGTCTGTTTGTTATCAGTAGGTCCAAGATGTTATCTCCACGAGTCGGTTCTCTGTTTAATTGCTCGAGGTAATTTTCGGATAGTGCACTCAGTATAATGTCACTCGATGCTCTGTCCCTACCACCCGTCCTAAACATCTGAGTGTCCCAGTCTATATCTGGTAAATTGAAATCTCCACCTAAGACTATAACATGCTGAGAAAATTTATGTGAAATGTATTCCAAATTTTCTCTCAGTTGTTCTGCCACTAATGCTGCTGAGTCGGGAGGTCGGTAAAAGGAGCCAATTATTAACCTAGTTCGGTTGTTTAGTGTAACCTCCACCCATAATAATTCACAGGAACTATCCACTTCTACTTCACTACAGGATAAACTACTACTAACAGCGACGAACACTCCACCACCGGTTGCATGCAATCTATCCTTTCTAAACATCGTCTGTACCTTTGTAAAAATTTCGGCAGAATTTATCTCTGGCTTAAGCCAGCTTTCTGTACCTATAACGATTTCAGCTTCGGTGCTTTCTATCAGCGCTTGAAGTTCCGGTACTTTACCAACGCAGCTTCGACAGTTGACAATTACAATACCGATTGCTGCTTGGTCCCCGCATGTCCTGACTATGCCCCGCATCCGTTGAGGCTGTTGCCCTTTCTGTACTTGCCCAAGGCCATCTAACCTAAAAAACCGCCCAGCCCACGCCACACAACCCCTGCTACCCGTGTAGCCGCATGGTGCGTGTAGTGGACTCCTGACCTATCCAGCGGAACCCGAAACCCCACCACCCTATGGCGCAAGTCGAGGAATCTGCAGCCCACACGGTCGCAGAACCGTCTCAGCCTCTGATTCAGACCCTCCACTCGGCTCTGTACCAAAGGTCCGCATTCAGTCCTGTCGACGATGCTGCAGATGGTGAGCTCTGCTTTCATCCCGCTAGCGAGACTGGCAGTCTTCACCAAATCAGATAGCCGCCGGAAGCCAGAGAGGATTTCCTCCGACCCATAGCGACACACATCATTGGTGCCGACATGAGCGACCACCTGCAGATGGGTGCACCCTGTACCCTTCATGGCATCCGGAAGGACCCTTTCCACATCTGGAATGACTCCCCCCGGTATGCACACGGAGTGCACATTGGTTTTCTTCCCCTCTCTTGCTGCCATTTCCCTAAGGGGCCCCATTACGCGCCTGACGTTGGAGCTCCCAACTACCAGTAAGCCCACCCTCTGCGACTGCCCGGATCTTGCAGACTGAGGGGCAACCTCTGGAACAGGACAAGCAGCCATGTCAGGCCGAAGATCAGTATCAGCCTGAGACAGAGCCTGAAACCGGTTCGTCAGACAAACTGGAGAGGCTTTCCGTTCAGCCCTCCGGAATGTTTTTCGCCTCCTGCCACACCTTGAAACGACCTCCCACTCTACCACAGGTGAGGGATCAGCCTCAATGCGGGCAGTATCCCGGGCAACCACAGTCGTAGTCCGATCAGGGGATGCGTGGGACGAGCTGGCCGTCCCCGACAAACCCCCATCCGGACCCCCACAGTGATGCCCATTGGCAACAGCCTCAAGCTGTGTGACCGAAGCCAACACTGCCTGAAGCTGGGAGCGAAGGGATGCCAACTCAGCCTGCATCCGAACACAGCAGTTGCAGTCCCTATCCATGCTAAAAACTGTTTTGCAAAGAACGTCTGAACTAATCTACAGAGAGCGCAAACAAATCGACAAAATTTAAACGGTAATTAAAATACAAGATTGCCTAGTAAATGCAGTAATGCTGCTACTTGCGCACTGCTGTCACTGCTCGGCGGCGGAAAGAGACTAAGCGAAATTACACTATTCAGGTACTAAATAGCGATGCTACACTCTCAAATACTATAATATGCCCGAAATTTATGAATTAAACAATGCAAGTACCAAAAACACGCAAAGAAATTAAGAATTAAACTATGTAACAAATGAGTGAGCTAGGAGTATACGACTTGCTGCTCAGCTGCTTATCCAACGGCGGCATGTAGTCTGTTATTCTTACTAAAAAATTAGACTGATAAAAGCGAATATAGTGGCATGTAATCAGTTATTCTTACCACACTCCATCCTCAATAGGAAGAGGAATAATATAAAAATTATACTCTGCCATTACATTATAGAAGTTGTTCACAGAAAGTAGATTTAGATGTTTGAATAGATATACATGCACACTTATTTCGGTGGAATGTGTATGTTACCCATGCACTGCATCAAATCACATACAACTGCCTAGCAGCAATAATAATGGATGGATTTATTTATGAGAAATGAAATATTTTTATAAAATTAGGGTAACGATCTTTAGCTATACCCGCAGCGCTCTAGCCTACGATAGAGATGAGCCAACCCTGGCTCAAATCCATGCGTCAGAATAACGGCTGTTGGTCTCATTGTCAACCTGGGTGTGGATTTTAAGCTACTTCCCACGTTCATTTAGACAAATTCCTCTTGGGTTCCCAACCTGCGCCTCAAAAAACGCAATAAGCAGGCAATTAAAACACGGTAACATCTACGACGAACTTGAAACGATACACAGGAAAGACGAGAAAGTGGCTTTTTCCTCTTACGTTAACTTTCGACTGTGGTGGCATGAAGTCTGTTCAGTCATGTAGTTAGAACGATGTACTCACACACGCATGATGCCTTCCATTCAATGACACATTGCCTAATTCCCCGCTGAATTAAATACAGTTAAGTAACAGCTTCAAGCAATGATCACACTGCTGCCTTCTTGGACTTCACATCGCATAAAAAATAAAAACAACAGGCCTTCATTCATCTTAACACCGTGCTCGAATTACTACTTCAACATTACAGTAAATAGTGCGTAGTTCCATATTTAGGAAGTCTTTCCAGAATCTGGCCAGACAACTTAAATCTAGGACCTTTAAAACAAAAGTTTATACTTAGAACGCGGTTTTGGAAAAGAGTAGAAAATACAGAATTACTTGTAATTGTAGCAAACTCCACAAAGGCCAGTCCGGCAGGGAAATATCCGTCGTTCGCTTGAAGGAAGACGATGGAAGTTGGAGACTTATAAAAGAAGACTCTGATTTTCCAGATCGCATGCTTATTGAAGGGCACAGTTCCAAGGTGCAGCATGAAATCTTACACATCACCCACAAATGAAGCAATAAGAAACAACTTGAAATAACTTGGTACTCAGCGATCAAATATAGTCCACTTCTCCACCATATATAACTGCAATACCCCCAAATAAACCCGGCCAAACTACACTTTTTTGTAAACAAAACCGCTTTTTCTTGTTGCGACTGTAATTTATTTCTCTCATGCGCATTTCGTCTTTTTTTGCTCTAAGACATCTTCAGTGGGATCTACAACAATGCAGTTTTGTTTTCCTACGTGTTGTTTTCAGATTATCAGACAGTTCATGTCGCGTTTTTATGTAAATAAGTAATTACTTACAGTTTGTTGGCATCTGCATTTCCTGTCATCTGGTATGGAGGTCGCACTACTACTTCATTTCCGAAACTTAAGCACATTTTTATATTCCGAACTTTTTCTTTCACACTGTTCACCATGTATATCTTTATTTGCAGCAATAAAAAGCTTTTTTATTTACAAAACAAATTCTTCTATGCTTGCTGCGAAAGATGTCCAGGCAAGCAAATGTGCTATCCAGACTACTTTTTAAAATTATCCGTTCTATTTACATGCTTCGTATGTTGCTTTTAGTTGCTGTGGTTTCACTTGCTCTATAATTTTTCTTTGTATAGTTACAGTTGTACAACTTACTAGTGTAGTCTCTCTCATAATATTATACTTGTTTAATACAATATTATTTTGAACAGTCATGTACAGCACTTGAAACATGTCACCTAAGTTTATTGTATTTTGCTCAATTTGTTTTTATTATCTGAGCCGTTGTTGTAATTTGTCCTGTAGTTCTTTAACTCGGTGTGTCATGTGTCTTACCAAAGCTAAGCTGTTTTACTTCATATATATCGAAATAATTCTTCTCACTTTAGTCTTATATCTAACTTTAATAAGTGTCATCTCTGACACCCAATTAATAGACTCCGTGCTTTGAATCA
Organism: Schistocerca piceifrons; assembly: GCF_021461385.2. NCBI lineage: Eukaryota > Metazoa > Arthropoda > Insecta > Orthoptera > Acrididae > Schistocerca > Schistocerca piceifrons. The sequence goes on from NC_060141.1 coordinate 383,261,445, forward strand.
AACTTGTTTACAATCTCTGATATCACGAACATTCGCAGTCACACATATTTATCTGTGTTATATAGCTCAAATGTAGGCATCCTATAGGTAGTCACGGCGGCATTATTTTATCCACGAATTTCTCTATCCAACATCTTAAAAAAGAATGTTTATTTCGTTTCTTCTACAGATGTTTGATGATCAAAGACCAAAATTCACTCAAACTACAATATAGCCTGCAATCCCGAGCAATGACAACGTGTTTGGTACCCATGTAGATACCACCAACCAATGCACTCCTTGTAGAAGGGAAGATACGCCACTCTACGTCCGACGGCAATGACTAGCACAGAAATACTTGCTAAAACGACACATGACGCTCAAGAAAATACAGCATTTATATCAAATCATGCCGCATAAAAATAAAAAAACTTACTTATAGAACTCGTCTTTACAGCAAACCAAAAAACAGCTTATAACGTAAGAGTCCTCAATCTGCACCATACTTAAATAGAATGGAACAGTGACAGCGAACATTGATGACATGCGAAAATGTTCTTAAGATAGCAGTCTAGTGTAAATGGAACCCTCACAATAAAAATACTAAACTCCTACAGTAGCAATATGGATTTCATTACATAAGCTACCTAAAAGGCATTTTCAACTTTGCGGGACCATTGGATCGTAAATGAACAAAATATGTTTTAAAAGCTATATTTTTTTGGACGTTGGCTAGGTTAAAGTGCAGCCCAGGATCAAGATACGATTAGAAGAATGTGGGAAACCTCCCAAAACCATACTCGACTTAGCTGATAGAGCGAACTTTTAACAGCCTAGGAGTGCCTCTCTAGTTTCTCACATTACTGTATAGCATTGGGATGTGGACCTCGTAGCTCTGTGACTGTTCATGTGGCGGTGAGTTACACCCACAGACTTTGAGAGGGTCCCAGTCCCGAAGAACACGCTTTTGACCTTGAGATTTCACAGTTTCTTCCCTCTCTTCTAACGCACAAAACTGTTTTCTTTGGCTGATGTGTGTGGGGCTGAGTACATTACAATGGCTCTTTCGTGTAAACCTGACTGCAGAATCTGTAAGCCATCACGAGTTTTCTTTTTCCACCGACAAATGGCAAACTACTGTTGTGATTCCGGCAAGTATCAAGGGCAGGACGTCGTTATGGGAACTGGGGACGGATGACTGGCACAGACAGTGACAGAAGAAAAATCACAGCGCCAAGAAGGAGTTGTGCGATGGAAACAAAAGTTGGTAGACGTGTTTCTACATCTTAAAGTTGATGTCTATTAAAATTTCGCGCCACTCGCATAAGACTGGTTCTAGTAGCGCCGCAATGAGGATATAAATCACTTTTGCTTTACATACACACTGTAACGGTCATGAGCATTAGTTAACTATGAGATTGGACCCGGTGAGTTAATCTCAGTCAAGAATTCTTTCAGGACCACAAAGACGCCATTATCAACACCTCGCCGAGTATAAACGAGGTCGTGTAACAGGTCAAAAAGGTGAGTTAATCTCAGTCAAGAATTCCTTCAGGACCACAAAGACGCCATTATCAACACCTCGCCGAGCATAAACGAGGTCGTGTACCAGGTCAACGAGAAGCTTTACGTTCCTTCTGTGATATTGCAAAAAGATTTGGCAGGAATGTAGCCACTGTATATGATTACTGGCAGTGGTGATCACGAAGATGTACGGTCGCAAGAAGACTGGGTTTCGGTCGCCCACCGAGAGGGAGATCATCGTGTTCGGTGTACGGCGTTGGCGCAGCGTGCTGCGTCTGCAGCAGCAATTTGAGCAGCGGTTGGCACCACAGTGGCACGAAGAAGTGTTACAAATCGGCTACTTCAAGGACTGCTCCGTGGCCGACGCCCTGTAGCGTGCATTTCACTGACCCTAAACTACGGCAATTTGCGACTTCAGTGGTGTGAAGCGTGAGCTCACTGGAAATGGGAGACTTGTGGTAAGGTCTTATGGGACCAAACTGCAGAGGTCATCGCTCCCTAAACCTATACACTACTTAATCTAACTTAAACTAATTTACGCTATGGACAACACACACACCCATGGCCGAGGGAGGACTCGAACCTCCGACGTGGGCAGCCGCACGCATCGTGACAAAGCGCCCCAGACAGCGTGGCTACCCCGCGTTGCAGAGCTCACTGGAGGACAGGGCGGAGGTCTGTTGTGTTTTCTGATCAAAGTTAGTTCTGTCTCGGTGCCAGTGACAGCTGTGTGTTGGTTAGGACGAGGACAGTTAAGGGCTTTCAACCGACCTGTCTGGTGCTAGACACATTGGACTTAAACCTTGAGTTATGGTCTGTGGTGCGATTTCGTATGACAGCAGGAGAACTCTCGGTGTTACCCCACACACCTTGACTATAAATTTGTACCTAAATCTGGTGATTCGAGCCGTGCTGACAATCATGAACAGCATTCTAGGGATTCTTTTTTCAGCAGGATAACGCTCGCCCATATATCGCTGTTGTAATCCAAAGTGCTTTTCAGAGTGTCGACATGTTGCCTTGGTCAGCTGGGTCAACAGATCTGTCTCCAATCGAGCGTATATGGGCATCATCGGACGACAACTCCAGTGTCATCCGTAAACAGCATTAACTGTCTCTGTACCGACCGGCAAAGTGCAACAGGCGTGGAACTCCATCCCCCAAACTGACATCCGTCGCCAGTACAACAAAATGCATGCAGGTTTGCATGCTTTCACTCAACGTTCTGGCCGTTAGACGAGTTATTAATGCACCAGAATTTCACGTTTGCGATTCTCTTATCCCACGCTGACATTAACCTGTGATCTTGCAATGTTAACCCCTTAAATATGTTACCTAGGCAAATGTATTTCCCGAAATTTCATTACTCTACATTAATTACTTTTTGCTGTTGTGATTTTTTTCTGTCAGTATATACTACTGCCATGTTTGTGTGTTGGGAAGCGGAAATGGAATCAGTGCGTCAGGTTGGTAGACCGAATCTTCTCTGCAGACCCTTTCAAATTGAACCCAGACGACCAGCGAAGACGCGCCTGCAGACGCTTCGGACTGACGCAGGATACCAGCCTGACTGTTGACCGCCACACGGCCCGCCAACCATGAGCGATGGCCTGTGGTGCCATTTCTTTTCGCAGCATGAAACGTAAGAGCCCATTAAGGCCTATTTAAATGAACAATTCCCAGTCTAATTCAGGATTGCACATGCAAGCAAAATATGTAACTCATCCAGAAAAACTTATAACTGAGAAAATAACTGTTTAATCTACACTCCTGGAAAATGAAATAAGAACACCGTGAATTCATTGTCCCAGGAAGGGGAAACTTTATTGACACATTCCTGGGGTCAGATACATCACATGATCACACTGACAGAACCACAGGCACATAGACACAGGCAACAGAGCATGCACAATGTCGGCACTAGTACAGTGTATATCCACCTTTCGCAGCAATGCAGGCTGCTATTCTCCCATGGAGACGATCGTAGAGATGCTGGATGTAGTCCTGTGGAACGGCTTGCCATGCCATTTCCACCTGGCGCCTCAGTTGGACCAGCGTTCGTGCTGGACGTGCAGACCGCGTGAGACGACGCTTCATCCAGTCCCAAACATGCTCAATGGGGGGCAGATCCGGAGATCTTGCTGGCCAGGGTAGTTGACTTACACCTTCTAGAGCACGTTGGGTGGCACGGGATACATGCGGACGTGCATTGTCCTGTTGGAACAGCAAGTTCCCTTTCCGGTCTAGGAATGGTAGAACGATGGGTTCGATGACGGTTTGGATGTACCGTGCACTATTCAGTGTCCCCTCGACGATCACCAGTGGTGTACGGCCAGTGTAGGAGATCGCTCCCCACACCATGATGCCGGGTGTTGGCCCTGTGTGCCTCGGTCGTATGCAGTCCTGATTGTGGCGCTCACCTGCACGGCGCCAAACACGCATACGACCATCATTGGCACCAAGGCAGAAGCGACTCTCATCGCTGAAGACGACACGTCTCCATTCGTCCCTCCATTCACGCCTGTCGCGACACCACTGGAGGTGGGCTGCACGATGTTGGGGCGTGAGCGGTAGACGGCCTAACGGTGTGCGGGACCGTAGCCCAGCTTCATGGAGACGGTTGCGAATGGTCCTCGCCGATACCCCAGGAGCAACAGTGTCCCTAATTTGCTGGGAAGTGGCGGTGCGGTCCCCTACGGCACTGCGTAGGATCCTACGGTCTTGGCGTGCATCCGTGCGTCGCTGCGGTCCGGTCCCAGGTCGACGGGCACGTGCACCTTCCGCCGACCACTGGCGACAACATCGATGTACTGTGGAGACCTCACGCCCCACGTGTTGAGCAATTCGGCGGTACGTCCACCCGGCCTCCCGCATGCCCACTATACGCCCTCGCTCAAAGTCCGTCAACTGCACATACGGTTCACGTCCACGCTGTCGCGGCATGCTACCAGTGTTAAAGACTGCGATGGAGCTCCGTATGCCACGGCAAACTGGCTGACACTGACGGCGGCGGTGCACAAATGCTGCGCAGCTAGCGCCATTCGACGGCCAACATCGCGGTTCCTGGTGTGTCCGCTGTGCCGTGCGTGTGATCATTGCTTGTACAGCCCTCTCGCAGTGTCCGGAGCAAGTATGGTGGGTCTGACACACCGGTGTCAATGTGTTCTTTTTTCCATTTCCAGGAGTGTATTTCAGTTCAAAGTGTAGAAGCTCTGTAAATGAAGGGAATAATGCCTGTGAAGGGAGTCTCCAGTAATTAATAGAAAATATAAGTGTATTATTGTAAATTCTTATTTGAGAGTTTATTCTCGAAAGAATTAACAGACATGTACTAATATCGTAGTGTACTTACTGTACTGAGCAGACATACGTTTATATATGTATTTTCAGTTATTTTGTAAAAATTTTAACTGTTAATTAATCAAACGTTCATCTTAAACAATGCCGAGGATTGTTCGGGAGTGTTAAGAAAGTATAAAGGGTGGCTGCCATGTTGGCAGGGGAGTCAGCCTGGTTTTAGTTTTTGAGCAGTGAGCATGTAGCTGCTCCTTTTGTATTGTAAGTATTGTTTGCCTTTGTAATAATACTTTAAATCTGTTTTGAAAGTATAATAAATGTATTTAAAATAACATAATACAAGATGATTTTTAATTTTAATTTTTCTGAAGTTGGAATTTTACAATAACTGTCTCCAGGAGTTATGCAGCGACAGATTGCCTGATACGATGAGAAAAACAACTCCTAAGAATGTTATAAGCAGGACCCATTTGGTTGTCATCCTCGTCACCCTGGCAGCACAGCGGTTCGTCGACGATATTCTACAGCACATTTTGTTTCCCTTCAAAGCAAGCAAGATAATGACCGCCCGCATACGGCTTGTCTTCGTGCTTGCCGAAGCCTAACTTGGCAGCAAGGTCCCCAGAACTCTCCCCAACTCAGAACGTTTGGATCATTATGGCAGAACCCTCCAATCATCTCAGAATTTTGACGATCTAACGCGCCAATTGGACAAAATTCCGATCGATATCCCTCAGGACGACATCCAACAACTCTGTCAATCAATGCGAAGCCGAATAAGTGCTTGCTCGAAGGCCACCAACGCGTTATTGACTTGTGTAGTATGTGAAGCTCATTCTCTTGAATAAATCATCCACTTTTTCTGAATCTGTAATAATTTGCTTGTCTGTACATGTTCAAATGACCCTCCCTTGGCCACTAGAAAAATTATTCCTGTTGTTATTGTTGTGGTCTTCAGTCCTGAGACTGGTTTGATGCAGCTCTCCATGCTACTCTATCCTGTGCAAGCTTCTTCATCTTCCAGTACCTACTGCAGCCTACATCCTTCTGAATCTGTTTAGTGTATTCATCTCTTGGTCTCCCTCTGCGAGTTTTATCCTCCACGCTGCCCTCCAATACTAAATTGGTGATCCCTTGATGCCTCAGAACATGTCCTACCAACCGATCCCTTCTTCTAGTCAAGTTAGGCCACAAACTCTTCTTCTCCCTAATCCTATTCAGTACCTCCTCATTACTTATGTGATCTACCCATCTAATCTTCAGCATTCTTCTGTAACACCACATTTCGAAAGCTTCTATTCTCTTCTTGTCCAAACTAGTTATCGTCCATGTTTCACTTCCATACATGGCTATACTCCATACAAATACTTTCAAAATCGACTTCCTGACACTTAAATCTATACTCGATGTTAACAAATTTCTCTTCTTCAGAAACGCTTTCCTTCCCATTGCCAGTCTACATTTTATATCCTCTCTACTTCGACCATCATCAGTTATTTTGCTCCCCAAATAGCAAAACTCCTTTACTACTTTAAGTGTCTCATTTCCTAATCTAATTCCCGCAGCATCACCCGACTTAATTTGACTACATTCCATTATCCTCGTCTTGCTTTTGTTGATGTTCATCTTATATCCTCCTTTCAAGACACTGTCCATTCCGTTCAGCTGCTCTTCCAAGTCCTTTGCTGTCTCTGACAGAATTACAATGTCATCGGCGAACCTCAACGTTTTTATTTCTTCTCCATGGATTTTAATACCTACTCCGAATTTTTCCTTTGGTTCCTTTACTGCTTGCTCAATATACAGATTAAATAACATCGGGGAGAGGCTACAAACTTGTCTCACTCCCTTCCCAACCACTGCTTCCCTTTCATGTCCCTCGACTCTTATAACTGCCACCTGGTTTCTGTACAAATTGTACATAGCCTTTCGCTCCCTGTATTTCACCCCTGCCACCTTCAGAATTTGAAAAAGAGTATTCCAGTCAACATTGTCAAAAGCTTTCTCTAAGTCTGCAAATGCTAGAAACGTAGGTTTGCCTTTTCTTAATCTAGCTCCTAAAATAAGTCGTAAGGTCAGTATTGCCTGACGTGTTCCCATATTTCTACGGAATCCAAACTGATCTTCCCCAAGGTCAGCTTCTACCAGTTCTTCCATTCGTCTGTAAAGAATTCGCGTTAGTATTTTGCAGCTGTGACTTATTAAACTGATAGTTCGGTAATTTTCACATCTGTCAACGCCTGATTTCTTTGGGATTGGAATTATCATATTCTTCTTGAAGTCTGAGGGTATTTCGCCTGTCTCATACATTTTGTTCACCAGATGGTAGAGTTTTGTCAGCACTGGCTCTCCCAAGGCTGTCAGAAGTTCTAATGGAATGTTGTCTACTCCCGGGGCCTTGTTTCGACTTAGGTCTTTCAGTGCTCTATCAAACTCTTCACGCAGAATCATATCTCCCATTTCATCTTCATCTACATCCTCTTCCATTTCTATAACATTGCCCTCAAGTATATCTCCCTTGTATAGACCCTCTATATACTCCTTCCACCTTTCTGCTTTCCCTTCTTTGTTTAGAACTGGGTTTCCATCTGAGCTCTTGATATTCATGCAAGTGGTTCTCTTTTCTCCAAAGGTCTCTTTTAATTTTCCTGTAGGCAGTATCTATCTTACCCCTAGTGAGATAAGCCTTTACATTCTTACATTCGTCCTCTAGCTATTCCTGCTCAGCCTTTTGCATTTCCTGTCGATCTCATTTTTGAGACGTTTGTATTCCTTCTTGCCTGCTTCATTGACTGCATTTTTATATTTTCTCCTTTCGTCAATTAAGTTCAATATTTCTCCTGTCACCCAAGGATTGCTACTAGCCCTCGTCTTTTTACCTACTTGATCCTCTGCTGCCTTCCCTACTTCATCCCTCAAAGCTACCCATTCTTCTTCTACTATATTTCTTTCCCCCATTCTTGTCAATTGTTCCCTTATGCTCTACCTGAAACTCAGTACAACCTCTGGTTCTTTCAGTTTATCCATGTCCCATCTCCTTAAATTCCCACCTTTTTGCAGTTTCTTCAGTTTTAATCTATAGTTCATAACCAATAGATTGTGGTCAGAGTACACATTCCTGATAAGAGCAAAAAGGACAAACAGACAGCCAACCTCGTAAGTTTCCGCTGCAAAATTAATTGTAATTACTGTTCACTACTCCTACCTGGTCCTCTTGGCTTCCTAGTATTAAGTGGTATAAATAAATCTGTTCTTTCCTATTACTTTTGAATTTGAAATTTGAAACTGACCTTTTCATCAAAAATAAAATATTTAGTGCTGTGGATCTTACTTACTGTCACCTTGGCTGAAACAGAGCAACTTATTAATTTTTCAGTAATGCATGGAGTGTCCGGATTTCAATCGAGGCGCTCAAGGTTAAAGTTCTTCTTAGCAGCCAGCGTAAGAAACAGCTTTTCAAGATCTGCGTCATAATGTAGCTCTGAAAAATTCGTTATGTTGTTGTTGAAGGGCATGTCAGAGGGATACGATTCTGTATCGGTAGGGCAAGTTCCACACACTTTCGCTTTTCACAAGAGAGAATCTGTTCTTTCCAAAAGAATGTTATATTAAACAGGGATCACACAGTACTAACTAGCATTCAAAATCTTAAGTCTTCTGCTTGCGTTCACTTTGTATTGTAATTACTAGGAGAGGAAATATGACCATAAAATGGTAACAGTTATTATTTCATGAAAACTTTCTTCTCAGTGCTCAACTATTACAATATATATTCAGCTTCTTACAGGAGCGTATTCCGACAAAAATTTATTATTTTCTTATATCTCGCAGCAATGGCGGATGTCGTTTCTTTTTTAACAAAAGAAGTACACCTCCCTTGAAAATACGTCCTTCCGTAGTCAGAAAAAAAATCATTAGTAAAGTCACGGAATACACAAGTGTGTTAAAAATCGCGGAACGCTAACAAGCCAACGATGTCATGCACAATGCTGCACTCTAGCAGGCGAAAGTGATAAATGATGTTACGAAGTGATGCTATAATGTACATCGCTTCACCCGATTTCCATCCCGTTCGTACAATTTTTTCGGGGTGGATCCTTTTTATTAGTCTTGCAGTGTATATACAGAAAGATTCTATACACCATTTTTTCAACTCAGTATCATCAAAATCTAGTATCGCGCATGACCGTCGTCACATTATGTCAAAACCATGCAACGAGGTGAACTGCAGCTAGGGCGGACATTCTTGAAACGGACTGGTCAATAGGAACAGGCTCTCAGCTGAAAAAGTTGTGTACTAAGTCCTTTCTCTTTAAAATAAAATATTGTTCCAATTTTAGTATTGTCGAGGTGTGTTTCCATAATTGTTCTAACACGTAAATGTGATGTTTGCTTCACAGCCCTCCCTACAATATCTCTCTTACATGTTGATTGCCGCACGCACAGTGATGGATATTTCACTGCTAGGACTGGCCACGTTACGAAATCAGCTCTACTGTGATCGCCGGCTGCTTCGTGGCAATGCATTTGACATTTTCTGTAGATACTGTTTCCTAACGTAATAAATAATTTAAACTGTGAGGCCAATTGATGTGCATGTCATAAGTGTGTCGAAAACCGCAGCAGGCACTGAATTTAAATCTGACGGCTGCTGTGCACGTGTTTGGGGCTGGCTTGTTTACAATTTTACACATGTCGCATGGGTTGGGTGCCTTAATGTATAAGGCCCGGTCAAATGAAAACGTGACAGATGGAAAAAAGTAAGGAAGTTGTTCATTATTTCAAAAGTAATCGCCATAATTGTTCATACGGTTAGCTCACTGTGACAGAAGATGGTCAAAGCCTTCATGGAAAAATGTTTGCGTCTGCCTACGGAAACATGATTGGACACAGGCGTACATCTCTTCGTACGAAGCAAATCGACGGCCATGAAATGCCTTTCTTCTGGGCTCCAAATATATGTAAATCGCGTAGGGAGAGATAGGGGCTGTATGCAGGATGTACAAGGGCTTCCCAGCGACACTTCTGCAATGCTGTCCCAACACCCTTGGCAGCAAGTGGGCTCGCCCACACGTGCTCGATGGGACTTCAGTCGGAGAAATGGGCTGGATTTACCTTCATATGGCGAGAGACAGGAACACATAATGCACTCAGGAACACTGTTGTACATAATCGTTTTTAGTGATAAATGTGACATGGTGTGGGGGAGCATAACGTTGCATGAGCAGATCTTTTAACACAACACTTTATTGTGGCATTGTACTGCTTCAAATTGTTCTAAGCACTATGGAACCTAACATCTGAGTTCATCAGTCCCCTAGACTTAGAACTAGTTAAACCTAACTAACCTAAGGACATCCATGCCCAAGGCAGGATTCGAACCTGCGACCGCGGCAGCCGCGTGGTTCCGGACTGAAGCGCCTAGAACCGCTCGACCTGTACTCCTTCCCCACATTGTCTTTTCAAGGGTGCATTCACTACTGTCTTCATTTTTATGGATGACAAAGTGCGGCAGCATCGAACGGCGTAGGTGGAGTAGCTCTGGGAACGAGTGGTTATTCGGCAAATGGACTGGCTGCGTGTTTCCCCGTCGAGCACATGTGTGATACCTTCGGGAGACGTATCGCAAAACGTCCATCCAACAGTTGTCAACGGCGCTGGTGGAGGCATGCAACGCCCTACCACAAGAACTCCTCACCAATCCTGTGGCCACGACGGGAGCACGTTGTGGAGCATGCACTGTCGTCCGTTGTGATCACACATCCCCGTACGAACCATGACCCCCGTTTATAATCTCCAGGGAACTGTCATGAATAGCAGTGACTTCAGTGTGATTACTGTCTTTGACTAAAACTGTCATCTTTGTTTGTCTCAATGCGTATTTCTTTCAGTCACTTTCTGTACTACACTACTGTCCATTAAAATTGCTACACCACGAAGATGACGTGCTACAGACGTGAAATTTAACTGACAGGAAGAAGATGCTGCGATATGCAAATGATTAGCTTTTCAGAGCATTCGCACAAGGTTGGCGCCGGTGGCGACACCTACAACGTGCTGACACGAGGAAAGTTTCCAACCGATTTCTCATACACAAACAGCAGTTGACCGGCGTTGCCTGGTGACACGTTGTTGTGATGCCTCGTGTAAGGAGGAGAAATGCGTACCATCACGTTTCCGACTTTGATAAAGGTCGGATTGTAGCCTATAACGATTGCGGTTTATCGTAACGCGACATTGCTGCTCGCGTTGGTCGAGATCCAATGACTGTTAGCAGAATATGGAATCGGTGGGTTCAGGAGGGTCATACGGAACGCCGTGCTGGATCCCAACGGCCTCGTATCACTAGCAGTCGAGATGACAGGCATCTTATCCGCATGGATGTAACGCATCGTGCAGCCACGCCTCGATCCCTGAGACAACAAATGGGGACGTTTGTAAGACAACAACCATCTCCAAGAACAGTTCAACGACGTTTGTAGCAGCATGGACTATCAGCTCGTAGGCCATGGCTGCGGTTACCCTTGACGCTGCATCACAGACAGGAGCGCCTGCGATGGTGTACTCAACGACGAATCTGGGTGAACAAATGGCAAAAGTTATTTTTTCGGATGAATCCAGATTCTGTTTACAGCATCATGATGGTCGCATCCGAGTTTGGCGACATAGCGGTGAACGCACATTGGAAGCGTGTATTCGTCATCGCCATACTGGCGTATCACCCGGCATGATGGTATGGGGTGCCATTGGCTACACGTCTCGGTCACCTCTTGTTCGCATTGAGGGCACTTTGAACAGTGGCCGTTACATTTCAGATGTGTTACGACCCGTGTCTCTACCCTTCATTCGATCCCTGCGAAACCCTACATTTCAGCAGGATAATGCACGACCGCATATTGCAGGTCCTGCACGGGCCTTTCTGGATACAGGAAATGTTCGACTGCTGCCCTGTCCAGCACATTCTCCAGATCTCTTACCAACTGAAAACGTCTGCTGCATGGGCAGCAGTACCTGTACGCGCCATCCGAGCTCTGTTTGACTCAATGCTCAGGCGTATAAAGGCCGTTATTACGGCCAGAGGTGGTTGCTCTGGGTACTGATTTCTCAGGATCTATGCATCCAAATTGCGTGTAAATGTAATCACATGTCAGTTCTAGTATAATATATGTGTCCAATGAATACCCGTTTATCATCTGCTTTCTTCGTGGTGTAGCAATTTTAATGACCAGTAGCGTATATTGTAACAGCTCTTTCTATGTATGTTCCAAGTTTCATCGAGCTATGTTACTTGGCGGTGACACATCACGCGAAAGTTACTTCAGTCCCTAAGTTTTTCACACCAGCCTACATCTATAATATGCAAGCCACCTTACCGTATGTGGCGGAGGATACTTTATGTACCATAGCTATTTCTAAAGTATCCTCCGCCACATACGGTAAGGTGGCTTGCGTATTATGTACCACAGCTATTTCTCCCCCCCATGAACCATGGACCTTGCCGTTGGTGGGGAGGCTTGCGTGCCTCAGCGATACAGGTAGCCGTACCGTAGGTGCAACCACAACGGAGGGGTATCTGTTGACAGGCCAGACAAACGTGTGGTTCCTGAAGAGGGGCAGCAGCCTTTTCAGTAGTTGCAAGGGCAACAGTCTGGATGATTGACTGATCTGGCCTTGTAACAATAACCAAAACGGCCTTGCTGTGCTGGTACTGCGAACGGCTGAAAGCAAGGGGAAACTACGGCCGTAATTTTTCCCGAGGGCATGCAGCTTTAATGTATGATTACATGATGATGGTGTCCTCTTGGGTAGAATATTCCGGAGGTAAAATAGTCCCCCATTCGGATTTCCGGGCGGGGACTACTCAAGAGGATGTCGTTATCAGGAGAAAGAAAACTGGCGTTCTACGGATCGGAGCGTGGAATGTCAGATCCCTTAATCGGGCAGGTAGGTTAGAAAATTTAAAAAGGGAAATGGATAGGTTGAAGTTAGATATAGTGGGAATTAGTGAAGTTCGGTGCAGGAGGAACAAGACTTCTGGTCAGGTGACTACAGGGTTATAAAAACAAAATCAAATAGGGGTAATGCAGGAGTAGGTTTAATAATGAATAGGAAAATAGGAATGCGGGTAAGCTACTACAAACAGCATAGTGAACGCATTATTGTGGCCAAGATAGATACGAAGCCCACACCTACTACAGTAGTACAAGTTTATAAGCCAACTAGCTCTGCAAATGACGAAGAAATTGAAGAAATGTATGATGAGATAAAAGAAATTATTCAGATTGTGAAGGGAGACGAAAATTTAATAGTCATGGGTGACTGGAATTCGAGTGTAGGAAAAGGGAGAGAAGGAAACATAGTAGGTGAATATGGATTGGGTGACAGAAATGAAAGAGGAAGCCGCCTGGTAGAATTTTGCACAGAGCACAACATAATCATAACTAACACTTGGTTTAAGAATCATGAAAGAAGGTTGTATACATGGAAGAACCCTGGAGATACTAAAAGGTATCAGATAGATTATATAATGGTAAGACAGAGATTTAGGAACCAGGTTTTAAATTGTAAGACATTTCCAGGGGCAGATGTGGACTCTGACCACAATCTATTGGTTATGACCTGTAGATTAAAACTGAAGAAACTGCAAAAAGGTGGGAATTTAAGGAGATGGGACATGGATAAACTGAAAGAACCAGAGGTTGTACAGAGATTCAGGGAGAGCATAAGGGAGCAATTGACAGGAATGGGGGAAATAAATACAGTAGAAGAAGAATGGGTAGCTTTGAGGGATGAAGTAGTGAAGGCAGCAGAGGATCAAGTAGGTAAAAAGACGAGGGCTAGAAAAAATCCTTGGGTAACAGAAGAAATAATCAATTTAATTGATGAAAGGAGAAAATATAAAAATGCAGTAAATGAAGCAGGCAAAAAGGAATACAAACGTCTCAAAAATGAGATCGACAGGAAGTGCAAAATGGCTAAGCAGGGATGGCTAGAGGACAAATGTAAGGATGTAGAGGCCTATCTCACTAGGGGTAAGATAGATTCCGCCTATAGGAAAATTAAAAAGACCTTTGGAGATAAGAGAATGACTTGTATGAATATCAAGAGCTCAGATGGAAACCCAGTTCTAAGCAAAGAAGGGAAAGCAGAAAGGTGGAAGGAGTATATAGAGGGTCTATACAAGGGCGATGTACTTGAGGACAATATTACGGAAATGGAAGAGGATGTAGATGAAGATGAAATGGGAGATATGATACTGCGTGAAGAGTTTGACAGAGCACTGAAAGACCTGAGTCGAAACAAGGCCCCCGGAGTAGACACTATTCCCTTGGAACTACTGACGGCCGTGGGAGAGCCACTCCTGACAAAACTCTACCATCTGGTGAGCAAGATGTATGAAACAGGCGAAATAGCCTCAGACTTCAAGAAGAATATAATAATTCCAATCCCAAAGAAAGCAGGTGTTGACAGATGTGAAAATTACCGAACTATCAGCTTAATAAGTCACAGCTGCAAAATACTAACGCGAATTCTTTACAGACGAATGGAAAAACTAGTAGAAGCCAACCTCGGGGAAGATCAGTTTGGATTCCGTAGAAACACTGGAACACGTGAGGCAATACTGACCTTACGACTTATCTTAGGAGAAAGATTAAGGAAAGGCAAACCTACGTTTCTAGCATTTGTAGACTTAGAGAAAGCTTTTGACAATGTTGACTGGAATACTCTCTTTCAAATTCTAAAGGTGGCAGGGGTAAAATACAGGGAGCGAAAGGCTATGTACAATTTGTACAGAAACCAGGTGGCAGTTATAAGAGTCGAGGGGCATGAAAGGGAAGCAGTGGTTGGGAAGGGAGTAAGACAGGGTTGTAGCCTCTCCCCGATGTTGTTCAATCTGTATATTGAGCAAGCAGTAAAGGAAAAAAAAGAAAAATTCGGAGTAGGTATTAAAATTCAGGGAGAAGAAATAAAAACTTTGAGGTTCGCCGATGACGTTGTAATTCTGTCAGAGACAGCAAAGGACTTGGAAGAGCAGTTGAATGGAGTGGACAGTGTCTTGAAAGGAGGATATAAGATGAACATCAACAAAAGCAAAACAAGGATAATGGAATGTAGTCTAATTAAGTCGGGTGATGCTGAGGGAATTAGATTAGGAAATGAGGCACTTAAAGTAGTAAAGGAGTTTTGCTATTTGGGGAGCAAAATAACTGATGATGGTCGAAGTAGGGAGGATATAAAATGTAGGCTGGCAATGGCTAGGGAAGCGTTTCTGAAGAAGAGAAATTTGTTAACATCCAGTATTGATTTAAGTGTCAGGAAGTCATTTCTGAAAGTATTCGTATGGAGTGTAGCCATGTATGGAAGTGAAACATGGACGATAAATAGTTTGGACAAGAAGAGAATAGAAGCTTTCGAAATGTGGTGCTACAGAAGAATGCTGAAGATTAGGTGGGTAGATCACATAACTAATGAGGAAGTATTGAATAGGATTGGGGAGAAGAGAAGTTTGTGGCACAACTTGACCAGAAGAAGGGATCGGTTGGTAGGACATGTTCTGAGGCATCAAGGGATCACCAATTTAGTATTGGAGGGCAGCGTGGAGGGTAAAAATCGTAGAGGGAGACCAAGAGATGAATACACTAAGCAGATTCAGAAGGATGTAGGTTGCAGTAGTTACTGGGAGATGAAAAAGCTTGCACAGGATAGAGTGGCATGGAGAGCTGCATCAAACCAGTCTCAGGACTGAAGACCACAACAACAACAGCTATTTCTCCTCTTTTCTGTTTTAGTCGCAAATGGTTCGCGAAAAGAAGTATTGTTGGTAAGCCTCTGTGTGGGGTGAAACGTCTCTAATTTTACTTTCGCGATCTTTCCGTGAGGTACGCCTAGAATGGGACAATTGAATTATTTTTTAAACAAAATTATATTATCAAGAAAATTGCGAAAACTTGAGAATTCATTTAATATCCCTCTTTTAAGAAAACAAGTTTTTCCTGCCTGAGTTATCTGCAGTCAGTCACTGTATCCAGCAGCAAATACATCTTTAAACAGGTGCTGGTCACCAACAACTACTAGCCGAACAAGGTAAATAAGAATTGAAGGAAAGAAAGCACAGCCTCAGAAGCAGAATATGTTGCGTAAAAAAGACGTATATAAAGAAAAGTGTAAGCACATATTAAAATATTCAAACGTTTTAGAAACGCGAATGTGAAGGTCGCTTTTCCATTCGAGACAAGTTAACCGCATTTCTATGGAATGTTGGGAAGAGGGGAAATGTCGAGATTTCCGACAAACGGACGCATATAGCGCAAAATGCAGAACGTACTCAAATATACGTTGTGACAAATCTAGCTGGACCGTTGGAATACGGTACGAGAAGCGTTAAAAGCGGGAAAATTTACCTGTGAGGCCCATCTCGAAAGACTGGGCTACAACAGTAGAAGGATACAGAACAGTCTAAAAGTTCTACACAGACTAGGAAAAGATGTATTTGAACA
Organism: Schistocerca piceifrons; assembly: GCF_021461385.2. NCBI lineage: Eukaryota > Metazoa > Arthropoda > Insecta > Orthoptera > Acrididae > Schistocerca > Schistocerca piceifrons. Next base: position 383,277,743 of record NC_060141.1, read on the forward strand.
GACTGAAATATTTGCTGCCATTAGGAGGAATACTGTACTGTTAAATAATGAGAGACGTGAGTGTAAAATAGGTTGTTATTAATTAGTCCTGCACAATTTACTGTAGTGTAAAACAATAAGGAAACTTTCAAGCTCAGATACGTCTACGAATCACAAAAAGAATGTCACCTAAGCAAATAGCAAAGTTGAACACAAGAGACGCGCGGTCACGTCTCCGGGCAACTGTGGACGCTGCAGTCAGCAAAACAAACACTGTACAGTAACTCATGTAGTAACTGACACCGTGCTCCTTCCCTACAGCCACAATAAGGAGTGTCTTCGCATTTGTAAATGGCTGGTTAAGATTACTGGTTCTCTGCTCTCATATGTGCTGTTTTAACTCTACATTATAACAACTATAATTTTTCATGCAGACTGCTTTAAACAGTGTGCAAAAAGATTATTCTAACACAGGATGCTGGATTTAGGTAACTGCTTTACCTCCTGGTGCAGCCAGTGCCTCCTCGAAAAAAAAAAACCTTCCAAGAAGCAGGCAGTAATTATAGAGTGAGCCTCCTGCAGATTCCATCCCATTTACTCCTACCTCACCATTTGCAACCGTCCTATCCAGTTAATTAACGCGCTAAAATATCTCGGCCTTTTCCATGACAGTAAACTAACATGGGAGCCGCTCGTAATAATCATCCAACAAAACCTGCAGTAGACTAAAGCAGTTAGTAGTAACAGACCAAACAAGGAGACTGCATCCCTCCACACCTAAAAAGCCTTCATATGATCAATCCTGTCTTACTCAAATGTCGCCTGGATTTTCTCTCTACGAAAATTTTACTACACTCTTCAAATCCTGGAGCTCCATTCACTCCGCCTCGAATTCCGTATCCGTCTACCATCCCCTAATATGAGCCTGTGTTGGCTTAATACCCCCCGCCCCCGCCGTCGCTTCTCCTCTCCCACCTTCGGATTTCTGTGCTTTCCGAAAACTTTACATCAACCACTCTATCGTTTGATCCACGATTATGAATCCTCGTACTCTGCCGTGCTTGTACCAGCACATCCCCACATCCTGTCCCATGGAAACTTTAACCGCATCGCCCTAACTGACCGATAAATCAGATCAGAGATTTGTCCATTCTACCAGCTTTAAAAGAACAGTCCATTCCTCTCCACGTCAGGGCCCCTCATCACTCTCCTCTCATTTCCCACCGCCCTCCCCCCTTTCAAAATCCTCGGTCCAGAATTTTTCTCCGCAACTTTTTTATGCCACATACTTTACACACACACATAGCTCTGCTCACCTACTACTCACTTCGACCAACGCAGTCCAGTGAAATGTGCATTTGTTTAAAGACCATCAGCAGTTGATCATTTCAATGAAGAAAGAAATATCTCTCTTTCAATTTTCAAAATACAGCAGCCTATTTTAAAAAAATTTAAAAAATCTACATGTTTCTATTTTAAAACTTTTTCACAAGTCTGCTTGTTTATTTTATAAATGCTCTCTACTGAAAAGCGGCAACGCATTGCTGCCAACCCTCCCTCGCCGTGACGGTATAGGAAATGATGTAACAGTAAAAAGAGCGCCGCGAGACCATGAGAAGTGGTGGCATAATCGATAGTTGTAACTTCCGTTAGAAATCGTTTGTTAGTAAATTTTACCTCGCAGGCGACGCTAACTACTTGTTGTTCCATGTCGCCATGAAAAACATTACCAAATCTACAGTATAAGGGCCGATCAAAAAGTTTCAGTTGGAAGGCCGTAGAGTCCAGAGTCGGTCTGCCGAGCAGGCAAAATCGCAGTGAGCACTGAGGCAGTCATCCCAGCGATGCACCAGGTCGACGATAACCATTTGGTAAAACACCGTGCCATGCTGCGTGAAGAAGTTCGACAGGGCTTCTCTGCCCTTCAAGGCATTTTTTTAAGAGACGGAAGGCGTGATAATCGCATGGGGAGACTATAGGGCGGGTCGTCGAGTGTCTTCCACTTGAGTTGGCGTAACTTTTGCATTATGACACCAATCCCTTCTTCTAGTCAAGTTGTGCCACAAATTTCTCTTCTCTCCAATTCTATCCAATACATCCTCATTAGTTATGTGATCTACCCACCTGACTCTTAAATCAATACTCGATGTTAACAAATTTCTCTTCTTCAGAAACGCTTTCCTTGCCATTGCCAGTCTACATTTTATATCCTCTCTACTTCGACCATCATCAGTTATTTTGCTCCCCAAATAGCAAAATTCCTTTACTACTTTAAGTGTCTCATTTCCTAATTTAATTCCCTCAGCATCACCCGACTTAATTCGACTACATTCCATTATCCTCGTTTTGCTTTTGTTGATGTTCATCTTATATCCTCCTTTCAACACACTGTCCATTCCGTTCAACTGCTCTTCCAAGTCGTTTGCTGTCTCTGACAGAATTACAATGTCATCGGCGAACCTCAAAGTTTTTATTTCTTCTTCATGGATTTTAATACCTACTCCGAATTTTTCTTTTGTTTCCTTCACTGCTTGCTAAATATACAGATTGAATAACATCGGGGAGAGGCTACAACAATGTCTCACTCCCTTCCCAACCACTGCTTCCCTTTCATGCCCCTCGACTCTTATAACGCTGTAGTAACGCTCTCAAATAGAAAATTTTTGAAAGCTGTTATATAAATAAGAAACAACATTTCTCGTACACATGATTTTATTACTGTGAGCATGAGATGAAATCGGGATATATCTTAAATTTGTTGTGAACGGATATGTGGAATTGAGTATACTTTGATTTCAGTTTTACTACAACTGTGAAGCTCTACCAGACGTGATCGGTGTTACTACAACAATGAATATGTACGGATTGTGGAAGAATTATTGCGTCAGAAACAGTGAAAGACGAGAGACTGGAGCATGAGAATTTGCACTTATCATACACGAATGTGCGCCTCGCTACGGATTCCGGAAGTGGCCGTATTTCAGAACGGCCGCTCTGAATTTAACTTTTGTACAGAGGTGTAGTGACGCACTGCCGGTCGGCAGTCTGGGTAAAGACGCCGGCCCCCTCGGGCAGCGGCAGGCTGCCGCCGGTCACGAGCCGAAGGGTGCGTCCAGCACCTCGCGGACGAGGTGCAGCTGCAGCAGCAGCTGGCTGCGACCGTGCTCGTGAAGCGCCGCGCTCAGGCCGGACAGCGCCTCGGCCGCCGCCCGCAGCTGCCCCACGCCGCCCACGCACTCCGCCGACAGCCGCAGCTCCAGCAGCGCCAGGGCCAGCCCGCAGAGCACGCGCCGCTCGGTCGCGTCCCCGCTGCCGTCGCACTGCCGCAGTACGAGGGCATTATGGAAACAAAGCCCCGCGCTGTATACAGGGTGAACATTAATAAAAGCAAAAAACTGTAGGTCCGCATTTCTGACTAGGAAATAAGGAAAAAGGTCCTGTGAACATTTGTCCTGAAACAGACCGTGAGCGCGCAACAACAGATCGTCCCAGAACACAGTAGAAATCCGTATCGCATCTGTGTCCCAGGACATATTCAAAGCTCCCTCCAGGGGTATGCAGCTGATAGGGGCAGTAGAGAATACACATAATCGTTCTCTGGCTTACACCATGTTGGTGGGCTACTGGTCTGGAGCTTGTACTACGGTTCGTATCAACATCAGTGTACAACCAGAGCCTCAACATCTGGTCTTGCGGCCACATGTAGTAAGCGTTGCTTCACGCAGTGGAGAATGGGAAAACAGAGGCAGCCGGCGATTGCGGCATTGCGAAGTAAGTGCGGGACAGATAGCCTTGCTAACAGCAGCAGTCTACCAACAGACAAGGACGCACACAGACCGAGCGCCGAGCGAAGCGTGGAGAGTGCTGAGTAAGGGGAACTGGGGCCAGCACGCTAAATGGTTCAAATGGCTCTGAGCACTATGGGACTCAACTGCTGAGGTCATTAGTCCCCTAGAACTTAGAACTAGATAAACCTAACTAACCTAAGGACATCACAAACATCCACGCCCGAGGCAGGATTCGAACCTGCGACCGTAGCGGTCTTGCGGTTCCAGACTGCAGCGCCTTTAACCGCACGGCCACTTCGGCCGGCTCCAGCACGCTAAGTTACGCAGCAATATACTGCAGGAGTAATAACAAAAAGCTACCACTGAGGGGAAAAAACGTCCTCCTGCCGGATATAAATAGTGGAGCGCAGGCATCAACGGACAGAAGCCAGTAGGAAGCTGTTCGGATCTGAGGACGGACGTGGTCCGTTTCCGAATGTTCAATCTTCGTAGGTGACGATTCCGGAAGTCTGTTCCAGCTCACAGGAGTCATCCGTTAGCTGCAGATGTCAGCTTCAGCTCTGGAGGTCGGCCCGAGTTCGGTCGGCACCATGGCTGATTAACTACAGCGAGAACTTCCACCAGGACCGGCCGCAGCGCGGCGCCGCCGGGGACTGACGCCCGGACTTCACGGCAAACCCGGCACGCCGCATGGTCCGTCCATGACGGGACCTCGCGGACATCGCGACTGACGGCTTCCCAGCCGCCGGTGCAGCAGGCGTCGGCAGCTGACCTCACGGCGACGCGGCTGCAGAGCGGCGACGAGTTCATCTTAACCACAGGGCATCCTGGCTTCAGCGGAGCACTGGTGGCCTGAGGCTCCCGAGTGCGATCGGCGGCGCACATTGCGTGCATTGTCGGAGAATCTACACAGCAGCAGCCAGGCGGAGGGATCCGCAGGGCTGCGCAGCGACGACGAGGGAGAAATTGTAAAGAAAGTTCAATATATAATTATAAAACTCCACGCCGTCTCAGTCTCTGGCGCAGCCGCTGTGTCTGCTGCTAACAAGTAGCAAACGGCCATAACAAGAGGTGCAGAAGTCGTAACAAGTGGCCATCTGTCATAACATCACAGTCCGCCGTCTCCCTGCACGTTTGTCTGTCTGAAAGGGCCCATGACCACAAAAACCCGGAAAGGGCTTGAAATGTTGCGCGATGCAGTTGGTGTCTGTGAGGGTATTTGTTTTGGCATAGTCGTGCTGCCTCTCGACCGTTCCATCTCGGCCGCGCGCAAACACCATCTCGGTTTGTTCCCGACATGAGTATCGGACCATTCTGCTGTTTACACTATGCTGCGTCAATCACACAGCCTGCAGCACACAAGGAACACACGGCACGTCGTCAGACACTCGTCAGCGCCACCTACCGTGGCAACGATGCATTCTCCGACACATGTACATAGGACCTTTTCTCCTCCATTTCCAGCCAGAAATCCGTCTCACCGGTCCTTCGGAATTATTAATGTTCATCCTCCACAGAGCAGAGCGCCACTGCTTAAGTCCAGGCAGACTCTACCGAGTGCAAGTGATTATACAGATAAACTTAAGTTACCAAATTCAGCTCTTGGCCTGGAGAACAGATGAAAGGCATGCACGGAGTACTGCTATCTGAGGTGTTACGAGTTAGTCATATCGTACTCCCTACTCATTTCTGGCTTCTCCAATTTTCGAAGTTGGGCGCGCTTTTTCTCTGGAGGGGAAGTCGTCTTGCTACGAGGGTGGTTTGATAAGTCTGGTAAAAAAGCAAAAGTAAATGTTTGTTTCATAAACAACTCATCTTACTTCTCAAAATGGTCTCCTTTCAGAGATACGCATTTGGTCCAGTGATCCTCCAGCTTTTTCATCACATCAGAAAAATTGGTCCCATTAAAATCTTCAAAATACTCGTTGACTGCAACTATCACTTCCTCATTTGGTGAAAATTTCTTCCCATCAATCCAAATTTTGAAGTTAGCGAACAGGAAGAAATCACTTGGGACTAAGTATGGTTATTTTAAAATCTCTCACACTTAAAAGTCTAAAGCTAGGCAAGAGTAAATAAAGGCCGTGGTAGCTTACCGGCTGAAATAATCAAACTTGACTGTGTTTGTAACAAATTCTCCTGCAGTTCTGGGAAGAAGGCACAATACCTCAAGGCATGCGAGATGCAAATTTCGTAACAGTCTATAACGGAAAAGACGACAGAGGTGACTGTAACAACTGTAGAGGAGTATCTCGTCTGAGCATTACTGGAAAGGTGCATGCGAGGATAATCCTCAAAAGACTGCAAACTTTGGCTCCTCGGGTCTACCCTGAGTGAAAGTGCGGATTTCGAGCTGGCAGATACGCAAGTGGCATGACATTCACCTTTCATAAGCTACAAGGGAAGTGCCGCGAACATGGCGTGTCATTATATGTGGCTTTTGTCGATCTCAACAAAGCCTTTGACACCGCCAGTAGGGCGGGACTCTACAGCATACCGAAAAAAATTTGATGTCCACAAACTATGTTGTCGTTAATAAGGCCTGTTCATGACAATACGCATGGCTCTGTAATCTTCAGTGGTAGTACATCTAAACACTTCAACATGGACTTTGGCGTAAGACAAAGCTGTGTGTTGGCACCTACACTTTTCGAAATTTTCTTCTCGGCTCTGCTCCAAATGGCTTTTGAGAATCGCAGTGTTTCGGTACACCTGCATACTAGGAAAGATGGAAGGCTGTTCAACGTCAGTCTTCTGAAAAGTAAGACAAAGCGCTACGAGATAATCGCTCGTGAACTCCTGTATGCTGATGACGCTGCAATTGTTGCGAACTCTGCAGAAGAGCTGCAAGAGCTAGTATCACGATTTAGTCATGGATGCCCTATTCTCGATGAGTGTAAACAGCAGTAAGATCTTAATCATGGTTCAGAGTGCTAATACACGGTTGCATATCACAATAGATGGAACTATTCTGCAAGTCGTGGATAACTTCTGCTATTTTGAATCCACTATAGAATCAAACACGTCTGTTGACGAGAAGACTGATGCTCGCATTCTAAGAGCTGCGACAACTTTTGGCAAGCTCTCTACAAGTGTTTGGAAAAATAACAAACTCTCTTCGACCACCAAAATTCTTGTACGTCAAGCTTGGGTTCTCTCCATCCTTTTGTATGCGTCGGAAACATGGACTACTTATGCCAAACAAGAACGTCGTCTTAATGCTTTCCACATGCAGTGCCTGAGATCCATCCTCAGAGTAATGTGGAAGGAGCAGTACTATCTAAAACTATCTGTAACAGCCTTTCAGCTGTCTTGAAGCAGAGACGACTCCGCTGGCTGGGACACTTCTACCGTATGGACCCTGAGAGATTATCACCTGAGGTGACGCTTGGAGAGATTTCTACAGCTAAAAGAAGAGTAGAACGTCCTGTATTGAGGTTCAAGGTCTCCCGTAAACGAGATATAGAGAGGTTTGTCATCATCACCAACAGGTGGGAGATATGGACTATCATGAGACCAGAGTGGCGTAATGATATATCATCTGGAACGTCGGAGTCTGGAACCGCGTGACCGCTACGGTCGCAGGTTCGAATCCTGCCTCGGGAATGGATGTGTGTGATGTCCTTAGGTTAGTTAGGTTTCAGTAGTTCTAAGTTCTAGGGGAGTGATGACCGCAGATGTTAAGTCCCATAGTGCTCAGAGCCATTTGAACCATTTGGAACGTCAAAGCATGACAAAGGCTTGTTAGACAGATTAAGGCAGAGAAAGTTTCGCATTGCTACCACTGCTCCTGTCTCAGCAGCTAGATATACTTGCGATAAATGCAGCAAGAGATGCCATGCTGCCATTGGCTTGATAAGCCATATGAAGAAATATAACTGACAAACATACAGACACTGTAACAATCATCTACCAAGATGTTGTGGCCAATGTTATTATTACTAAGTATGGTGATAGGGCCGATGAGGAACTAACTCAAAGCCCAATTCATGCACTTTCGCCATTGTTATCGTTAATGTGTAGGATGGTGCTTTATACTGGTGAAAGAGCACTTTTTTGGGTAAAAACCTTGGTCTTATTCAGCCAAAGCAAGCTTCAAACGCCCTAACAATGAAGAATCAAAAGATCCACTTATGGTTATGCCTTTTTCCAAGTAATTTATGAAGATCATTTCTTGGGAATCTCAAAAGCAGTGGCCACCACCTTACCCACTTTCATCTGCCTTTGTACATTGTTTTGACTGTTATTTTGACTCTAGTGTGGCGATGGATCCAGGATTCAATAACACAAATTGGTGAAAAATTCTTGCGGATTTCGATTAAGCATCGCCCGCTACTGTGTTGAAATGTTGTGCCGGATGCGCTTTTTCGCTGAGTTGACATGCCTACATTCTCAGATATCTCACTAATTTTTATTCGGCAATCTTGCATTACCATATGATGAATTTCGTCATTGGTTTCCTTCGTTGTGACCTCAACAGAGCGACTTTCATCTTCGGTGCTTGTCCGACCACATATAAATTCATTAATCCGGAAGTAAATGGTCTTCAATGATACTACAGAGTCCGCGCGAAATTCATCTCTGTTTCGATTTGAGTGGCAGTCCAACCCATCAAATTACAATGTTTAAGAACAGCACGAAACTCTGTTTCTCCATCTTCAGTCGCAGTCGACGTACTGATCAATTCAGACGGCTGTCAACAATGAATTGTACACTGCAAATTGTTGAAATTCTTTATACGATCCTTGGAATAGTCAAGCTTACCAACCATGAAGGCACAACAAAATGTTCCATTGTTTCAAGGAAATTTACCAGACTTATCAAACCACCCTCGCATTTATCGTCAACAATGCGCGAGAGCTACTGGTCACGCACTAAGTTTGTGTGCAGACAGTCTTTGTGAGGGTTACATACGGAGCGGTCGCGCGCAGCCGCGTCGCAAATAAATGGTCGGAAGAATTTGCTATAAAATGTGAATAAAAGTTGAAAACATTGCTCTATTCATAGAGTAAAAGTATTTCAGTGATTCGGTTTAAAATTTATAGAAGTTGTGGACGAGACGGTATCGTCTTGATAATCAGTAATTTCTATGGGAGACCATTTGCTAGTTGTCACTCATAACCTGTTAAATTATTGTGTAAATGTAATACATCTATGGTTACTTCAGAATGAATGTAAAATGAGCTTAACTGTTGATACAATAGTGGATGAGCCTAGTCTTTGTTGTGGAGAGTGTTATGTTCTAAGGAAATAATAAAAAGAAGTAATATTGATTTCTGCTGTCATTATTTAAAAATGACATTTTCCATTTCGTAACTGGCGTACTTTGACATCTGGAAAGTATATGAGATTTTTGTTCGCATCAGGCTCATGATCAGGTTTGTTTCATAACAGAGCATGTCCCCTATGAAAAGCTCCCATATTCGAATTCTATAGTCGCAAAATGACTAAAATAATATAAAAAGAGCTTTACAGACATTGTTGTGATCCGTACCATTCATGGAAGGGCATGTACCACATTGTCGAATATAGAGCTCAGAGTAAAGATATGCGTGTTCACAATTAGTTTGTAGACAACGGGCCATATACTGTGGAAAAGGATTACTCAACAGGTGCGGAGTCTACCTGCTGGAGAGCATTTGTAATCTCTGAGCAGCAAGATGGAATGAAGGAGGAGTTCTCGTACCACGGAAGATCTCCGGCGCCAAGGAAGACGAATGTGATATAAATAAGCGATTGTTGATATATATTATTCACAGACATGTTAATGTGATGTCTTTGATACAGCAATTATTAGTTGGTTCTGGGAGTAGTAACTTCCCATGTAACGTGTAACCGTTTATAAAAGTTTGCGACAATATAAGTAGTTAACTGGAACCAATCTACACTTTATTTAAGTAGCGAAATAGTGTTTTGTTTCACTTTTAGAAAACTGCAAGTAACAAAGAAGTTTGATACCGAGGAAGAATAGGGCCATCATAACTGAATCCAGAGATAAATCAGAAGAGTTGCAAGGTTGAATCTCTACATTAATCTAATAAGGAGGCGTTAAAGATGCGGTATTAAGTGTAGCTGCATGAAATAATAGGTCTAGAACAGACGTTGTTCCAGCAGTCAAAACATCGCCGCACAAGCTGAACACAGCAGTCGTCACTCATTTAATAAACACTCCAGCAGCGCAACTGAAACGGTAGGGCCACCAGTAGACGTATGTACAGGGTGCCCAGAAAGTCCCTTAACATTTGAACTAAATTTATATATCAGTGTAAAATGGAAAGCGATTTAAGATTGGAACCTCTAATCCTCTTGACTGATATGGCAACAGTACTCCACTGATGACTTGCAACGTGACTGCCACGTGATTACTCGGGGAGAAGAATAAAGTGTGCGTGTTGAATAGTTCATTATTCGTCTTTCAGTAACTGATGAACAGTGGCAGATATCGGCGACTGCAGTTTGTGGCAGCGCTTATTGACAAGTCTGTGGGGTCCATGAACGGAAGCCCAATAACTAATAAATAACACGGTGACGGATGGGTTCCGTGAATTATTTGGTAAGGAGCCAGACTTTGATCACGTGGGCGAAGAAAGCTTTTTGTCTGGGAAGTATTTTGGTTGTTCCCCGCTATTGTCGTCCAACAACCCGAACGGAAACATGTGCTGAAGATAGTGTGTCAGTGATACGTTCACTCTGCATGTAAGCCAGAACGTGTGCTGCAGAACTTGGAATTTTCTGCTGAAGCGGATGTGTGGAAGGACGTAGAGGCTTATCAAGATGTGCACGGATTACAGTCGTGCACATACAGACGTTCTGGACAAGGAACTACGTAATTAAATTTACAATGAAATGATGGTACGTGTATAGCGACTTTCTGGCCACTGTGTGTAACTTTTTCCCAAGTGTTTAAGACAGACTACGGGCGTGCGTACATGAATTAAGCAAGGGAACGGTGCACTTCTTTACTGGGCATGACTTAAAATAAGGAGACGGCCAACAGCTCTATGCAGTTGTGAAGAAACATGGACGTTTGAACATGGGGAGCTTCGCTGTAATTTACACAAAATATAATGGCGAAGCGGACTGAATGACTTGACCTTCGACTTATTTAAGTTTGCTGCCAATAGAATATTAAGAGGGCTGTAGTATCAGTTTTACAGTATGGAACACAGCAGTAGTCATGATGTAGTACAGGCTGTAAACAAATGGGTTAATATCAGGTCTACAAGAAGAACAGCTGCAGTAGTATAACCTCCAGAAGAAATTAAAGAATGGAACAGAGGAAAAACTCATCGAACATTCTAAGTTTGGAAGGAGATGATGGTGAGTCGGGATCGGATGCTAATCAGTAGCTTAATTAATGATATAACGTATTCATTTCAAGGACACAGTTGTTCAAACGGCACAAAATTTTTTATTCATAGTAACCCAAATGGTAATGCGAAGGGTTTAATGCTGCTGAATCACGCATGATTATTGCGCCATGGTTTGGTATAGGTATAAAATAAGATATAGAGAATTGCATGGTAAACAATCCTGAGCAATTCCAAGATTGGAGATTACCAGTGTAACTCAATAGGGACGGAAGGTCTCGCAGTGGTGGGTTATTCTTTCACTTTTACTTCGCTCTTCTTTCGTTTTTCATTTCCACATTTTCTATAACATAGCAGCAGAATTTTGCTGTAGTTTCTTAACATTATACAGCGTGGACAGAAACAATCTGAGAAACTCGTAGGGGTGTTGCAGGTAGGTTTTGCTGAAAAGTACTTGTTAAGAAAAAAATTCGAAACGTAGCGCCGTTTCCGAATTAATTAGCGGGGCCCACCAGATAAAATTGAGGTCAGTTGTTCTCATAGTGTATATGATAGAACACTAGACTGCTCAGCCTTTGCCTCGGGTTCGATCTTTACTACCGTCCAGTGACCAATTTCTGCATCGCTCTCTTCTTCAGTTTTAGGAACTCAAACGAAGAAAACTCAAATGAAGAACACGTTTGGCGACACCGTCTCTGGCGTGTCGCTCGAATTTGCGCGCGCATCGGCCTGATTGACTAACTTCAATGCTAATTAATGCGGAAACGGCGCGACGTACCGTATTTTTTCTTAACATTTATTTTGCAGGGCAGCCTACCCCGCATCAGCCTTGCAAACTTTCCAGATTGTTTCTGACCACCCTGCATATTCAACATCAAACTGAAGGAAATTTGGAATGTATAGAACATAACGACCCGCCTTAGAATCACAAGACGACTGAGTCAGATGTACAGCAATAAATAAATAAATAAATAAATAAATCTGACAACGACAACGATAGATAGGCAGACGATAAACTCTGTCACATCGCACTTCCAACGGCCTTTCACTCTGCTCTTTACACCAACAACGGTGCTGCATGTAGCAGACACACTGTCTGTCTCCACGCCAAGTTACAGGGGATATGGGAACACTAAAACGACAACACATTAACGCGTCTTATACGGTCTCGAGGGGCACCCGCGGCCTAGGTGTCACCGGCGTGGTAGCTCAGCGTGTTCGGTCAGAGGATTAGCCGCCCTCTGTAATAAAAAACTGAATGACCGGATCAACGACGAACTTGGGTGGTTGTCGTGGGACGTCCGCAACGAACAACAACGAACAAAACGAGAAAAAAATCCGGGAGTAGCGTCTTCGATTAATAATCAAAACGGCCTCGGACCCGATTTTGAAACCTGCCACCGCTTAAATTTTGATTAATTATAACCGCTGGTGACCGAAGACTTCCGGCTCAAGAAGTCACCCTCATTCTGTCAACGGCGTTGTCGAAGAGGGCCGAGGAGCGGGCACAGGTTCAGGGCACTCTCTTGCCCATGGGGTGGGAAACTGCCTCTAAAGGCAGACGAATCAGCAATTATCTTAGACATGAGTATGGAGAAGGCATTGGAAACCACTACAGTAAAGACACATAATGTGTATCCACAGAACATGTGGCCTGTAAATGAAAAAGTGTCATGATGATCTCTCCATTGGCAACAGATTCCGGAATCGTCCCCCATTCTGATCTCCGGGAGGGGACTGCCAAGGGGGAAGTGACCATGAGAAAGAGATTGAATAACCAACTAAAGGATAACGTTCTACGAGCCGGGGTGTTGGATGTCAGAAGTTTAAACTTGGTAGGGAAGCTAGAAAATCTGAAAAGGGAAATGCAAAGGCTCAATCTAAATATAGTAAGGGACAGTGAAGTGAAAAGGAAAGAATACCAGGATTTCCGGTCATATGAGTATAGGGTAATATCAACAGCAGCAGAAAATGGTATAATGGGAGTGGGATTTGCTATGAATAGGAAGGTAGGGCAGAGAGTACGTTGCTGTGAACAATTAGTGATATGGCTGTCCTTACCAGAATCGACATAAAACCAAAAACGATATTCAAAAAAAATTTTCGGGATTTGTGACCGCATTGTCAATATATACCTATCGACGTTTCGGTACCTGTTGCAAGCGACCTTCTTCAGCATGTTTTTGTTTACGATAGTTCAGGTATACATGCCGACATCAAAAGCTGAAGATGAAGAAACAGAGAAAGTACATGGGGATGGTGAAAGGGTAATACACTATGTAAAGGGAGATGAAAATCTAATAGTCATGAGGGACTGGAATGCAGTTGTAGAAAAAAGAGCACAAGAAAAGGTTACAGGATAATATGGGGTTGGGACAAGGAATGAGAGGGGAGAAAGACTAATTGAGTTGTGTAATACATTTCAGCTAGTAATAGCGACTACTCTCTTTAAGAATCACGAGAGGAGGGGGTATACTCGGAAAAGACCAGGTGATACAGGAAGGTTTCAGTTAGATTACATCGTGATCAAATAGACATTCCCAAATCATATATTGGACTGCAATGCGTACCCAGGAGCAGGTAACACACTCAGAACACAATGTGGTAGTGATGAAGTAATGGA